>NC_054377.1:110565836-111174169 GCF_017654675.1 Xenopus laevis | reverse complement strand
ATATATATATATATATATATATATACACACATTATGTAATAATGGATTAATGATTTACACATGTGTACTTTTTTGGCAATGAGTTGGTTAAAGTGATTGGTATCATTCGTGTAAGTTGAATATATTGCACTGATTGGTGGTTTAGGGTATAAGAGGTGTGTTTAGATTTTTAACACTATCCTGATGATGATCCCTTGTGGATCGAAACGCAGAGACATGTGGTTGGAGGAATAAAGACTGTTCTGCTTTTTATGAAAACTGGTGCCGTGAGTGCTTTCTGTGATTGGAATGTTTAGACTTTGGTGAGCACCTGGCTGAAGATAATGTGAATGGTGAGTGCCGATAAATATATATATATATATATATATATATATATATATTTATGAAGAATCTTTCACATATCATAAATGCAGTTGCCAAAGGAACAATTTTCACTCACATTGTGTTTCTTCCTAGAATTCCAGGATAATACACAGTCAGTGTTCATATTTTGCAACAGGGTGTAATTTATTTATTATAATACACAAGTCTCAAAGAGTCATGTGACAGAAATGACATCACTATCTCAGATTATAACCAATGACATCACTAAGCACCGTTTATAAGGATCTCCTCTCTATTCTTGCATCTCTTGGACCAACAGCTGCAACTGTAGCTCTGTGTCACTTTTTTATCCTCCAGTGCACCCTACAGTGGCAGATAAAGTGGAATGACAAATTTGATTCTTAAGACCAGACCGATACTCAAACCAACTGGTAGCCACAGTGCCTGGACGCTTAGAATAACACTCCACGACAGCTTAAAATATGTTATTTTATGAAAACTGTTCAAAGGCATTGACAGAAAACCACCTAGAACTTATTAGAAGTTGTGAATAAACATGAAGTAGAAATATCTAAAAGAGGTACATGTGTGGATGCTAATATAACTTTAGAATACAGAGGTGAAGAAAGCTAGGATGGTTTAACATCCACGGTGACATAATTTAGGTTAAATATACACCCAGCAAGTGTCCCCTGTGCATCCTCTATTTCAGTAATGTGCTGTACAACTTAGCTTACAGTCTATACCTGGGAGCATATCTGACCTTGTATTTATTGCTATGGTTTCTTCATTATATAAGGTATTGAAAAGCATCCTCTCACTAAGTTTGCATTAACTCCTAGTAAAAAAGACCTTTGTATGGTATGTATGTGTGTTCCTCTATGTGTGTGTGTCTATATGTGCATGTCTTTGCGTATGTGTGCTTAAGTCAAAACTTTGCATTCTACGTGAGTCAAAGGCTATATACAATACCTTCCCACCACCTTATCAACACAACCCTAACTCCTCTTATCTTGCTTCTCTTCTTCTTCCCAATCTGGCACAGAATCCTAACAAGCTGTTCCGCTAATTTTAATTGCTCCTCTTGGGACGTTCTTCAAACAAGACTGTTATCAGAGTCATTAGAGAACAGTAACATCTGCAACAGGTTTTCATGCAGTAATAAAGCTGCAGAGAAGGACGATAGTTTAATAATTGTTGGGAGAAACCTTTAAATTGGTCGTCTTTTGATGTATATTAGCTCAGATGCAACATGGAGAATCTGCAGAAGTATTCCCTCTCCGACTCATTGACATTGGCTTCACGGCCAATGCAGAACTCAAACTGCTTGAATTAGTTCATAGACTTTAATGCGACTGCCTTGTCTGTAACTCTGTAATTAAAGCAACACCAGTATCCAACAAGATGATAGAAGAGCTTCAATGAGTAAGTCTATACATGGAGTGCATTTGTATTTATCTAAGGCTCTAAACATAGCATGTGCAAGTACACACATACATGTGCTCCTGGTGATTAGAGAACTTACTATGTAGACTGTGGTGCCAAAGGAAGTTCTTATTACATGCAGCAGACACAATAACTGAACAGATGGGTTCATGGTTATGGAAGGAAAGCATGTTCCAGAAAAAAAAGATTAACACACCAAAAAATCCTATCATTTGACATGTCATCCTGTTTCCAATTGAAAAACAGTTTTTCCTGGGGTTTTACTGAAAAAAACCTAATGTTTGATTTTCTGGGATTCTGGGATATCATATTTAAAGGGGTACTGTCATCACTAAAAGTGGTATAATATGGTAGCATGGAGACAGTTCTGCCTCAGGGCAGGTAATGAGGAAACTTAGGAAGCATTCTTCTCTATCATTACTCAACCCTTTTAATTCTCCTGAATGGTGCATATCCCACACATTGAATTATTACATCTTGGAGTTCTTTAGAAAGAGATGAAAGGGTTGTCAGATAGGAAATGGACAAGGGGTGCTGAAGAAATGCAGAATCAGCAAGCAAACCCCTACAATAAAAGCAATGTAATAATAATAATACTATAATATGCTAAATGTATATATACAATGTTATGTATATTATAAATGTATATAAATGTATATATACAATGGTAAAATAATAAAACAGTTCATCATATATGTGTTTCCTTTGCTGTGCTTCAGCTGACATATTTTATCTGTCCCACTCCTCAGGCTCTAAAAGTCTAAAGTGATGAAAATGTTGCTAAAGGGAGTCTGGAGCCATTCAGATATGGGCTCATTGATCTTGTTATGAGTCTTGTGAGACATATTGCTCTGATTCTGCTACTGTATCTAGAATCCCAACTGTCAATCGTTATCAGGACTGCTGTGTTTTTTTTGCCGACAATAATTAGAGATAGCATCATATGAACCCAGACCAACCTTTCCCCATAGCAGCTAGAACAATTGTGTGTTTATGCCCTTGTGCTGGAAAACTGTGTATTCAACTAAAACATTGTAGTCATTTAAAACTACATGGTGCTTTGAATTCTAGAGTGGCTCATAAATAAGCAGATGGAATAACATAAAGATCACTAGTAAAGGCACAGTATTTCTAGGCACTAAGGCCAGTTCACTGCATATTATTACGTAGTTTACTGTATAAATTATAAAGTCAGGATTATAACAGGCTCATAGTGAATTCTGACGCAGGGTTATCCCAAGTCTTTCTAGAGCCACATCAGGCAGGTAAGGAAGTCACTCCATACAGTATGTGACCAGTTTGCTGTCTGTGTTTTGCAGTGCAGTATGACTTGTAAGTCTCATTGCCAAACCATGTGATTAACTACTTGCTTCACTAAAAAATGCGTTGTACCTTTAGGATCTTATTAGTTATGTCCTTGTGACTTGTTTTGCAGCCAACCCTCCACTTACTCCACAACATTACGTCTTATGCCTTACTACTGATATTTGTTTTCCTTTTAGAAGTCTTTTGTAGCTGTTTGTCAGCTCTGTTCCACTGTATACTTGTTGCATAGTTAAATTGGGTTGAAAAAAGACAAAAGTCCATCAAGTTCAACCCCTCTAAATGAAAACCCAGCATCCATACACACACCCCTCCATACTTTTTACACATAAATTCTATATACCCATATCTATACTAACTATAGAGTTAGTATCACAATAGCCTTTGATATTCTGTCTGTCCAAGAAATCATCCAAGCCATTCTTAAAGGCATTAACTGAATCAGCCATCACAACATAACCCGGCAGGGGGAAATCGCGTGACTTTTTGTCACAAAATAAGGAATTAAAAAATGGTTTCCCCTTCCCACCTCTAATCTGCATATGCATAACCTTGCAATTATCAACATTAAACCTCATTTTCCAGTTTGCTGCCCAGTTTCCCAACTTAGTCAAATCACTCTGCAGTATGGAACCTATAGTTCTGCACAATTTAGTATCTGCAAAAATAGAAACAGTACTTTCAATGCCCACCTCCAGGTGGGCCTGTGTCCATTTATATTGCAGAAGTTTAATTGCATTTTTGTTCATTTTTTCCATTCCATACATGTGTTTGTTAGGTGGGGAAGTACAAGGACCGGAGCCTTAAGATGAAGTACTATGTCTGGCCTGTGTTTGACCTGTACCCAAATTCAGAGGAACACAAGGATGAACATCTGAGCATCGTGACGTTGGAGGAGGCTCCGTTTGTCATTGTTGAAGACGTGGATCCACTGAGTGGAACCTGCATGAGGAATACTGTTCCCTGTCGCAAGCAGATACGCATTGAGTATGAACTGCATTTACCTATTTATATTTCTCTTTTTGTGCAGGGAGATTTCTGGCAGTGTAACTTGTGTGAAAGGAAATGTATAACTTGAATGGAACCTGAACGTGCTGTCTCTTAAGATGGCCACAAATGGACCAGCTTTCAGGTTATGCACTAGTAGGTCATAAATGTTTGATTTTGACCCTACATGTTGCTGGCTACCAGGCCCAGACTGGCAATCGACAGTCACTATTCAGTGGGCTGCTGGGAGGCTGTTTGGACCTCTGTGTACTTGAAACACCGGGGCCTATTTTGAATCCCAGTCCAGATCTGCTGGCTACAGTGCACTGAACCAACTAATTAGCCACTTGGGTGGGGGAGATTCAAGCTTATGCTTGAAGGGTATAAACATACTGATCAGTTTGGGTTGGTCCATTTCTCTGTTGTGGGTGGGAGGTGGGGATCGTTATGGTTAGTGCTCTGCCCACATATATATACACCTTAGATAATACAGGTTAGTCAGAATTCAGTGCTTCTTACTTAAGTGCAACCTCAATAAACCTATGCTCCTCATTTTGTCATACAAGTTATGATGTTGGATTTATGCATGAAGAAGAAGAAGTTTCTAGAAGTCCTTTGCAATTACAACAGCACCATGCTGGAAAACTACTCTGGCTGTTCTGTTTTGCAAGTATTAGTTCAGGGTTAATGGCAGATGCTTAGATGTTCATAATTGGAGCTACACAGGCTGTTGAAACAAGGACCACATCAACACACAGACATGTTCCCTGATCCAACAGCAAAAACAGCAACCTTTATCCGCCCATCTATGGCCACCTTTAGGGCAAAGACACACGCTCAGATTCGGGAAGATTCGTTGTCCGTTAACAAATCTCCTCTTCTTTTGGGCGACTAATCCCCCCGAACTGCCTTCACCTCCCTTCATTTTCCTAAGTTGCCTCACAAGGAAACTTCGGAAAAACAAAGCACTACCAATGCTATCCCACCAGCGATTTACATTCTAGCCTGCGTGAGGCAGTTCTGGGAGATTAGATTAGTCTAATCTCCCCGAATCTGAGCCTGTGTCTCTGCCCTTAGTCTTTTTTTTGTGGTCTTGGAAATATTCACATGTTTTGCTCTGCAGTATCCAGGCTTGGGATTTCAACTGCTGTGTGGTTGCTAGGACCTCATTACCTTAACAACCAGCGAGCAGTTTGGAAGTCAAAACCAATTACAAATAGGTTGGCAGTAAGGGAGCATAGCAAGAACAAGATGGCAGTAAGGGAGCACTGTAGGCACAATACTTCTTTAGTGGCAGTTTTAGCTGTCAGGGTAAATTTGAAAGACTGTCAGGGTGGCAGAATGGCTTGGACTGATCCTGTCCCCCACTTCCTCATGGGTTCCTACTATTTGAACCACATGTGTCTATTTATTAAAATTCAATTTTGTTTTCTCTAAAAATTTTAGTTTTTTCACAAAAAAAAAAATTCAAGGTATTCATTAAAACTCACATTTTTCTAATTTCTATCAAATTTTTTTCAAGTTTAATTATTGGTAAATTAGCCAAATCCTTGGATAGGAGTTAGGTCGCGTTTGTTTCTTGTAAAATATGAGAGAAAAAAACGAGTTTTAGTAAATAACCCCCTTGGTGCATGTACAGTATGGCCATATCACTGAAGATATAACCTAAAGGTCACAGGATCAGATTGCACTGGGGGTGCAGCCAGCTACAAGTCAGGTAATACACCTACAGTAATTCTTTGTATAATCCGACTGATTCCCTCTCTTATTTCTGTCTGATTATGGCAGATAAATGAGGCAGTGCAGTGATTACAGAGCAGAAACAAACATGAAAGTCAATGAAGCCAGCTGCAAAGCTCCCCAACTTTAGGCAATCATCTCCTTTATTCCCTTTAATGATTTTTGTAATGCTGGTGCCTCGCAATTGCAAATGTGCACACACTGCAGATATTCAGGGCGCACACACCAACAGTCTGTGAGCTCATCTTGCCACAAGCCTGATATTGCTCAAGCCTTTGATAGATTGCTACTTTAAATAGCTGCTAATGGAGTTTGAGAGAGCGCTACCCGCTTGGCATATACAGAGATCTGTTAACACTCAATTCCATTGCCTTCCTTTAAGAAACAAGGCTGACCTTTAGGTTGTCTTTTCCACTGTGGCTGTACAAGAAAGGCAGCTCTCTCTCTTCTGAAGGCTGGCGAAAATCGTGATGACAGTTACAGACATGCCCCGTGTCATTGTCTGAGATGCTATCATAGCTTGAGACATATGTCAGGATACGAAGTGACACTCAACTTTGCATAGAATTGAGGGCTATCATTTGCACTGTGCATCACCTTTAAAATATCAAAGATTCCCCCACAGGATTTACTTACCAATGTTGGAAAGTGTCACATGTTGGCTGTCACCTCTTGGCTGTCATGTGTATAGCTGGGGACCCTTCCTGTTTCATCCTACTCAATATCTGTCTGAGCAGCTATTACTCACGTCCACAGAATGGGACAATACCCGATATCTATAAGAGAAACAGAAAGAAAGGTCAGAAGGGGATATTGATTAAAGGGCAACTGGCATATTACACTTTCATTTATCAAAAAAAATACACATTCATCTCTCCTGCTGTTTTTCAAACTGCTATTTTACAGTTTTTCTGGTGAACTAAAGGGGTGGTTCACCATTAAGTTAACTTTTAGTATATTATAGAATTGCTAAGCAATTTTTCAATTGGTCTCCATTATATATATTTTTCAAATGGGGGTCACTGACGCCATCTAAAAACAAAAGCTTGGTAAAGCACCAAATTTATTGTTACCGCTATTTTTTTATACTCATTTTCCTATCCAGACCCGCTCCTATTCATATTTCAGCATCTTATTCAAATCAGTGCATTGTTGCTATGGTAATTTGGCAACTAGATTACTGAAATTGCAAACTGGAATGCTGCCGAATAAAAAGCGAAATAACTAAAAAAACACAAATAATTAAAAAGGAAAACCAATTGCAAAATATTTCAGAATATCGTGGTTTACTTGATACTAAAAGTTAACAGAAGGTGAACAACCCCTTTTTAAGACTTTCAAGTTAAAGTACACCAAAATTGATTGGACTCAATTTTTAAAAAGTGGACTCATCTTATTATAATTGTAAAGTCCTCCAGATTGGATTTTCCAGCTACATGCTGTTTTCAGTGGATTAAGGGTCAATCCACACAAGCACATTCGGGGAGATTAGTCACCCCAGCGACAAATCACCTCTTCTTCGGGGCGACAATCTCCCCGACCTGCCTTCCCCCCTGCCATCCGCCAACTAAAATAAAAATTGCCTGTTGCGATGCACACGCTGCACTACGTTTTCTGAAGACGCCCGAAGTTTCCTCACGAGGAAACTTCGGCCGACTTTGGAAAAAGAAGCGCTGCGTCTGAATTGTCACAGGTGATTTTCATTTTAGCCGGTGGAGGGCAGGGGGAAGGCAGTTCGGGGAGATGTTTGCCCCGAAGAAGAGGTGATTTGTTGCTGGGGTGACTAATCTCCCCAAATGTGCTCGTGTGGCCAGAACCTAATGGGTAGGCAGGGTAGTAACTGCAACAGATGGGTAAACCTCATCCTCCCATGGCTGGTAGCATGGAATGGAAAATAAATCAGTTTGGGATTCACTAGTAACCCATCACCCAAATCCTAGAAAAGGAGAAATATCTGGACAATAGTCCCTTTCCCCACTGGCTTGGTTGGAAATCTGGAATATATAAACAAATGTGGTTTCTTATCAGACCCCATAACCCTTAGCCAGTACGTAGGTGACTGGGTCATTGGATTGGCATCCCTTAGTGGGTTGGGAAATCTAGGCCTGCCAAATAACAGCCACACAGTATGCATGTTTGGGAGAAATCTTAGCTCACTATATATGTGCAGATATACTTACATATACTTACTTACATATACTGTATATTTCTATAGAAAGATAAACTGCACAATACACAATGCTATGTGGATACATATACTTGAAATATAAATATTATGTGAGCTAGGTGGGCCTTAGCTGTGTACAACAGTAAATTTTGTAGCCCTAATTGTACTGTGTGCACTATAGCTGGTGACTGTGATAAATGTGAAGCCTTGCTGAAAACAGCTTAAAATTGCTCCATTAGATCACGTAATAATGGTCAACATTTTCTGCTTTTTATAGGCCTTCCTCTTATGACGATCCCTAGGCTAGTTCTTTCTTCTTTCTCATCCATTCAATCTGATAACCCAGACCTTTCCCAAGGGTGGCTTGTCACACTGAAATGTAGCTATAACAAAAATGATTTCTTGACTTAGTTTGTTTTTGTACCCAAGAAGCTCAATTTTATAGATACATGCTTGTATAGTCATAAAAATATATTTCAGTAAATTAAATCTGTTACAAATGTCTGCGAGTAATAAATGTCACCTCTGTTTGGACAGACTCCTTGTAATAACACAGCGCTAATATGTTTTCATATAATCAGCAGGAAATGATACTTGGTTTATTTAAAGCTTCTCCTTCTTGAAATATTCCCCAATAAACAGGGAATTGATATAGACAGCGTGTCTGTAACTAACAAGGAGACAGTTGGTAATTGCCATAGGCAACAATGAAATGCAGTCAGAGGCAGACAGAAAAGATCGACATCCCTGTGAGTGGAAGTGCTGTGTTGCAAGGTTGCTATGGAAAGGACCTTTCCCCCCGAGGGGCCAAAGAGATGTAAAGTTCCTGTGACTGCAGGAGAGATGTCAATTTTCCAGACCTCATGCTAATTTCATTCTGATCATTAGGAACCGCACAGAAGAAGGGGGAAACTACATCAAGAGATGCTGCAAGGGCTTCTGCATAGATATCCTGAAGAAAATAGCGAAGACTGTCAAATTCACCTATGATCTCTATCTGGTGACCAACGGCAAGCATGGCAAAAAAATTAATGGGACATGGAATGGAATGATTGGAGAGGTGAGGCGTCAGCAGTGGTCTGAGTAACCATGTACTTCTTTCTGAGATGTTGCTGAAATTGTGTGCGGGTTGCAGCAAAATGTACAATAGACGGCATGATAAACAGGTGTCTTAAATAGAGAAAATAAGTTGCTGCACTGCCCAGTCAGATATCACATTCTGAAACAGACAGCAGGTGGGCAAGGTCAGAGTAGTATAACTGAAAAATGGAAGAGGAAAAACTCAGGAGTAGTAATTAGCATAGACAACTGTTCAAGGGACAAAGGAATGCAGAACACCAATGCATAGCTTGTATCAGCCCACTCTAATAGCACTGGGATTAAAAACAAGTAAAATCAAACCAAAACACTATTATTCTTCCTCCAGCAAATACTATCACCCAGAGGTAAAGAACCTCTATTATACAGGGTGCATATTAGGACAAAAACTGGATTATGGGCCAATCCAGGGGCAATTACACTGAGCTCCCACATAAGAATTGTTATGCTAAGTAGCATCGAAAAAATAAACGTGCTCCAAAATAACCGACAAAAGCCTTTATATGGAAGGAACCCCATGGAAACAGACAGTGTATGATATGGTTTTTGCCCAGACAAACAAGATTTATTAAGCAATTATTAGCTCTGAGTTTTTCCTCCACATTTTTCAGCTGGTGTCAACCTGGAACCGGCTAAGCTTGCAATTCATTCTCAATCAGGAGTCACACGGTAGGACTAATGGTTCTGTCATAGAACAGACTCTCAAATGATCAACAATGTTTGGCCAAGCAATGTTTATTCATTTTGGATGATGTAAATATATATGTATGTCTATAAAGGTATGGGATCAGTTATCCGGAAACCCGTTATCCAGAAAGCTCCAAATTACAGAATGGCCATCTCCCATAGACTCCATTTTATAGAAATAATCCAAATTTTTTAAAATGATTTCCTTTTTCTCTGTAATAATAAAACAGTACCTTGTACTTGATCCAAACTAAGATATAAGTAATCCTTATTGGAAGCAAAACTATTGGGTATATTTAATGTTTACTAGTATAAGATTTTCTAGTAGACTTAAGGTATGAAGGTCCAAATTACAGAAAGATCCGTTATCCGTTCCGAGCATTCTGGATAACAGGTCCCATACCTGTACTAATAAAATAATACCTGTACTAATAAAAGTCAAATGTGGCCAATCAGCAGGTAGCATTTACTGGTAAGCTGATTGAAAGAAGACATCTGGGTTGCTGTGGGTTATTAGAACAGGGTAAATTTTGCATTTTCAAAATATTTTACCCTAAGTTAGTATAGCTGTACTAGTTGAAGCAGGCATACAGTACTGGTTTATGAATTTGTTCATAGTGGCTTGTTATAATTTAAAAGGTCCCTTTCTGCTTTGAATAAGCAATAAAACATGTTAATTATAGTTCTGTAGACATTTCAGACCTTAGGCTTAGTCGGAGGCTTTGTCTATCCGTAGGTGGTGACCAAACGAGCCTACATGGCTGTTGGATCTCTGACTATCAATGAGGAACGCTCGGAAGTGGTGGACTTCTCAGTACCTTTCATAGAGACGGGCATCAGTGTCATGGTTTCAAGAAGTAATGGGACAGTGTCTCCCTCTGCATTCCTTGGTAAAGATTTATTACTGCACTCTCTTTACTTTTTCAATCCTGATCTTTTTCCCTCTTGAAATAAAACCCATGACCCCTTTAAAAGAAATGGTACTTCCTCTGTTGTTTCAATTCTTTGCCTCCTGAACCCTCTAAATATATATTTTCATTATCTCTACCTAGTTTTTCTCCTTTCCCCCCTCTCTCTTTGATATTTTTGACCTGTGTCTCCTGTCATTATTTGACCCCTTTCCACTGTTCCATTCTCCCCACAGAGCCATTCAGTGCAGATGTCTGGGTTATGATGTTTGTGATGCTTCTCATTGTTTCGGCAGTTGCTGTCTTTGTATTTGAGTATTTTAGCCCAGTAGGATACAACAGGTGCCTTGCAGATGGCCGAGGTAAGATGCCTTTTCCATTAAATTAAAATTCCCTATAAACCAGGATGTAGGAGGGTGTCATTTGCACTGGAATTATGCTCTATATTAAAAGAATTGTAGATGTAAGACAGAAATAGCTCACTGGAGGATAACAGAGAAACTCGGGAAAAAATGGTGACCAACAGTTGGAGCTGTAAATTAACAATTATCAAGAATCTTATTGGGGCAGGTGCAATTAGAATAGATTAGGTGGCTTTAATCTCTCTGCCTTAACATTATTGCCGTAGACGAATTCACACAAAGACAACCAATTACTACAGTTAATGATTCCACAGGTTAACAAATATGCTCCCATGTGCCATATTATTTTTTGGGGATTTGTCCCATTATCTGAATATGCCTACATGTAAAGAGAACTTCCTAAACATCTGTACTTTTTACACTGGTTGGGACAGTTGGTTATATGACATATCTGTAACAGAAAACCACAAGTGTGGGGACTATATATTGTATATCTATAGTGTAGTAGCCCTAAATAAACACAACCACAGCTTATTTTTGCTTATTATATCTGGGTGGTTTCATACATAATTAACATCCAGACAACTGCTCCTTTCTTATCCAAGTCATAAGGCAGTTAAAAGGACTTTATCACCTAACTGAAAAAAAATCCTTCAAATGTTAATGTTTATTGAATGCAGTAAGGTGAATAGAATATATGGAAATAAAAGCAAAAACACAGTGGGGTGATTTACAGCATTGGTGACAGTGCAAAAATGTGTGCAATCTGCCATTTTTTTGCAATTTGCACACTGAATGTCCCGAATGCAGTTCTGTGGCTGAATTTAGCTGTATGTGTCTATATATTAATATATGGGCATCCAAGGGCTGCTATCCTAGGCATGATTCTACAGTTTCTTATATATAAATACGGCCCTGCTGTATTACCAGGCTCATTCCAACTTTTAAGGCATCACTGCTCCCTTCTTCAGTACACCATGCTATTATAAGTGACCTTTTTCTCTTAGCTTTGCAGCACGGCTCTTGTACTTTTCCTGTGTGCAGAAGTTCTGTGCTTCCAGAGGAGGCTTGTCATATAGCACCTGCTAGCATGGGAAACTTTAAAGGGGTCGTTCACCTTCCAAAAACTTTTTCAGTTCAATTGTTTTCAGATTGTTACCCAGAAATAACGACTTTTTTCAATTACTTTCCATTTTTTATTTTTACCATTTTTTCAAATTCTAAGTTTAAAAGATTCCTTTCTCTGGTGTTTCAGTCTGGCAGTTTAGGTGCAGATTCTGAACTGTTAAAATGTTGCAATATTTCATTGTCTTCTTAGCAGATTCTCTGGAGTATTAGCAACTATTGTATCAATTCTAACAGTTGAAACTCAGGGATTCTGCAGCAAAAACTTGCGGTACCCTGCGGGTTGCAGGTAAAAGTTCCGGGTGCGGGTATAGACGCGGGTCTTCTAAATAGCGATTTTTACTCCTTTTTTCTGATCACGCCCACTTTCAATGATGTAATTTCCGGTTTACAATAACAGCACTTCCTGATTCTTGATGGTCCGCGGGTCGGATTGTGGATAAGGTACTTGCGGGTCGGGTAGCGGGTCCAATCGGGTAAGAATGCGGGTTGCGGGTCCGGGTTGCGGATTGCAGGCTGCGTAATTCTGGTGAACTATCTGAAACCAACTGTACTGAAAAAAAGTGTTGGAAGGTGAAAAAACTCATTAAAAATGAATTTAGATCTTTAGGTGCAACACTCTGCTGTTTTTAAGTCCAGCCCATGATATCATCATTACTAGTGTAGATGTTCTGTATAAACTATAATCATAGTATTAATGGATTTTGCATAAGTATTATGTTCATTGCACAATACATGCTGAAAGAGCTTTATATCATATATTAAGTTACAGGAATGAAATCATTAATCTTTTCACTCTTGCCTACAGAGCCTGGTGGCCCCTCGTTTACCATTGGGAAAGCCATTTGGCTGCTTTGGGGCCTTGTGTTTAATAACTCTGTGCCTGTACAGAACCCAAAAGGAACCACCAGTAAGATAATGGTATCAGTTTGGGCCTTTTTCGCTGTCATCTTCCTGGCCAGTTACACAGCTAACCTTGCAGCCTTCATGATCCAAGAGGAGTATGTTGACCAAGTGTCTGGGCTAAGTGATAAAAAGGTAAGCGATGTGAAGAAAATGCAGTACTATCTGTATAATGTGCAAAAATAGTTGGAATATATACATTTGCAGAATGAGTATTCTGACAGCATCTCCTGACAGAACAGGTCAGCAAAAAACACCACCCTATATCTGCCGTATGTTGCTAATGAAAAGCAGATAATATAGCAAAATATTCTGTATTGGTGGGTACTTTGAACTAAGATTACTATTACAGCTATTTAAAAGTGAAAAGTCATGCGTTATTTTATGCTGTGAAGTAGTTTCTAAAGGGTCTGCACCTTTTATCACATGTTATCACATTTAATTTCTATTTAAAATGACAGATGCAAGAGCAGAGCCATGAGGTTTGTTTTGCCCAGGCTTAGTACTTTCTTGCATCTCTCTGTCCTCTCTCTTTAGAGTTATGGAGTGTTGGGTCTCCTTCTTTAACCACTGTGACATGACAGGCCTGCTTGCCAATTTTAGCAGTTTGTCTTAACTACTGTTCATTTTGCATCTCAAACTTACACTACTCCTCTAATAATTCTACTCTGCTTTTCTGTTTCTCCTTTCTACTATCCTTCTGTTTCTTCCACCTTTCTCCCTGTCCTCTTCCTCCTGCTCTCCTGTGTAGCCAATTTCCAATGCTGAATATTTAAAGGGGTGGTTCACCTTTAAATTAACTTTTATTATGTGATAGAATGGTAAATTCTAACTGGTCGTCATTTATTTTTCATAGTTTTTGAATTATTTGCCTTCTTCTTCTGACTCTTTCCAGCTTTCAAATTGTTCAAATGTATTGTTACTTTTCATTACTCATCTTTCTATTCAGGCCTCTCCTATTCATGTTCCAGTCTCTTATTCATATCAATGTATGGCTGCTATTGGAATTTGGAGAGCTGCTGAATAAAAAGCGAAAAAATGTAAAAACCACAAATAATTACGAAAAGCGAATATTCTGAGAATATCACTCTCTACATCATATTAAAAGTTAATTTAAAGGTGGACAACCTCTTCAAATGCTCAGACTTCTCACAGATGTGCAGCAGCCATTACTAGATCTTACAAGCTAGACATCTAATAACAGATTTCAGGCAACAGCAGTGGAAACCCTACTTTAAGTATCAGTTTCCACAGATAAATTGCTGTATATCTCAAAGACCATAGGTCATTGGGGGAAAAAACAGATAAATAATAAAGTGTAGTATTTCAAATTAAATTTTTGCACATGCACTTGATCAAAAGTGATCTGTAAGTGCTTAAATTCACCCAAAATTTGTTTTGTGCCACCTTAGAACAGATATATCCTGCGAAATACTATTCCCTTAGGACAGAGGGTGTTATTGTGCCTTTAAATGGTTGAAATTAAACCTGTGGTGTCTAGTTGTAGTTCAACAAGAGCCCACACTCCAATTCCTAGTGAGTCTGGCAGGCGTTCATACTTACAAACAGTAAGTTAGAAAAAGACACTGATAATGCATTCCCGGTTCTCTTCTAGTCTTCTTTCATCCTTGGGTAAAATGAAGCAACATATGTGGAAGCGTTTATACAAGTTTAATAAACAAATAAGATTACACTCACAAAAGTTTCTTCAGTAAAATCGCTAGAAAATAATGCAGCGTATCCGTATGGGTTCCGTGTTCTTAAGCGTCGCTCTCAGTCCAACACGTTTGTCTCGGATCTCCGGCCGCCGCTTCCACACTCCCGTGTCACCGCTGACAAGCTTCCCCAACTTTCTTTCTCCAATGAACGATGTCCTTACTTCTGGTTGGTTGCTTCTTTCACCCACAAAAAACTTTATTGTTCCCAGAGCATACAGTATGTCCCTCGTAATGGGTTTTTATCTTGGAAAAAGTCAGTGTACATTGTTGCAAAATAACATCCTGCACATAAAACAAAAATACTCATAAAAAGGCCCTAAGATTAGAATCAACATTTAAACCATGGGGGGACAGGGATTTTAGCCTAGGGATCCACCAGCTTTCTTTCCGTAATGTGTTATTCACCATGTTACCCCCCCTCCAATTGTTTGGAACCCTTTCAATTCATAACCATTTCAGGTCTTTTGGATTTTGAAGATTTGTTTTTCCAAAAAATGTCTAGATACAGAATGTTTCATAAATCCTTTACATATGTTGCTAACGTGTTCGCCTATTCTTTCTTTTAATTTTCTGTTTGTTTTACCTACGTATTGGAGGTCACAAGGGCACTCCAGCAGGTATATCACGTTTGTAGTGTCACAAAGGGATTCAACATACAGAAAATTAAAAGAAAGAATAGGCGAACACATTCACAACATATGTAAAGGATTTATGAAACATTCTGAATCGAGACATTTTTGGAAAAACATAATCAAAATCCAAAATACCGGAAATGGTTAGGAATTTACATATTTGACAAATTTTGGGTGAATTTACAGATCACTTAGTGCATGTGCAAAAATTTAATTTGAAATACTACACTATAGTATTTATCTGTTTTTTTCCCCTCAATGACCTATGGTCTTTGAGATATACAGCAATCTGTGGAAAGTGTCTATCTGAGGGTGGAGGAGAGCCCTTTTTTGATTGCCAGATCAGATCGGGAGACACCGTTCGTTTTAGAGGATATAAGTATCAGTACCATGTGCTAGATCTTGGCCCTACCTGCATAAAAACTCAATTTACTCTCTGGATGTGAAAAAAGCCTTAGTCCAATTATAAACAAACCCCCTCTAATAAATAAGACCATTTGCATGTATATAGAAAGGCTGTTTCTTTCTTTTTTTAATATGTACTTTATTGGATGGATGTCGTTGAAATTACATGATTGTGACTGATGGATACTGTAAAGGAGACCCGCATTGAAACAACTTTAATCCACAATATTTAATTACAAAGCAGCATTTTCAAAAGCTTTTCTAATCTGTAAGTGCTATTTATTATATGTTGTACAGTACACAGTGTTATTGAGGCACACAAGCTCAGCAAAGTAATGTAATGCAGGGCACCTCTTTGTACTAAATGTCATGTTCCATTACTCCATTACTGGAAACCAAAATCAGTGATAATAAACAACAGCGGCATATATTTGGCCTTTAAATTAATTGCCCAATAGAATAGTAATTAACATTAGAATATAGTGCAGAATAATTAGAAATCATTTAATGCTTGTAAAGTATTGTTTTATATTGATAATAAGTAACAACGTTTGTACTAGTTACAAGTAGCAACTTATTTTTGAGTTCCAACAGGAGACTGTTGTGCTACTATGAGTTAATTAGTATAGCACAGATACACTTGTGTAAAATAGTATTTGGTGAAACCTTAAAGTCATATGAGAGGACTGAGTACTAAACAGTGCCGGATGCAATGTAAGCAAGCACACCAGATCCCAAGGGATGGAAACGTCCATTTATTCTGGAGACTTGCTTAGCCAACATGTTTCATATGCTACTGCATGCTTAATAATGGCTAACCCACGATTAGATGGGCAGTAGCACGTAAAATATGTTGGGCTAAGCAAGTCTGCAGAATAAAAAACATCCATATATCTACTTTTTTCTGGAGTGTTAGTTTATACTGAATTTAGTAAATATCTGCTACAAGTCTAGGAACATGCACCCTGAGCCCTTGTCAGTCTTGGACCATGGAGACACTTTATCTGTTTTGTATGTATTAAACAGTACAGGTATGGGACCTGTTATTCAGAATGCTTAGGACCTGGGGTTGCCTGGATAAGGGATCTTTGCATAATTTGGATACCTTAGACCTGCTAGGAAATGTTTTATGCATTAATTAAACAAAATATGATAGTTTTGGCTCCAATAATAATAAATTATATGTTAATTTGGATCAAGTACAAGGTTTTATATGTTAATTATTTAATTAAAATGGAGCCTATGGGAAATGTAATGTAATTCTAGATTTGGGTTTCAGGATAACAGATCCCATGCCTATACCATCAGATGCTTGAATCTGAAATGTCACCAATAAAATGATGTAGTATTAAAACAAAAGGAGAATTAGTCAGTGCTGTTATTGGCTGTGGCCCCCCAGCTGCTGATGGACTATATCACCACAAGTTACTTTTTTCAGCGGTTACAGACTTTAGGAAATTCATGAAATGCTGGCAAGATTTATAATTTTTTTAAAGCACAAATAAATGCTTTGTGCTGCCTTTTAAACAAACTGATAGGAAGCTCACACTCCCATAGGGAAAAGGCTAAGAAACTTTGGATAGCCGTCAAACTCTGCGCTGAGGGAACGGAAAGTGACAAAGCGTGAATGATGCAAGATACAGGCTTTCCTAAAAAGGCTCCTATGAAACCTGACTCATCTCTCAGCCTCAAGAAGCTATGGGGACAGACACGACCTAATGAGACCTTCTGACTCAATGTCGTTGAGATGGAAACCACTGCCAAATTCAAATTCTTCCTGACAGATCAGCTTCTCGTAGGGAATGTGAGGTCCTTGTTGTTAGTCTAGAATACTCTCTGATACGATTATGTAGGCAAGGTTCCCTCTCATAAAGATTTCCGTAGCATCTTCGAACTCCCAAAGTTCCTGCTTGACATTAATTTTCATGACACTTGGGAAGCACATACAGTATTGGGCATTCTTGTTCTTAACCGTCCCACTTCAACATAATATTTAAAAAATGTTATGGTCTTAGGTGAGAACATGGAGTGATCTGCATATGTTACAATGAAAAGCACTCATATAAAAAAAACTTCCAGCTCCAATAAATCAGAATGTACATGATTTCTACAGCTTAAACTACAAATACTGTATGTAGGAAAGGGCATATTATATACAAACAGTATATCCCAACTAACAGTACCTATGTGTACCAGTACCTATGTATTTGTGCTAGTGATACATCTCAGGGATTAAAATCATTGCATATATTTAACAAAGAGAAGGTACAGGTTAGGACCTGTTATCTAGAATGCTCAAGACCTTGAGTTTTCCATCTTTCCATAATTTGGATCTTCATACCTTAAGTCTACAAAAAATATTTAAACATTAAATAAACCAAAAAGGATTCTTATCACCAAGAAAAGGAAATTATTTTGAAAGTTTGAATTGTTTGGATAAAATGGAGTGTATGGGAGATGGTCTTCCCATAATTTGGAGCATCTGGATAACTAGATTCCAGATAACGGATCCCATACCAGCCTATATAAAATATAAATATATATTTTTTCATCTCGATTTGTTTAATACATCGACAGAGTTTACATTTCTAAATGCACATTACAGTAAGAGCAAGCTGCATCTTGTTTAACGCTGAGCAGACCAGTGCCATTATATCTCCCTATAAGGACACAAATCACTCTTATTTCAAAGAACAAGCTGTAACTTGTTTCACTAGTATCAAAGCTGTGCTCATCTAACACTTATTAAAAAATAAAAATTGCTCTTGTTTTAAAGGTTTTGTACACCTTTGAAATATCCCATGGAGGATTCATCATCATTTATTTATATAGTGCCGACAAGATACACAGTGCTTTACCCTAGTTATAACAAACAAGGAATAAATGGTGGATAACAAACAAGGGTTACAAAGTACAAAGTGCCAGATTGCAGGGGGTTGAGAAGGGAGTTGTGAGTGAGATGCTGGATCAGGTATTTGTAAACAAGCCTTTCTAGTAATTTGGATGTGAATGGAAGAAGGGAAACCGGTCGATAGTTAGCGGGAGAGTTGGGATCAAGGGAAGGTTTTTTAAGGATAGGAGTGATTAGTGCTTGTTTGTATAAGGATAGAAAAGTACCAGTAGAGAGTGAAAGATTAAATAGGTGGGTAAGTGCAGGAGAGAGTGTATCAGAGATTGGATAGAGGAGACGAGAGGGTATGGGGTCAAGGGAACAGGTGGTGGGTTTTGAGCAGGCTAGAAGTTTGCTAATTTCATCTAGTGTTGCAGGGGTGAAGGAGTGCAAAGTGAATGTGAGTGGACTGCACGTTAGTCTGAGATTGTTGTCAGACGGTATGCTCAGCCTTATGAGATTGGTTTTCTCATTAAAAAAATGAGCAAGATCTTGGGCAGTTACATTAATGGATGGAGGGGGCATAGGAGTGAGAAGAGAAGTATTGTTCTTTAGCTAATGATAGAGCTTGATTGTAGCAGGAGAGCACGAATTGGAAGTGGATGAAGTCAGGATCAGTTTGTGACTTTCTCTATCATCGCTCAGCTGATCTACAACAACTTCTGAGGTACCGAGATACACTAGTGTGCCAGGTAGCTGGTCGTCTGTGACGGGTGGTAGAAGGAGCAAGAGCTGTTGAAAGGGCATCGTTGTAGAGAGAAGCTGCCATATTGGGACTGGAAAGATTGCTAATATGAGAGATGGGTTGTGCTGATACTGTTGATAATTGTTGTGGATCAAAGGTGTTAAGGTTTCTGTATCTGTGGGGAGAGACAGATGGTTGTGCAGATGAAAGTATTATCTGAAAGGAGAGTAGGTGATGGTCAGATAGGGGTAAGGAGAGTTAGTAAGGTTGGATGGGCGGCAGGAGTGGCAGAATATAAGATCAAGAGCATGACTCTCGATGTGGGTAGGTGAGTCGGTCCACTGAGAGAGACCAAATGAAGCTGTTAGAGAGAGGAGTTTAGAGGTGGCAGGAGAAGCAGAGTTGTCAATGGGGATGTTGAAGTCACCTAAAATGAGAGCAGGTGTCTAATTGGAGAGAAAGTATGGAAGCCAAGCAGCAAAGTGATCCAAAACAGTAGAGTAGGGATCAGGTTGGCAATATATGAGAGCAACACGCAGAGAGATTGGAGAGAACAAACGTATGCTGTGGACTTCAAAAGACGTGAAGGAGAGAGAAGTTGGTGTAGTTAGATTTTGAAACCTACATTTGGGGGAGAGAAGAAATCCTATCCCACCGCCATGACGCCCATCTGGTCTATGGGTGTGACTAAGTGAGAAGCCTCCATAGAATGGGACCATAGTACAGAAAAAAATATGGCTACAACATTTGAAACTAGTAGTAACAATAATAGTGTTAGCAGGGAATAATGCAAAGGTAGAAATAGCAAAGCACTGTTTGTAATTATCAGGGTATGGCTGAACCCTTATTAGAAACAGTGTTAGAATTCCGAGAGGCAGATATGTACTATAAACCGGTTTGGCATTGCTCGTACAAGTTGCAATGAAGGAAATGACATTTCAGGAATAACAATTCAACAACGGACCTGTAAGATTGATGGCAGCTGTCCCTAAACCTTTGCATTTACTGTGATATCCCAAGCAAGTCCAACCTATTTACATACACAGTCCATGCCCCTTCTAATGGTAGGCAATCAGATCGGGAGATTTATTTCCACCAAGCTTCTTCTGTATGCACACAGCACCATCAAGCATTAAGAACTGCTTCTCTCCAAAGTGCTTGCATCTGAAGCACATAACAAAACCATTAATCATCCTCAATCACATGCTCCCACGTTAGGGCTCTTTTGCACTGACCTCTTTCTTCTCCCACTTGCTTCTATATTGTACTATATTGAGTGTATAATGAAAGCACAGCGAATGGAAACGGGTCTAGTAAGGCCATGGGAGTTTATGGAGGAGTGGGTCTCTTTCTGCACTGCATTGCTGTATACAGCATTTTATTTCAAACACAACATGTACTAATCATTGCAGAATCCACTGTGTCCTAAGCTCACCGGGGACCCACAACCAAATGCCAAGTTTAGCATCAGTTTTTGAAAGGCTGTCTATGGGAGCAGAGTTCATTAATATGAAGGATTCATTTGGGGTGTCCACAAACACCAATGTACATATATACTCTTGGCGGAAGATTCCCTAAAGGGCAAAGTGACTAATGCTAGCGAAAACTCGCCAGCGTGACGTCATTTTGGAACTTTGCCGATTTTCTAACAGGCGCAGGCGGCACTTCACTAGCGAAGGAGATAGACGCTATCGTTGCTTTGCACTCTAACACCAGGCGAATTTTTGTAACTTGGCAAATTCACTAAGATGCGGATTTTACTGAATGTTACCTCATTCGCCAGACTTGCCTTCGCCAGCTCAAACCAGGCGAAGTGAAATAGAGGGCATAGGACTTCCTCAATTTTTCCCAAAAAACACTGCAAAGGTCCTTAAAAAATTTTTTGGGTAACCGGGTTCACCGCTCCATTTTCTAACATATGGAACATAAACTATACAGTGGGCTCATGTGTAGGGCAATATAACAACTATATTTTCTTTATTAAGGTTCCCTGGACTGCAACATATACGTCCATGTAACTTTATCATTTCCCGCAGTATGCAAATTAGGCAACGCTAGCGCATCTTCGCTTTAATTGCCGAAGTAACGCTAGCAAAAATTCCCCAGTGTTCGGCGCCCTGGACGCTACTTCGCACTTTAGTGAATTGGGGTTGTCCTAGCGAATTTAAGCCTGGCAAAGTCTGGCGATGGGTGCAAAGCGGTCGCTGGCGCATTTTCGCCGTTTAGGGAATTTGCCCCTTGGATTATAACTAAATGATATTGCTGAATAGAAGGACGTGTGATCAAATAATTAGCCCATTTTTTACCTTTTCACTTTTTGCACAAACTGTATTAGTGAACTGGATAAGAGATCTCTCTTTAATCTGGATCACCATACCATAAGTCTCCTGAAAATAATGTAAACAACAAAAAAACAATAGGTTTGTTTTGCCACCAATTGGGATTCATGCAGATAATTTACAAGGTGCTCTTTTATTATTACAGTGACACTTTAAAAAAAAAAAAACATTTAGGGGCCAATTCATTAACTTCGAGTGAAGGATTCGAAGTAAAAAAACTTCGAATTTCAAAGTGTTTTTTGGGCTACTTCGACCAACAAATGGGCTACTTCGACCTTCGACTACGACTTCGAATCGAAGGATTCAAAGTAAAAATCGTTCGACTATTCGACCATTCGAGAGTCGAAGTACTGTCTCTTTAAGAAAAAACTTCGACCCCCTAGTTCGCCACCTAAAAACTACCAAATCCAATGTTAGCCTATGGGGAAGGTCCCCATAGACTTGGCTAAGTTTTTTGGTCGAAGGATAATCCTTCGATTGTTGGATTAAAATCCTTCGAATCGTTCGATTCGAAGGATTTAATCTTTCGATCGAAGGATTATTCCTTCGATCGTTAGATCAAACTTTTTGCGCAAAATCCTTCGACTTCGATATTCGAAGTCGAAGGATTTTCATTCCCAGTCGAATATCGAGGGTTAATTAACCCCTGATATTCGACCCTTGATGCATCGGCCCCTTAACTATTATTATGTATTTGCTTGTTTGCTTAAGGGAGATGGGCTTCTCATATTTCTGGATGACAGGTTTCTGTATAAGGGATCTCATACCTGTATTGTATTTTCTATTATTATAGTTCAGTTTTAGGAAAGGAGAGTGAAAATTATGGAGACGCTACAAATACTGTAGAAGTCTTTCCATTGGAGAACCTAAAATTATACTGAATATGAATATAAAGTTTTCCCTTTGTGGATAATTTCAGCTTCACTAAATATATTTTAAGCCTACTGGGATTCCTAACAATGTCCCAGCAGTCTGAATTTTATCACATTTAGTAACCTTCTAGAAAACTTCTGCTAAAAATAAGTAACCCCAAAAATGTTTTGGGTAAAAAAGGAAACAGAAATTAATTTTAAGGTTATTGATGTACAATCATTTCTGCTTTATATAAATTGCAAAATAATGCTGAAAATTTTCTAGATATTAACCTGGTCTTTTTTTTCCTAATTAGTAATAATGATTACTTCTGAGAACAGCAATTATTTGTAAATGTGCTCCTCCAATCACATAACTAAAGTAAGCAATAGTCTACTTAAGTGTTGCTCCCGTACTCTTTCTACATTTTAATGTGCAATTGTCTCACCTTTTATTACATTGCCTGTATAGGCTTGTGAGACACGTTTTCTTATTCTTTTATATAGACATAAAACAAGCACAGAAAGTGATGGTAAAGATCTGGCAGAACCTCACCAGGGCCCCATACCTGGCTGATAAGCTGCAGACATGGTCTGTACAGGCCAAGTCAGCAGCTATTATCATCCGGTGTATGGCTAGTGTAACTATCTGATTTAAATATTTTTTTTCAAAAATAGAGGCAGTTCACTGTATATATTCTCCTGTGTGCCGCTGTCTTGACTGAAAAGACTAAGTTGCTAGAGTGCTTTGAATAGAAGATGCTCGGGTCATAGATGTTCTAGAGAATCTATTCCATTTCTTTTTTGTGGTTTGTGCGCTCAGTTATGGAACTTGTCAGTAAATAAAATGTGAATTGTTGTGTATGAAAGGAAAGAAGCTGACCTGCAGATGTTGACATTATTGATCACAGTGTTCAGGAACGTGCTGTAGAAATATGAGTTTTTTTTATAATAATCGTAATACTGTATGAAATGTAATACAAACTAGAGATTGTTCTCTTTTTCGATTGCATGCTCTTTTGGGCATGGCCCTCTTTACCTTTTGGTTATTGGTGTTGTTTTATGTTTTCCTGTAATTTTAATATGTACACCCATTAATTGTACAATGCTGTGTTTTATAGATACTAATAATAATAATAATGTTTTGCAAACAGATAATGCAAAGGGATGTAAATAAGTGTAGTGCCCTGCACAGGCTCCCTGCCCCTAGTATTTTGTCTTGAGGAATTCTGGGTATGTTATCTTTAATGAAATCCTAATTTGACTTCAGCTAAATGTCATGCTTTGGTGAAAATCTGCTGTTTGCTTAATTTTTAAATGAATAATGCTTTTTCTGAGTATAATAACCATGGCGTAAGTTTAAACTATATCATTTTCAGATAGCATCTGAATCAATCTTAAGAAGGAACAGAAAAGAACTTTGCTGGTATATGATTATGATTAATATTCTAGCAACTATGTATCAGCAAGTATTGCCTTTCTGTAGACAACTTGTTGCATGGCATTGTCCCATCCAGAAGTCATGGGGAAACAGTTAAGTTAGGCACAGGGTTCTTTAACTTGGATGTATTTTTTTTAGCCTGGCAGAAAATGAACCAATTCTGAGAAATCAATTAAAATTTTAAAGATGTTTACAGCAGTCCTTATGGATGCATTCAGGAGTGGAAAGAGAAGCTTGAGCAATGGTTTGTGGTGGCTTTTAACACTAGACATGGGTGGCATGGAATAGAAGTGGCTTTGGGATAAAGAAATTAGAGGGCTCATTCACCTGAGCATTTAAATCTGCATTACCACGGGCAACAAATCTCTCCAATATGCTTTCCCATCAGCAATAAAGTAAATTGCCATTGGGAAAACGTACGTGGTGCTTCTTTTTCCGAAGTCAGGAAACTTCATGAGGCAACTTTGGAAATCAAAGCACCGCATATATTTTCACATCGCCACTTTATTACCGATGGGAAAGCATTTCAGGGAGACGTCACGCACTGTAGCACAGATTTCAACCGTGTGCAAGTACCCTTACAGAACAAGCGGGACTTTTCCCACTTTGATAACGAGCTTTGTACAAACAAGATCCTTCCTGCCCCCTAGTGCAGCCTTTGTCTAACGCTTACAGGAGGAATGGGTCATTAAATATGCGGGTTTATCTGTGGACTCATATTTAATTAACTGCCTTATCCTCCTACAATTGCTCTGAAAAGGTAGAAAGTTGCAAAATGAAAGCATCATTTAGCTTTGCCATTTAGCTTCAGTGTGCCCTGCTTAATATATGAAATAACAAAAACACATTTTCTTATTTAACACAATAGGCAAACAGTATTTTCTGCACAAGCTATTTAACTTATGATGAATACAGGGAGTATACTGCCCCATTTAAACCCACCCAGAACAGCAGCATATCCACTGAGCTGGCAGCCTATCTCTAGCAATGGAATATTAACTGGTATCGGTTAGGAGTATCAACATTAAATAAACAGTTTAAAGCATCTGCCCACAATGAGCAGAATCTATAGGGTAAAATGTAATGTTGTGGACTAAGCTATAACCTGTCCATGGTGACTTTCAGCTCCCTCCTCACGGAGGTGAATAGAGCACAGAAAGATGATCTCTATAAAGGGACCTTCTATAATAATGTGTGTGACAAAATGTAATAAAACAGAAGAGTGACAGCACACATTTGGTTCACTTTTGCTCTAAATGAACTTACCATGTAACTCTATAGGAAAAAGGGAGTTCAGCTATTCCTTCAACTTTATCTTTTCTGATGGTTTCAGTTTCAACGACCCAATGACTTCTCTCCAGCTTTTCGATTTGGAACTGTTCCTAATGGCAGCACAGAGAGGAATATCCGTAACAACTACCTGGAGATGCACTCGTACATGGTTAAGTTCAATCAGCGGTCGGTACAGGATGCTCTCCTCTCTCTAAAGACTGGGTAAGTGTCATTTCATTGGATATATATTTGCCTCCATACCTTGGGGACTAAATCAGCCCCTCCGCCAATAGCTCAGCTAATCAAAAAGTGATCATGACAATTTAGACTTTATGGATAAGTGCAGCTCTGCTTGGATAAAAAGGCATAAACTTGGATACTGTTTGATATACAAACTTGACCCAAATCATGTTCTTCCTCAATTGGAAGAATAAAAACTGCACATGAATTTTGGTGTCAGTGCTTGTGCAGTTGTGAATGTTCTACCATTTTCCATCTCGAGAAGGGGTAATGTAAATATTGTACTGTATATGCAGATAAGTCATACAGTAGGGTAGATACTGCAAGTGAATCTATTATCATCTATCATGATCTTAAACATGCAGTATGATATATGGGTCATTTAATGATTGTACTGAACTGCAGTTCACTAAAATTCATCTGTTTTTCAGAAAGTGTTTAGTTTATTATAGATTAATGGAGGAATGTAAAAGTGGTTGCTACCGCAACTTGTAATTTGTTGCAATTTGAATAAATGCTCGCAAAGGAACAATTTTGCTTTCGGAAACACTTTGCCCCTCACACGACAATGATTGTGAATTTTATAGTTTGCTCCAGTTTGCAGTGTATGTAATAACATTTCTTAATGAAAAATGTTACGTTTGCTCCAAAATGTTACGGCACCTTCAAGCTTCAAAGCCTAATGAAGCTTGTTACATTGCGACATGCACATTTTCATTTGCAAATTTGTTCTCTTCGCGAATTGTTTTACTTTTCTCCCTAAGAGACAAATAGGGGGAATGTAATATTGGTTGCTAAAGCAAAAATCATTCACAATTCATTTACATGCGAAGAAATGTAGAATACTTAGTAGAATAGTGATTGCGAATTTTAAAATTTGCGATAGCGTGCAGTGTATGTAATAAAACGTCAATGAAAAAGTTGTTAGGTTTGCTCCAAAAGTTTACGGCACCTTCAATCAGGTGTTAAAGGAGGAGGAAAGCTTAAAGGCCAGGTGACGTTGGCGGTGGGTAACGTAGGGGGCGGGACTGATGATGTGGTGATCAGCGATTGGGCATGTCTTTCACTTAAATGTCCTGTCCAGATTTCCTAATTTGGAAATCCAAAGAGGCACTTTTCACCCGGGCAATCCTTCCAAAAACCGGGCTGTCAGGGTGAAATCCAGACAGGTAGCAACCCACTCTGACAATGACATGCATGTGCCCTGAATAGATAGATATTTGTTCTGCAGCAGGGATATACTTTTCAGGGCAGCTTGGCACTTATTTTTAAAAACGATTAAAGTTCCAGAATTACTGAAAAACTGCATGAAGAATTAACTGCTGGTAAGTTTATAACTTAATAACTACTGAAAAAGGCCGAATCCTGGCCAAATCCCGAACCGAATCCTGGTGCATCACTAGTTGCAACCCTAGTTAGGCCCCTGCTCACAACCTAACTTTTTTAGTAACTCACACATGCTTTCATTTCCAGACTGAGAGCAGGAACAATTGATCGATCAGTGTATATGTGCAAAGTGGCCATACACTGCCAGTTCCGCTTGTTTGGAGAGGTTCTGAATAAGATAATATCAGGCTGATTCAGTTACCCATGGGCAGGACCAAATCAGACTGATCTGATTGTTCTTTTTTAGAGCTTTCAAACTCTATTATGAAACTATTTTTTAACGATACAATATAATTAATTACTTCTTGGTATTGCCTCTGCAAATGACATTTTGGAAATGGTCTACACATATTTTTTTCTCATAATCATATAAGTCCATTTACTGGGTAATGCCTTGTGTGGGTAACATTTAATTTCTTGCTGTTGGCATTGCAGTAAGTTGGATGCCTTTATCTATGATGCTGCAGTCCTAAACTACATGGCTGGGCGAGATGAAGGGTGCAAGCTGGTGACCATTGGAAGTGGGAAAGTATTTGCAACCACCGGATATGGGATTGCCATCCAGAAGGACTCAGGGTGGAAAAGGCAGGTCGATCTTGCAATTCTTCAGCTATTCGGTGACGGTAAGTAACTCTCACTTGTCTGAAAAAGGCAGTGTTTAGGCAAATGTTTCATAAATATTATTAAAGGGGTGATTCACTTTTAAGTTAACTTTTAGTATGTTATGGAATGACCAGTTCTAAACAACTTTTCAATTGGTCTTCATTATATATTTTTAAATTATTTGCACTTATCTTCTTACTCTTCCCCGCTTTCAAATGGGGATCACTGACCCCATCTAAAAAACAAATGTTCTGTAAGCCTACAAATGTATTGTTATGGCTACTTTTTTCACTCCTATTTCTATTCTATTCAGTTCCTTTCCAATTCATAATTCAGTCTGTTATTTAAATCAATGCATGATATCATAAAAGATGAAAACCAATTGCAAATTGTCTTTGAATATCACTCTCTACATCATACTAAAAGTTATCTCAAAGGTGAACAACCCTTTCAATGCCGTTATGTGTTAGTGATAAATATTACTCATTAGTCACATGACTCTCTGGGACTTAAAATGGCATTGGCTACATGCTACAGGATATACAAACTTGCAAAAGAAAACTTAGATTGTGTAACAGTTATAAACTCTAGCTGTTATGAGTTATTGGGAGTTAAAATTGAACAGCAAAAGTGGACCCCAGAGTCCTCCGTTACTAAGGTCCCCTCTTCTCAACTCTGCACTAGTGACCAATAGTTGCACCATCTATTTAATAAATCCTTATGACTTGTTGTCGCTGATTTACTAAATGAAGTTCCAAATTACATGGCTACAGCTTCTAGTAGGGCCAATGAGAAATTAGTTTGATAATCAGTCTACCATAAATTAGAAAATAACAAAGATCTGACTGATTGCAATGAGTGATTACACTTGTGCATTTTGTTAGTAAATTAGCTTTAGTAGTTGAGTATATAAGTATAAAGCCACAGTGGTCTAATCAGTCTTTCCATGGAATCCATAACAAAGAAAAGAAGACAGGGTTAAATATCTTAAAATATTCCATAGAAACTAATGGTATATGCAGCCTGTCTGGGCTATAAATAGGACTGGATTAAGAGGTTTCAAGATTTATCACTCACACAGTATTATATCACAGTAGATTATAACATGTGCTGGGATTTTTGAAAATATCTTAAACCTTTAAGTTTCTTTATATCCACTCTTGAGATTTATGTCCAATCATAGTAATAACAATTAACCAGATCTCAAATAAGATGTGAACCCCAAAAGTCAGGCTTTCCATTAAATTAGCATAAAGTATGCCAATCAAAGGGGATGTGTAAACTATACTTTTTTTAGCCATTTACTTTACTTTAGAGGGTTGAAGGATCCAGACGGGTATTTTTAAAGGACAAGGGTACTTAGTAGAGCCCTGACATTGTTGCCATATCAGATTGTTATTTATTTATTTGTGGATGTATGTATTTGTATTAATTTATTATTCAGATGATAGTATTATTACACAGGTCATTTTTCAAAAATCTCTCAAGCAGTATTCAAAATTCCCTTATTAGATATTGAAACAAAGGGGAACATGAACAGAGACTCTTTGGGAAATGTAATCATGGTAGTCATGTCACTACAAGATAAATGAAGTATGCACTCAGGTGTTCAGATGCTTATAGTGCAGCTGAAGATTATTTCTGGATCCGCTCAGAGCCAGATTCATCATTATTACAAAGGCAAATAATGATTCAGACCGTATTAGTTTGATTGAAGCTCATTAAAGCTTCAATGCAATCAGCATTGATTATGATCAAATTAACTGAAAACAATTTTAAAAACTGCAACTTTGCCAATAAATAACCTTGTATGGGATTCAGCATTTAAGACCAGACTTTGGTCATCTGTAATATTAAATCCTTGAAAGCTCGGACAGTGATCAATATCAATATTGCTTGAAAAATTAATAGAACTGGCCTATCACATTGATGAACTTTAGGCCAGTGAGATTGATTTTCTTTTTTAATTCTGAATAGGTCAGTTGCCTGGGAATCCTACAGGAAATATTCAGGATTACCAAGTCCAACTTCTGGACGTCTACACTTTAGTTTGTAGGATCCCTTTCCTAGAGTAACATTATGACAGAGTAATAACATGTTGCTTGTTTTGTTTAGGGGAAATGGAAGAGTTGGAGGCTCTTTGGCTGACTGGTATCTGTCACAATGAAAAGAATGAGGTTATGAGCAGTCAGCTGGACATCGATAACATGGCAGGAGTCTTCTACATGCTGGCTGCTGCCATGGCGCTGAGTCTCATTACATTTATAATGGAGCATCTCTTCTTCTGGCAGCTGCGGCACTGCTTCATGGGAGTCTGCTCAGGAAAGCCAGGTGTTGTGTTCTCCATTAGCAGGGTGAGTCCTAAAGTGCTGTCTATCTTTTGTGGCCTATGATCTAATAATTACAATGAAGAGGTCATTGCTAGGGTCTGCGAAAGACTCACTAACAGCCAATCTTTAGTTGACTAAGTCTTAGGTCCACTACCGATAATAGACACTGGGGTATATATACTAATACAGGTATGAGACCTGTTATCCAGAATGGACCTGAGCTAACAAATCTTTCTATAATTTGGATCATCATACCTTAAGTCTATTCGAAAATCATGTGAACATTAAATAAACCCAATAGGCTGGTTTTACTTCCAATAAGGATTAATTATATAAAAGTTGGAATCAAGTACAAGGTACTGTTTTATTATTACAGAGAGAAAGGAAATCATTTTTAAAACTTTGGATTATTTGGATAAAATTGATTCTTATTCAGAGCTTTCTGGATAACAGATCCCATACCTGTACTAGTCAAATTTGCCTTGTGTTACCCTGTTACCCTTAGCAAGCAGTTAAAGATTTGATTTTGGTATTCTACCTGCAGCAGAGTGATTTTACTGATACATTGCTATGGCTAACCAGCCATTTGTTATTAAGCACTTTACATTTATTTAGAGCAAAACAAACAAGGGCTATATTAAAAAAAAATGGGAGCATTAAATGAGCCCTACAGTAATTATACCATAACATTTCTTCACACTGGTTTTATTTACAAGTGTTCTATCTTTCTCTCAGTTCTGTAGCCTACCCTTGAAGGAGCAACTGGTCACATTTTCTTGTTGAAAACAAAAAAAATACAAAATAATGTCTTTTAATGATACCACATCTTTTCTAATACGTACCACAGGCTCATCCCAAAACTAAAACAATGACACTTTAAATACCGCCATCCCTTTGACTCTCGTGGCCCACTGTGCTCACACAGAAACCAAGGTCATGGGCACATTTATTTATATATATATCATGCAGTATTCATCCTGCGTTCCTCTGCTCACTGTGGTCAGAAACTGAGCATGCAGAAATTCACAAAACAGTGCCTCAGGCACTAAGAGGTAAAACAAATGTTTATTGATATGCATATGGATAATTCATTCTTGGAGAGGTTTTGTATTACAATATCTTAAAGATCCAGTTTCAGACATTGTCATTTTAATGTAAACTCATTAATAAAATGTTAATTAGATTTTCAGGAAACTTTACATTGATTATAACTAATTATAATACATTCTTGGAATAGATCAATTTCAGCTGAGGTAGCAGATCTTGAGGAGATAGACTCACATATACACTGCCTTGGTAAACCTCTGGTTTAAAATATTTTCAATTGGAATAAGCAAAAGTTTCTCATTTGGGGAAGCAAGCCTGAGTTCTGCCAGGATATGGTCCTACTGGGGGTCCTGGACTGCTCACAAGTGGGTGGGGATTACCAAGAAATAAGCAGGGTTTAGAACATAACAGAACATAAGCAGTTGGGTTTCTGAGGCCCCCATTATTTTTAAAGTTAGCCCTGCCTACAGCAAGTCAGCTGGATTCTTCATAAGTAATGAAGTGTGAATGGATCATGTGGGTGACTAGACCAGGGAAAATTTTTATAAATATATATATTGAGACAAGATGTTTGAGCTAACACCAGGTTTAGGGATGTGCGAGCATGGGTATGCGGAGTAATTCCTAAAGTGTCTTTAAAGGACAAGGGCAGTCCATTAAACATTGTGTCTTATAATAATATATAATAAGATATGAAGCACTCATGATAGACCTCAGTTTCAATCACTTTTCTTGTAGCACTTACATCCTTTCTAAAACATTGCAAAGTAGTCCCATAACAATTGTACATAAATCTTCAGTCTGGTACTCAGACCATGATTTTGCACACTAAACAGTATCAAAGACCAGAGAATGTGCAGAAAGCAGCAGGCAGAGTTTTTTGGAATCATTAAACAGTCCACACTTCCCCAGCGATCCCCCCCCCTCCAAAACGGGCCTTTCCCAGTAGTTCAGTGAATGTCAGGTTGCGTGTACACTTTTGTTGAAATTCATAATAGTTTATATGATAGTTCATTTATAGCACTGGTGATCAGCGTGTAAACTTAAACGGCATCTTTTTACTTTGTGTGGCTGGAAACCAGTGTTTCAGTAAACATTGGCAGGGTAATTTTGTGTTTTAAGAAAATATTTGCCAGTTGTGAGATGCAACCAAAAAATTAAGTACATAAACTCAATTGATATTCCACAGTAGCATGGCAACTAAAATCCCACTATTACCTGGGCAGAACAAAACACTTTGCAGACCCTTCCTCACCCATTTCTTAAAGGGATACTGTCATGGGAAAAAAAAAAATTCCGAAATGAATCAGTTAATAGTGCTGCTCCAGCAGAATTCTGCACTGAAATCCATTTCTCAAAAGAGCAAACAGATTTTTTTTATATTCAATTTTGAAATCTGACATGGGGCTAGACATTTTGTCAATTTCCCAGCTGCCCCAAGTCATGTGACTTGTGCTCTGATAAACTTCAATCACTCTTTACTGCTGTACAGCAAATTGGAGGGATATCACCCCCTCCCTTTCCCCCACCAGCAGCCAAACAAAAGAACAATGGGAAGGTAACCAGATAGCAGCTCCCTAACACAAGATAACAGCTGCCTGGTAGATCTAAGAACAACACTCAATAGTAAAAACCCATGTCCCACTGAGACACATTCAGTTACATTGAGAAGGAAAAACAGCAGCCTGCCAGAAAGTATTTCTCTCCGAACGTGCAGGCATAAGTCACATGACCAGGGGCAGCTGGGAAATTGACAAAATGTCTAGCCCCATGTCAGATTTCAAAATTGAATATAAAAAAATCTGTTTGCTCTTTTGAGAAATGGATTTCAGTGCAGAGGTCTGCTGGTGTAACACTATTAACTGAAAAAAACATGTTTTCTGATGACAGGATCCCTTTAATATATTCACATCGATAGGTGGAACCTTACAACTTGCAGAACTACCAAGATTGCTTAGTTCCCAAAATCAAGGATTCTTAACCTGTGTGTCACTGGTTATTTAGAGCATGTACCCATGATTCCCTCTAATACAATAAAACATTATCCTACATCAGACAAAGTAGCGAAAAGGAGATGCATGGCGAGGCCAATTCTTGAGTCTCTAAGGTGACAGTTAGGTTTCATTTAGGCCCCCCAAGTGAAAGCTTAAGAAACCCTGTGCAAAATTACAAGTCAGCATTGTATAGAGAATCTTTAACAACTGTTACAAAGAAAGGAGAAGAGAAAAACCTGCGTTGAGTTTATTTACAGTGTTTCTGTAAGAGACAATCTAGACAGAGACAGACAAAGTGTCTGGTGCGGAGCTTTTCATAGGGGAAAAAACGTTGTGTAACAAAGCAAGTCATGATCCGAAATATAAAGAAAAAACTGCCTTCTAAGGCAACATAGGTTCTCCTGCTGATTTTACTGTCACAATCCCAAGATGACAAACTCAAGCGCACTTCTTGCTAAGAAGAAAATGTTAAACAAATATGGCTCAACTTAACTCTGTGGATTCCACAGCACAAGGATCCAGGGAAAATATGGCTGTAAGAGGAAGCAATACTTCAACTGGTTTAACTAAGGAACAAGTACTAGAACTATCTGCATGTGGAGATACTAAAAATGGACACTTTAACTTTGCATTAAAAGATCTTTTCATATAAGTGTTTTGATGAATATGAAGTATCTTCATATTGATTAAAAACAAAATGCTGATTTGCTATGAGCAGGTTGGCATGGCAGTTTAGCTGCAGTCTGGTTTACACAGTGACCTCAGCTGCTCTTCTTTCTGCCTGCCAGGTCCTGAGTAACAATGAAGACCAATCAGAAGTGTTTCTGTTCCATCCTTGGTCTTTAATTGAATGGAATGTTCTTGAGCAACCTCACGACAGCATGGTTCACTGTGCACTGAATAAATGCATGACCCCAATTATTATTACTGTTATTCTTTATTTAAATAGAACTGTCATGGATAAACAGTGCTTAACAGTGACTGCAAATTAATTATGACCAACACACTGTGAGGGCAAAGAAATTGCTAAAACAACTATGAGGCTTCCCCGGAGCCCCTCTACAGCTGCACAGACTGCAAACATGTTAGATCCTCCTCTCATCTGTCTTGTCTGATACAAACCAGCATTTTGTTCCAAAAATTGCAGCCTCCCTTACCAAAATGCCAAAAAGCTTTCCTTTTTTCTTTTATATAAAAGAGGATGCTGCTATATTATACCCTGTGGTTGAGATAAACGTAGACATAACCCAAGAAAGGCACCATATATTTCTAATTACTATCAATACTGGTGTTTCTTGATCCAATATGCTATGACCTTTTTATAAAAGAAATAATTCCACCTTAAAAATAAGCTATGGTTTATTCTCTTTTTTCGGATATCTATTAGGAGCAAACAAATGGCCCCTACCCACGAGAGCGTATAATCTAAATAGAATTTTAAATAATGCCTTTTTTTTGCTGTATAGAATGAACAGAGAAGAGATGGACTGATTGCTTCTTGGCTGCAGATAAATGTTGTGTGCCTCCATTACAAAAATAAACTTAAATGAGTTCTTTATTAATGTCTTCTGGCAAAAGCAGCTGCAACCACTAAACAGAAATATCTTCTTTGCATTTGCTCAATGACATTGTCAAAGTATTAGATTGTGCGTAGTAATTACATTGTTCAGTGGGATAATACAGTGATCAACGTTTAAGTCCTTGTGTAGCTCTGTTCCTGTTATAAGGCTCTATTCCTGTTAACTCTGGACAAGTTGTACTACAGGTTTGGCATGCAACCCTTGCCTCTCAAACAGCTGCTGAACTACAACTCACAAGCATTCTACCAAGCATTTGGGACATAGGATACATTAGTCAGCCACATATATGGGAAGGAGAATCCTCAAATGTTTTATATGATGTGACATGAATGTTTACAAATTGTACATTTTTGGAAACTTGAATAGCCTTCGGCCTTATGTTTTTAAATGGTCATGTAACTCCTCAGTATCTTATAATATCCTTATATTTTACAATAGGGGGTACTTTATTCACTATATATATTGTTGTGTGTAGCTATTTTAGGTAGCATTGATGGTCATTCCAGTTTATAATATTTGCTTTTCTTTCTTTATTTTTAAAGGGAATCTACAGCTGCATTCATGGAGTTGCAATAGAAGACAGGCAGTCGGCAATGAACTCTCCTTCGGCCACAATGAACAATACTCATTCCAACATTCTCCGTCTCCTCCGCACTGCCAAGAACATGGCAAATCTTTCTGGGGTAAATGGTTCTCCACAGAGTGCTTTAGACTTTATACGGAGGGAATCTTCAGTCTACGATATCTCAGAACATCGCCGGAGTTTCACCCACTCTGACTGTAAGTCATTTCAGCCAGAAGAAAATCTTTTTAGCGATTACATCTCAGAGGTGGAGAGGACCTTTGGTAACCTTCAGCTTAAAGACAGCAATGTGTATCAAGATCACTTTCATCACCATCGACCTCACAGTATAGGGAGCAACAGCTCTATTGATGGGCTGTATGACTGTGATAATGCTCCTTTCACAACACAACCCAGATCTCTGTCCAAGAAACCTTTAGATATTGGATTGCCATCCAAACACTCCTCAACTCAAATTGGTGATCTGTATGGTAAATTTTCTTTTAAGAGTGACCGTTATGGTGGCCCTGATGACTTAATAAGATCCGATGTTTCTGATATATCCACACATACTGTTACCTATGGGAATATAGAAGGCAATGCAAAGAGGAGGAAACAGTATAAGGACAGTCTGAAGAAGCGCCCAGCATCAGCCAAATCTCGACGGGAATTTGATGAAATCGAACTAGCTTATCGCAGACGTCAAAGGTCCCCAGATCACAAGCGCTATTTCCGGGACAAAGAGGGCCTAAGGGATTTTTATCTGGATCAGTTCAAGACCAAGGAAAACAACCCACACTGGGAACATGTGGACCTAACCCATATCTACGCAGAAAGAGCAGATGATTTTAAGCATGAAACTTCTTGCACAAACAGGCAGCACCAGAAGCATGCGGGAGAGTTTGTACAAACTGACCGTAAACATGGCTCTGGAGGAAATGCCTGGGAGAAAAACGTGAGCAATATGGAATGGGAAGACAGAGCCTCAAACAATTTCTGCCGTAACTGTCCTTCAAAGATGCATAACTACACAGGGCAAAACACTAACCGCCCAGCTTGTATTCGTTGTGAAGTCTGCAAGAAAGCAGGAAACTTGTATGACATCAGTGAGGACAATTCTTTGCAGGATCTGGATGCTCGGCCCATTCCAGCTCCCAACTCTAAATATCCACAGAGTCCTTCTAATGGCAAGGCTCAGAAACGAAACAGAAGCAAACTCCACCGCCAGCATTCATATGACACATTTGTGGACCTTCAGAAAGAAGATGTTACTTTAGCTCCCCGTAGTGTTAGCCTGAAAGATAAAGAACGCTTCTTGGATGGTAGCCCCTATTCCCATATGTTTGAGATGCCCAATGAAACCTCCTTCACCAGCAAGTCCCATGGCCCTAGTCACAATCCTGGGGGCTACATGCTCAGTCGTTCCTTGTACCCAGATCGGGTTACCCAAAACCCATTCATTCCCACATTTGGGGATGACCAATGTCTGCTGCATGGGAGCAAGCCCTACTACTTTAGGCAACCCGCCATTGGTGGCTTAAAAGGAAGGTCGGACTTCCATGGGGCTGGAAAATCACTCACTGCTCAACATTCAGGCCCTCCAGGCCATTTCCAAAAAGACATTTGTATAGGGAACCAGCCCAATGCCTGCGTTTCAAACAATAAGAACCCCAGGTCTTTCAACAACTCTACCAATGGCCATGTGTACGAGAAATTGTCCAGCATTGAATCTGATGTCTGAGAGGGGGAGGTGGGCTGGGACCTAGATTCTCCTCTTCCCAAACCAATATGTTATTCTCTTACAGTGAAGCAGAAAAAAGGTGTTCCTGAATGCTGTTGAAGCAGGATACATGAAATGCAGCTTTTTGATTCTCATCGTCTTTCTTCTCTTACTGGGGTCATCTCATATTTTAAAACGTGGATTTCAGATCTGATCATGCAGACGCACGGAGCTGACATCAGAGGAGGGGATGGGGTTATTTATTTTATTATAAAAGACATGGGTTAATGCTGTAAAGGAGGCAGGACAAATAGGTAAAGACACTCTCAATAATTTTCTTCCATATCTATAATATCAAGGTCTGGGAGAAGAAATGGAAATGGGGCTTCTTATTTGCTGCTTAAATTTAAGTTGGTATAGGGAAAGTTTCAATGAAAAATGTGAGAGGCTACTACTTACATATGGAAAGCTTCATTGAAACTCTCAAACTAGGCAGCCTTTGTTGATGAGCCCGTGTTTAGTGCCATCTCTTTAGAAAAGGTGCCTGGGAACTGCCCAAAATGAATGTTGTGGTATGTCTGTGTAAAGAATGTCCAAAGACAATGAATGCTATATTACCATATACTGGTCTATAAAAAGATAGATTGCATAGCTTGTTTATCCACCTCAAACTCTTGTTCCATTTCTGTTCTGGCTGCACATGCTATCCATTCTGAATTCAGGCAGTCTTTCCCCAAATGCAAAAGACCTGCAACCCGGAAAAAAAAAACAGGAAATACTAGAAATGGTTATTTTACCTTTGCACAAAAGAAACAGCTCATCCTTAAGTTTTAGCACTAAATATTTAATCCATATATACTTTAAGGACTGAAATTAATAGTGCAGATAAGGTAGCTCAGGAACACCATAGAAATAGATTAGACCATTAACTAGTACCCTAAATTATCCAAATAGCTCAGCCTAAAACACATTTGTATTATAATACTGACCCATGATAGAATATCCAGCAGTATAGGCTTAAATAGCTTTTGTATTTTTGATATATATATGTATATATTTTGCAATTTGTGTTCTTGATTCTGTTCTGCTCACGCTAATTTTATTTGTACTGACTTTTTTTTTTTTTTTTGTAAATTGGACTGTAGACTTAGCAGGATAACAAGATGTAAGACACATCTGGATCAAAGGGCTTCCCTATCATGGAACGATCTTTCAGAGGCAGACAATACCAATATGGGTTAAGGAATAGTAATAGTCCTTCACAGTGAAGAAGAATGTTTAGCCAGCATTAGGGTTTTCGATTGATCAAGCCTACCATCACTATTCAATAAAGTTACAGTGTTAGATATAAAACTGAATTCAAAGGGAATAGGAATCGCTGACCCGTCCCACGATGAACATAACTGCTTGTAATCCATCACAAGGATCAAGCACTTACTGTATGTTTTTGAAAAGTCCTTTAGGGAAAGTATAAAGATAACTGTAGGATCAGCATGAATAAACTTGGTCAAGATTAGAAACAAGAAGAGCAGAAAACCCTGGCAATTGACGGCATTGTGCGTGACATTACTAGTGCTCCACGAGGGCTTTTCACTTTTGGTCTACACTTTAGTTATACAGCTAGAATATGTTATATAATATTCACATATATTTGCACTCTTGTTTATATGAACAGATAGCATCTTAAATATTATTTGGAAATAAATTGGAGGGATTGGTTTGTCTCTGATCAGAACATGTGGTGTGGCTGTGTGTGCTGAATGCAGGTGATTGAGGGCAGTCTCCTAGCACAAAAAAACTACTGTATGACCATAAGGGCATTAACCTTCACCTCGGTGATGTCACCTCTTGGGTGACATTCGGATATAGCTGGAGAAAATGGGAAGCATCAACCTTGCCTCCATTTAGTCCTTCCATCACGTTGAATGTGAGGGGAGAGAAATCAGGGTGCCGCTTCAGTCATCAAAATACATGGGACGGGACCATACCGCCCACTGTTAAGTTATTTAATTTTTGTAAATAAGTGTTTGAGACTTTTTTGATAGACTTTTTGATGAATTTCTAGTGACACAGAGGGAGAAGCTTGTGTGTCCTGCCCGAAGACACCTATTCCTAAAGTTTTCAAGGCTCTGTATTCTTGTGCCATTTCCCTGAGCCATTGGTCATATATGTTCAAGGTTATTGGCTCTCTATTATTTTTCTTCTTCATGTGCCATTTGAAAGAGCTCTGTCCTGGTGGTGAGATGCTCTTATTTTGTGCCAATTTCATGAGCCGTCCAATGCCAGGCTCTTATTACATGTGCCAAATTTCTGAAGCCACCTTAGAAATGACAACCAATTAACTTATAATTTATGAAGCCATTTAATCATGATGCGACACTGACATTGTTTTTGTGCCAACTTTTAAGGTCTGTGAACAGGGCACAATGCGTGTCTTTGTTCCAGGCGAGACTGTCTCCTTTAAATAAAAATACATCTCTACACCATGGTGCCATGGTTACATTTCCACTTGGAGGTATTTGTATCAAGGTTCACGATGCAACACAAATGTTTCTATGAGTATTCAACAAATTTTCATTATTATGTCTGTTTTGAAATGGACCCTTTTGTGCTATTTCTCCAAGTTTTTTTTATTCATGACCTTATGAATTTGAAAAAACGTACTGTAGTATATGATGATAATCTGAACAGTGAGACCCGCAGGCCAGATATGGCCCCCAAGGGATTTGTATGGCCCCAGACTGCTCAAGGCTTCCATAGATTTCTCTGAATGGTATTATAAGGCTCATTAATGAATGCAAGAACAAGTGCAAAGTGCTAAACGTATGCAAAAGTGTCAGCTCTTAAATCTTATTCACAAAGGGACGTTGCTGCTGTACATGCAGCTTATAACTCGAGTGTAGCCACAAGGCTCTGTTGCCTGATGATTTGCATCTGGTTTTGCACTAGGCACATGTATTCTTGATAAGCCTTCATAATTCTAATAATATATGATTGATATATATATATATATATATATACACACACACATACATACATACATAAAATATGATCAATAATCCTTTCATTACTTTAAAAGGTTGCACAGCACTGGCCGAGATCATTCATTCTGTCCCTATGAAGATGCTTGGTACAACAGCTAGAGTGGGTTGCATTTTTGTCAGGGATTTGTATTAGCGGCTTGAACTTCAGTTTAGGGACTTCTGGAGGACAGTTTCTTGATACCCAGACTACAGTGTTCCGCTATGTCCAACATAAAATATGCCTGGGCAAAGATTCTTAAACAGATATAGTATAAAAAAATGACAAAACTTTTCATACCATGGCTATAACGTGCCAACTGAGTGTGTCCAACATTCTGCAGCCAACATTTGCACTCTTAAAAATGCTGCCACAAGCACACCTGGTACATCTTCATGGTGTTACATAGCAGGAGAGAAAGTAAGAGAAGCTCATTCTCATGATACGATTAAAAATATGACTTTTTGCATCCTCATAGAAATACTTACAAAACAACATGCTGTTACATTTACACACAGCCTTTTAAGATAGATATCATATAAAGTTATATAAAGAGCATGCATGTTGAACATTATGAAGACAATGGAAGGTCTCAGTTATGTTTACAGGGTGGCAATAATTACACATTCATATTAACGGAGTGTGTGTGTAATGATGTATCCAAGGGATATCTGCGGCTCTGTAACAGTACTGAGGTACATGAGCACGTTTGTTTAATTCATTACTTAAACAGTGCCCTGGGCTGTGTGTTATGTTTCACTGATTAGTTATATGAAGCATTTTATTATGGGTGAAGCTTATTTGTACAGTACACTATTCACACATACATATTCAGTTCATTATAGACAGTGTCAGTGCATAGGAGGTCCTACTTAAACCGCCCGAGTTCACCAGGAACTGCTATAAATCAAACCAGGTTTCCTGGTGCTTTGGTCCATTGTAGCGACCAACTGTCCACCCACTGAGCAGAAAGTATTTTAGTGATTAAACAAGCAGCATTGATTTGTGTCCTTAAAATTATTCTGTGATGCTGCAAATCAATGCAAAGCACATGCACTAGCTCTCATTGCCTAATGGCTAATGCTTGTGGCATGGAATTAATATTACGGAGACAACTCTGGGTCAACTCTGCTCCCTCCTAATTACAATGGCCTCTTATTTAGTGACCCCCTAGTAGATGTGGGTAACAAAAAAGGCACCTCCATGCACTTCACCCCTTCAGCAATTAAATATTATGGGATATACACCAGGCAGAGCCTTTGCACCAACGTACAGGCCAGTGGATGAATCCCTGGAACCAGTTTTAGATCTGGAATGTGTGAATGTCACAGGTCCTTGATGGTACAAGGCAGCCAACATGTGCCCAATTATGTATGTTGATGGGTAAAATTTGCCCAGACATAATTTGTCCCAGTTTCTAATGCACAAAACAGTATCATTTCTTGACCAATGGATGGTTAAGGTAATTTAATTAACCTTAATGTTTAATGTCATTAAATGTAATTAGCGTCTATCCCGTTCTCACATATTAGTGGTAGGAATTGTGGTGCCGGTTGCTCTTAGTGATTTCCCTTTCTACTGTCACTGCTTTCCCACATACAGACTGCTGCCACCACCCAATCACTGCCAGTTTCCTCAAACAAAAAATATAACACACTGAAATATCAATATGTCAAAGCAGCAATAAGCCGGGCAGTGGCCAACATAACAGAAACTGTGTAACACTGACCCTGTTTACTACCAGCTTTCCCCCTGAGCTTGGAGCTTGCTTTATATGTTAGCCACTGAGCAAATATACTAAATATCAATAGCAGCTTCCTTGGCCACTATAGAAAGGGCAGTGTTATATTGACCCCTTGCCAGGCTCCAGGACTACACACATCTTGCCTGAAAGTAATTGAAATGAAAAATAAAGCTCAGCAAAGCAAATCCTATCGTCAGATGGGTGTGAATTATAGTGAAATCACAGTATGGTTACTTGCATGATTTTGCAATGCTGAACAAAATTAAAAACTGGGTAAATAGTCAAAAAAAAAATGTTTCTAATATAGTTAGTCAGAACACTACTTCCTGCTTTTTAGTTCTGACACGTGCCCCCCCCCTCAAGTCCCTGATTGGTTACTGCCTGGTAAGCAATCAGTGGAAACCAAGTGAGCTGCAAAGCAGGAAGTAGTGTTCCGGCTATTATGTTAGACATCCAGTCACTCCAGGCTTTATACATTACATTTTTGCTTAACTAACTATATTGAAAACATTTTTTATTTTGTACAGCCTCTTTACCCAGATTTTATTTTTATACTGAACAATTCCTTTAAAATGTAGCATCCCCAAAAACACAATGAAAATTATACAATGTAGCAAATCCTTGTAGCGCTTTATCAATAAAGTTATACTTCAGTGCTCTATGTACCATAATCAGTGCAAGCAACACTATTAATATCCCTATTTCTCTGGCAAGGGGCTTGTGGGCAGAGGCAAAAAATGTAAGAAGCTGTGTACTGGACACCAAAATACAGGGACCAAGTAGTCTTGTAAATAGAGGTAAACAGCGACCTACAAAAGAAAGGCTCACAGGTCTGTTACAGCATTAGAGGCAGCTAGCGGATTACATAACTGACGACATTCCAATAAATTATCTTGTGCTTCCCAAGAAGTGGTAACTAGGCTGAAATACAGTAGGAGTGGGGTACTACATGTGCAGTTATGAATCAGTCAGCTAGTTAGTGATCGTGGCAAACACTCTTGACAATAAACTCACTACAAATAAAGACACTTCTTTTCTGGTAGTGATTTACAAGAATGTGTGTTGCAAGAGCAAAAATTTAAACATAAGCATGCTATATATATTTTCTCATGCCATGTGTTGGAAATACATATATACAGTATATATAGTGTATGGCAGTAGGCCAGTTAAACAGATACAGATATAAATATGTTCAGCAACAAGGAAGCAGTAGGTTTAAAATGCACCATTAACAAGTGATTACTTTCATATCATGGAGCAGGATTTCACGGGAATCAGTAACTAGAGGAAGCAATGACATTGTCCTTCTTTACACATAGTTGTGGGTCCCTTTAACAGTACAAAAGCTTATGTATAGTAACACTTGTTACCTGTTAATATGTCATTTTAATTCATGTTATTAATTTCTAGGGATGCACCGAATCCACTATTTTGGATTCGGCCGAACCCCCGAATCCTTTGCGAGAGATTTGTCCGAATACCGAACCCAATCCTAATTTGCATATGCAAATTGGGGTGGGAAGGGGAAAACATTTTTTACTTCCTGGTTTTGTGACAAAAAGTCACGCGATTTCCCTTCCCGACCCTAATTTGCATACGCAAAATAGGATTCGGTTCGGTCGGGCAGAAGGATTCGGCCAAATCCTGCTGAAAAAGGCCGGATCCTGGCCGAATCCCGAACCGAATCCTGGAATTGGTGCATCCCTATTAATTTGCACATCAATACTTCTATAATCTACAATATATTGTAGAATTAGGAAAAGTAGCCAACTTTCAAAACTCTCAGTACTTAGAATGGCTATCACTTGCAGGACATCAAACAGAATTGTCTATTTAAAAGTTCTTGCAATTAAATAAGTTAGCCTTATCCATTTCTCATTATGAGTATTTGCATGCAAAGCTGGCCATGCATAGGAAGATCCTTGTAGGTATCCAATCAATGGGGCAAATGGACAGAACACATACAAGGGGCCCAGATCTGGTATGGATGCCTTTCTATTGTTCTGATCATTTGGACAGACAGCTCAGAATAGATGGAAGTGAACAGGATCTGTGACTCTTCTTCACTTTCTTATCTGCTGATGCTCCATACGTTGTCAGATGTAATAAATTGAGCAGATAAGATTTTTTTATCTTGCCTGATCTCTGAACCCACTGATATCCATATCCTCCATACAGAATACAGTCTCATATGATAGTACAGGTACATGTATGACCAGCTTTACTCTGCCAATTACATTCCACGGATGGTTGCAAGAGGAGAGAAGAAATGATGTCATCTGGGTAAAGGAAGTGATCGCTGTGTCAGAGTACTTCTCTTTTTCAGACCTCACAAGTTGGAAATATTAGAGAGTTGGTCTCATGGTTCAGCACCCAAATTCGTAGCAATATAACATTATGCTTCAGTATTATGACCAGTGGATACCATGCCTTGATACACATGCCCCCAAGTGGAAATAAGATAGGATTTAAGTCTTACTTGGAGAACAACTAAACTCTGATGTGTCAGTTTCACACTCATTGCACCCCTAAGGGGCTGTTGGCCACATTAAGGTTTGAAAGGATTAGTTTGTTCAGGGATACTGATATAAATACAGTCAGCCTCCTTTGTAAACTCAACGTGTAATAATTTCTATTATTGGTGGCTTTCCACTTTTCGGCTGTAGAAATTTGTGCCGTTGATGTATAGGAAACTTCATTTCTTGAATAGATTTTCTCTTGTGTGGTTGGTTACTCTATATAATTTATTACATTGTTTAGTTTTTTTTTTTAGTTATTTTTCCTTGAGCAGCTGTTTTCCAGGCTGACATGTCATTTCTTTAGATGCTGCTACATATACAAACCCATTCAGTATCATGCAGTGCTTTCTGGTCTCACCATAGCTAGAGTTCAGACTAAAAAAAGCTACATTCATCACAAACGTGAACCACCTGACTGACAGCAAATTAAGCAGGAGGTACAAGTGCCAAAACATGACAAGAAGCAGCACTCCATAAAGGAATGACAAACACAATTGTATAGGCAAATCCAGTATTGTATATTATTTAAAGGGACATGAACACCAAAGCTTTTATTATCTACTCCAGTGCTTACAAAGTTTTTAAATGCAAGAGTGAAGCTTGCTACTTCGATTTTAAATTTCCCATTGATTGTGACCTAGCAGACCAAGGTAATCCCCCAGTTCACATGCTCCCTTCTCCGTAATATACTAGAGGTGTGTGATGACAAGTGGGGCATGTTAGTAAGAGGTATGCGCGTATTGGTTGATGGTCTGTATCACGGCATCCATTGCCTAGACACAGGTGCACTGTAACAATGATAGAATGGGAAGTTTGAAAATCTATTACACAATTTTAGTAAAGCTGGGGCAGAAATTAAAAAGTTTTTTGGTTTTTATTTCCATTTAACAGTTTATTAGATTGTCTGACAGTCAATACGTTAATGAAATGTTTGGATATTTTTCAACGTGCTTAACAAGCGTTAAGCTAAAATCCCAGGTGAATTTGACTGAACCTTCCCCTGGTGGGTGGGTCAGAATACAAATACTGACCAGGGCTGGCCTTCAGGTAAATGATGCCTTGTGCCAAATATTGCAAATTTCAACAAATTTATATATAACAAATATAATCTACCGATTTAGTGCATAGGCCCAGGCAAACACAATAATTTCACTAGTTCATTTCCAACCAAAGCGTATCATCAGAACATGTAAGGACTCCTGATATTATGCTGATTTTCCCAACAATGCTCACTGTTATATTATAAAATAGAGCAAATCTGTACCCACAAACAAGTATGTGTATGAGAGCAACCAGCCAATGTGGAACTATCTAGGCAGCTGTCTACAATCTACAGTTCAGTCAGATCTATGGATACTGGCTATTCATATATGGGATTATATTGCCCAGTTTAGGATCTGCTATATCTTCCAAAAGCCGCTATGTGTTGGCAGTTAGTCTGGGGTACTACATAGAAAGAATAAAAGCATTCTGGAGCTTCCTACACAAACTCCCCCAAGGCCAGCCCTGATAGAGACAAGAATTCACCAAATCTATGAAAAACGAAGAACGGTTCACTAAAATACTGAAAAGAACACCTGAAAAGTAGTTTAAGGGATTGAATTCTGCATTAGGACTTCTACATTGACTGATTTAATATTTATATATAGGAAATAGGTATGCTTCTTTGACCTTGATTATGTTCCAATTAGAAATGCTAAATGGGAATAGATAAGATAACAGTGGCTATATATGGATCAGTAATTCTGGGAGTGAAACAATTATCCTAATAAAGTATAATTTCCTATGTCTGTTTCAAAGCCTAAAATTTCCCAAATATATTAACTGTATTAATCAAAGTAAAACAAAAAAGTTCATGAAAAAGTGCAGTTTTCCACATAAATGACTCATTTTCTTCTCCCCAAGGTCTTGACTATATAACGATGATCTGAAATCCTGTACTGTATAACATGATAGAAGAATGCATCACACGTGTAGATTAAACTGTGCTTTTCACTTGGACCCACATGAATTATGTGAATCGGCTGGAACAAATAAGACAAGGCTATTAGAATCTTTACATTTCCAAACAGGCATTTGGAAAACAGGAAGTTGTAGCCATTCATACAGGAAGTGACACCAGTGTCTAGGAGAAAACTGAAAGTAGCTCATTTTGGTGAACAGAAAGCCAGAACTGTGATAAAAACTTTTTTTCTGACTTGATATTTTTTTTTTAAGTTTTTTTAAATGTGTTCACAAATAAGAAAATGGAAAAAAAAATGTTTACTATGATTCCTCCTCTGCTGTTTACAAATAAATCGTTTTAAAGGGACAAGAAACTTTAAATGAAAATAACGTATATATGTAGATATATATATTAATTGAAAGTAATTCACAGGCGTTTTACATTATGAAACAGGGTGTTTTTTTTAAGTCAAATGTTTAAAGAAAAAAAAAAACGAGATCAAAATTATCTCTGAATTTCATGTTGTTTATATGTGTGTAAAATTGAACAAACAAATTTTGAAGGCAATTTTTCACGCCTCTTAACTGGTATAATAAAAATGAATAAAATAAAGGACTCATCTGAATTTTGCCAGAGACTTTGCGACTTGTGAGTACCAAAACACTTCTGAGATCTCCTGCTATGTGTTCAAACCATGAATATGATATATCAAATATAATCTGCTTTTCTGAGCAACATTTACACACCCACAATTTTCTTCTATACAATTATTTGTTGAAGCGTGTAAGGACTATATACATCATGAGAAGTCTGGAGTTTATTTCTGCCACAGAAATGTTCATTAATAAATTCTATTTAGGGATTTTGGTTTTAATTTCTTAATGGGTGATATTTTCATTAAAAACGTTAAATTTTTTGATGGCAGAGAGGGAATTCCTGCTCTTTATATTCGTGGCGATTGCCCGACTGGAAAGAACTTGTGGCCTGGTGCCCATCAAGGCCGGGGTGCAGGAGGTATTGTCAGAACTTCAGGTTTCTCAAAGGGAAAGCTTCTGCACGCCAGTATAAATAGAACTTGGTTTCAACTAGCATTGCCTGGAGCAGAATACACAGGTAACACAATTGTCATTGTAAATTAGTTTAGGTATAATCATGGGCGCCATTGTAGAGGAGGGAATGGTTTCCTGGGCCCAGTGAAACTTTGATCCAAATTGGGGTCTCGGCTGCATAGAGAAAAGTAACAAATTGTGTATCTTCTGTAAACACTTCCATGACTTGCCTAGGAACTTTTGTAACTTACAAAGAAACTTACACATAAATCAAAGATAATGCACATGAAAACCCCACTGACCCCTTATGATTTAACTTATTAGTGTTTTAATTCGTAATTCTACTATTTATATGAACTATTCATGATTTGTTATTGGGCCCCACAAAAAGATGTTTTTGTCCAATGGTCATTAAAGGAACAATAACGCCAAAAAGATTAAAGTTTTTTAAAGTAATGAAAATAAAATGTACTGTTGCCCTGTACTGGTAAAACTGACCTGTTTGCTTCAGAAACTCTACTATAGTTCATATACACAAGCTGCTGTGTAGCAATGGCGAAAATTGAAAAAAGACAGGTTAAATAGTGGATAACAGATAACACCATTATGTTCTACAAAGTTCTGCTATCTGCTGTGTAACCTGAGCCTTTTCTCCTTTGAATGGCTCCCCCATTGCTACACAGCAGCTTATAGGCCAGTTAGTCTGATGTCAGTGGTAGGGAAGCTTTTCAAAGGGTTAATAAAGCATAAGAAACTGGACTTCATAGCAAATACTAATACTATGAGTTAGTGCCAGCATGGTTTTATGAGTAATAGATCTTGCCAGACTAACTGAATTTCTTTTTATTAGAAGGTAAGTAGAGACCTCGATTCTGGGATGGCAGTGGATGTGATTTACTTAGACTTTGCTAAAGCATTTGATACAGTGCCACACAAAAGGTTACTGGTTAAATGAAGGAATGTTGGCCTGGAACATAGTATTTGTACCTGGATAGAGAACTGGCTAAAAGATAGACTACAAAGAGTGGTGGTAAATGGAACATTTTCTAATTGGACCAGTGTTGTTAGTGGAAAACCGCAGGGCTCTGTACTAGGTCCCTTGCTTTTCAACTTGTTTATTAATGACCTGGAGGTGGGCATTGATATAACTGTTTCTATTTTTGCAGATGATACTAAATTTTGCAGAACTATAGGTTCCATGCAGGATGCATGGATGCTTAGTAATTTGTCTAAGTTGGGAAACTGGGCAGCAAACTGGAAAATGAGGTTCAATGTAGATAAATGCAAAGTTATGCAAAGTTATGGAAACATAATATAAATACAAGTTATACACTAAATGGCAGTGTGTTGGGAGTTTTCTTTAAATTATAAGAATCTATGGGTTTTTTGAAGATAACAAGTTGTCTAATTCTTGGCAGTGTCATTCTGTGGCTACTAAAGCAAATAAAGTTCTGTCTTGCATAAAAAAGGGCAATAACTCTTTATAGGTCCCTGGTGAGGCCTCATCTGGAGTATGCAGTTCAGTTTTGGACTCCAGTCCTTAAGAGGGATATAAATGAGCTGGAGAGAGTGCAGAGACTAAGTGCAACTAAACTGGTTAGAGGGACGGAAGACTTAAATTATGAGGGTAGACTGTCAAGGTTGGGGTTGTTTTCTCTGGAAAAAAGGCACTTGCGAGGGGACATGATTACACTTTACAAGTACATTAGAGGACATTATAGACAAATAGCAGGGGACCTTTTTACCCATAAAGTGGATCACCGTACCAGAGGCCTCCCCTTCAGACTAGAAGAAAAGAACTTTCATTTGAAGCAACGTAGGTGGTTCTTCACAGTCAGGACAGTGAGGTTGTGGAATGCACTGCTGGGTGATGTTGTGATGGCTGATTCAGTTAATGACTTTAAGAATGACTTGGATGATTTCTTGAACAGACAGAATATCAAAGGCTATTCTGATACTAAACTCTATAGTTAGTATAGGTATGGGTATATAGAATTTATGTGAAGTAGGGAGGGGTGTGTGTATGGATGCTGGGTTTTCTTTTGGAGGAGTTGGACTTGATGGACTTTGTCTTCTTTCAACCAGATTTAACAATTTAATTATATATATATATATATATATATATATATATATATATATATATATATATATATATATATATATATATATAAACAAACAATAGTAGTGTTTCTGAAGCAAACACATCAGTTTTACCAGTGCAGGGCAACACTGCATTATATTTGTATTATTTTAAAAAAAAACAATTTCATTTTTTGATTTTAACTGTTCCTTTAACTTTCTCATAGGCGAGAGTGCATTCCATGTTCAAATAAATGATTTATGGTAACATGCAAGAACACATAACAGGGTCCCTAAGATGCACCTGTATACTTAGGGATTAGAGGATGGTGCCTGAGAGGTTTCATAGTATTTGGTAATGTTGTAGCAACTCAAAGAACACCCAAACAAATGGACAAACGTTCTACTTTATATGAAATAGATACAATTCCCCATATGTAATAAACAGAGACAAGTTTACCCAGGTGCAGTAACCCATAGCAACCAATAAGATGCTTGCTTATGAAGAGGTGACTGTTAAATGATACTTGCGGATTGGATGCTATGTTTTCCTTCAGCTAGGCTAACAGTGTATCTCATTAAAAAAAAAAAACAATAATGTGAAGTAAAGAGCAAATAGTGTGGCTTAAACCCTAACAGCTATTTGAAGGCCAAAGATGTATCCCTTTATAAGCACAAGGTGACCCTGAGTAAACCTGGATTTAAAGGAGAACTAAAGCCTTACTAAAGAGGTAGCTAGAAATGTTGTACATTATGTTTTGGGCTTCTGTACCAGCCCAAGGCAACCACAGCCCTTTAGCAGTAAAGATCTGTGTGTCTAAAGATGCCCCAGTAGCTCCCCATCTTCATTTCTGCTGATTCACTGCACATGCTCTGTGCTGCTGTCACTTACTGATCTTAGGGACCGACTCACAATAAACAGTACACATAGAATATAAATGTCACAATATAAGGTTGATTAGTAATTAATACAGATAACTACAACATGGCACCACAGAAATCAGTGCAATTACCATCAGAATTTAATAATCAGCCCTGTAGCATCAGCATATATTACAGGCCAACATAATTTTCTGCTTGATAATTAGCGACGACCCCCAAGCTTCGCTTCTCAACAGCTGCTCAGAGCCCACTGAGCATGTGAGTGTCACAGACACTTTCCAAGATGGTGACCCCCTGTGACAAGTTTGAAGTCCTGGATCATTGCTGCTATTGACAAGCTGAAACTTTAGGCTGGTGCAATACGTTCAGTATATAAAATATGGCATTTTTAGCCATATTCATTTTTAGGGTTGAGTTCTCCTTTAAAGAGGAATGTTCCTAGCCGGATGTGTGGATGGCACACAGGAGCCTGGCCTACATGTTCAGTTAGGGTAGCATTATACTGATAAAAGGGTGGGTCCACTTATAACCCTAAAACATTGACCAGCTAGTTGGTCACTTTTGATAGGTTAAATAACCCAGCACTGTTTCTTATTAATGTAGTTCTTGCCCTTAATCCAAGCAGTTGATGCATTGCCAGGCATCCATACGTGGTACGTCTCACTGTGTATTTGTACACTGCTGAGATGACAATAAAGTTTACTCTGACTTTGAGTCATACAAATCCAGTTCTGTCCCACTAAATTACAATGTGTTTTCTCTCAAATTTCTTTAATATTCAAGCCAAAATACTTAATATACGTCACCCTTTTTAATCCACAGGGACTGCAATTTAACAGTGACAGCTAAACACCAATTAGAGATCCACTCTATTTCGCAGCAGAAGGATATTTTTTTGATGGGGGGGGTCAACATTTTTCATAAAAATCTCTATTTGACAGCAGGAAATATAGCTACAAAGTATTAAATCTACACAAGTTAATGTGATTGTCAAAATGTTCATGCTGCTGATATTGCCCTTAGCCGGGTGAATAAATGCTTGCTATATTTCCCACCATGCATTTGACAAACGAACAGGCTCCCGTCTTGGTTCTTAATCTTTAAAAGCAGATAATAAAGCAACTGCTGGATTCTCCTATAACTCTCAGGTTTGTTTCAAATCTTTTTGATGAAAACATTGGGCATCAGCAGCAGTTTTGCAATTACTCTGAATGCACCGAATGGGACCTTGGTGGAACCAAGTGAGAGTGAAACCCCCCTGCTTTCCTTTACCCTTCCAATGTCTTTCACACCACTGATATCTAATTTAAAATATATATCTTTAAATGTGTCCCTGGCTAATAATAAGATGCAGCAATGCTTTCAGATGTGCTAGGTATCTCTGTATGGAGACTGCTGGCGTTTCATTATTTAATGGTAAATAAAGCGAACAGAAATGCCCTGTAGAATAGCATCGAAATTACTTTTGCTATGGACAGCAGGAAAAACTAGCTTGAGAGCTATCTCAGTATACAGAACACTGCCGTTTGGATGGACATATCCTGTGACTGACGGGGGAGCAGTTAAGTAAACAGCCAGAAAAAGAAAAGTATTTTCAGAAAAAAATGATTCCATGTTTCTTTACTTTCCTCTCTCAGTCCCCTTGTTCCTCTCATAATAACATTTTAGAACCAGAAAATGGGTGTAAAAGATGTCTTGTTTGTTCATGATTATTCTATTGAAGAATTTTCACACAAGGTACAAAATTTCCATATTCGGTCTTAATATCATGTCTGAAAGAGTGAAATGCAGGTAACAAGAATGTTCTAAGAGTGAAAATACTATGGAAGTGATTCATTCCTGATACAGACTACAGGCTACTACTGGAATAGGATCCCTCTTTTGGAAACCCATTATTCAGAAAGCTCAGAATTTCAAGAATTGAATCTTCCATAATGTCTGTTTTAAGCAAATTATATTAATTTTGTTTAACGATTTCCTTTTTCTCTTTGATAATAAACAGTACCTTGTACTTGGCAAGTGAGCTGGTCATGGTAACTAAGCTGTATGAATACATATAGGTGGCAAAACAATCGTAATGGGTTTATTTAATGTTTAAATGATTTTTTAGCGAATTTAAAGTATGGCAATGCAAATTCCCTTATCCAGAAAAACCCAGCAGAGCTCCAGGGCACCATATTCCGCTGCTTTGTAATCTTTCGGGGGGAGGGGTTAATTCTCCTTTAAAGTGCCACCATGCACACATATGTACACAGAGTCGGACTGGAGCCTTGGGGGCCCACCGCGGCTGCAAACGAAGGGCCCTCCTGTCAGTCCCCGGAGGCCCACTCCCGACCTCTAATAGTCCGAACACAGCACGCTGAATGTGCCCACGCCAACAAGAAGCACAGGTTTACTTCTTTATGGGGGAGCAGGTCTGGGCCACCAGGTTTTTTCCCGGTGTCCCGTCGGCCCAGTCAGACACTGTATTTACACCTGCAGAACTGGATTTAGGATTTCTGCATATCTATTTACACACGTGGCTTTATCCACATGCCACACACACACCATCCTTTCACCTTTCTGTTCCCAATTCAAGCACTGGGTGGAGTAATGTAACATTTGCACTAAATTTGATTCGATGTTTACGTTTAAGATTCAGAAACTTTTCCAGCACTAACTAAGCCTACGGACTTTAGGGCAACTCCACCAGAAGTTATACTGTCCTTGTGTTGGGATCTCTGCATACCATGTCAAAGCCACTAAACCCTTACATTTTCCTGCAGTGGATTGCTTACTACAGGGCAGTACTGGTTACACTGTTTTGGTTCAAGCTCCTACTAGAAGGCCAACCTTTGGTCATTGTCACACTTGGCTCATAACAAGGATACCAATTTAAGAAAACATTGCTATATCATTTATTCATCCAAAGGTCCAACAATATCTAGGGGCACAAATATGTTTTCTCCTTAAAATTTCCATTGACCTCAGATCTCACCCCAACTGGCCTTCAGACTGATTCCCCCACCCCCTGCCACTGCTCCAGATTCCACGGGTGGACCAGTCCCACAGTTTGTTTAATATCTACGTTAGCATGGAATAAGGTACAGTAGCTTTCTGTACAAGGCTACAAGCTATGACATAAAGGAAACATGCATTTTTGTTTACTTTTGACTGGCCGTGACTTTTATTTCACATCCCTTTATTTATAGACAACCCCCACCTTTGACTTCTTATGAAGTACAGGGATCCTCTAATGTTCATCTGCTAGAGCACCAAGCAAGTCCTGATAGATCCATACTGTCATCTGCAAATGAGCTAAAAAGCTATATAATATATATAAATTATTTTCTAAAGGATGAACAGGTTGTCACTGGTGGAGAACCCCACTGATAGAGTAAAAAGAGTTTTGCCATTATATTAAAGAGCAGGAACAGAGTTCATTGATTAACATCTAATCTGGCCAACGCTCTGGCACTGAGGCAGTTGAGATGACTTTGGAATTGCAGGAGCGAATAAGAAGATGCACGGAGAGGAACAGGTAATTCATTTAATAGGAGCGTAACAAAGAATCGCCTGATCATCTGAAAGTTAAACACTGGTGATTCTTCAGTCAGGAAAATGTTTTCTGGTTTTAATGAGATATCTGCACTGTGAAGATTATTTTTTTAAGGAGAACTGGAACAGTGACAGCTTAATAACAGGCCTTGGTATTTATGCTGCTCTCGGCATATAATTTGAGCCCTATAAATAGATGATTGTTATAAAGAAAATGCAAACGCTTTCCAGGCATCAGCAGAAACTGTTCTGGAGAGGAAACGCAGAACTTCAGAGTTCTTTTCTGGACAGTCTCTATTTGAAGTTTTGACACAACACACACATATTTACTTTGTAGCACAGTGCTCACTTTATACATTATATGTATGCTGTGAGATACCTGCTAGATGATGTACTCCCTTGTTTTGGGGTCAAGAAATTTGAATGAATGTAAGCAATGGCATAGCTAGAGGCACACCAGCTGCCACCTTTTCACTATGCACCCACTCACCTCCTCATGGCAGCTCTAAATGCCACATTTCTTGGTTGGCAGCCCAGGGGCAGTCACACATTCCAGGTCATATTATTTATAAATGGTCACCTAGTCAGTTTCTTATCTCCTTCAACCCCCCCCCCCCAATATTGTTCTGATTTGTTAATTTTATTTCCATTATTTTTATTATTGCCCAGAGACACATAGTAAGCGAAACATAGTCATCCCATATGTATCTGGAGCATCTGAGAAACTCAGGAGGATTTTCAACAAACACCTCGTCCCTGTGTTTTTCAAACCTAGCAACACACAGACATAAACTGGTACACCCAAAGTATCCAACACCAAAAGAAAACAAAGCAATGTGGTATACGGAGTCCAGTGTAGCGAGGAGTGTACAGATCTATACATTGGGGAGACAAAACAACTGCTCTCCAAGCGAATGGCTCAGCACAGGAGGGAGAACTCTACAGGGCAAAACTCAGCTGTCTTTCTACACCTAAAAGACAAGGGACACTCCTTTGAAGATAGCAAGGTCCAAATCTTGGATAAAGAAGACCGCTGGTTTGAACGAGGCGTGAAAGAGGCGATTCATGTCAAGGTGGAGAAACCATCCCTGAACAGAGGCGGGGGCCTTCGACACCACCTGTCTGCTACACACATTGCTGTTCTAACATCTGTACCCCCGCGGATTCAGAACACTTCACACATCCATTCATGCAACTCTCACAAGTAACACCTCCTTCTAGGAGTTGCATGATACATTGGATAATCCTATCACAGTAACTACAATGAATCAACACCTCTGTGAATTTCTTCAAATGTCACCTCTTTGAAGAGTTAAGGTGGCCATAGACTCAAAGATCCGCTCGTTTGGCAACATCGCCAAACGAGCGGATCTTTCCCCGATATGCCACTAAACTGCGTGGTTATATCGGGGGTAATTCGAGCGTTCGGTCGTATGGCCGAACGATCGAATTACGATGCGCCAAGTGGCTCCGACGGGTCCGTGGGGTAAAAATCCAACCTTCCCGATCGATATCGTGGCCAGATATCGATCAGGAAGACCCGTCGGAAGCCCCCATACACGGCCAATAAGCTGTCAAATCGGTCCAAACGACCGATATCGGCAGATTTATCTGCCCGTGTATGGCCACCTTTACAATGTGCCATTGTGATTGGATTAGTGGAAGAGTTTATATGCCGAGAATTTCCCACACCAGTCAGTTGAACTGAAGAAGCTGCTCGGATGAGTAGTGAGACTTCTTCATTGATTCCTCAGCAAGTCCCGTTGTTTTTAGATTTACCTATACTAGATATACCATGACCTGGATGAATGGAAATCTAAATTGTCATATTTATTTTCAAATAGTCCATTTTCAAAAGTGCTAAACAGACAAATATTTAAAAAAAGGAAAAAATATAGTAAGGGCAGATTACCTTTTTAAGTACCAAATCAAAATAATATAGTACAATGGCTACTACATTATTTGACATACTATTTAATAGTCATACTGACTTTGGCCTGGCTTACATCCTTCCAGGGCTCCCACATTAAATAATAATGAGGTTTTCTATCCCATAGGGCAAATATAATGAATATGTTAAGTAACTCATTTTAGAATCAAAGTGACTTAATGGTCAGGTGATAGAAAGCCAGTTTCAAGTTATCACCAATAGATGCAACCATATGTGAAGTTTCTTGGAGGTTTAGCCTTCTCTGCAGCAATGGCCAGTTTCAAGAGATGAAGTGGTTGAAATCACTGTTTCCCATTCGTATTATGATATTATTTTGGAAGGCTCAGACAAGTCCCCTGATATTATTGTTAGTAAAGAAGGGAGATTTCTTCTCTGCATTGATTTTCAAAATGCATCTCTTTAACTTAAGTTTGACTGGAGCATTAATGTGGTCTTTCAAATAGAGCAATGGCTCCTAAACTGTGGCAGTGAGGCCTCAGCCTAAAAGTCAGATACGATGATGTACTTGCCCTCCTGGAAAACCCAGCTTGAAGGTAATTTTGGTAAAATTTGCAGTGAATAAGTATTTGTTGACTTAGATATACTTGGAACTATGGCTGGATGACTAAAACACCAATATTTTTCTATATCTATACTCATTTACTGGACTAAGGGAGTCCTGGCCAAAGGTTGCACCATCAAGGAGGACCCTGGACAAAGTTGGTCTTTGGTCTTGAACCAAACAAAAAATGTTTAGTAGATATAAGAAGATCACAGAATTAATTTTTTTTGTGGACCACCAATGTAGGGTTCTACTAACTAAGGCAGTTTGGACATATTAGTTGCCCACAAATCATTGCATGCATATCCAGTATTTTTGCATACAACATAGTATTAACATTTTTCACAGTTAAAAAAAGATTATAAGAAGGACCACAAACTACTGGATAATGACTAATGCTAATGTATCCAGGCAACAAGTAAGAATCACAATAAGTCACAGTCTTATTTAGATCTAAACTGGTCCTCAGGCTGCTCTGTATCCTGATTGGCCTGATCCCTCCCCCACATCTCCACTGTTTGGGCCATTGTGCTGTTTAGTGCAAGAGAGAAGAGAGAATTCTGGTAAAATATTTAACTTTAAAATGACTTTCAGAGGACCATTGCTGTAACTATATGCACATCTGTTTAACCAATAAAAAAGAAGCTGCTTCAATTAATTAAGTTAAGTACTATGGAGGTTAATAACATTTCAATAATCAGCAACCAAGGAAGGGAAGAAGATAAAGATATATGTATAAGTGACACAGTGACTGGAGTCCTATTCTGAAAGAGAAAGATAAAAACGTATTCTGAAATGATTGTCCAAAGTAAGTACAAATGACACCCCAAAGGTCACGTAGCAGCTGTGCTTCATTCTATAGGGAACCTGCTAATCCCCAACTGATACTTCTTGAGGCTGTTTTTATTGCAGGCTGCCTTCTAATCTCTGAGATAAACTTCAAGAACTGCTCTCAAGAACCATTTCCATGCCTAAATCTTCTTATAAAGGCTCAGTGCAGACTATGGCTAAACAGCTGAGCATGGGATCTATATGGTTGCCCCGGGGAATATTTAAGGGGTGGTTTCACCTTTATCTTAACTTTTAATATGTTATAGAATGACCTATTCCTAGCAACTTTGCAATTGGTCTTGGCTTTTCATGGAAGTTGGCACAACCTCGGTGTTGCTGTCACTACATTGTCGGCTATATTCGCTGTCCCCCAGCCACACATCACTAAATCCTATATGCTTGTTTTGCTAACAACACTGAATAATACAAGCTTAATTCTTATCAATTGCCATTTATTCTCATATTATTTGCAAGAAAAAGCAAATAATAGAAAAATTAAGAAGTATTTGTTTAAATAGGACTCCTCTGTATTTTTAAACTTTCTGAAAACTGAGTTTCTGGCTAAGTTTTGTGGTTGGAAGACACGGTATCTGGCTTTAGAGTAATATTTAAGGCCATTGTTATGAGGTTTGTCCTGATAAGTGTCTTTTTAAACTTCTCCTTTAACTACAAGCAGGCCCAGACTGGCAATCTGTGGGTTCTGGCAAATGCCAGAGGGGCTGCTATAAGGTCCCATAGAAAGTCAGTATTTAGTGGGCTGGTGGAGGCTTATTGGGGCCTCTATGTGGGCTGATTGGGCCTCTGTGTACCTGAAATGCCAGGGCCTATTTTAAGTCTCAGTCCGGACCTGACTACAAGCACCGACTCTTTTCTGCCGCACTTTGTCCTTGATCAATGGGTGTGTCTGAGATTTCCAGGAAACACAAAATCACTTTTCATTTACTCTGACTAAAAGCTGCAAAAAGTTCCTGTTCTGCTATTTAATAGCAAACATCTTATTGGTGCTGTGTGTCCCTGGAACAAATTTCATATGGAACGTTTCAGTTGGTGCATCTCCAATTGGAGGCAACTTAGACATGCCACTGTGGACTCTCTCAGCAGTCTGCAATATTGTAGAACAACAAATACTAGTTAGTTCATCAAAGTCTTCTCCTATAGACCCCAGCAGAAATCCTCGGACAATGATTAGCTTATTGCTGAAATAATGGCATTTAGAAGGACTGTGTGCCTCATTATACAAGTGATTCTATTCAGAGTAATGCAGTAACACCATTCATTCTCCAGCATGTGGCTTTCTATGTGGGGCCCACACTGCTTATCTCTAGAGCACAGAGCACAAGGGCTGACATACTAATAATGTGCAGGTTAGGCACGAGGCACGGATATCATACTGCTCCTGATCTCTGCAGGATAAATGAGACTATTGCTGTTGATAATCAAAGGTATCTGTAGCTGACATTTTTACTGCTGACTTTCATCTGGTAGAAATGTGCTTTAAATAGACTATTCCTCCATAGATGCCACTGTTTTATGGTACCCAGGGTGCTAGAGTAGCCAAGGTGCTAAGGTAACTAGTGCTAGGTTATTCAGGATGCTCTGCTCTTGGATATTCCGGGCAGACAGAAATACATGTACAAAAGATCTATTTTATTATGTAACAACTTCTTAGTTCATTAAAGGGGTAGTTTACCTTTGATTTAACTTTTAGTATGATGTAGAGAGTGATATTCTGAGACAATTTGCATTTGGATTTCATTTTTTATTATTTGTGTTTTTTGAGTTTAGTTTTTTTATTCAGCAGCTCTCCCGTTTGCAATTTCAGCAGTCTGGTTGCTTTGAATAAGAGACTGGCATATAAATAGGAGAGGGCCTGAATAAAAAGGGAAGTAATTAAAAGTAGTAATAAAAATACATTTGTAGGCTTACAGAGTATTTGTTTTTAGATGGGGTCAGTGACCCCCATTTCAGAACTGGAAAGAGTCATAAGAAAAAGGCAAATAATGAAAAAACTATAAAAAAAAATAAGTAATGAAAACCAATTGAAAATTTGAATTGGCCATAGAACATACAAAAAGTTTATTTAAAGGAGAACCACCCCTTTAAGTACCAAAAATGAAACCTCCAACACCCACCAAATATTATTTTCCAAGTGGACATCCCATTTGTATGGCCCCAGCCTTCCTGTATTGCTAGCAGACCCCTTCTCTCTAACCCCTATGTATCCCAGAAACTTACAGACTCTTAACCCTTACTGTGCTTATTCCAGCTGATGCCATTTGGTTACATGTTTATACAAATTAAATCAACAAATGAACAGATTCTGCATATTGAAATACAGGTATGGGATCTGTTATGTCGAAAGCTCAGAATTAAATGAAGGCTGTTTCCAATAGACTCTATTTTATCCAAATAATCCTAACTTTTAAACATGATTTCCTTTTTCTCTGTACTAATAAAACAGTAAATTGTACTTGATCCAAACTAAGATATAATTAATCCTTATTGGAGGCAAAATCAGCCTATTGGATTTATTTAATGTTTACTTGATTTGCAAGTAAACTTAAGGCAAATTATGGAAAGATCCATTATCCAGAAAACCCCAGGTCCCTGGCATTCTGGATAACAGGTCCCATACCTGTACTCTGCAACTGTGAGAAGAACCTTTTGTGATGCCCTGAGCAGGCCACAAGGTGGCCATTAGAGGAAAGATAAAATCAGCTGCAATGTAGTGAAGAGGCTATTCCTACTCTGAATCAAGAAGGAATGAAAACAAAAAAAAAAGACATCAGGATAAACCAAATGAGTTGCTTCTGTAACACAGATTCTTTGTCAGGAATTTGTTCTAATGAATTGACTTGTTTTCTCTTTTTTGGTTGATTGTTGAGAAGATGATGAAGCAGTAGTAATGAGAGGTTATCATATTAATATACGTAGGGTTGCCACCCGGCCGGTATTTCACCGGCAATGTAGCTGCCGGTAAATTTGTAATACGATCAAAAGGAGCCCTCAGCCTGCCCCCAATCCCCTGGAACTTACCTTTTCTTTTACTTCTTCTAGCGTCCAGGGCGTCCGTGGTGTGGCCCCGCCCCTTTTGACATCACGGCCCCCCCCTTTTGACGTCACTGTCCGCCCCTTTGTGTCCCGCCCCCCAGCAGCCGGTAAAAGATTTTTAAAAAGGTGGCAACCCTAAATATACGTCATATTGCATTATTTCAACTTTTTCCCCAAAGAAGCCCCTTTAATTCTGGTGACAATGCACTTCATGCCCTACCATAAAACCACTGATTGTTCTCAGTAAAACCTTGGCAGGAAAATGAAGCCTTTCCAACAAAAAACATCAGATGATTGTACCCATTACAGTAATGCAAGAAGTGCTGTCTCCAGGCTGCAGCATTGACAGGCCCCATTTGATGTGGGATACCCCCCCCCCCAGCAGGTCCGGATTGAGAATTAAAATAGGTCCTGGTATTTCAGGTACACAGAGGCCCAAACAGCCCCCACCAGCCCACTAAATACTGACTTTCAATGGCACCTTATAGCAGCCCACAGATTGCCAGTCCAGCCTGCCCCCCAGTATCTATGGCACTGGCCCAGTACCTGGACTAGCTACACATCATTTTAGTGACACTTTTCTATTGCCAAATTGTATTCTTCCCTAGTAACAGCCTGGTGGCAACACAGTTTTGAAGTAGGAAGATCAGGTCTGTATCTACTATATAGGCAGCAGTGAACTCATGCCTAGAGCAGCAGTTGTATAAAAGTACCTACAGTATATGGTAAATAGGACAGTTGCAAATACTTGCTGTTAAATCCAACAGCGAATATGAGGGGGCAGGGGGTACCTACTAATCCAGCAATCATTACATGCACCGGACAGACATGCACCAATTACTGAGAGAAGGTTGATGTCTGGGGAAACCCACTAAGATGAGGGACTACTTGCATTTTATTCAACAGGAAAACTCATATGCTGGCAATGACAATTCAGACAATATGGGGCACATTTACTTAGTTTGAGTGAAGGAATAGAATAAAAAAAACGTCGAATTTCGAATGATTTTTTTGGCTACTTTGACCATCGAATTGGCTACTTTGACCTTCGACTACGACTTCGAATCGAACGATTCGAACTAAAAATCGTTCAACTATTCGACCATTCAATAGTCAAAGTACTGTCTCTTTAAAAAAAACTTCGACCCCCAATCTCGGCAAGTAAAACCTACCGAGGTGCAATGTTAGCCTATGGGGAAGGTCCCCATAGGCTTTCTAAGCTTTTTTTGGTAGTAGAAAAATCGTTCGATTGATGGATTAAAATCGTTCGATCGAACTAATTGTGGTAAATCCTTCGACTTCGATATTCGAAGTCAAAGGATTTACCTTCGGCAGTCGAATATCGAGGGTTAATTAACCCGCGATATTCGACCCTATGTAAATCTGCCCCCAAGTGTCTACATGTATCTGTATGTCTGTGATTTTTCTGTTGCTTTATTTTACTGGCCTATGAAGATTGCCACCTCCCTCCATTAGAATTCATTAATGCCACATCATGCACAGTTAACTAACATTGCTCTCAGACACTTGCTGTAGATTGTACTGATTTCTATACAGCCATGAAGAGTGGATCTAAATTAATTTCTAATAAGTGAATGTGAATAAGGCCAGTGGAGAGTAGCTCACCCCTATTGCCCTGTATGAGCTGCTGCTGGTCCTCTAACTTTTCCCAGTGTTCATCTTCTCCTACATTTACCCACCATGCAATGCTCTGGCTTTGTACTTTCAGAACCAGAGTCAAATTTACAGCACTGAATCATAACAAATATCTGACACCATAACAATCTCTTACAAGACAAAATAAATGAACACAATGGTTTTATGACACAGACAGAAGTAGAACTGACCCAACAATTCACTCTGCATGTTAGACATAAGGACCAGACCAGAAATAAACACCAGCAACACCATAAAGCACAGATATTAGTTCACTTGAATATTTATATTGTATGACCAGCCCTGAAGTTATCTGGAAACCAGTTATCCAGAAAGCTCCAGATTTTGGGAAGGCCATCTCCCGCTAGAGTAAAATTCCGCCACTCTCTATTCATTTCTATGGGATTTTTAAAAGAGTACTGATTAATGGGTGAAAGTGAAAGTTCATCCTTTGATAAATACGCCTTTCAAAATCCCATGCTAGTGGACTGAGGCGATCTCTAAATTCACTCTTTGATAAATATACCCCATAGACTTCATTATAATTAAATAACTAAAAAAAAATTCTCTGTTTCTTTTTTCTCAGTAATAATAAAAAAGTACCTTGTACTTGATCCTAACCAAGATATAATTAAGTCTTATTGGAGGCAAAACAAACGTATTGGGCTTAATAAATGTTTGAATGAGCAGACTTAAGGTATGGAGATCCAAATAACATAAAGAAATCTGAAATCCCCAGGTCCAGAGCATTCTGGCTAACAGGTCCCACACCTGTACATGGGAAAGGCTTCCATGTTATAGTCCTTTAGAGAGCAAAAGAAGATGTGTAAGAACTAAACCCATAGTATTGTAAACACCTTATTTTATGTGCTGTGTGAACATGTGACTTATAGTTAGGGTTGCCACCTGGCCGGTAAAAATGATGTATGATCCCAATGTTATTAATAGACAAAAAGATAAATATATTTTTTTTTCCAGAAAAAGTGGCAACCCTACTTATAGCCCAATTTCACATTGAATGAATGCCCCCATGGCCACACAGCAGCTGATTTTATATAAACTGTACAAGAGCAAAATAATAGTACATTATATTTTAACACATATAAACCCTAACTGGGCAACAATTCATTTAAAGCTATGCATATACCTAGGGGCCTCGTGCTTATTCTTTTCCAACCTAGGCTTCTATAGAATGGTGAGATAGTGTTGATCCTTTACAAAACTAGACAGAACCAGAAAAGTATTGCAAAAACTGTACCATCTTGCTCACTGTAGCCCTATCACACACAATAGCCATCTGTTTTTGCTTGGTATCCACAATGGTGGAAATAGGCTGCTTAGTTTTCACGTAGGTTTCTGCAAGCAGCTTGACATTAGCCATGAGGAAATCAGTCATTTATGCTTTATTGCTGATGTTTTTTTTTATTTAATATTTATTATTATTGCTTAGTTCTGTATGGGGCTGGGACAAAGACAAATAAGGCAGTAGGAAACAGAGAGCTTGTGTCATGTGTAATTAAGAGCAAAGATGGTGCATGACACGGTAGAATCTAAGTTACAGGATATATCAGTACAGGTATGGGATCTGTTTTGCAGAAACCTGCTATCCAGAAAGCTCAGAATTACAGGAAGGCCGTCTCCCATAGAATCCATTTTAAATTAAATAATTCACATTTTTAAATGTTTCTCTGTAATAATAAAACATTGTACTTAATCCCAACCAAGATATACTTAATCCTTATTGGAGTCAAAACAATCCTTTTGTGTGTATTAAATGTTTAAATAATTTTCTAGTTAAAAAAAAATCCAAATGTTAAAATCTCGAATTTTTGGAGATTTCTTATACCCAAGATGCTGCAAAAAAAGCCAGAATCTGAAAATCCACCATCTCAGACCTGTCGAGGTCCTGTACAATTCAATGGGAGAGGCACCTACTTCAATTTGAAGTTTTCGTGGTCTGTGCTGGGTTTAGCCCGGAAATCCAACTTTTTATGTGTTTTCATACAGTAACTCTAAAATTTGAGCAATTTGGGAAAAAAGCACCAAAAATTAGAGCCATCTGGTTTTATTGAGTTTTACAGCGATCTGATTCGGCTAAAATTGGGCATCGGAGTTTAGTTGTGTTTTTTTTAATAAAATATGAGATAAATTCAGATTTGTGTATGGAAATCCCAATAAAGGAAAGACACCTTATCTGGAAAACCCAAGGTCCCAAGCATTCTGGATAACAGGTCCTATACCTGAACCTGCTTCCCCCTCACTGGGCATAAAACGTACCACTTGCTTTGCTTTTACAACAGGGCAGAGAGGGGCTTTATCCTTGCAGAGGTGTATGGAATATGTACAACTGGTTGCCTATCTATTTTATCAGCAGATTAACTACAAAGAGGAGCTAGAGCTTGTTCTGAGAGAGCATTTTCACTTGGCTGTGCCTGATCCTCAGTGTTAATATGCCTTTAAGATAACATCCTCTATTATACTTGTAATAGAATTTGTGCTTTGGATGAAAGGAATAAGATAACATGGGATTGTCTTCCCAGTGGTTTACGTTAAGCAAGTGACTGACACTCAGCCCTATTCCCATTCTGCAGGCAGTTAGACTGGACAGGCCTGATATAGCTTGGCTTGTGGCTGACATTAGCACTGACATTGGGCTCCGACTCGTCATTGTTTACAGGACTGGGGAACGGCTGCTCAGCTTCATGCGAATAATAGACATGCACGCTAATAACAGATTTTTCAGTGTCACTGGGGCAGATCTATAATCTACGTGTCAATCTTGTTGGAAATATATGTAGGCTAATGGGAAACAGTTTCTCTTAGGAAATCAAACCTCTGCCAGTTGTGCCCTTTAGTGCTCCCAGGGACATGTACTAATAACTTTGCTAAGCAGGCTATGAGAAATAACGGAGGGCAATTAGGATATTACGTTTATGGTGAAGTATTTAGCAGTCCTGCCTTGCTGCACTGGGGTCCTGAGTTCATTCCTAGCCTCTGTGCCTGTATGTCTTTCCTCCCTCACTCCAAACCATACAGACAATTTAATTGGCTCCTGATAAAATTGTCCCTAGTGTGTGTGTGAATGTGATAGGGATCTTAGATTGTAAGCTTCACTGGGGCAGGAATAGTTGCTTGGGTATAATGCTACACATTGTTCTCGTGCCTTGGACTGTATGCTGATCCACTTTGGAGTCAGTATGCGGCTTTTAAACTAATGTGGCCCTTTACTTTTAAAAATGAGCTTTGGTTTGGACAATTCCTCTCCTTTAAAAGCCACATACTGGCGGGGGAGGATTCAGCCTTCAGACTGAAACCAATGTTCAATAGACACGGATTACAGATAATGCTACTATGCAGAGAAGTGAGACTTTTTATACTATGGCCAGAGGCAAACAAGTTAGGGACCACCATGTTTGGTTTACCTTGACGTGGTATGGTGGCTTTTCAACCTTATGATCATAACTTTGTAACTAAAAACCCTTGTTTTGTAAACTTACTTTTGAGACAAGGGACCAGGGAATTTGCATTAAAACTAGCACTTCCATTTAAATACCCCCCCATTTTTGGAATATTTTCTGCACTGTAGGCTTGTCAGAGGAAAACCTAGTGCACACATACAGTAATGCTCATATTATATGCAGCCTGTTCTATGTAGCACATAGCTCAATTTACCAAACATATTGTGGCCTGTCTATGGACTGTATATAAGGCATAATACCATTTGTACTGAGAAATATAAGCTTATTAGACTTTACCAAGGAGCTCAGTCATCATAACAGCATAGATCCAGACTGGGCATGGAGAGCAGATTATTAAAGGTGCAAATGCTTATGTATTAAAGCGAGAGGGTGTATTTCTTATAATCCACAAGTTATAAATATGCCAAAAATTATTAAATGAATGCGTTTGTTTTTAATCAAGTTTTTCTTACTTCTATTTTTATCATTGCTATATGTTCCATGATGTTTGTTTTTTATGAGTTTGTTCTCCTGGTTCAGGTTAGATGATCATGTCACGTGTTCCAGACTCAAGCACTGTGCCAGAAAAGGGGATAATGTTGAATGAGTTAAAAAGTTCCCTTCCAAACCAGGAAAAAGTATGGTTAACTAATAAACTGGATTAAATATATATTTAGCATATATTCAGGATATTCAGGTCTATCTCTAAATATGTAGCCAGAATCAGGCATTAGCAGGCAGAAGTTAGACTCACAGAAGTGCCATAGAGAAAAAGAGCATAGTGTTACCGTATATACTGGGTTAAACTATAAATGCACAGACAATGCTGCAGCTAGTTTAGTCTTTCTCTGGGCAAAATCAATGTTGCTCTATGACCAGCCAGCACTTCCACCAAATGATTCATTCCTAATTGGCAATAGGCAGGGTGTGATGGGCACCCCAGCTCCCTCCTTCCATCCGCTGACCTTTCCTGGATAGGAAATCCACAAATACCATCTTCAGAGCTGCCACGAGCAAAAGAGCAAAGCTGTTATCTGACCTACAGATATCCGGAATTGAAAGAGTCACAGGCTTGAGGATAACCATTAGGATAGAATGCTGAAATTCAATATGGCCTGGTGACTTCCACACTAAGATGCAGTGGTGCAACCCTCGAAAAAAACCTCTGCAAGTTCTCTCTGCCTCTTACTCGTTAGCAGTTTATATGGGGGACTAAACAGTGGGGGTCAGCTGTACTGTATATTAGTTACATCAAAGCTAAAGAAGCTGTTGCCTATGGAATACTACTAGCTCCACAAGATTTCCCTTTGGTGGAGCACAGACTTACACTTGCTCAATAGCACTGACTACCTAATTATGGCAGGTTGTGACTCTCTAGCCTAAATAACAGCAAATTGTCTAAGAAAAGGCTTAATATGATTATATCAGGCTACATGTATTGGGGTGTCCACAAATGAATCAATATGAAAACGAGAACCACAAGGGACTTTTAACTCCACAACACATGTGTCTGAAACGATCTACAGATAATGTAAGTAATTACACTTCGAAGTAAAATAAAAAGCGATTTCTATTCACCACCATGCTATGTTGGTCAAATAGGGTTAAAAACATTTAAAAATAAGCAGCGCTGTATGTGAAACAGAAGGGATCCCGTCTATATGGACATTAACCCCATTGGCTGATTGTGTTAATCAGATATGGGACAGTTTGCATGCTAATGTGTAAAACAATTGGTGGTCCGTTGGTGTAAAGGACATAATGAAAGAATTTTGGAAGTAATAGATACAAAGTCACAATTGTAAGTCTCCTCTGGTTAATTATATTCAATTGGATAAATCCTTGTTGATCCTAGTGAAGGGAGAATCCCGAACTCAGAGGCAAAACAGTATGCATGCATTCCCCAAAGTTAAGCAAGTATTGAAAAGAGCATTGCTAAGTAATTGTTTACATGTTCTCTGCCCGTTGGCTGATATTCAGTGAAAAAGAATGGCTCCAATATTGGGGGTTAATAATTTCTGTGCGTGCTGGAGTTTGTATGGTGCTGAAGGTACGATATCTACAGCTGCGATGCACAATAATAAACAGTCCAAGTAGCCAAAATTAGTGATTTAAATATCGCAACATATACTCCCAAATGTTTCAGTCAGATTGCAGATGGTGTATCCCCAAAGCTGCTCTCTGTTGTGGTCATATAACACTCAAACATGAGATAAGGGTTTATACCGACCGTATGCTGAATTGCGCCTGCAAGTGCTGGAAGATTGATTGAGTTAGCCGCATGACATCGCTGCCACAGTACTCCACTTAGCACGCCAAAAGAGGGACTCCTCCATAGCCTAACTCACTGGAACCAGGTTACCCTTAATTCACTAATAAATGGATATCTTAGAGTTTGGTTTTTAATGACACTGAGCCCATGATCCCCCCTTTTTCCCTACAGTGGGAAACAGAACTAAACTACCCTTGGACCATTGTGGAATACCTCAGTAATACCACACATATACATATTATTGACAAAAGACTTATAAAAAGCTGGGAAACTTAACTGAATCAACTCTAGTGCTCCAGCTCCATCCACCTGTGACATAATCTTGGTCTCCAGCTGACAAAAAAAAAAAAAAAGCATGTTTCATGCTTCATCAGATAGGGATAAGCCCCCCATGTGACTATAATGGTTATACCTTACTCCTGTGTAAATCAAATGTCACTGCTTTCAGCATATCCGCATTGTGGTTCTTATTGGCTGCAATGTTTCTTTAGCAGTTGTTCAGTCATATACATTCAAGCACATCTAAGGGCAAAACTACACGGGAGATTTTGTAGGATGGTGTTGGATCGACAAGTAGAATGTAGTTGCATGGGTCAAAATATAATGGGCCTGATACAAAAATCTGATGTGTAAACTGTATGGAAGATTTGCCAATTAACGCAGTAACACGGCATGCTGCATCTTCATCTGACGAGATAAAATCTGATGGTGTCTGACTGACTCATTTCTTTTGAAATAAATTGACTTTATCTGATCTAATGTAACATTGCAGCTATTGCGATCAGATTTTATAGGATCCTAAATCTTCTGTGTAGTATAGCCCTTACAGTTATTACACAGTACAAGAGCACAACAGACTTCAGTACAGCAAATATTCTCAGTTAGCACCAAGAAATCTCAATCCTGTCCTGCTGCCTCCTTTCCCTCTAGCCTCCAGCCTCCTGTGCCTTTTCTCAAGCTCCTGTGCCTCAGACTTTCTCCCTTTACTTGACCTTCTGGCCAAAGGGTTATCCTACACTTGGTTCTAGAGGCCACTACCAGTAAGTAAATCCCTAATTTATTTAACCGCAACAGCCCTTTAACTACATCTAGTGTAAAAAATGCAGATTACAACAAATCACAATACATTCCCTATGTTTCTTCTCTTAACACTAGATGGCAGTGCTTGAACACATAATTAGAGACATGTCCTGGTGCAGATATAAGGTTTATAATATTTTTATTACTCTGTTAAATGGAAATGACATTAATTCATTGATACTGCTCTTTAACAAATTTATTTTCTAACATATTTTATGGTCCCCCCTAAAAGGACAAATAGACAGTTTTGCACCAATATTATTACTGAAATGAACTTTCAAAAGTTCAAACTGTTGTTGTGTGTTGAATTTACCCTGTCTCCTAAGATGTCCCACCCCCTCACTGACCATAAACACATTCCCAAGTTTCAACACTGTCCACAATCCATTTGTTCATAAGTGAATGGGTTACTGCAGTTTGTGCTTGGCATATACAAGTTACTGCATATAATTACCTTTTCTCTATATAGTGCAAACACATATACTTTTCATGAGATTTACAGACCCTGTCCTAGTGATGCTTATAGTCTAAGGTCCCTATCCTATTCACACACAATTTATATGAAAAACCCAGAGCAAACGCATGCAGACTTGGGAAGAAGATACAAACAAACAGCACCAGCTTTGCAAGATCAAAGTTATTCTGTACCCACCCATATTTTATAGAAACCGGAAAAAAGGTCATAAATCCATTAATCTTTGTTCATTCATTAAATGCAGTTAGGTTTCCTTTCCCCATTTTCAGAGTAGCTACCAGAGGGGTAAAGCCAAGCCTTGTGCAGTAAAGTGCCTCCCAGCTCTTTCTTGGATGAGTAAGAGAGATCAGTGAGAGCCTATTAGCAATGCTTGGAGTGTTTGAGATGATGGGCCCGACAGGGGGCTGAAAAAGATTGCGAAGCCTGTGGCTGTAATTCAGGGGAGACACTCTGAATATAAAGATCCCCCCTGCTTATATTAAGGGTGGTATGATATCATAGACCTGGCCAACATGAAGAAAAAAATAGTTCAGTTTGGTAAATATTATCCAATTGTTTGTACTGGCACTCACCAAGAAGTTTTCAGGGTGCAAATAAATAATACTTGCTTGAAAATGCACTTGTGGACTAGGTGGATAAAAAATATTCACTTTATCACATGCAGACTACATCTACGTGTTTCGATCCCTCATGGATCGTCATCAGCAGAACAATCCATGAGAGATCCCTGGGCTGCCTTTCCCAGGGAGTATTTAGCTGCACACACTACAGCAGCAGAAAGTTGAAACAGACTAGGACATAGGCAGTGTTTTTGTCTGCAACCACCCTTTATTGGTGGCAGGTGATTGCAGACAAAAGCACTGCCTATGTCCCTATGTCTGTTTCAACTTTCTACATTTGGGAATCTTATTACATCTTGGATGGTGTGTAGCTTCTCCGGCAATGTAACAATATAAACATTCCATAAAATTACCCCCAAATATTAGAAACTCGAATTACCAATAATCAAAGATGCAACAACAATTCCATGGAGGTAGGTGTCTCCACAACAGACAAGAATGAAGCTGCAATTTGCAACTCAATGCTGATTCTTTCAATGTCCTGCAGCGGCTTCTAACTGTCATATGCATGAGGAGGAAGAGGCAACCAGAGGTTGCAAAATGCAATTTTGTTAATACATGGAGGATAATTGGTAATTAAAGCAGATGTGAATTTATCCACAGGAATTCTATTTTAAATGTTTTTTTTCATGATGTGTCCACTTTAAGGTAGAGAAATTGTAGGGGTTGTTGTTTTTAGGGGTTTAGTGGGGAGGAATCATAAAGGAAGGTGGGTGAGAGGACATTTTATCTTTGAGTAGCTCCCACCTGTCCTCCTCCAAAAATGGGGCAGTGGAGTTATGGATGCAACTTGGAGTGTGGGGTTAGTAACAAGCCACAGGGATGGGAGGGGGTCCTCTGGAGGGGGGAATAAGGTAATGGGGGGGGTACAAAGTGTGACGCATGGCAGGGGTCAGGACTGGGGCCAAAGTAATGGAAGGGGCCTGGGACATAAATTATGGGGGGAGAGCCAAGCATAGGAGTGACAGCAGGCTGACTCCTCACTCTTTATTATAACTGTTTGCAGCCTCTGCACTCTAAAGGGCTTATTTATTAACACTGGAGATAAACTTCACCGCTTATGATGTCCATTGCAACCAATCAGATATTTGCTTTTGTTTTCTAACTTGTAGGCAAATCTAACTACTGATTGGTCACTATGGGCAACACTGCCTGTGATTTTTGTCTCCAATGATAATAAATATGCTCCTAAGTGTTTTCTGTGCCTGTGTTTTTACAATCGCCTCCCATGTGCCAGTGAGCACTTGCAGAGAGCACGGAAATGCAAAAGTATGTACTGTATTTTTTTTTTTACTTTGTGCATGCATCGTAGCAGTGATCCCCAACCAGTGGCTTGTGAGCTTACATGTTGGATGTTGCTCTCAGTGGCCTCAAAGCAGGTGGTTCCTGGTTTGGAGACAAGTTTTAGTTTAGGGAAGGGTCTACAGCAGGGTGGAAATCACATTTCCCATACAGGCCGGCTGATTTGAATCACCAATAAATAGATCAAAACCTGCTCATCCCGTTTTAATTAGTGGGTGTGATCCAAGAGTAAACAAAGATTGAGAAGAAGAATGGGTAGAGAGGTCCATCAGGAAGAACAAGCCTTATACAGGATGATGCACTTCACAGGGTGGAACAAAATAATGCTCCAATGCTTACTAGAATTTACTAGACTGTTATACTATGTGTCTATATTGCTAACCTGCATGTTGATAGAATTTTGTTGTCGGACGGGCGAGTGACCAAGTGACTTTTCTTTCTCTTTTCTTTCTTTTTCATCCTTTCCTTTCTCCTTTGGTTTTTTTTTTTTGTTTATCATGTCTTTTGATTTGATTGATGGCACGTTACAGAAGCTTATTTGTACTAACGGATATATGCTCTCATTGGAATTTGCTTCTGATTATGCTGAAACTGATGTACGTATTGTTTCTTCATGTGTTATCATATTGCATTTCCTTGTACTTATATGCTCTGCAATGATTTCTTTGCTTTCTTGAAAATAAAGAATATATAAAAAAAAAATAATGCTCCAATGAAGCACGATGCGTTTTCATCCGACAGTCGGATCAATGTAGTTGTTTACGTGCGATTCTCCTTCACTTCTGTTTTCACTAAACCATCCGACACGTCGAATGCGTTTAGCCGTATTGCGATGAGGGGGCAAAACGCATCATCTAGTCCTGCCCTTATGGGCAGATTTACTAAGGGTCAACATGAAAATTCAAATTCGAACAGTCAATTATCCAAACTCTATTCAAGTTTTAATTCAAATTCAAATTTGAGATTTATCATACTCTGAACCTTTAACGACTCAAATTCAACTATTTGCCACCAAAAACCTGAAGAATTACTATATAAGTCAATAAGAGAGGTCCAGGGATCAATTTGGTTATGTTTGTAGTCTTCCTGACATTTGAATTTTTTTTGGAGAAAAAAAACTCGAATCGAGTTTAAAAAATCCAATGTTATTAATAAATAGTTTGGGGGATTTGTAAAAAAAAAAAACTCACATGAATTAGAAATTCGACCCTTGATAAATGTTCCTCTTAATGTATGAAGATCCCATTACAGAACGATCCATTATCCAGAAAAATGCCAGGCCCAGGGCATTCTAGATAACAGGTCCTATACCTACTGTATATTACAGAGAAAAAGAAATCATTTGTAAAGATTTAAATGATATGATTTAAATAGAGTCTATGGGAGATGGCCTTCCCATAATTCATAACTTTCTGGGTAACGGATCTCATACCTGTACACTGTTTATTTATGGCTGCTATGTGTTTGCATACAGTATATTACTTGATTGGTGTCTTTCACAATTCTTTGCTGAATTCCAAACATCACCATAAAGACACAGGCCTGCAAATACACTGTACATACAAATCATGTGCCGATACCCCTGGACCCCCCTTTATATCACTGCACAAGGCAATTGTTTCAGTCTGGAACTGATGAAACAAGTAAAAGAAATACAGCTGTGGGGCTGCAGGGATTTTGGTGCAGATTGGCCCAAAACTTGCGTCATTAGTAGGACCTCGTATAGGAGAACTTTGAAAGGAAAGCAGTATAAGTTTCCAATCACAATCTAAAAACCTATTAAAAAAAACATATACTACATGGTTAGTTAGCATTTCAGAACTGCTCTGTAATTGAATTTTGCTACTGCATGCCATGTTATGCTGAGAAACAGCAAAGGCTGGTGTACGCAGCTGGCATACATGAGTATTCATGAGTCGGATTCACTGGCAAATTCTCATAGATGGAGTAAGGATACTCCAATGTGGATGGAGTAAGGATACTCCAATGAGAGCTGGGTATTTTCCAAAGACAATTTTGTTTCAACCAGCAATTGGTAAGCCACATAAATGTTGCAGGGTGGGTATTGTTTGTTCAGCTTTGGTACAGTTGTATGAAAAAGTTTGGGAACCCCAAACTTTATTCTTTGGAGTTTTGTTTATCATTGGCTGAGCTTTTAGAGTAGCAACTTCCTTTTAATATATAACATGCCTTATGGAAACAGTAGTATTTCAGCAGTGACATAAAGTTTATTGGATTAACAGAAAATATACAATATGCATCATAACAAAATTAGACTGGTGCATAAATTTGGGCACCTCAACAGAGATATTACATCAATAATTAGTTGAGTCTCCTTTTGCAAATGTAACAGCCTCTAGACGCCTCCTATAGCCTTTGATGAGTGTCTGGATTCTGGATGGTGGTATTTTTGACCATTCGTCCATACAAAATCTCTCCAGTTCAGTTGGCTGACGAACATTGACAGCCTGCTTCAAATCATCCCATAGATTTTCAATTATATTCAAGTCGGGGGACTGTGACGGCCATTCCAGAATATTATACTTCTCCCTCTGCATAAATGCCTTTGTAGATTTCCAAGTGTGTTTAATGTCATTGTCTTGTTGGAATATCCAAGCCCTGCGTAACTTCAAATTTGTGACTGATATTCGAACATTATCCTGATGAATTTGTTGATATTGGGTTGAATTCATCCGACCCTCGACTTTAACAAGGGCCCCTAAACTAGCCACACAGCCCCACAGCATGATGGAACCTCCACCAAATTTGACAGTAGGTAGCAGGTGTTTCTCATGCCGTGTTCTTCTTCTGCCAAGCAAAGTGCTTGACCAAATAACTAAATTTTTGTCTCATCAGTCCAAAGCACTTCCAAAATGACTGTGGCTTGTCTAAATGAGCTTTTGCATACAACAAGCGACTCTGTTTGTGTTTGCGTGAGTGCAAACTCTGCCATACACATGTTTTTTGTGCAAATTGTGCTGAATTGTAGAACGATGTACAGATACACCATCTGCAGCAAGATGTTCTTGCAGGTCTCACAATCGTCTGCATATGCCTCTCCTGTATTTTTCTTGGCCTGCCAGACCTGGGTTTACAGCAACTGTGCCTGTGGCCTTCCATTTCCTGATTACATTCCTTACAGTTGAAACTGACAGTTTAAACCTCTGCTATAGCTTTTTGTAGCCTTTCCCTAAACAATCTTTGTTTTCAGATCTTTTGAGAGTTGCTTTGAGGATCCCATGCTGTCACTCTTCAGAGGAGAGTCAAACAGAAGCACAACTTGCAATTGATCACCTTAAATAACTTTTCTCATGATTGGACACACCTGCCTATGAAGTTCAAGGCTTAACAAGCTAATCCAATTTATTTGGTGTTGCCAGTAATCAGTATTGAGCCGTTACATGCATTCAAATTAGCAAATTTTTGCACAGCAAGTTTTTCACATTTGGTTTAATAGCATACAACTGAATACTGCTTTACTAAAAATCTTTGTTCAGAAAACACCCCAGTTCTCAGATGTTCGTGGGAAATGAAAGACATACCACTGTTATATTTTTTGTTGAAAGTGGATTAAATTATTATGCAGGCTGAGAGGGTTTCCCAAACTTTTTCATATGACGGTATATCAGTCAGCCAATCAACCTAGCCTAATGCTCTACCCCTTTTGTATGTATGTAGGTATGTATGTATGTATATATATAGCGCTCCTTGAGGGCAAAGCACTGTACAGCAAAAAAAAAAAATTAGTAACAAACAAGGGGTCACTTCAATAATAAGTAACAATAAGTGCATTATTAGAAATACAATTCACAGAAATATAAAATATAATTACAATACAGATTAAGTGCTCAGTGTCAAGGAGACAAAAGGATGGACGACCCTACCCTGTAGCGCTTACAGTCTAAATTATTATTATTATTAACATATATTTATATAGCGCCAACATATTTCGCAGCGCTGTAAAATGGGAGGGTAGTCAACAGACACAATTCGGAGGTGTATTAAAGTGCTACAGGTTACAGTGCGTGACATTGTGATATAAGTGCCAGTTCCCAGTTCAAGTGCTATCCTTTTATCTAAGAGGATTTCAATGCTGATTATGAATTGGCATGCAAGTGCCAGTGATAGTGTCGTCGACAAGGTCACTTTCCCATTTCAAAGCTGTGTAAATCAATTCTTTTTATAGGAGGAGAGTTAATGTTTTACCAAGGAAACTCCTTGTACCCTTTACATACATTCTGTGGTCATGTGATGCCTCTTTGGTATCTGAAGCTCCTAACCACATCATAGTCGTGTGTACATAAGGACATCAATTGCATTGTAAACACCAGAAACTATTCTGTAATGTGGCCAAGTGAGGAATCCAAGTACACTTTGTTTTTAGTGATGGCAATAATCCGACATTTGCTTTTAACCTCAGAGTCATCTACGTTATTGTGGGCTGAAACACAGACTGTATGCCCTTTTGTTCTGCTTTAAAGGAAGTGATACTAGGACTGTAAGTCTTACTGCATTTCCATGAGCAAACAACATAAATACGTAGTTATCCTCTGACTAATACAAAAGAAACAGAATAGTTTAGGGTTAACAGAAACATAAGCTTGTGAATATTGACATTTAGTCAGTCTTGATAATGATGAGGAGGAAGGAAGGCAACAAGCAGTGTGAGCCTATGGCTGATAAGACCAGTAGATTGATAAAGAGCACATTGGTTTATATTGTTGTATAAAAAAGCCCTGCTCCCTCTCTCCTCTTATCATATCTGCGAGATATGATCATCCTTTTTCTCTGAGATTCCTTTAACCTCAAGCATAGAAAACACATATGTTTTCAATTAACAGATGAGACAAATGTGACCAAATATGAAAATAAAAAATGCGGTGCTTATTTTATAGAATTTAGGAGACATTTTATACATCAACAATGAAAAATTCTGTGCCCTTGCTGAGACAATCAAGTTAGTCCTCACTATCCCTCTCGCAGCAATCTGTCGCTGTACATGCTAGAGTCGGAGTCAGGTCAAATACATCATTGCCCTGTGTTCCCTTTGCTTAGGCAATGTATTACAGATAACTGTCTTTCAAAATAACCAACCCTGACACAAAGCTACATAAATAGAGACGGATTGCTGAGAGAGGTGGAGCTTGTTTAAGGTACAGAATTTTTTATTTTGTTTGTAAACTTATTTTTCATGAGTTGAAGCACCTATTGAATTTAACTTTTTTGCAATGGTTCCCCTTCAAAATATTGACTAAAGTAAAACATTTTTCATATGTAAAAGATCTGTAAACCCAAACACAATTGTTTTGCACAATGAAAGCAATATAACTCCAGGCAATGTTCCTATATACAAGTATGACAAGTGTTTCATGATTTTAATGTTATTTGCAGATGTTAAGAAGTTATCAATTGTGTATATTTGTCATTTAAGTTGCCAGATGAGGCTAATTTACGAGCAAAGACCCAAACAATAGGCCTGATCAGTGTTGGGTCCCCCCGCCACAGGTGAAGCCCCCTCCAATGCACCCCCTGCCCTGCAGGTACCTTTCTTCCTGAAAGACGGGAGGTGGTCAGGAGAGGAGGGGAGGTCTGGGAGAGGCACGGGGAGCAGGTACCGCGGGCCCAATCTGTTTTACTCAGATGAGAAAAACTTATACTCAGAGAGCAAGATGATATTCAATGAGAAAAACTTATCCCACTGTTTATCATTTATGACATGAGCACTGTTGATGTCTATGAAGGAAAACCGTAACTGAAGCCAAGCATTTTTCACCAAGAATGAACATCCTCAGAGGCACGAGACCCTTACGTTCTGCAGTGGATGAAACGCCACATTGAAACCCAAAGCCACCCCCTACACCATTAAACCCAGCTGACAAGGTCCATCACATTCCCAGTTCTGCACAATGCTTTCTTGTTTTTGAGGTCATTTGTGATTGTTTCCAATGCTTTTCAATGGTCAGGGGTAAAAAATTCAAACGATAATTGCAGGGATTGGTTGACTGGGCTGTTAATTTTGTCCTGCCCAATCACAACTGCGTGATGTCATTGCTCTGTCCCAATGTCAAGCCATGCACATCACTGGCCCACCAGCAACATCATAACCCTGCCCACAACATCATCATCCCACCCCCTTTGTCTAGATTTTGGCCCTTGCATTGTTACCAGCACGAGCAATAATATATACTTGTATGTTTCTCACAAGTACTGTATGCACTGTCCTTATGGCTCTATCACTGTTATAGTGTACATTATATCCACATCATTATCACTACCTTGTTCATCACCCCCTTAAAGAATCTCTGTATCCAAATTCATTTAAATAAGCCCATTGACCTAATGTATTATCACACCTAGTTACATATTGGCCTTTTTATTTGGTTTTACACTTTATCTTGCAATGAACTAATATAATTTCTATTATTTTCATTCTGACTGGATCCCTGAGATTTGAACAAGTACCTTCATGATATTCAGAGGGACACTTTTTTGTGACAGCCTGAAGTCTTGAACTCATGGACATCACCAGATTCTGGGTTTCCCCTTTTTAATGCTCTCAGTTGCTGTTTGTTTGTGGGCCTTTCTATCTGAAGTTTAGTTTTCGACAAGTGAAATGCATGTTCAATTGGGTCAGGCCCCATCTAGAATATGCCGTAAAGTTTTGGCCTCCATCGCCCAAACAGGACATTATTGTATTAGAGAGGGTACAGAGAAGGGCAACTAAGCTGGTGAAAGGTATGGAAAATCTTAGCTATGAGGAAAGACTGGCCAAATTGGGGATGTTCACGCTGGAGAAGAGGCGCTTAAATATGATAACTATGTATAAATATATAAGGGGATCATATAATAATCTCTTTAATGCTTTATTTACCAGCAGATCCTTCCAGTTAAATATATGGAAGGGTTTTTTACAGTGAGAGCTGTGAAGATGTGTAATTCTCTCCCTGAATCAGTGGTACAGGCTGATACATTAGATAGCTTTAAGAAGGGGTTGGATAGCTTTTTAGCAAGTGAGGGAATACAGGGTTATGGGAAATAGCTCATAGTACAAGTTGATCCAGGGACTGGTCGAGTCAGGAAGGCTCTTTTTCTGCCTCTGAGGCAAATTGGAGAGGCTTTAAATTGTTTTGTTTTTTTTGCCTTCCTCTGGATCAACTAGCAGTTAGGCAGGTTTATATAGACTTAAAAGGTTGGACTTGATGGATGTGTGACTTGTTCCAACATAATTTACTATATAATTCTAAGCAACTTTTCATTTGGCCTTCATATTTTTTATTGGTTTTTATTGGTTTTGAATTATTTGCCTTTTCAGCTTTCAAATGGGAGTCACTGACCACGTCTTTCTATTCAGGCCTCTCCTTTTCACATTCAAGTCTCTTATTCAGATCAATGCATTGCTGCTAGGGTCATTTCGACCCTAGCAACCAGATTGGTGAAACTGCAAACCGTTGAATACAAAGCTAAATACTCAAAAAACACAAGTAAAAAACGAAAACCAATTGCAAACTGCCTCAAGATATCACTCATAATAAAAGTGGATTTAAAGGTGAGCAACTCCTTGAATTCCTGCTCTAGTAGAAGAGATAGCCTATATAGGAAGGGTATATAAAACATACACAGTATTAAAAGATTAGCAGAGAAGAGCTTCACTTGTGTAACTAATCTGAATCTGCTCTGGGTACATCAGGAAATCAAAATTAGCTCTTCATTGCCATCTCATAAAAAGCATCAATATCTTGATAAATTTGTCTTTCAACTAATAATTTACTGTGGAGTGAGTTGTTTTAGCTTATAACCTATTTAATGTAAAGTGTTCGCCTAAAAGGTTTGTTTAAGTGAAAAGTGTAACGTGCCCCTTTTTTCCTCATTTTGCTACAGATCCTTGAAATTCCTTTTCTGTTTGTGAAATCAGGGTGGGGAGGAGACAAGGTCAGGATCTCACTCATTACAATACATGACATTGTTGGAGATGCCAAGACTACGCCTTAGGGTGAGGCTACAGAGAGCCAGGTGAGTGATAAACAGTGCAACACTAAGTTACATGCTGTAGCTCACATCTTTATAATCACACAAGGTGTGGTAGAGATACACATAAGACAGCCATTTGTAGAAGAGGTCAGTGGTGGAACAGCAGTGAGAATATATATTGATACATTACTGCCTAGCTAATGGTTCTGTAAATAAGACCATACTGGCTCTCTAGGGAAATTTCCCACACACATTGTATTATTGTGAGTGTGTATTCTCCATATTACAGCACATGTATTTTCCAAGTTCCTTCGCACAATTTTTATCCTGCTGTTTTTCCTGTCCTTGCCATATTTATGCCTATTTTCTCTTTTAAAGGGATCCTGTCATCGGAAAACATGTTTTTTTCAAAACGCATCAGTTATTAGTGCTACTCCAGCAGAATTCTGCAATGAAATCCATTTCTCAAAAGAGCAAACAGATTTTTTTATATTCAATTTTGAAATCTGACATGGGGCTAGACATTTTGTCAATTTCCCAGCTGCCCCTGGTCATGTGACTTGTGCCTGCACTTTAGGAGAGAAATGCTTTCTGGCAGACTGCTGTTTTTCTTTCTCAATGTAACTGAATGTGTCTCAGTGGGACATGGGTTTTTACTATTGAGTGTTGTTCTTAGATCTACCAGGCAGCTGTTATCTTGTGTTAGGGAGCTGTCTGGTTACCTTCCCCTTGTTCTTTTGTTTGGTTGCTGGGGGGAAAAGGGAGGGGTGTAGTAAAGAGTGACTGAAGTTTATCAGAGCACAAGTCACATGACTTGGGGCAGCTGGGAAATTGACAATATGTCTAGCCCCATGTCAGATTTCAAAATTGAATATAAAAAGATCTATTTGCTCTTTTGAGAAATGGATTTCAGTGCAGAATTCTGCTGGAGCAGCACTATTAACTGGTTCATTTTGAAAAATATTTTTTTCCCATGACAGTATCCCTTTAAGTATATTTGTTTATGTCCACAGGCTTATATGCTCATTGATTTCTGAGTCTAAGCCCTGGCTCAGCCATGCAGGTACTGGATGGCTTTGAAGGTGAACTTTGAATCTTGAGCCTATCCAGTATCTCACACTGAAAGCCAAAATATTGTAGCTACTATATAGAGCTTAACCAATGATGAGCCAGTCATTTACTGGGAAGTAAATTACTACATTTTGATTCAAACATCATGAGAGTAGAAGAAATAGAACTGACTTCAATCAGAAGTGGGCAACTCCTGCTCCATTAAGTAGACCCAAAAATCCGCAGTTTGATGAATAGCTTGATTGACACTGGTCTTTGTTATTGCTTAATTCTCATTGTTGGGAAAGCTGGAAGACTAGTGGATATGAAGTTAAGGTGTGTCCTCTGATTAATGCTAAACACGGAATAAGTGTCTGTTTTTATTATTGTGGTTGACATGCATTCCAACAAGCTGGAGTCATTAGGTTGTGATTTGGCAATTTCGGGATGAATTTGTTCTTCACTAACGATTGTGCAAAGCAGCTAAAAACATGGAATGTCTTTGCACATGATAAGGAATGGAGCAGTACTGCTACTGTGGCCTGGCCTGTATATCAGCCACTCTCATGTGAGAATCACAAGATTCAACTTTAGCTGACTATTTGGCATCAGTATAGCTATGCTTATCTCATCTTGGCATCATAACGTTATCAAATGTAAACAAGCTAAACAGGCAAAGAAAATGTTTTCAGTCATTGACAACATTTTCAGAATGCTGTTATAAAAAACGTTATTTTCAAATGTAAATAATTCCCAGCAGCCAGTGTCAGGACCCATCAGATAATCATTCTGCTCCTTGTTCTTATATAGAAATGGAGAATGGCCCTGAGATAACCAAATACGGTCAAACAGTTGGGTCAGTAGAGGTTCCAATCAGAGTTTTTCTGATATTCTGGTGGGCCAGTTGAAAACTGCCAGCTGCTAAAGATGGATTCATTTTGAGGGATTGACTAAAAAAATCCATGCACTGGTGATAACTTCAGTAATTTATGAATTATGTCAACCCACAGCATAATTCTACTAAATATTAAACGGAATTGTTTTGGAGACACTTTTATCACTACGCAGAATCTATTATTAGTTAATTATTTGCCTTTATTTATATGGTGCTGACAGTCTATTATTACTCAAGTCAATTAACCCGCCTCTCTGATTTTGGAGTGGGATGAAACCAGAGTATTGGCATGTTCAATTTTAAATCCTAATGCTGCAAGGCAGACATGCACATTTGGAATAAATGACATTTAACCACATGCGACAAATCTCTCCATCTATGGAAAATACATATACACCTGTAGAGACCCATTTATCAATAGTCGAAGCACTAGCTCTGTGTGTCTTCACCCTAAAAAGAATTGACACATTTAGCAGACTCCTTTGTCAATTTATCCAGTATGTGTTTCGTTGCATTGAGCAGCTGAATACCATTCAGATCAATAGGGTGTTAATGCTCAGTGCAGTTCAGCAGCAGCACTAAACTCTATGACCCACCCATCGCCAATTCTTTTCCGAGTTAAATGAATCATTCCAGCATAGACAAGAAACTATAAAAGTAGGAAATGCCTATTATTGCAGGGTAAAATAAATTGACCCCCATATTTAGCTTAATGAAAAAAAAACATTACAATACATTGTATTGTACAATGTATTAGTAAAATATGCTGTATATAGACAATATAGTTACTAGCAGTACCTTAAAGGGGGTGTTCACCTTTTAATTAACTTTTAGGATGTTATAGAATGACCATTTCTAAGCAACTTTTCAATTGGCCATCATTATTTATTTTGTATACTTTTTGAATTATTTGCCTTTTTCTTCTGACTCTTTCCAGCTTTCAAATGAGCGTCGCTGACCCCCTTCTCAAAAGCAAATGCTCTGTAAGGCTACAAATGTATTGTCAAATGCTAGTTTTCATTACTCCTATTTCTATTCAGGCCTCTCCTATTCATATTCCAGTCTCTTATTCAAATCAGTGCATGGTTGCTAAGGTATTTTGGACCAGAGCAACCAGATTGCTTAAAATGCAAATTGAAGAGCTGTGGAATAAAAAACTAAATAATTCAAAAACCTTCAATAATAAAAATGTAAAATCCATTGCAAATTGTCTTAGAATGTCACTCTCTACATCATACTAAAAGTTATCTCAAAGGTGAACATCCCTTTAACTAGTAGCACTACTCAGAACCAGTGTCTTGTACAATTGCCAGCACCAGGGTAATCTCCATGTATATAGCACCAGAGGGTCCATGTCTACGGTGGCAGTTTTATAGCACAGTGTATGTAATGGGGAAAAAGCTTTAAACATAAATTCCTTCCCTGACACTGACAATTGTAGATAAATCTGGTGGTGGTGCACCCACAATCAGCACATGCACAGACTGTACTACCTATGCACCGACTGGCAAGGGGTGGGTATAGTTTAAGGTCCAGTTCCTAGGGCAGCACCTTACTAGAGCCATCCTCATATCCATAAGTATACCAATGCTATTGTGAGACTGGATTTGATATTGTTATTATTGATATACACATAAAAACTACTGAGACAAGCTGGTAATATGATTGTGGCTGCTTTACTTCAACTGTTCATAGCATGTTACTCGTCTATACCGGTGTATTGCTGCCCTACTGCTAGCACATCCAAGTCGTTGCAGTGCACTCCAAAGTCAAAAAGATCGCTCAGGTAGATTATCGGTTAAAAGATCATCCTTTATTGATTTACATCAGGTTAAAAAAGAAATGCTAGCTCATGGTCTGACGCGTTTCGTAACTATGTACTTCATCAGAGACCTACTGTTAGCAAACAACTTTCATCCAAATGGTTATACCCACAATTCTAGAATAAGATCTAGCCTTTTTTTTATCTCATCGTGTGGGTAAGACGACAGTGTGAGCTCTTGTTCAGCCCTGGATGGCTTTGTCCTGGTTAAACACGCCTGTCAATCAATGTGGCACAAGAGAGTAGAATGCCTAAACAGCGCTGGGTGCTGGCAGTAGATACTGTCCCACTATTAATCTTTACAGATTTTTATTGCTATGTTATAAATAACATCGAGAAGATCATGAAGGTAGGAACAGGGCAGACTGTATGAGTCACAGGGATTGTATGAGCTACTTATTTAGTACTTTTAGTTCCACTGGTATAATTTAATAGGCATGCATAAATAGCAACAAGATAACATTGCTAAGTAGGTTTCCATAAAAATGGATTTCCTTTTGAACCTCATGAAATACTGTGAGCAAGCGTTTAACCCTGCCCCAATAAAAATCATGTGACATATTGTGATTTTACTAGAAGAGGATATTGTCAGTGCAATGATGAAGGCTACAGCTCAGTACACAATAATAGTTCCTGGATTTGTTTCAAGACTATTTACATCATCATCATCTTTATATCCAGTAACCCCAGGATTTTCCCTGCTGCAAACAACGTAGTCATGCTGTTTGTTAGCTGGACATTGCAAGTCAATGGCATATAGTCTGATATGAGTATAGAGACAGCGCACATAATACATTTTATACTATAAGAAAACAAATTAAAGTATATGGGCAGGGCTGCTTTCAGGTACCTGTGGCCCAGGGGAAAATCTCATTAGTGGTCCACCATAGCCAACACAAAAAAGAAGCAGGTAAACATGAATAAAATCATGAAGGCAATAGAAAAAATAGTCTACACTTACCTTAGTAGACAGGGTTTCAAAGTGTGGACCAACAGATAAACTATAAACAAACATTTTTACAATTTTGCTTATTTTTTCAAAGAATTTCCTTGTGTTTTATTTTGTCAAATTGTTCAGGTTTCTCAGGTAAAATCTAATTTCTTTATTCCCTTGTTTCCTATGGCAGACATTGTGAAGAGGTGAGCAGAAGTTTGCCGGGAACCAACTGATAGAATAACAGTATGTTATAGAATGGATAATTCTGAGCAACTTTTCATTTGGTCTTCCTTGTTTATTTTTTATAGTTTTTTAATTATTTGCCTTTTTCTTCTGACTCTTTCCAGCTTTCAAATGGGGAGGGGAGTTAACACTGATCTAACGCTGTTCTAAAAGAATGATCCTTTGTAAATCTGCACACATATACTGTACTTGTAGTCTGATTTTTCTGTAGAATGACAAAACGATCATGTTAAAGGCATAATCTGACCCATCATTCTATTCCACCAAAGGAAAGCATTTATTTGTTGGTGCATTTGTGGTAAGGCTGGTATTTCTCACGTTCAAAAGCAGTTTTGTGTTTCACAAAGTTTAATGACCCTTCGCAAGACTAGTTCATATTCTATAAATATGTTTATGATGTAACTTCTGTTGTAGATACAAGGAGGTTTTTAATGTTACACCCGTTCTGTGGATGCCATGAAATGCCAATAGACTTTGCTTATTCTGCTTCCATATTTTATATAACAGAAATAAAAATATAAGCAAAGATGACTGGAGTTGCCAGCTTTTCTAAAACCTGCCTTCCTATACTTTCACCTTTCCTCCCATCAAGCATTTATTTTTACTGAGCAGGTGGCAATGAGTATGGATTCTAATGTACAGTATCAGATAAATAATTCATCTAATAATTTCCAGTTTTTAAACCAAAACTTTTTTAGGTTTTTTAAACGTGCACTCTCCCCCCTCTGAACCAGGGAAGGTAAGGGCTGGGGAGGGGCAAGGGGCAGCTCCTAGTGCAGTATTGTGCCTAACCAGGTATTTGCACCCAGTGCAAATATTTTGCCCCCACTCCTGCTCTCCAACAGCCCACCATCAGCTCACTACCCCAACCCACTTACTCACCTGACCTCTCCCCATCATTAGGATGGATGGGAGCAGAGTTATGCGGTCTTTTTTTTAATTGCACCCCCTACCACTGCACCCTAAGGGCTCTTACTCACGGGCATTTTTACCTGCACTGCGCTTTTTCCGTTCAGCCGCAGGGGAGTGCAGAAGTTGACACACTCAATTATTGTGAAGGGGGCTGTACTCACACAGACGCATGTATGCGCTGAACGCAGGTGAAATGCATGCGTCTGTGTGAGTACAGCCCCCTTCACAATAATTGAGTACATCTACTCCTGCGCTCCCCTGTGGCTGAACAGAAGAAAGAGCAAAGCAGGGGAGCGCAGGAAAAACCGCCCATGTGTGAGAACCCTAAGCAGCTGCCTCTTCTGGCTTCAAACAGCACCTCACTAAACAGCTGAATGCAGATGGAGCACAGTTTGTTGGGTCTCACCTGTGTTTGGCGGTTCAGTGTTGTAGGTATTGTCACTATTTGGCTCCAGCTAAACTTGGGATAGAGCAGTCCCCTATTAACCCCCATCCCATATTGGGTTTTCCTATAAAAATGCAATCCAAATGGTTACAGTACCTTTCCACAGAGAAACGCGCTCTCTTTTCAGAATCTCTCAGCAACACACTGGTCTTTTTTGCTTTCTGTCTGTCCTGGCACTGATGAGGCCACTAACCAGCTAATTATCTTTCAGGTGAGGGACTTCAGTACAATTAACCCTGTGAGCTCCGCTGAGGCAATTGGAGAGGAACATAGGTACAATATAACAGCCTAAAGCATATTCCCAATGACCAGCTCACCGGATATCTTAAAATATAAAAACAAAATCTTGCCTAATTAAAGAAAACGTCATTCTAAGTGACTTTCGAATATAAAGAATATGTATTGAAAGCAGCAACTGAAAGCAGCATTTGACTCTTGAAACAATGTAGCACAAGTCAGCTTTCCTCCTTCTAAAACAGATTAATCACACTCTGATCGCCTTTACATTACCATAAAAAACTAATTTATATTCAAAAATCATTTTAAAAGAATAAGCATACTAACCCCAAGGTAATCTGCCTATTACCATGGGGTCTGTATGTGTATTCTTTTAAAATGATTTTTGAATAAAAATTTGTTTTTTATGTTTTTTATGGTAATACAGTGTATAAATGTTCCAATCGTACGAATCATCGGACTTTCCCATCTCCCGACCCTCCACTAACCATTCAGATCAAAGTCTTTACCATTCCGATCAAATAAGAACAGATCACCCAATGTTCTGCCCCTGACAGCAATCGTACGATACTTATGTCTGACAACACTAGTGACAGTCTCCCTCTGAAAATCGTACGATCGGCAATACACGCAGAGATATTATCGGCAGGCGACAGAAATTTTCTAACCTGTCCAAACGACCTAACGACCAATCTCCAAGGGACGAAAAATGTCGGGACTCTCCACACACGGTCCGAAAATCATACGAATCCACGATTCGTACGATCGGATCTTTGCGTCTATGGCCAGCTTTAGTCCCAAACGCTTTGTCGGTATTCCATGGGTACCCGACAGGACTCAACAGTAAGGGATGGATATACATTGCTTCCAATTGCAGTTTACATTTAGAAATCATATTCAATTGACTGAAAATATAAAATTGATTCATAGTGACATTTTTAGAAATATATTTTCTTTCATTAGGGAAACTTTTTTTTTTGGGGGGGTTACATTCCCTTTAACAGAATGTATTTTAATGCCTGGATACATTGCATAACCTGTATAGTACTATATCAAACTCGTTAAATGTGCTGTACTCAAAACGCATACATTTACTTTTCAAGACAAAAGCCTAAAATGTTTAAAGAAGAAACCGTAGGAAACTTACAGTATATCCCCAGTGCAATGCAAGGGGTGTGAAACAATTTAGGGGTGAACTGTCTGGTATCAACATTGTGGTATGTATGTAAATATATTGCTATGTATTAATATATATTTTATAGAGTCCTGCTGAGTAATGATCAGGATTCAGACCAGTTTGTGATGTTATGTGATTAGTTTATGTCCCTATCTGAGCACTGACATATATAACTGCATTCTCTCAAATACTGATACCCCGCAATGAATTCTGCATTCAATCTCATGTTCCCATGTACCAGTGATTTAAATACTGCTCCGTAGTTTTAAATATTATATTATAATCTTTTATATAGTTCATGTTATAGTTTAGTTATTAATCATCATCACATATTTATATAGCACCAGCAAGTTATACACAATGTCGGACTGGGCTGGCGGAACACGGGGGAAAAACCCGGTGGGCCCCGGCCCTCATGGGCCTCCGACGGCCCAGACCTGCTCTTCCCGGTTGACCAATAAATAAATAAACCTGTGGGTAGTGTTCACGAATGTGTGTGCATCACGCTGTAACCAAGCACCAGAGAATTGGAGGTTGGGAAGGGGCCCCTGGGGACTGCGATGAGGGCCCTTCATTTGCAGCCCCAGTAGACCCCCAAGGCTCCAGTCCGACCCTGGTCACACAGAGTTCTACATAGAAAAAGGGTTTTACAATAATTTAACAAACAAGGGTTATAGAGTAAAACATAGAATGTATGCAGGCTCTACTCGCAAGAGCTTACAACCTAAAAGGTTAAGGTACATTTGGTTAATGTCTGATTAATATAAATAGATAACCATACAGTATATATTAGTAAACTAAATACATTTAGGGGCAGATTTCCATAGGGTCGAATGTAAATCCTTCGACTTCGAATATCGAAGTCGAAGTATTTACCACAAATAGTTCGATCGAACGAAAAATCGCTCGATCGAACGATTAAATCCTTCGAATCGTTTGATTCGAAGGATTTTAATCCATCGATTGAACGATTTTTCTTTGACCTAAAAAGCATTAGAAAGCCTATGGGCACCTTCCCTATAGGCTAACATTGTACTTCGGTAGATTTTAGGTGGCGAAGTAGGGGGTGAAGTTTTTTTTAAAGAGACAGTACTTCGACTATCGAATGGTCTAATGGTCGAATAGTCGAACGATTTTTAGTTCAAATCGTTCGATTCAAAGTCGTAGTCGAAGGTCGAAGTAGCCAATTCGATGGTCGAAGTATCCAAAAAAATCAATCGAAATTCAAAGTTTTTTTTATTCTATTCCTTCACTCGAGCTAAGTAAATGGGCCCCTTAATGTTATAATAACCTACAGTCATGGAAATAAAGCACTGAACACATAATGCAGCCAATTGTGTAACATTAGTACTTTACAGCCGAGTTTCCAGAATAATCATGGTGTAATACCTGCCATACCACAGCTGCTGATATTTAAAATGCATTGGAATTGAATCCATACTTAAGTTCCTGATAAGCATGATTCAGAATAGGGTTCATTCAAGCACAATGTATTATGAATCTGTGTCATCTAAACAATTTGCATGGCAGAATTGGTAGCAGATATGAAAAGGATAACAGCTGTTATCAGTTAAAATATATCTTTATTGAACAGTTATAATTTCGGCAGCTAAAAAATAGTCAATGTGTTAACTGGCAAATGTGCCCTTTATATTTTTTTGGTTAGAAACGGATTGGTTCTGAAAGGATTGTTTTCTGATCAAAATGATGCAATAAATGTTATGCCACATCAAATATATATATATATATATATATATATATATATATATATATATACAGGCAGTGTCAGACTGGGGGGGTCTGGTCCCATCGGGCTGTCACTCATAGTACCATAGTAAGTTAGGTTTAAAAAAGACACACGTTCATCAAGTTCAACCTTTTAACTCCTTTACTCACGGGTCTCACAACCGCCCCATATCCCCTTGGCCCCCACACCCAGAGGGCTGGGGCCTACCGGGTTTTTTCTTGGTGGCCTGCTGGGCCAGTCCAACCCTGTATACAGGTATGTGACCTGTTATCCAAAATGCTTGGGATCTGGGATTTTCTGGATAAGGGTCTCCAAACCTTAACTGTGCTAAACATCATTTAAACGTTTATTAAACCCAGTAGACTCCATTAAGGATTAATTATTTCTTTGTTAGGATCAAGTACAAGGTACTGTTTGATTATTACAGAGGAAAAGGAAATCAATTTTAAAAATGTTAATTATTTGATAAAAATGGAATCTGAATCAATTGGTAAATAATTACAATGTGTTTACTATATGTAATATGAAATGGTTAAATGCTCATCTTGCCAGAGCAGCTCCCCATTGCTGGAGGTGGAGGTGTTTGCTCATACCCTCTGGCTAAACTGTAACAGTTTTGGATTTTATCTGAGCAGAAAAGGTAACTAAAACTTAGAACGGGGGAAAAAAGAAAAGAGCAAAACAAGAAGGAGCAGTCCAGGTATAGACACCCCTTTTTTCATCATGTTTCTGGCTGCTATGTACTTTTAAGGAATAAACCTCACACCTTTGTAGAACTCCCAAAGAAAACATTTACTTATTTCTGGTACTTCCATGGAGAACTTTCAACCTTCCTAGCACTTCCAATAGAGAAACTTTACTTCTTCCTACTATGTCCAAGGAAGCACTATGTCCAAGCACTTCCACAGGTGCACCCTCACTCCTTCCTAGCACTTCTATGGAAGCACCCTTTTTGCTTCCCAGCACTTCCATTGGGAGAAGCTTCACTCCTTCCTAGCACTTTCACGAGAGCACCCTGTTTCTTATCACTTACAATGGAGAAGCTTCACTCCTTCCTAACACTTCTAGGGAAAATGCCTCATTCCTTCCTAGCACTTCCAAGTAAGAACCTACACCCCTACCTACTACTTGAAAGGGCAAACCCTCACTCATTCCTAGCACTTCGACTGGAGCATCCTTTTTGCTTCATAGCACTTCCAAGGGAGAATCTTCACACCTTCTCAGCACTTCCAAAGGAGAACTTTCACTCCTTCCAAGGAAGAAGCCTCACTTCTCCCTAGCACTTTCACAGGAGCTCCCTCACTGTTTCCTATAACTTCCAAGCAAGAGAACCGTTAGTCCTTCCTAACACTTCCAATGAAAAAGTCTCACTCCTTCCTACTTCAGAAGGAGAATCTTCACTCCTTCTTGGCACTTCGATGGGAGCACCCTCACTGCTTCCTAGCAATTCGAAAGAGAACCTTCACTCCTTCCTAACACATCCAAGCAAGAAGCCTCGCTCCTTCCTAACAATTGTAATGGGGAACCCTCACTGCTTCCTAGAGTCCACAGAGGAAGTAGAATGAGGAAGTTGTTTTATAACCAATGATACTTTCAGTTCCTTGAAAAATTCCTGGTGGAAGCATATGGGCTGTATTGCCCATTATTAACATGGTGAACGCCAGTCTTTTGTTTAAAAAGCCAATACTTATCAGGAAAATTTCTGCCAAACCATATGTCCCTATTTAAAAAGCTGGACCACATGACTAGGTGCTGAGAGTGTAACAATAAAGTACACCTGGTGATAGACAGTTAATGCCTGTGAATGCAATGGATTTGAACCATGCCCTTAAATTCTTTGAAGCCCATAAATATATAAAGTATCAGGAAGCTATGAATGAGGAGTCCTGGTATCTAGCAAGCATTGTATGAAAATGCATGATGTCATTTTTTTACAGGACTAATTTGCACTGTCCCAATTTTGGAACTGCATTTCTCATAACAAATATGTTTTTACAACTCTATGAACTCCATTCACTTGGGTTTCAGTATGGGCCAGGTGTGTGTATGGAATGGAATCCAAAGAATGTGAAACCAAGAGCATTGGACTGTGTACAGGCATTGCATTAGCACATAGCACTGAGCAGGCCAGGTCTGGTGTATCAGAAAGGTACCTTAGGGTCATTGCGAACAATCCCTTTTGGCGTTAACAAGTTTTATGATCTGCACTAGGACGGAGAGTACAAACATGAGTTGTTAAATGTAACAGGTTTGCACAAATGTACAGTGAATGAATGCTAGAATATGGGAACAGGGATCAGTCTTGTACAACATTTCTATGGTCCTGTTACCCTCCTGCTACACACCCAGAGAAGTGGGAATGGTCCACTGCAACTGGAAAAGAGGCACAGAAAACTATATTAAGGGTAATTTCTGTATTTAAGGAACATTTACATACATGTTACTGGGCCCCACAGAAAATTAAATTTAGGGAAATAAAATATCGGTATGTTGCCCCATTCTATCAAGATATATTGAAATTGTTCATTATTTGAGACCACTTTGGGCTTTCTCAGTGGTTATAACCCTGGGTCCTATACTACTAAACGATCAGGGTCCCTACCCATCCCAGTGACCAGCACAGCAGAACTTTGTTCCCCATTGACCCAGATAATGCTTTGCATGCCCAGCATTAGCCCTAGATTCATAGCCAGAGACCTACCATGAGCCAGGGCCAAGATATTAATGCATAGAAAAAATTTTAAAATCATGTTTTAAGCTGCCCATAGACGCAAAGATCCGATCATAAGAATCATCGAACAATCGGACTTCCCCATCTCCCGACCTGCCGTTAACCATTCTGATCAAATAAAGTAGAAAAGAACAGATCAGCCGATGTTCTGCCCCTGACGGCAATCATACGAAAGTTATGTCCGACCAAAGCTGGTCACAGTCTCCCATTGAAAATTGTACGATCACCAATACATGCAGAGATATTATCAGCAGCCAACAGAAATCTTTTAACCTGGCCGATCGACCAAACAACCGATCTCCACCGGACGAAAAATGTCGGGACTCTTTGTACAAAAATCGTACAAATCCTCGATTCATACGATCAGATCTTTGCGTCTATGGCCAGCTTTACTTAGCGCTCACAAAGGCTCAGTGTAATTGGATATGAAAACTATTACCAGTGATTTAATACAGTCTTTATAAAATCTAACAATGTTGTTTATCCAATACTCCACATAGTGGGCTCAGGACAAGTTTCAGGGTAGAAAACAGAAGACCTGGGCCTCCACTATTAGGGTAGGACTACACAGACGTTTAAGGCGCGATCTGACTGCATCTGACAGTCGTGTCGCGTCGGATCAACACTGCGACTTCATCCGACATTTCTATCTCTTACCTTGTTTCCATCGCATGTGTTTTGTCGCAGCGTGTCGGATCGCGCCAAAAACGTCCGTGTAGTCTGACCCTTAAAGGGGGACTCTTGAATGGAAATGTTATAAAATTAAAATACAAGTGAAATCAAGTCAGTGGCCTTCCAGGTATTGTACTATAACTGCCAGCACAGCCCCGACAGCATATGATATCATCTCAAGTGATGCCTTTGATTTGTTTGGTAAACTCTATTAATACATAGGCTTTTAAAGAACTTATCATATGGTCACCTTATATATTTTCATGGTGTGATTATTAGTGATAAGTGAACTTTTTTGCCAAGCATGGATTCGCGGCAAAATGACGCACTTCTCCAACTGCAATTTTTTCGCGGCACTGTGGCAAAAGTCCGCCATAAAAAATGTAGTCGCTACAAAAATGTCACCAAGACAAAATTGTCACTGTGAAAAAAAGTCACCATAAGAAAAAAAATGCCCATTTGCTTTAATGCATTTGGACCAAAAAGTCGCAGAGACAAAAAAATCGCCACAAGAAAAAACACCCGTTGACTTTAATGCACTTGGAGTGAGAAATAATTGATGAGAGCATAAAAAATTTCTGTCTACTTACTCACAAATACAAACAGTGATTGGCCTCAAATTACATAAGATATAAACATACAGCTGTAAAAGCACCTCATGTGTCATTAGGCAGTCCCAAGTACCATATAATATCTCTCTTATAGACTGTTATTATAATAATAGGTACTAATTTTTGTATCCCTACATTATAAATGAGCCAGCCCAAATGGTGTGCAAGACCTTGTAGACTTATAGATGTACAAACCTTCTGTAAAGTTATCTGCAGAGACCATATATTTTAACATACTTCTGATATTTCAAAAATGTATTGATTAAATAGGCAAAATACTATGGAACATTGAATGACGGCAGATTCAAGATCAAAACAACTGCAAGATACAAGAATGTAACATTTGCATAAAACCACTAGTATAAAATTAAACAAATTAAACCTTGCTCAGTGGATACAAAAAACATGGATAAGGAAAAAAGGTAATAGAAAGATGAACTATTGTTCCTGAATAATTATGTCTTCTTAATTATGGTATATGCTTGAAAAATCCATTAACAATTAGATCTTTAGAATTTTGAAAACCTGATCTCTGTTTTTAGGGCAGAGACACGCCGAGATTCGGGGAGATTAGTCGCCCGGTGACAAATCGCCTCTTCTTCAGGCGACTAATATCCCAGAACTGCCTTCCCGCTGGCTAGAATCGAAATTGCTGACAGCATGGCACTCGGAGCGATTAGTTTTCCAAGGTCCCCGAAGTTGCCTCACAAGGAAACTTCAGGCGTCTTCGTAAAATGAAGCACTCCGAGTGCCATCCTGTCAGCAATTTAGATTCTAGACAGTGGGAAGGCAGTTCTGGGATATTAGTCGCCCGAAGAAGAGATGACTTGTCACCGGGTAACTAATCCCCCCGGATCTCCACATGTGTCTCTGCCCTTAGGGTCTGCAACACTAAAATAGAACAGACAAAACTTTTTGAAAAGTAGCTATAATTTTGCATCATAACTTTTGTCAAAGATAGCCCCCTGCCAACACAGTTGGTGGAGATAAGATAAGATATCAGTTATAAAAGGAACTTCACTTTTTAACCAAAAAGAAAATAAAGCTTTTTTTGGAGGCTGCCATGATTCGAACACAACTCGAACCTTAATAAATAACCCCCATATGTCATAAATAATTGGACCATTTAGAAGACATTGTGTCAAGTGGATGGCTACCTGGTTTAAAGAATCTCAAAATGTACTGGAAATTATATCAATTTGAATAGTATTAGGATGTTTCAATTTTGACATACTTCTTTTCCCATTTTGCTCCTTTTGCCAATACTTATCTGCCACACAATTGAGATCTGTCTGTATGTAGCCCCTTCTTTCCTCCACTGCCCACAAGTCATCTGTGCTCTGCCACTCCAGTTCCAGTTCCAGACATGTATTACTACAAGATCCCTTATTGCAGACATATAACAACCTCACTCTTGTTTCCCCATGTGATTAAGTTATGGTCACTCCAGTTCTGATATAGTTCTATTAAAGGGGAACCCCACAAAAACATAACTTAAGCTTTTTGAAAAGTAAACATCATTTCAAGCAACTGTGCAATATACATCAATTAAAAAATATGCAGACTTTTCATGATTTGTAATGGTTTCTGACAGTTCCCTAAGCCTAACCCCCTGCTCTTCTGCTGATCTTTCTGACTACTCTGATGAGCTGGCTGACTACTGTTACTTTATATCAACATCCATCTGCATCCTCCAAACCCCACAATTCCCTGCACACGTGATATCAATAAGGAACGGAACATCACAGTGCAATGCATTTTGGGTTATGTAGTTCCTGCATGCTGTCTGTAAGCTGTGGAGATTTGTAACAATTTGTAACATCAGTGTTTAGTCCCACCTTCCCTGCCAGGATTTCAAATGATGCAGAAAGGGAAGAACTGTTGTTCTGAATCTCAGCATAGAAAATGGCATTTATTCATACTTTTTAAAGAAACAGGTAACTGTGATGGGTATATGAGGGGTTTCTGGGTTTTGTGGGCCTCTTTATCAAATTTCAGTTTGGAAGCCAGAGTCCCCCTTTAATGTTAAAAAAAGAACTGTCCTAAGCACTTATTTTAGAACATGAAGCACAAAATATCTTTGCAATGTGCCATGTTGTATTACCCAAATCGATACCTTTTCTCCAGGACTCCAGTGTAACTGTGGTGAGATAAAGAACGTGCAAAGGACTGAGCTTATTAATGAGTTTACATATACTTGGGTACAACCACCAACTGCAACAAAAAGTATGGTTGTAGCTTTGTACACAATTACTTCAAACATCAGGCGTAGTCAGGTCTTCTTTGTGCCTGAGCATGCTACATCTTGCTCTTTATACATAACAGAAGGTGCAAACTGTCATAATTGTGCAGAGTATAATTATATATTAACACAATTAGGTTACGTAGTGTATGGCGTTTTAGTTCTTTTTGCTGCACCTGGCAATAGTGTCTTCCCCTAGGTATCTTGGTATTTTGGTCTATTGAATATTTTTGTCATTACAGCAATCATGATAGAGGGCCAAAGTATTGTTAACACATTTTGCTAAAAATACAGTTTTATTTATTATTACAATTATAACATATTCCAACTTATGTACCATCCTGTCTGCTTAGCACACCTTTGCCAATGAAAACAAAACAATGTGTGACCAATCAATCACCCAAAAAGCTACTGCTTTCAACATTTTAATTGAAGCCTTGATGCAAACAGTGTGCCTTGCTGAAAGGGTTAAATAGGTGCCAACCATAGGGCATCCGGGCATTAATGCATATGCATTTAGAGCATCATACATGTAAGCACACTCTGGTATCTGGTGCCAGGAGCTTAAACATGCTAGTCTTTCAGAGCAAACAAAGATGTAATAAAAGAATCAGACAAACCCTGACAAAGGGAGGCTACAGTCCACCACAAAATGTTAAATTGTAGCTAAATCACAATAAATGGGCTAAATACCCCAAAAAATGGGTATTCTTTGTAGTTTTATATGGCATCCATCCTAGGAAGTTTACTTTAGACAATTATCCAGGGTACCTTTTGTCTATAAGAAAATATTTTTATGTTTCAATGTTTTTTAGTAGCCAAAAGCTGGGCATATGCTTTTAGGATTGGCAAGATAACCAAGCAAACAGCTCATAATTTGACTTGGCCACCAACATGCTGGGCCCCTTGGGCCAACATTTGGATCATGCTGGAGTGATGGAGGCCTATGGAGACTTGCCGTGAGGGAGGAAACCATCAATGCACCAATGTGGCTCTCATTCAAGTGGATTTTATAACATGCCTGAAATCTGCCCAGTTTTCAGCCACATATATTGTTGAGTTGACACCTGGAGGGCCACAGTTTTGTTGGTCAGATTAAGGCATTGTGCTCTACCTTCCCCTTATGCCAAAAACCTATTTGCAAAGCATTCTGGATAAACTAATTATTTACCTGTATTAGACAGACTTTTATTTTCAGTATTTATGAACTTCTTTTTATCAGAGTCCATACGACTAGACTGGGGTACCACCTGGAGTGGCCTCGCCAGAGCTACACACACACACTACACTATAAATATTATATTTTCTATAGAAATGCCTGTTTGTACTGAACTTTGCTCCTTTAGAAATGTGATTGCATGCACCACCTTAATATAAGTTTCGAGCCACTCACTCCAAGTCACAGGGAAGAAGAGGATGCAAATTAGTCTTGAATATAAATACTTATAACAATATCTGCGCCAAATACTAAACAGATCTATAACATTCCAGATTTAGTGTAGATCACAGAAAATACATTGACCTTGTCAAGCAATATTGCAGATGGTACTCATACATATAAATGCAAATATCTGAAATATGTTTTGCACAGACAATAAGCTATGCCATTGCCGGCACAAGGGACTGGGAGGATGGAAGATCCAAACAACTGTCAAAATCACCAAAGTCCCCATTTCAGAAGTGGCTGGGGGATGAAATGCCACCCCCTGAACTTTGCCACCCTAAGCCTGGCCTTTGTGGCTGTCCATAAATCTGGGCCTGAATAGGAACCATAACAATACACTGCATTATGCTGTTGGCACAATTAAGTCTTAGTTTAATATTAAAAACTGATTAACTGGTGCCACTGTCAGTTATACTGTAGGACTCCAATAGCATCTCATCGTATGTACAGGACTATGCCCACATTAAACTATGAATTAATTTATTATTTAAGTGGGAGAAATTGGGGAGGTTTTGCGGTTAACAGACTATCCATTCCTATGCAGTATCAGTATCTTTTAGTGCAAATAAATTTCTCACTTCTATAAAAAATGTAATTGACCCAACAGTTGAAAACATGATTTTGCCATTTTGTAGATCCATGGATGGCATGGCAGCATTTTTTCAGTTAGTTTTAGTTTATGAAGAATATTAATGAGAGGGTGCACTAAATTGGTAAGAGGAATGGAAGAATTCAACTATGAGGAAAGACTATCAAGGATGGGGTTGTTTTCTCTGAAGAAAAGCTGGTTGATAGGAGACATACTATATGATTGCTAAGTAAATAGAGCACTTTATAGACAGATAGCAGGGGGTATTGTTTGTGTGTGTGTATTAACTATGTATGTAACTGTGTATAAATATGGTACAGGTATGGGACCTGTTAACCAGAATGCTCAGGACCTAGGGGTTTCCAGATAATGCATCTTTCCTTAATTTGGATCTTCATACCTCAATTCTACTAGAAAACATGTAAACATTAAATAAACCCAATAGGCTAGTTTTGCCTCCAATAAGTATTCATTATATCTTAGTTTGGATCAAGTACAAGGTACAATTTTATTATAACAGAGAAAAAGGAAATAATGTTTAAAAAGTTTGGATTATTTGGATAAAATGGAGTCTATGGGAGATGGCCTTTCCATAATTGTGAGCTTTCTGGATAATGGATCCCATACCTGTATATCTCCCTTTAATTATAAATGTAGAGATTTTGCCATAGGTGATGTTACAAAGGGGGATTTTTATTATGGATGATGCCATTATTGATGCTGTTTTTGACACACATACTCTCACACAAATGCTAATATAAACATTTTGTGGAATGAGGGAGAGATACAGTCGGATGCCATAGCAGCGCTGTTAATTTGTTTTTAAGGAGTGTTTTGCTAATGAAAGAGCTGAATATTCCGGCTCATATCTCTTTTGAAAACTGCATTCTTTGCATTCCTAAACAGATAATGATCATGGTTCAATTATATAAGCACACATCTCATTAATTTAATTTAATTATTGGGAATTTATTTATTCCTCAGAGCCTTAGCATTCTATTAACTTAATTTATTTGCCTAGTTATCTCCAGAGGTATCATGATAATGAGCAGTACAATATTTGGTCTTTACTATCTTAGAAGGCAATTAAGAACTTTATTTATCAGTGTCATTCCTTGGCCACATATGTGGGTAGGATAACAGATAAGATAAAGATAATAAAAGAATACAGATAAGAAAACAATAGGGAATGACATTAGTCCATATAAATTACAGGTATGTATAACAGGCTTATCCAAAAAACCGTTATTTAGAAATATCCGAATTAAGGGATGGCTGTCTTCCATAGACTCTATTATAATCTAATGCTTCAGTAACAATGATTTCTCTTTTTCTGTAATAATAAAACAGTATATTGTACTTGATCCAAACTAAGATATAATTAATCCTTATTAGAAGCAAAAAAAAAAATCCTATTGGGTTAATTTAATGTTTAAATTATTTTTTAGTAGACTTAAAGTGGACCTTTCACCCAGACACAAAATGCTGTATAATAAAAGACCTTTTCAAATTAAACATGAAATCCAATTTTTATTTTTTATTAAAGCATTCATAGCTGTTGTAAGCTCATTTAAAAATCTCAGCTGTCAATCAAATATTGTCTGCCCCTCATCTATGCCTTAGGCATAGATGTGGAGCAAGCAATTACTTTCACTTTCCATTCAGCACTTCCTAGATGTCACTGCTCTCCACACATTCCCTGTTCTTTTCACCATTTAATTGTGTAGCCAGGGCATGGGGATGGACATCACGTCCCCCATTCTGGTGCAAAAACATGATTCTGAGATGATGCAAGGCTTGTCTTGTCCACAAAATGGCTCCTGCCTGCTTACTATAATTATGAATTCCCAGACTGAAGTAAACAAGATTCAAATCATTTACATTGTGTAATTAAAGTTCATTTTGCTTGTCTAATGTGATAAAATAGGATTTTGAATATTTTTTTGGGTGACGGGTCCTCTTTAACGTATGGAGATCCAAATTACGGAAACATCCCTTAACCGGAAAACTCAAGGTCCCAAGCATTCTGGATAACACATCACATACCTGTACAGCCTTACAGAGTCACTATAAGGCTCATTTTTCTATGGACATGGAACAAGTACTGAAGTAAAACAGTGTAGAGCACAGAACTCACACAATGCCCTAGATTCTATTTTCTGGCATATAAAGGGTTGAAGTAGAACTAAATTAAGACTTTTTACAGATATATTATTTCTCGGAGATGCACCTTTTGCAATCTTTACTCATTAACTTATATTCAGTTGACTAAGCTCTCCAAAGCCTACATTTATGAATCAAGCCATTGGTTGATATGAATATGTAAAATTATTTAATAGATGTATAAAATTATAAATATGTGTGTGAATAAAATATGCAAAATGTAAATGACAAAATACACACATACAACATCATTCTGAGTTCTATCTATAATATATCTATCTATTAAAATACCTAAATTAAATGATATGACTACATTTGTAGTTTGCTTTATTGTTCCTTGGGAAAGAATGGAGTGTCGCTCGAAATATCACTGAGCTGCTGCCATAAAGAAATAAAGACTTTTAAGGTAAGATTAAGTTGAGCTCTTTTGGAAGATATAACAGGGAATGAAATAGTGCAGTGTCGGACTGGCCCACAGGGATACCAGGAAAACTCCCGGTGGGCCCAGGTGTCCGTGGGCTCTCCTGCTTCAAAACATTTGGCATATTTCATGGCCATAAACTATTTCTATGAGAAGTAAGAGACTAAATAGATTGAATAATAGATTATAGTATGTAAAGAAAAGAGACTAGTAGAATAGAGGTTGCGTGAGGAAAGGAATTATAATAATAGAGAGTAGGCCCCTGATCTAAGGTCTTTTGGTTGACCTCTGGTCTAAGGTTTTTTGGGTGGGCCCCTCGTGTCCCAGTCCGATACTGAGTGCAGATGTGCACCCTATTGTAGGACAGGTAAATGAGGTGCTGTTTACCTTTTGCTTTCCTTAGTAATTCTGTACTTTTCTTTGTTCACTCTTTAATAAGCCCATAAAAACCACCTGGTCTCGGTCTGTGATCAGCTACATAATTACTAGGGGAAAAGAGGGCAAAGAAGAGCAGATTACAACAAATTATTTCTTCTTTTGGTGTTGTTTTTTATTACTGTCATGTTTAATAATGCTACATGCAGGGCTAAGAGTACTTTTTCACAGTGGCGTAACTAGATATTACTGGGCCCCACAGCAAATTATTTTTCAGGCCCCCAAATGTCTAGAGGTTGACCTGTTTTACCAATATTTATTGAAATTGTATATGAATTAGGGCCTCATGGGGCCCCTATACCTCCTGGGCCCCCCTGCAGCTGCAGGGTCTGCTTCCTCTGTAGTTACGCCCCTGCTTTTTCACTTTTTGCTGCTGCTAGAGTTTTAGAACTGTGAAATAAAGTCTATCCTGTTGATGATATACAAATAAATACACTTTTATATTGCCATGGGTAGTATAACTCCAGACCTGCCAGACTGGTTTTCCTCTGGCACACAAAGCTGAATGGTAACCCTGTTTGGCACACAATGAGAGTAGGCTACAGCAGTGCCAATCTACGCACAAAAGGCTAACTGTGCCACTAATTCTGTGTTCAAGTAGGCCCTTTGTTTAACAAAAGTAGCAGTTTGAATGATACAGATACAGAATATTAGCTTGAGCAGTGACAAACAATCTAATTGTCTAGTGACAATGCAGTTCATGTAAAACTCTGAGCAACAGTGCAACACTATAACTCTACAATAAAGCCAAAATCTTAGGGGGTTATTTACCAAAGAAATATTTTGATCTGATTAAATCCGCTCGGGTTTTTTACGCTTTTTTCTAACATTTTCCTGAAAATTTGCTTTGCGGGAAAAAATCTGGTTTTCATAATTTTTTTTCAGATTTTTGAACCGATTTTGATGATTTTTTCTGATTTTCCACCCGAAAACTCAGATTTTTGCTCGAAAACTCAGAAAACTTCGGGGTATTGCACGAAACCCAGCGCACATCAAAAAATCATTGGGACTGCTCCCATTGACTTATATGCAACCTTTTCCATCCTCGGGGTTGAATAAATTCCGAAAAATTTGTGATTTTTTTAAAAGTCCCCATAAGTGATAATTTGGACATTTTTCAGTCTACAACCTACACAGCAGATGTGTAATCCTAAAAGCCCATGCAATGTAGGAATGAGGCTTTATTAACAGGAATTTAACCTGCCACAGCCTAAGCAAGCATAGCAATGTCATCTGCAATAAAATATGAATCAATCAAATAATATTAATAACAGCAATAACAGACTACCACTTATATAGGAAAGTGTTAGATTTCATTTACATAATTGTTTCCTCTTGGCACTAACATTTCCTCCCACACTCCAAAGAAAACAAACATTTTAAGAAACAGATTAAGTGGCATTTGAATAAACTGTTAGATTAAATAAACTGTTAGATTAAATAAACTGTTAGATTATAAACTGACTGGGGAAGGGACTGACCGTTGGACTCATGGGGGCATATTTACTTACGTGCAAATTTTAGTTTCAGAAGGCTACACCATACTTTGCGCAACTACGTTAGACATTATTTCTTGATTGATTGTCCTTGCGAATTACTATGAAACAAGCTTCACTCTTTAATAAATCTGCTGAATATTATAATCCATTCTATAAATAGCTGTTGCCACTTCAGCTTACAGTCTAATATAGCAGCACTGTTGGGTAGCCAAGATCTCAAGGGTTTGGATTGTACCCATAATCCTTTTATTAATAGAATCTCCACGAATAGTTGCTGTATTAAGAATTTTTTTGGCATAAATTTCAAGACACCAATTTAAGTCATACAAGAATACGAGGGCAGTTGAGTCCGTATGGAAATAAGTGGAAATCCATCATCCGTGGTTGTTGTTGTACTGCACAGTTTATATAGCTGTAAACTGGTTTCATTTTACACTGTAACTTGTCTTCTTGCTTGTTTAGAGTAGTTGTGGGAGGATGATATGATGTTTAATTACAAAAAATGAGCACAGTGGCACTACATGTAAACCCACATATGCCTACTAAAACATAAGAAACATCAAAATCGCTGTAAATATTTATAATTATTTTTTAAGCTTATAACATGGTAGAGAAAGGGAACTGCCATGTATTGTCCTTTCTTTTTTGCTGTCACATTGTTCTTCATGCAATACAGTGCAAGGCAAAACAATGAAACACCAGTCATCATATGTCTGTACAATCCTTAAAGTTTGAAAGTAAGTTACGAACTTAAAATCTGATTGGTTAGGTGTGGGAGCTAAAGTTACCTGATTTTATGTGCCTTTAAGAACTCATTAGAGTGTTGGCATGGTTGCTTGTCTATGTACAGTTGATTGTTACATAAACATTTTGGGACTAAATAGTGATCATTGATCAGTATCTTCACCAGTTTGTACGTTTTCACTTTTGTGAGTTCTTTGGTATAACTTATTTGCTGGTTTGTGACTTTGGCTTCCTATCTAATCCTGCTCTCTTCCCTCTGGACTCTTTGTTGACCTTACTGGTTTCTCCAGGTCACCAGCTCGTCATTGACTTCTCTGAAATGTTACTCTTTTCCTTTTACGATAACTTGGTGCCTTAAAGTCCTACTAGTTGCTGGAGAATAGCCTGATACTGTGCAGTGCTGAGCCAGAGGCTACTGTATACTGTAACAGTCTGATACTGTCTGGTTCTGATTACAGAACTATTAGAGTTAAAGCCAGTTTCCACAATCATAGTATTGAGTTCTGATTTAAGCCTTCAACAAACAGATTATCAACCCACAGATAAATAATATGTATGTTCAGGTTAGAGCATGGAAGTGTATAAGTTCAGTTCTGTTGGGCTACAATATATTAGAAGAAAAGTACAGCAGTGAGCTTCTGGAGAGGCATTATCATTTTTAAAGGCAAATAATCATACAAAAAAAAGGAAGAACAATTTTAAAGTGACTTTAAATAGGACAACCTATTAACACATGATGGTCATTTTATATTTCAGACAAAAATAAAGCTAAGATGGGGGGAAAGAGTCAATGAAATTCATGACCCATCTGTTCCTTTTGTATAATTTCTTCATTAATTCTGTTCATTTAGGGACATTAGGACTTATTGACTAAGAGGTGTACAGGTGCAAAGTGCAAAACAGGCCATTTCAAAGTACATTGATTATTTGCACCTGTTAGCATTGTGCTCTACACAAGGAGCGGGGGTGGAAGAGTTTAGTGTATGGGGTAGGCAGGGCCGCCATCAGTGTCCCAGGCCCGGGCATGAAGGGGGGCCTGGCAGTGCTGCAGTTTTGAAAAGAGCCGGGCCCCCCTTGAGAGCACCGCAGCCTGCGGCCATCCCGAACAGCCAAAATGCGGAAGTGCCGAGAACAGCCGAAATGGGGAAGTGCCGAAGGACCCAAAGCCACGAAAACAGCCGAAGCCAAACTCCCGAAGCGGCGAAAAGACCCAAAGTCACGAAAAGAGGCGAAGTTGAAATCCTGAAGCCACGAGTTCAATGTGACCAATGTGGGGTTTTTTTTTATCCCCTGGCCACCAATGTATTATTTTAATATTCTATAGGCCCCTGCCACCAATGTTTTTTTTTTTTAAACATTTTTGGGCCCCAGTTTTTTTTAACTTGTAAGGGGGCCCTGGCACCAATGTTTTTTTTTTTAACTTATAAGGGGGCCCTGACCATCAATAGATTTTTATAACTTGTGTATGGAGGGGTTACTTTTTAAGCGCTGATGTCTGTGTGTCTTTGGGTGGGAAGGAGTGGGGCTTGGGTGGAATGGGATCTGCGGTGGGGCTTGGGTGCTAGTGTAGGCGGGGCCGCTGAAAATTTTGTTGTACGGGGCCCTGTGATTTCTAATGGCGGCCCTGGGGGTAGGGGTGCAAGTATTAAGTGCATGGGGGTAAGGTGCAAGGGTTAAGTATATGGGAGGTAGAGATGCAAGTATATTTGAATGGAGGGGCAACATTTTGTGTCAGCACTGGTCTCCCACACCATGGCTCTGACCCCTGAAACACTGTAGCAGAAGTCAGTGATATACAGACCTAAAAGAAAAGTGACTTCCCCTACATTGTTTCAAGAGTCAGAACCAGAGAACAGAAACACATAAACTGCTTTCAACTGGAATTATGTTTACAACTGTACAAATATCTAACAATCGTGAAGTGATTTTTTTTTTAAAGATAATACGTTTTCATTTGTTGTGCAAAAACAGTCTCTGAGTGGAAATTCCCTTTAATTGAGAGCATCATCCTCTTCAGTATAATGCATTGAAGATACACATTTTTTTCTTGCTGAACATTTCTCATTCTTGACTCATACCTTGGGGCTTAATGTACTCTGAAGCTTTCCTAGGTATTCATGGAATGAAAGGTTTTACTTACTGTACAGACCCTGCCCAAAGACAAGTGGACCATTAACTCTACCCTACGTTATATATAAGCATAAATGCTATACAAGCAGATAACCATTATATATATATATATTATAGTTTGGAAATATGTTATATTATTGGCCAGTTAGTCCTGCTATATTAGTGCTTGGCTGAGAGTACTTGTGAGTAATAACCTCTCATACACCCTTCCCTGTGTGTAAGTAGGAGAGGCCACACAATAGAAGGGTTGTCCTTTTGCTGCCTGCACAGTATGAGTCATGAATGTGGCCAGATTCCATTGAGAAGACTGTACACACTTTACATATAAATGTCTCCTCATGCTCATCTGTTTTTATGCAATCGCATGATTCCTCGTTGCCACAGCAACACATTTGTGTTTTTTTTTTATTGTGGCAACAGTCTCTTAAAAGAGAAAATCCCATAAATTGAGTAAAATTAAAATGACTTGTTTATATAGCTTTTGGATGTTCCAATATTACAAGAGATATACATTATTATTATGTGCTGATAGTGTGCCTATATGTACTTTCCTTTTTTATATATATATATCTATATATAAACAATGAAGAATTTTGACATTGCTTACAAGATCTAGTCTTGCCCTAAGGACAGAAATATACAAATTAAAACATGAAAGACATTCAGTATGCACACATACACAGTATAGACGTATATTTAGGGGTGTTCCCAGTCAGAATCATGGCTATTGCCTGTGCCACTGGACCCCCAGTTGGTTGTTTATTGCTGAGAGAGCTAAACTATCCCATTCCTTTAAGCATCACCCAATACTATGGCCCATGGTGGAAAATGTTTCTGTTACATGTATACTATACTGTTAGATGGGTTCTATACTGTTCAGGCACATTTATAAAACTCAGGAAGGCGCTTTAATGAATTGGCATGGATATCAAAGGGTTACTTCTTGAATTCAGTCAGTTCAGGTGTTAGAGTGCCAATCCCCCACTCCACTGAATAATTAAACCCTAAGAGCTTTGTAAAAATATTGTTAGTATTGCCCAAACAATGATTGCCTTTATTGCTGTCAATTACTGGTTCCTACTTTAACTGCATTTCTTTGCTAACCAATAAGTGCGCCCCAGTCTTCATTTATTTACAGGGAATATTCATATTTATTTTATTTTCACTATTTATTTTCTTTTCAGCAACTGCAAGTTTACAATTTAATGGCAGAATTGTTTTATAACAAAGGCTTCCACCCTATAGAAGTGTAGAGTCGTAACCATTTAACGTATGCATACAAAAATTCATATTATTCTAATTAGCTCATTTATTATTTGGAAAGTAAGCCCTACAGACCCACAAGACTACAAATGGCTGACTCCCCTACCATAGAGAAGCATATTTGTATAAATGGTCTATGACACTCCTTGTATATTCTCCACCGGTGTATTACAGCCATCAGAGCATGAATCTTCTGCTGCCCCTTTCTATTTACTTGAGTAATAAACAGTAGCGGTCCTGGTTCTTTTCAGCCCTAAACACCCTGTCTGGAAAGCTCCAATACTTGCTCTGTCATATATTTCCCTTTCAGTATGAGGAGTTGATTATCCAGCTCCAGACTTCAGAGTTCTGATGCAAGCAGACAAGACAAGGAAAATAGTGCATTATATTCAAATTTATATGAAGTCACTTGATTTTTTGGTTTAACTGGCATTTTGTCCTCGATTGTAAACATCAGCTGACCTGATCTGGCCCCGACTATAGAAATAAATCAAATCTTTCCTTCTTAGGTGCTAGTTCATTGCTTTATTCACTGATTTTCTATAGATAGCTATGTCTGTACCAAATCCTCTGACCCATTCAGAAACTTCTCCAAATCCAAGGAATTGTCCCAAGGTGAGATCAGGGCTCATAATTGTATGAGCTCCTGTGACTGTCCATAACTTCTCCTTAACGCTAAAATCAAAATATGCGTTATATATATAGTAAATATAGTAAATTTCACATTTCATTCATTGTCACAGACCCAATGAACAACAAGGGAAGGAGGGTGGGACATCAGGTGGAGGTGGGGGGACTGTGGGGTTGTTGATTGTCAGGCTTACTGGTGGCTCCAGCAATGAAGAAGCAGAGGTCTATGAAGAAAGCGCCTCACACAACACAGAACCGCCCTGGAGTGTGGACAGGGAGCTGGTGAAGTGGAGAGTAGCCAGCGAGACTAAGCTGCAGTAAAGTACCAAGGGGTAGAGGCAGATCTGAGGTGGGCAGCACAGATTTATAGTCAGAGTCAGGCCAGGGTCAAGGCAGGCAGAAGGCAACAAAGTTGAGTAGGCAGGCAGGGGCATAACTACAGAGGAAGCAGACACTGTGGCTGCAGGGGCCCCCAGAAAATATAGGGGCCACACAAGGCCCTAATTCGTATAGAATTTCAATAAATATTGGTAAAATAGGTAAACGTATAGACATTTTTTGGGTCTGAAAAACTATTTGCTGTTGAGCCCAATAATATCTAGTTAAGCCACTGTAGGCAGGCAAAAGGTCAAAACAGGAAATCAATAGGGAAATACTGTTAGGCGTCTGGAAAAAGCCAAGACAACCAGGCAATGAACCTTGCCGTCAGCATCCTATAAATTGCAAAATGGGGGCCACATGGGCCATTACTGTTGCTTTTGAATCTGAGCTGAATGCTGAGGATCAATTGCAGAATTGGCACCAAAATGGGGGTGCATCCGGATGCAGAGCTCCATTGCTTACGCAACGTCTGCCGTCTTTGCACGTGCATCAAAGGGACTTCGGGTGCAACCTGGAGATTGGGTGCATGTCCGAGGATCATGATGCAGGTAAGTAACCTCACAACAATAGTTACTGAAAAGAGACAGCACTATGTATGTGTTTGTTTTACTGTACATTATATCACTTTAGGGTTGGATTGTGCAAGTCTGCAGAGTTCCAGATCTACCCAGATATATGCAATTACATCCTTTAATCCCACCACACTTATAGGAGAACCTTGCAGTATAATGGGGATGTGGGGAAGCCCATTACAGTGTAGCCTATCATGTAGCCTCAGGTCCAGGATCAGGCCCAGAAGAAATAACATCTCATTAGCCCAAGTATTCGAGAAAGAGCATCAAAACAAATGGACAGATTAAATCACCGTAGTGTATGATATACCAGGCCCTATAATTTCTATGGCCCAGAAAAACCATATTAAAGAAGCCACAATAACACTAAATATCCTGCTTATTCAAGGTCTTAGAGACCAAAGCAATGTTTAGTGACATTCCCAATCTATATTTTATAGCCAATATTCCTCTATTCCCCTTGTGGTCTCTCACATTTCACCTTACCTGTGCCCTTTTCCAATCATCTTAAAATTCGAATCAACAAACTACCAGATTGTAACCTTGCAATTCAACAAACCATTTTGATTGATACTGTGAATTCTCGTATATCTCTCATTCTTTTTTGGGTGAGGTCAGTGTTTGCGCTTCTTCATCACCCCGTCCCAGTCGAAAGGAACCATCCTGGCTCAGACCCAGCTTTGTATTACAGATTAAACCCTTCAATTTTAAATTTTAAACTTTTTGTGTGTCTTTCAGGTGTGTCCCCCAGTTTACTAGTTAATGGCACTGTGACATTGGAATCTGTGTATATTATGCCTTGGTAGACAATGCAAGGAATGCAGAACAGAGCCAAAAGTTATTCTATATTGAACATTTTCCAATATTACATATTATTACTTAAGGTATACAAGTACCACCGGCTCGAAAGCCAGATCCAGCATATTTCAATTGCTTTATTAATGACAAATATTTACTGTTCGTGCCTTTACACTGTTTGTTCCATATCTAGCAGATCAAAGAGATATTTACTTTTAAACAGCTCCACAGCAAATGCTACTATACCTGCTACAATTTTGGAGCAAAGTCATTGAAACATACTGCACTGTGTGCTTTTAGCCTAAACCTTGTTACACTATGGAACCAGGATGTGTATGTACAATAGAAATTGTAGAGTGGACACATTTTTCACTGACTACAACAAACTAGAGGTTAAACTAGAGTAGAGAGAGGTTGGCTTAAAAGATGAGCAAGCCGCACAGGTTTGCCTGTTGGTAATGTGGAAAATAAAGTGCACAACAGATGTAGGGCTGGGTATGTGACATTCCTCCAGAATATTATTTTATAGAGCAGAATATTTCTAGAGCAGCAACATGCATTTTAGTGCTGTGCCTGTACGGCAAAGACAGGACATGTAAGAGGCCTCTGTTGGTGGTCTATTGTGTCTATTGTCATTTTTTGGGGGGCTGGTGGAGGACTGTTTGGGCCTCTGTGTACCTGAAATGCCAGGGCCTATTTTGATGCTCAGTCCAGATCTGCTACTAACATATAGTTTTACCATTGCAAAAAGCAGTTGCACTGTACTCAAGGGGGGTCATGGGTACCAGACAATATGGATTAAGAATTCTTGGGATGTCATGTCCCCTTTGTGCCCTGACTAGGACTGCTGGGCCCCGGGGTGTAGATAAACCTCAGGACTGGGTGTAACACAAATCTTATACACATCCGGCACATTGTTGTGCTAAGTGCTTATACGTTGTCTCGCTTGGTAGCACTGATGCCAGCTGGGGCACCACTGATACAAAAATGTGAATAGCTGGAAATGCCACACTAATGGTTAGACAATGATTTATGATTTCCCCTGTTAAGCTCAGAATCTGCCCCCATCCTCCAGTTTCCATTACTCCTCTGTCCACAGGGCTGGGCCTGCACATGCTACTTTTATTGCAAGTCTGTGTTGTTATAAACAGATTCCCCGTCTCCCAAGATTTTGGAGTGTTTCATCGAATACGTTTAGTCATTCAGTTTTTTCCTACCAAAAATAAAGCCCGTGAGTCAGACAGCCAAGAACTTCACAGATTTCAGCTCCCTCCCTCTCTGTACTACTGTGTGACTGCCAAAAGAACTGGGTGTTGCCAAATTCCTTCCCTGCTATTTCTTTTTTTCACATAGGTTCCTATAAAACACATTCAGGCCCCTCCCTAATTGCATCAGAGAAGCCTATAACTGCTTGAGAAACATTACTTTATCACTATTAGTTGGGCTGTCAGGCAAAGCAGTATTTCTGTAAGGTAAGTCATGCTGTGTAATTATATGGAGCGCAAATGCAACTTTTGGGTGCCACTGCTCTACTTGCACTGGCCAGCAGTAGAGATCACTAGGGCTAGTTTTAAAAGTTGTCAGAAGCACTTTGACTGGGATGCTGGAAATTACAAAGATTTCTTCCCTAACAATTACATCTAAGTGTTATTCTTCTGGCCAAGTGGCAACACCAATTAATATCCATTTCAGACAGACATATGGAGCTGTTTCGCAAAACTGTTATAACTGTGCTTTCATTTAAAATTATTATTTAGGACATTTTCCTGCATAAGGTCATTTTCCCAAAATGTATGTTATTTTTTTTTTTCTAACTAAGGTTAATGTGTTGTATTTGGCAAATAATGGTTTGCTGCATAAGAATGGGGCAATGCGATGTACATAGACATGTCGTAATACTTGCAGTGTTTGGATTTAATGCAGCTTTCAGAAAGTTTTGCATGGGATATAAGTCAATATTGGTTTACTCCCAATAATATTGATTTGCTCCCGATAATAATCAGCTGGGCCCAGAAACTGTGAGCCCCATGAGCTGCTGTTCTAGGTAGAAAGAATGGATGAAAGCTTGTACAGTAGGGCAGAAATCTACAGGAATGCTTGATATCAATCATGTCCTTTATTTGTTGCTGAGGGGCCTTATGTAGGGAAATTACTACTTTAAATAAATAACAGTATCATGGAAAGATATCTGTAATTATTAAAATACTAAAAATAGTATTTTATTTTACTAGTGCCATTTGACATAGCAGGGATGTAATATACTGGTCCAGGCCTAGTACAGAGCAGGACACCAATTATGCTCATCACTGGAACAAATAACAAGAAGAATGGAAGGTGTGGCCCTTTATCAATGCAGCTAGAATTAGTTAGAAGAGGCAGGGCAATGTATTACTGTGCTATGCAGTATTGAAGATTCTGATATGCTTTCCACCTGCTCCCACAGGTGGCCATGGGATATGGTATCTGTCATGATAATGTGATAGCGGGCTGTGAAAAAAATTGATTTTATAGTCTTGTTTACCATGGAGGCAACAAACACAATCATTGTGCATGTGCAATGTTAGGGGCCACTGGAATATGTAGCACCTTCTCTAGAGCTGAGTACTTGCATAGACGTTCCAGATTAGGATTTAAAGGAACAGTGTGTTGTGTGTTATGGGCTCTAGTAAAGAGTCAATGGAGTAAAATAGAGTATTGCACCCGCATGTTACACTTGATGCGATATCACAATTTATAATGTGCTACTGGGGAAATCCTTAGCATAGCAGTAGCCGAAATATGCACAAATAAAATACAAGAAAAAAAGTAGGGTGCAGATCATAGATATAGAAATCTAGGGAATTCAAATTAATTTATTTGTAAACCCTGAATTTCTAAAGCCCGATTTAAAGTAAGGAGTTCACTTTTTTCATATGAGGTGAGCAGTAATATTCTCGGACAATTTCAAATGTTTAATTTCCTTGTGGTTTTTGAATTATTTAGCATTTTGGTCATCAGGTCTCTAGTGTGGAATTTCAGCAGCTATCTGGTTGCTAGAGTCCAATTTGCCCTAGCAACCAGGGAGTGGTTTAAATCCGAGCCTGGAAGATGAATAGGAGGCAGAAGGAAAAGGCAAACTATTTTAAACATTAACTAATTAAAAAGTTGCTAAAATAGCCCATCCTATGACATATTTGTGAACTTGATAAAATGGATCAAACCTTTAATTATAATTGACTAATGGCTGATACACTGACCTGACAAAATCACCATTTGAAGAAAATACATTTTAAGGAAACTGCATTGCAGCATTTGTAATAGTATAGAAAATAATTGAATAGGTTAAATACAATATTTATTGGGAAATAAATGACTGCATTTAGATCACAGCCTGTTAATGTGACTGCCCATACTTCTAATATTATATAAGGGAGTTGATTTATTACATTAATAATGTGCTAAAATAGCTTGGCATAGCTTACGTTATTTGATTACACAATTGATACTTTACCTGCCCACCTGTACAATATATGCCTGAGTGATGCATGAATGTGGTCATGTACATCTCAGGGCGTGTAACTGTCACCTCTCTATATATTACTAAATTACTAGGTGTGTGCGCACAATTAACTAGACAGGTATGTGATAGGTTCAGATAAGTGTGCAAAGAATACGCCCACTATAGAATTTACCACTGCCCTTTATGCTCAGTTTGCAAACATGAAAACACAACAGACTTCCCCTGTCCTGGCACTTACATAAAAAAAGTTCTAGAAGAAATGCGGTGTTGCTTAGGATTCTGTTTTGCAATGTACAGTGAGTCAGAGCATTGTGAGTTTGCCAGTTGGGTGGAGTAGGCTGCCCGTGTGAGTGACACTGAGGTTTCAGACAATGGTTACGAGTCATGCCATGGCTTTACTGCTGGATATTTGCTGCATTATACACCCAAATGGATTTTCATGGTAGAGCTGAATCAGGTGGCTGATTTGTTTATGTTTGCCTCTAGACAAAGTTATCTGTCATAACTTAGGGGCCGATTCACTAACTTCGAGTGAAGGATTCGAAGGTAAAAAACTTTGAATTTCGAAGTGTTTTGTTGGGCTACTTCGTCCATCGAATGGGCTACTTCGACCTTAGACTACGACTTCGACTTCGAATCGAAGGATTTGAACTAAAAATCGTTCGACTATTCGACCATTCGATAACCGAAGTACTGTCTCTTTAAAAAAAACTTCGACCCCCTAGTTTGCCATCTAAAACCTACCGAACTCAATGTTAGCCTATGGGGAAGGTCCCCATAGGCTTTCCTAAGTTTTTTTGATCGAAGGATATTCCTTCGATCGTTGGATTAAAATCCTTAAAATCGAAGGATTTAATCGTTCAATCGAAGGAATAATCCTGCGATCGTTCGATCGTACTATCTGCGCTAAATCCTTCGACTTCGATATTCGAAGTCGAAGGATTTTAATTCCCAGTCGAATATCGAGGGTTAATTAACCCTCGATATTCGACCCTTTGTGATTCAAACAACAACACGCACATCCCTACACATGGGATTAATAAGCATATTCTTGGGGTATTTCTTCAAGCATGCAAAGACCAACTGCAATAGCTTATTCAGCGCTGCACTCTTTTACTTACCTGCCCCAATCTGGGACCTATCATAATGATGTTATCCCAACCCAAGTCTTGTGCTGTAGAACCCCTGCTTGGCCCCAAACCAACAATCCCTTTATACTTTCCAAACAGTGGATAAATGGGAAATCCACCTTTGGTATAACTAACTAGATTTTAGGAAACACAGACTGTGTTTAACAGCACCCCTCCTTAAAGGCGGTTGTTGGGAACCCCATAAGAGTGGCAATTTATCCGCCAGTATATGGGGCCCTCCAACGTGCTTCAGCGAACGATATCTGGATAAAATCAGTGGGACAAAAATCAGACAGGTTAAAAATTCCCATCAGATTGAGGACCGAATCGATTCATTAATCCGGTCCTTGATCCCACCGCCTGCATTCCTGGCCTTGTGATCGTTGGGCCTTAGGGCTCACAATATCACCCACTCGAGGTGGGCATATCGTGCAAGATCCACACATTTTAGCACCCTCTGCAAATGAGCGGATCAACCCATGTATGGCCATCTTAACACTAACATTATTTTGCATTGTGTCAGGAACAGGCCATTGATGTGGGACCCAGAATAGCACCTCAGGGTAAATGAACCCCCATGAGCAAGTCTATAGGAATGCAAGTAAAAGCTATAAATCAGAATAAATAAAATCACTTGATGCCTGTCCTCTGTTAGTGGCTTCTTTCAAGAGATCCGTTTTGGGATGGACAGACCACCATACATCTAACCGTGCTGGTGGCAGACAATAAGGAGTCAGAATTCCCATGGGGAATTTAGATAGAGAAACCATTGAATTACAGAACTAAAGTGCCGAGTGGTTGGATCGGTAATAATGATATAAAACCTCTTGTACAGCGTAATCCAATCTTCTCCTTGCTGTTGTGCCAGAGGCTATTTGTCTCAGAGGGGATATTTGCAGAGTTTCCAGTTAAAGTGAGAAAGTAAGATGTTTGCTCTCCATTAATTAAATGACTGAATGTTTCATTGTTTAGCCTCTTATTTCAAGTACATAGGACAGACCAGCCTATGCGATCTCTCTAGATAAGTGTAATTTATCTAAATAAGATGTCTTGAGCTTATGGAGGCGTATCCAGACAGTCATTCATCCTGCAAAGCAACTTTGTATCGCATGGAGAATTCTTATAAAAGGCCTATGTACAGTACATTTTGGATTATCTCTCTGTTTCTGGAGTGGGGGCATGTGATTTTCTTCAATCAGTATAAGTGCTCATAAGAATTTGTGTTATGATACAGCAATGTTTTTCACATGGGATTTTCATCCAGAGACATTAGAGAACCAAAACTGTATCACCCAGAATGAGAAGAGCTCCACAAAGCAACCATTTTCTATTATTTAATCTCTCCGAACTGCCTCCTGCTGGCTAAAATGTAAATCGCTGGCTGGACGGCACTTGGATCGCTTCGTTTTCCGAAGTCGCCCAAAGTTGTCTTATGAGGAAACTTCGGACGAGTTCGGAAAACGAAGTGCTCCGAGTGCCATCTTGTACAAACCTTTATTTATTTTGAACTCTTCCTAGTGGACGTCAGATCATTCATCAAGAGACCTTTTAAGGGATATAGTAGATAGAAATATGTTTTCTGCTATCTTCATCCCAAAAAGGCCCACTATTATTCACTGACATTAGGCCTAGTAATTAGGAAGGGCATGCAAGGTGTTTCACTACAGTATATGGTGCAGTGGTGTGGCTTCTTGCTATAATGGAAGAAATGAATGGGGAAATGCAAAAAGTCATAAATGGAAAAATATACATAAATAAGCACATAGACTACCATTTTGTAATGAAAAATTCTTTCTTAGGCCGTTAATATATTTTGGATTTTAATTGTGTGAAGTGTATTTCTAAGTCCTGATTGAATATGGTACATTTTTGTGCAAAACTAGTCCAAGCCTTAAACTGTAGTAATTCCTGCAATGGGTTTGTAAAAACAAATTTTTGGTCTGTTTTTCTGTTATTGACTTTAGCAATAGTCTCCCAAATGCGTTAACGATATAATTCACCCAAAACCGGCTGTTATTATTATACGTTGGCCTTACATAAATGTTACTGTATGGTGTCGATCTCAGTGACTCCCATGAGTTGACTGGTCGTATAATAATGGATACAAGACTGAAAAATGAAAAAATTAAGTGTGACCACACCCTTTAAAAATGGGTGTTGGCTCGGTCCTCAAAACTATTAAGATGTTTTCTATTCAGTAACCATTTCTAGCTAAGAAAACACTCAGTGAAGTGAATGACTTTATGAATAGTTGCTGCCATTACTTGTACTCTAGACATTTCTGTAGATTTTCCACAAGGTGCCTCCAAGTTTCTTTTCCTTCCTGCTCCCACCATCAAATAAAGATTATAAAACATTTAATAATAACAAGTGTGTCCTGTCGCTGGGGTTTTTGGAATACATGAAACCTTGATTAGAGTGCAGTTTCAAGTTTAAACTACACTCTGGTATTGGCACAAGGGCAATGATTTAGGTGAAAAATGGGAAAATGTATAAATTTAGATATTTGTGTAAAAAATAAACATGCTAAAAGTTAAAAGTCAGACACTGCTGGGCGTCTGTGAATGTTACAAACTGTAATTGTATAAGAGATTGAGGGTCATCAGCAGCTCTGACCTAGGGTTTGTGTATGCTAGAAGGTACATATATGTTAAGGGAGATTCTTCAAGATTAATTTCTATAGATTCTCCAAAACTATTTAACTGATCTTTATTTCTTTGTATGAGACTCCATATCTCATATCTTAGTTGTAGGGTTCTTTAAAGCCACATGACTTGGGGGTTAGGACTGAATCCTGGATACAATATATCCGTAAGCAAGCAGATCCCTCTTTACCTCCTAAATTGAGCAGGACTTGTATTTATTATTATTAACATGTATTTATATAGCGCCAACATATTTCGCAGCACTGGTATGACATGTCCCTGGTGACAGGATCAAATGCCCTAACCCTCGTGCTCCCACTAAAGTCATTGGGAATTGCATAAATAAGGCACACATGGGTGATGGTGATTTTTACAGAATTCTTCAGACTTCAGTTAGGTGTGAGGAGAGGCAGGTCGTGGAGTTCGATTCTGCAATTTGAGCCATTAAAAGTTTCACCCAGCTATATTGTAACATGAAACCAGATAAGGGATTCATAAACAATATTTACGACCAATTAAAAACCTTGTATATTTTTCTTTGTGAACTTTGCTAAGCATTACAACCAGTCATTACATAGCTAGGTTATAGTGGAGATCAGTGCAGGATACAACCCTGACACCTTCCCTTCACTTAACAAGGAAATTTAACAAGGGTTTTTTTCAGTCTGAAGATGGTGAGCTTTGTCATACTAAAACTACAATACTGGAATTATCAGGTGTTTCCCACTACCAGTTTGAATAAGCCAGTGGAGAAAACACCCATTTGTCACCAAAAAGGGACAATATACATCTATTTTAAGCAAATGCATAGGGCTTATATTAAAAAAGTAGTCTGCCTATTTTTTAGCCAGACTACATACATATATTTTATTATAAATGGCAAATGGATTATCATTTTCACGTTATACTCCCACCTCCCACCCCTGCATAAACAGTGGCAATTTAAAGAGAGACAGTTAGATCTGTAACAAGATCTTCTCTACTCAATAGCTGTGTCTCGGGATTACAGATATGGATGAGTTTTTTTATGATGTTTAAATTGGAAGGGTAAATGAAGTGCAGTCTCTTCATTCCACAATTGCACTGCAAGAAACAATACGATGAAATCATGTGTACAATAAAAGTCTTTAAATTCTCAGTTATGTCCTTTTTATTGCAACAATTATCAAAAACCACAGACTTGAATTATTGAAACAACAGGCAGAATGCCTTCCAACACAAGATGTGTATTATTGTCTATAAAACTTAAAAACGTTGCATGATGTTTTAACTACTACTGTAACACCCAAGGATCAAAAAACAGGATTAGATCTAAAATATATATTTTACATCTGCTGCTAGATAGTGCTGCACCATGAGCTACAGACTGGCCATTCATGGGATTAGTCTGAGTGGAGATTTGACCTCTTCTCTTTTATCGCCAGCCACTAACACAATGGTGGTATTTCACATAAGGGCATTGGGAAAGGAATGTACTAGAAGCATTGCAGTCACTCCCTTGCAGCAGAAATCCTCATTGTTTTCAATCTCTCCCAAACATACTGGAGCCCTTACCACTTTAGATTTAAAAGGGCCTCTCTAATGATTACAGTTTGGTGCCATTTGGCAAATGAAAGGAATTCTGCTTCATAAAAAGAAAAGTCATCTCATGATCAAAGGACACATTTTTCAACAGAAGACACATTTATACTTTCTCTATTAAATGCTCTACTAAATATGAGAGACTATGTTGAAAGCATTAGCCATAGAATACATGTATAAAGTACCCAAGACCCCATTTACCCACCTGACAATGTGATTTTAAGAGAGGTGTCTTATTCTATAAAGGTTTATTTACAGATACTCACATCTCACGGTGCATGCCAAAACAGTAGGATGAAACAGATACACAGATACACAGACAGACAGATGGATGGATGGATAGATGATAGATAGATAGATACTACTTTTTTCTCTTTTTAAATTGCCTTTGTCTCTAAAGAAAATATAATTGTGAATTTTGGCTTGATCAGAGAGGCATTTCATATGGCAGAGTCTACCAAGATATTACATTTACACGGTGTAGTTTCATGACAATGTAAAACATGAAGACAGGGGTCATATAGTCATTCAGTTCAGAGGCACAGGGAGTCATAGTTCCACAAATCTTTCAGTTTTACTAGTGAAGACACATGGCGATATGGGGTAAATTTACTAAGCGGCGAAAATTTGTCAGCGGCGGCTTCGCACCCATCTCTACACTTCGGCAGGCGAAAATGTGTTCAGACAAACTAATTTACAAAAATGCGAACGCTGTTGAATTTTCACTAGCGTTACTTTGGCGATCAAAGCAAAGATGCGCTAGCGTTCAATTACGCCTATCGCGACTTCGTTAGAGGTCTTCGCTCAGGCTAATTTGCATTCAGCAGTAAATTTAAAGTACAAGGACGTATGTGTTGCAGCAAATACATTACATTACACACGTCCAGGGAACCTTAATAAAGAAAATAGAGTTGTTGTAATGCCCTACACATAAGCCCACTGTATAGTTAATGTTCCATATGTTAGAAAATGTATGGGGGAACCCGGCTACCCAAAAAAAATTACTAAGTACTTTTGCAGGCTATCACTCTGAAAAAAGGAAAAGACGACAGCATTTTTTGGGACTTAGAAACTTTTTCCACTAAAAATATGATGTAAGTAACAGAAGATTGAGGAAGATCTATGCACTCCAGTGCACTTTGCCTGGTCTGAGCTGCGAAGGCAAGTCTGGCGAATGAGGTAACATTCAGTAAAATCTGCATCTTAGTGAATTTGCGGAGTACCGTCCATTCACCAGAGCGAAAATTCACCTGGCGATAGAGTGCGAATGACCGCTAGCGTCTGTTATGCCTGCGCCTGTTAGTAAATCGGCGAAGTGCCTTTTAGTAAAAAAAAAGGCACTTTACTAAATCTACCCCCAACTGTCTTACCTTAGGTTACTTGAAAACAGTGATCTTTAAACTGCCCCTCTATGTGCTTAGAAATGACATGCTGGTACAGGTATGGGACTTGTTATCCAGAATGCTTGGGACCTGGGGTTTTCCGGGTTAACGGATCTGTCTCTAATTTGGATCTTCATACCATAACTCTACTAGAAAATCATGTAAACATTAAATAAATCCAATAGGCTGGTTCTGCTTTCAATAAGGATTAATTATATCTTAGTTTGGATCAAGTACAAGGTACAGTTTCATTATTACAGAGAAAAAGGAAATAATTTTTTAAAATGTGGGTTATTTGAATATAATGGAGTCTATGGGAGATGCCATTCCTGTAATTTGGAGATTTCTAGATAACGGTTCCCATACCTGTAAATGTAGATCAGCAATTTTAGAGGCCACTGATATAAATCAGTTCAGGTTCCTTGAGTGGAAGACCATTGAAACAGCTTCCATGTCAAGTCTAATTTTAATCACTGTTACTGGATATTAATGTTATAAAGTTATAATTGACATGGATTAATGTCTGCACATTTTCAGGACACGTGTTTATAAACTCTGCTGTTCACTAGATGCTTAATAGACCGGGCTTGACGGAAAATTCTGATTGGGAGCCTTTGAAGGCACCCAAACATCAGCCATTGTTAGTGCTGAATAGTCAGACACAGGTAGAATTCTATTGTTTCTACCTGTATATCTGACGATTTAGCTCTACACGGGTGTATCGAAACAAACGATCTTTCTTGGAAAGACCTTTTCCAAGAAAGATCATAATTGTTACGTCTATGGCCCCCTTTAAGGTAAGAGGATCCAAATTTCAGAAAGATCCATTATCATGAAAACCCCAGGTCCAGAGCATTCTGGGTAGAGCGCACTGCATGGGAGTCCATTACCTGGAGACAGGGGAGCAAACAGTCAACTGCTGCCGGTGAGAGCCAATCCACCCTGGGCATGTGGTACAACATAAACGGTCATCTGAAGCGCACTTGCAGCTCACCATATTGTAGGGTTTATAAATAAGAGTGTGTAAATAAAAATCCAAGTGACTAGCACGAAACGAAAACGCATTAAGCCGTACTCTCCCCGCCTGCTTTATTTGTCTGCCCTTATGCAATGATTTTACCAGAAAACCTAAATAAACTTGGATTTTTATTAACACTCTTTATGAGTCCTGCAGTATGGTGAGCTGTAAGTGCGCTTCCTATGCCCGAGCATTCTGGATAACAAGTTCTATACCTGTACTTTGATATATCAATGCAGTGATGTCTCTCTAAAATGCACCAGTCGCCATTATGGATTTTCCCAGTTGCTTTGTACAGTACTACTTGGGTAAGAAGCAAATAAGATCTTATTAAAGCACCACTTTGTATTCCATTCAGTTCAGCTATTTCATTTCATTGCAAAGCAAACTGTTGTTTATTTGCCAAAGACCCATGAGTGCAGAACTATCTTTCCAGTTGGCCTTGAATGAATACATTTGAACGTTTCCCTGGTTTATTTTCTCAGGCCTGCAGATTGGGGCTGCATATTGCATTCTATGCAGTGTATTTTGCATTGCTACAAGTGAACAGTAACTTAAAGGATTCTGTTTGTGATTCCTGAGGCTGCCCCATACAGTGTTGAGACATGCTTGTGAAGGATGAAATAAGGCAGAGAATGTACTTGCCCCAGCATGCTGTATAGACATGAAGATAAGCCAGACTGACAGCTTCTGGCCTGTGAACGTGCAGGAGGTGGGACATTGCTTGTGTTTCCCACACTGTGAGTTTTGCCAGTTGGAGAACACAACCAGAGTGGCAATTTCTCAACACAACTGCTGCAAGGGAGTGTCCCTGTATCAAAGCAATTGAATAAGCAATGACACTACAACTGACATTCATTCATCTTTCTTAATAAGATCAATACATATTCATGGGCAAATACACGGCCAAATGGGTGGGACAGTTTATAGAAAAAGATTTAATAAGATATAAAGAAAATAAAGTAGTATAAAGTTTTGTTTATATATAGCAATGATAAATCACATGTTCAAACCATTTAAGCATATCTATATATACTATATAAAGGTATGTACTGCCAAGGGACTAAAATATTTAAAAAGCTGTAATCTGGCCTACAATGTGGAATAATGTATATTACAAATATATATATATATATATATATATATCACTGTGTATGTGAAATATATACTGTTTATTTGGAGCTAGTAATACTGAATCTGAAACAAACACATTTTCAATATTTCATACCTCCCAACTGTCCCTTTTTCGGAGGGACAGTCCCTCTTTTGACAGCTCAACCCGCAGTCCCTCATTTGTACTGGAAAGTCCCTCTTTTCTCTGCACTGAACAGCCAGAAAAAGAAACAAAGTTTCTCACTTAATTGGCTTTTAGCAGAGAGCCCAGAACAGCTAACAGGTGCAAATAAGATACTTTGTAACAATTTTGAGACACAAAAACACAGTTTAGATGAGGAGAAATATTTTCAAACTTTCATAACCTGCCAAATTTTGTAAAACGAACATGGTAATTAGGGGGTTTGGCCACAGAAAGGGGTGTGGTCAAAAAATTGCTGCGCTACGTGTGTAAAAAAAAAATTTGGCCCTCTTTTTACTTCCAAAATGTTGGGAGGTATGATATTTAAACTATTAGTTTCGTTCCAGTTCCTGGGTTACACCCATCTGGAGAAGGACTGTATTTAGGTCTGGTGCCAACCTAGACACTGGACATTTGTGCCGTCATGCTCATGGCTGCGTGTGACCTGACTTCTGGTCACGTGAGGTAATTTCCGCAGGCACCATGCAATAATTAGTGCTATACCCCCTCACGCCTCCTCAGATTTACAAGGAGAGTTTTTTTTATTTTCTTATTTTTTTTCATTTATTCTAGTATATAGGCACCCAAGGGATGCCCCCTTAAAGCTGCCACTAAAGGCACAAGCCCTCAGGTGCCTATAGTGTATATAAATACAGCCATGATCTGAAGTCTGAAATACAGACTGGATCAGTCAAATAGCATATGCATTATGCATTACATAAATGCAACAATGCAAACATTAAGGATCAATGCTATCTGACATGCGACAATTGGAGTTCACAATGAGCAAATTCTATGCAGCATGCTGAATAAAATCAAGACGTTTATTACCGGGTGCCAGTAAACTCCCAGAGATATTGCACAAGCCATTGGCCTGCACCCAGAAAAGTTTCAGGCAAGGGTGTGGCCCCAGAATCTCACCATTTCGTGCGAAAGCAAGACCACATTTGTAGTATATCATTATTTTTCTACAGACTGCTTCTCTGTTCTCTGTTCTGATTCTGCTCTACATTCCATGTTATTCAGATAAAAAAAAGTCAGTGTGAAATGAACAAGTCTGCCATACAAATAAAATGTGTGTGACAATGCATTGCTGTCAAGTATGTTCCATCATTACATTAACTGATTAAACTTTAAATTAATTTTAAAGATATTAGTAAATGTAATTGCAAATGAAATCAGTATCTGCCTGGCTATATCTGTTCAGCGCATTACTTCTCCTGACTGTTAAAACAATATAGCAATAATCAATTCTCCTTTAGCCAGTTCCAAAAATTGAGTGCATGTTTATTTACTAGTCTGTTTATCACAGAACCTGCAAGGCTGGCATCTTGGCCGAAGGAGAGCAAGATTTTGCAATGTTGTTTCAAGAGTCACATAAAGCACTGCAGGCATTGTATTATTGCTTATAATTCTATTTTACTACATTATGCAGTTTAAAAAAAAAACTATACTATAAAAAAATTATTTTGATGGAGATGCCCTTTCATTTCTAATAATAAGCATGTGATAAGTACAGTGCTCGGTTGTAGTTTTTCTTTTGCATGTGATGAATGACATGTAAGGAAGGGGCATGACAGGGGTTCCCCATGCTCCCACTTTATCCAGTCCATGTGCCACCCCTGAAGGCACAAGCAGCACTGCATACAAAGACAGCATAGCTCTCTGCTGTCCATTTTCAGAAATGCAAGGAGTTCCACTTGTCTGTAGCAGGAGAAATCTAAAGGAGTACAGGTGCAATGTTGTCATTTATATTGTCATTAATATTGCTGAATTGTGCCAGTTTACAGCTTGGAAATTGCAGGATTAAATGACTAAATGCTACCATACACCATACCATGTTTGGCAAATTCGCCAAATGAGCAGACCTAGGCTAGCTTGGCCAGACAATGCAAGCAACACAGACTGCATAGGGAGACTCTTTTTCTCTGAAAGGCCAGTAGTACAGACAAAAATTCAGGCAACACCAAAGCACAAAGCCCTGGGTTTAAGAATTTCAGCATGCTACACCTGGGGGCACATTTACCTAGGGTCGAATATCGAGGGCTAATTAACCCTCGATATTCGACTGCCGAATTGAAATCCTTCGACTTCGAATATCGAAGTCGAAAGATTTAGCGCAATTCGTTCGATCGAACGATCGAAGGAATAATCGTTCGATCGAACGATTAAATCCTTCGAATCGAACGATTCGAAGGATTTTAATCCATCGATCGAAGGATTATCCTTTGATCAGAAAAACCTTGGAAAGCCTATGGGGACCTTCCCCATAGGCTAACATTGGCCTCGGTAGGTTTTAGGTGGCGAACTAGGGGGTCAAAGTTTTTTTAAAGAGACAGTACTTCGATTATAGAATGGTCGAATATTCGAACGATTTTTAGTTTGAATCGTTCGATTCGAAGTCGAAGGTCGAAGTAGCCAATTTGAAAATCAAAGTTTTTTTCCTCTTTTTTCCTCTATTCCTTCACTCTACATTTTAAATGAGATGAATGCAAATGGGTGCATTGTCAAGAGATAATAAGCACACATATATCTTCCATAAAAGTAATACAGTTGGGGAAATGTTCACCATATAGTGTAATTGTTTGGGCTCATCTTTAAGCCATTTGTTGATACAGGGTGTAATCTATATTATTTTCAAATTTACTAATGTAGTCTGAACCTCCAATACAAAAATGAGCCTGTGCAGTGAAAGGGATACTTTTTTTTTAAAGAAAAAACACATCATACCTATTTATATGCAAACTCTCTGCAGTTTATCATTTACCTCTACAATAGATTTTATTCTTTGCAAACATTGAACCTTCACAATCAATTGCAGCTTATATAGAAAATGAATAAATTATACGGGTAGAAATGAGATGCAGCAAGGTTTACAGTGGGGAAAACCTTTATTTAATTATTTTACATGCCTCTATAAACTCATCAGAAACAATATTCTATCAAGGCCACAGAAAGTTACTGTAATGTGATCTCCCCGCCTCTAGCTTACAAGCACTGGTTTTACGTAGATAGAAGAAGGGGGTTCTGAATTATGCATCATATGGACATAAGTGAAGGAAACAAAACACCTTTCTCCCAGTTTGTACAGGAGGGACCATTACCTCTAGTTACACCAATATGGACATCATATTTCTATGCACAATGGATAACTATAGCTGAGTGCCTGCTCCCTGGACCACTATGGACCACTTGGCTGTAAATACAATCAAGACCTCAATGGGGTATTTGTGTCTATAACAAAGTTAATAATGTATCATCTTCCAATTCCATTAATGTAATATCACATTGCAGCAATGTTTTACAGCAAGCATGCATTTCAAGCTGAATTTGGTAGAGAAAGTATTTTGCTTGGGCCATCGACCTCAAGAAAATGCTTCTGAAAATTGCCAAATTTATCTTTAATCTCACTTATTACTGACTGATACATAGTAAAACAATCTTCATACAGTATGTATAACACCGCAGTTAATCAATTATTTGTCCACCAATGCAAAATTAGAAAGCGACAAAGCAGTTCCCAAAACTTTGTGGAAATACAAATATCCAGAACAGGGTAGTAGTTCCTTCTGAATGATGCCTACCCACGCCCATGCATAACATTTACATATATGCTGAAAATATCTGCATGGGATTGTTTTAAAAGTTGTCTTTTACATTTCAGGAGCTATTGTGCCATTATCAAGAAACAAACATGTTGGTCCTTCTGGCTGGTATCTTTGTGGTCCATATTGCAACAGTGATTATGCTCTTTGTTGCCACCATTTCCAATGTAAGTTTCACCAATAATTTATTGTTATTTCCTTTAAATAACCCTTATCTCTGTCCTTTCTGAGAGTATCGGTTAACATGTTCGTGCAAAATATGGTTGTTTGGAATGTTCATGGCATTGTGTAAAATTATTTTTTTGCACTAGTCTTTAATTAGAATGAACCCCCCTAATATTTAATAAACATATACATGTTCTTTTGTTTAAGATGTAAATAAAATATCTTTATATTTTAGGTTTGGTTGCAAGCTGTGTCAGGTAGTGCTGCTGTTTATGGATCGCACGGTATCTGGTTGGCTTGTTCTGGGGCATGCACAAGTATATTCAATATAATTTCAGCGGACAATTGTAAGTTTTGCAGCTATTAAAATAAAAATGTACTTGGATACGGAAGAATTATGTGCACAAACACATAATCACTAATACTAGTACTTCCTGTTCCCACACTAAAAGGCACAAGGGTGCCAGCCTGCCAGGGGTTGTAAAATCCAAAATGTATTTATTTTTTCTTTCAAGCAAGGTTCACTCAATATTCATTCAAGGTAATTACACATTCTGGTCCCTTCCCACTCATCATTAGTCTCCAGTACCTTTCTAAGGGTCCAGTCCCCCATCTCCTACAGGGCACCATGCCAAACCCTATAGGCCTTTCTTTCCTTTAACTATCCACTCCAGCCTAACTGGTGGGTTACCTGCTGGGTCACTAAACCCTCACCTTTAGTCCTCTATGAATCTGTGAATCTTCTTCTCATGAGACACACTAAATTTCACTCACAGTCCCATTTTATAGACTTTCTAAACGCCACCCCCAGAACTTCCCAGTACTGTGTTAAAGCCCTTTTCTAAAATCCTTGTCTACGGAATGGCCCTCTCTATAGGCCCCATGTTGGAACAACAACTGTTAACTTTCTACATAACTCTATACCTCCATCTAGTGGCCATAGAAATTACCCAAGAATAAAAATAGCATTTTTCCACTTTTCCATTTTCCGCCCCCAACATAAAAGGCTTATACATACTAAACAGTACAAACCTTTTTTGGGGAATCAGAAGTTGCAGTATTTAGGCAGAAGAAACTGGAAAGCAGATTGGCTAGTAAGATGTAAATACATACAATCACCAGGTCCATTCATTTTGTAATGAAATATTTCAACAATGCATATTTCATTGTGATATCAATACATGGGAAGGTTTGCTGAATGGTATGATATATATAATTGAGCCCAAAAGGCTAATTTCATACCGAGTTACTAGGGAGTGGAATTTGCATTGGAGATTATAAAAGTCAGTTATGACAGCTTTTATGGAGGGGGAACCCCCCTTTCAGGCAATGATCGCTTCCCATCTATATCTCTGCTATGTGTTTAATTTGAATGCAAATACTGAAATAGATTTTTAGAATTGTGTTTGAGAACACAATGCTAAATGTAAATATAAAAAGTGGCTCTATATGTACATGCTAACAAATACAGATCATCTAATAATGCCCCTCAAGTAAAAGAAAAATAACTTGCATAAAATTACTTAGTAGTATGAGTTATGATCACTAATGCACAGTGTCTTTCTTCAAGATGCCTCCATGAGAACAGTTGAAGCCTTCATGATCCTGGCCATTATCTTCTCCTGCATCGCCCTGTGTGCCTTCATTGGCCAACTCTTTATGCTGGATAAGGGATGTCGTTTCTACATCACTGGGGCTCTAATGCTGGTTTGCTGTAAGTACCCATAGTATCAAATATAATGGTTAAAATAGAACATCTCCATGGTCATACTTTGGGTTATGAGAGAACCATAATACAGTTCAGTATAAGAATACCTGATCTTTGCAATTTATTAAGTCTGTTACACAATTTCATTAGGTAAGACTATAGTGTATATATATATATATATATATATATATATATATATATATATATATATATATATATATATAGATATATATAGATATATATATATATATATATATATATATCTATCTCAGGAAATATTTATGAACTGACTTTTAAGATGTGTGCTAATGGCACACATAGGGGATTATTTACTAAAATCTTCCAATTGGGATAGGGACATCTGCCATTGACTTATACATGACCTCCACAGGTTTCAGATGCCAGTTTTTAAGATTCTGGCTTTTTGCAGCATTGGGGTATAAGAAATCTCAAAAAATGCATTGTGCATTGTTTGCTCACAAACATTATTAATACTTTTAAAAGAAGATCGTAAAGACTATCTACAGTATTTCTGTCAACTTTAAATATTTATTTGCTGCCTTATTTGTCTTTCTCAGGGCTGTGCATACTGATCGCCATTTCCATCTACACGGCCAAATTTGCAAATGCAAACCCAACCCAATATTACCACGGATACTGCTTTATACTGACCTGGATCTGCTTTGTCTTTAGTTTCATAATTGGCATTCTCTACCTAGTGCTCCGGAAGAAATAAACGTCATGTCCAGTTCAGCACATAAACTAGCAGCAAACCCAAGTGATACATTGCAGCTCATCTGCACACTGCAGGGAAACCACCCTTTCCATTTTTTTTTAAATAAAAAAAAATAAAATAAGTTTGTATGATCATGTGGCAAAAACATTAATATGCCCTATGTAGTTCAAAGAAGCATCTCAAAATCATTAGCTAGTTAGTCACAAGATAATTGTAACCTCCATACTGCAGTGGCTGATACCAAGAAGGTTAATTCGCATTTTAGTGGGTTTGCTTCTAAACAGTAAAAAAGTTCAGAATTTAATTTTGAAATAAGCAAAGTATTTTTGTTATTTTAATTTATTTAAACTATAGTTAAACAGCTATTTCTGGCAATGTCACTGCTTCACTGCTAAACACAATCGCTTATTCTATTGGCAACTGTGGGTCCCATGCGCAAAATCTCAAAGTCACTTCTACTCAAGACCCTCATCTGGTGTTAAAGATTCCTAATATAAAGCAATGGTAGAACAGTTAGTTGCTCAGTCGCTTAGTTGATTGTATTGACAATATGAGCTCAAGTGACGTTATCCTTACATTTAATATTGTCCTCTTGAAGGGTTTCTGCCAAGTTAAGAGTATTGTATTATTTTTAACATTGAAGATGTATCTGCAAACATACTCACTTCCATGTCTTGTATACGGGCCCAAGAACCAATAAAGGTCATCTGTATATTTGTTAGCATTCACAAGTATTGGTAAAATGCACAATATATGGCATATGATGTTTGGCCATTGACCTGGAGCAATGTTTGTGCTGATAAATGTGGGCACTGATTTTATAACCTGTGAACAAATCCCATTTATTTTTGTGTTGCTGAAAAATTAAGATACCCCCAATGTGAAAATTAATTCTATTTCTCTTTATTCTACCACTGAGCACATTTTATGGTTAAGAAGCCACTCTCAGTGAAATGCCTTTCAGTAATTTCCACAATGGACCAAATAATTATATTACTCTTCTGTTTGTAACACGTTATAAACAACGTTTTGGAATGGTATTATTTTGGAGTGATAACAAGAGCAGGAAATAATGTGAAAGGCTAACAGAAATTAATGTCTGTAGAATAAAAAGTATATGAAAAAAAGTGTATTTCCATTTCTGAACTATGGTATTGGGAGGCCCAAAAATCTGGAAGGGGCAGCAATATTATCAGCACAGCTATATAACAAGAGTTTGACATCTATCCAATGTCCAATATCTGACTTGTGCTAAAATAAATCTTATTCAAAAAGAAGCTCACAATTACATTTTTCCATCCACAATACCTTTATGTGACCTCAAGGAAAATCATATGTCAACTGAGTGTTCAGATCATAGCTCCAGCCATGAGTGTGCCAAGAGATCATGCAGTGCACTAACAACACAAACACAATGGACATGCAGTGAGAATATTGAGTTACATGAATTCCCATCAGTTACAAGGAGACGAACTGAGATAAGAGAAAACATATGGCTGAGTATATTGTACTGGGAACAGACTTCCTACAGTAAAAAATGATTATGCCCTTATCTCATTATGGCCATAGCAATTTGTTACTTACTTGGCTGTCCCAATCTGCCCTATCCATGTCTATTATCCCTTTGTATCTCTGCTTGTCCATGCCTGCCTTGCACATGACTGATTGTCACTGTGCCCCTGTAAACTTAATCCATGGATTGTATTCCCTGTCTGTACTACAAAAGCCTACTTGTCCCTTTAGCTTCCACCCCCATCCCTTGCTTCCCCTATCTGCCATACCAGTGACTAGGTGTCCCTATGTGTCTTACCATGGTCTCTTGCCCACTCTACCAATATATTTTTGTCTCTACATACCTGACCCATGTCTTGTGCTTACTTGCCTTACCAATACTTAGTTATTGCTGTATGTGCAACCAATGTCCTTGTTTCCTTCCCCAGGTAACCAAGTAAACCCTCCATGACAGACTCATGCCTTGTTTCCCCTTACACCGCCCATAAATGTTTAGGTATTTTTAAAGCACAAACAAAGCCTAGTTTTCCATGCTATGCCAGGCTGTTTTTGAGCTTCTCTGCAATTCTGACCCATGTCCACGCTGATATCCCTCTCTAATGTTAGGGCCAGCCTCAGTTTAAAATATTACGTTGCACAACTACCAGAGAGCCAACACAACATTTATGAAGTTTACTTACTTTCAGTTCACATATAAAGGATGATATATAATAAAATAATTTACAGTTTGCGCAATACATATTATATCTTACAAGAGTATATACAAAAAGAAGATGGTCAGTTAGACACTTTTCTTCCATGATAGATAGATATCTCCGTAGCCTAGCCTTGTAAATTCTGTTTCAGTAATCCTCTCAAATAGCAGTCACAACTTAAGGTTCTTTTTACGTATATGGGATAAATAGCTTTTGTCTTTACAATTACACTTTTACTAATGGAAATTGTATATATATAAATATAACTAAAGGTCATGGGGCTATTGCTTTTTGTGGAATGGAATTAACATGTATTTTATGCTAATTGTAAATATTTTGATACAATATTATATGTCTCCAAGAAATTAAATACAATTCTTGCTCATCCAATTGTCTGTGTGTGTGTTGTTGTATCACGGCTATAAAGGGGCACTGGGTTATATTTAGTCAGTATGAAAAGGGAGTTCACCTATTTGTGTATTTAATAACTAGTGCAACTGATACGTTTAGGCGACACAGCAGAACAGATAGAATATTCAGTGCAATTAAAAAAAAACTTCTAATACAAAGAAAACCTTTTGGTGTGCATGGAAATAGGAAAAATGAATATTTTTTCTTGGTTTTACTGCTCCTTTAAGTGATTAAATAAGTAAGTTAAAAACATATATTGTTACGAATGCAACGTGGTGCCATTTATTAGCAAAGGGAAAATATGTTTAATGTAATTTTCACCCTAGCAACCATATTGCTGTTATTGCAAACTGGAGAGCATCTGAATAAAAAGCTAAATAACTCAAAAACCATAAATAATGAAAATGAAAACCAATCGCAAATTGTCTCAGAATATCACTCTCTACATTATACTAAAAGTTAAGTCAAAGGTGAACAACCCCATTAACCTTCATCTAGAAATGTATATGATCTTTCAACAAAGTGATATAATAATTCCTGCTGAGTCAGGAGGGTCCCAGCAAAGCAGTGGCGTTCCTCATTGTTAGAATATGAAGAATGAAAAGCTTCCCACTGAAGCAGAGCCATTTAAACATTCTATATACAGTAAAGCATATGTGTAATTTAAAACTCAAATAGGTTATAACTAATTTGTATATGTAACTCTTCCTCCATCATAGCTACGAAGTTCCTACAATACAACCCAGTCCCCAGTGTAAAAATATAGTTTTATAGGACAAAAGTGAATTTAGCAGTGCTCATCCTCCAAAGATTCCTCTACATCCTCCAGATCTATTGAATGGTCTCTAAGCAGGACCTTCTTCTGAAGCTCTGAGTAAAAGTCAACACTCTCTGACAGCGAGTTGATAGGCTTCTCCACATAGAAGCTCATTTGCTTGTGGTTCAGAAAGCAGGTGTGTTCTTTCAAGTTTTGCTCAAAGGCCTTATGATTTCTGCGAAATTCAAGCAGGGTCTTAGTGTATGTATTCAGAGTGGTAACAGCAGAAGCCATGCAACAGGTAAAAGACGCCCAGGCAGTGCTGAAAAAAAAGAAAGAGAACTAGTATATCATGCTCCACCCTCTTTGTTTATGTGTAAGACCTAGTCCCAAGAGCTTATACTTAAAAGCAGGATTTCAACACCACTTAGGGGGCAAACTTGTACTCACATCGAGACAGGCTTCCATCATTGTTGTCACACACAGTTTTTATACGCATCCACTGTTTAGGCAGAGTCATTGACAAAACAAACCATTAGCGAGAATACAACCCCAGTCGCCATGGACACACATCCCTTTCGAGGACCTTGCACCACCATCTGGTCTCAGCAGTTTGGCTTAAGCTTTACACCCCTCTGCCCTACTCTGGATAGGAATTTCCTTGATCCTGCTTCATGATGTACCCACTGGCCCTAAAACTGTCACTTCTGCCCTGTCTCTGGCTCAGCCAAGGCCTCTAGGCCAATAACTCCTCATTGGGGGTTGGGCTACCCATACTAGGTATTACCCTGTCTAACTGAAGTACCTAGTACACCTTACTAGGAGACCCTCTCTCTACCTAATCCTGTCCAGCCAATGTCCAGAAGAAGAAGAACCCCACCCTGGGTGTGTCCTTCCCTTAAATATCCTGTGAACACATTCTGTTCACATTCTGTTTACATTCTGTTTACAGCGACAATCACAATTACCCAGTCTACCCCCTTACATATAAAGAATAAAGACCACTTTAAGTACCTTGAATGGAGCTTTTACACTTAAATTAAAGGGGTTGTTCACCTTTGAGTTAACGTTTAGTATGATGTAGAGAGGGATATTCTGAGACAATTTCAATTAGTTTTTATTTGTGTTTTTTGTGTTATTTAGCTTTTTATTCAGCAGCTCTTTGGTTTGCATTTTAAGCTGGTTGCTAGGGTACAAATTAGGGATGCACCGCATCCACTTTTTTGGATTCGGCCGAACCCCCGAATCCTTCGTGAAAGGTTCAGCCGAACACCGAACCGAATCCGAACCCTAATTTGCATATGCAAATTAGGGGGGAAGGGGAAAACTTTTTTTACTTCCTTGTTTTGTGACAAAAAGTCACGCAATTTCAGAAGTATTCGTCCGAATCCGAATCCTGCTGAAAAAGGCCAAATCCTGGCCGAATCCTGGATTCAAATTACCCTAGCAACCCTGCATTGATTTGAATAAGAGGCTGGGATATGAATAGGAGAGGGTCTGACTAAAAAGTTGAGTAATAAAGTAGCAATAACAATAAATTAATAGCTTTATCAAGTATTTGTTTTGTAGATGGGGTCAGTGACCCCTATTTGAAAGCTGGAAAGATTCAGAGGAAGGCATATAATTCAAAAACTATAAAAAAAAGAAGAAGAATTAAATTCTATGACATACTAAAAGTTAACTTAAAGGCTAACTACCCCTTCGCAATTCAATAGGGTTTTGGTAAGTCAAATACACTAATGTATACATTATGTTTTACTAGTGCAAAACATATCTTAATGAAGTGCTTATCTTTGAAAACTCAATTTCTCATATCTTGTAAAAGAAAAAAAAAAAGCATACTAAAAAGCCCATCCATATTCCCAGGAATGAGGCCTCCAATCTTCTGGCCCAAGACTGACTGTGGCTTGGAAGACCTGGGTATACATCATGTGAGCCACCATCCCGAGGAGACCTGTGGGCAACAATAGACTGATCAATGACAAATGGCCAATAATGGGATATGAACTTTATATATATATATATATATATATATATATATATATATATATATATATATATATATATATATATATATATATATATATATATATATATATATATATATATATATATATATATACACATACACACTAGTAATTACTATATACAGTCACTTTATGACTTGCAAAGACATGAGCTGAAATGTAACACTACTAAATGGTGAATAGTAATCCTATGTATTTACATCAGTATAATATGGTTAAAGGAAGCTCACACCAAAACCAAATAGTTTTTTTTATGCAATTTTTTATCAGATTATAACAGAATTCATGAGCTAAACTAATCCCCACAAAGCCTTGAGTGAATGAATAATGACTGTTTAAAAATAATGCTCATCTGACCTGTAGGCAACATCCCTTCCCAACCCCATCCCTTTGCACAGGCAAGCGATATAGGCATGCGGCCCATTAGAGCAGAGTCTCCATCTGGTGTTGCACGTGAACTCCTTGATCTCAGACATCAGGCAGGAATGAATAGGATGTTTGTAAAAAGAGATTAATGGAGAGTGAGATAATCTCTGATTCTAACAGTCAGCAAAGATATTTGCATGTCTTTTGCAGAATGTACCAAGCCTAGGACATAATGTCCAGTTAAGTGCACCTTTTGAAAATTTGCAGTCTATTCATGAAAGCCAATTTTGCAAGTGATGTATATCATCCATTTCTTTGTTTGATATATTGGCCATGCCAGCTATCTTCTATTCAGAACTGTCCTACTATAAAGGAAATAATAGCATATAAATGTATACATGATTATAGAAAGACATTGCTTAATATTATTTACCTGAAAGAACAGAGGACACTGCAGCAAAGGCATTTAGCTTCATGCCGCACACAGGGTTCCCGGTGTAAAATATCTCCAGCAGTAAGAGCCCAAAGCTAATGACTAGCAGAATGATGTACACTAATTCCGAGCCCAGTGAAAGCCACAGGATCCCTGGAATATCAATCATGGTAACAACAATAATATTCATTATTAATACAAATTAGCTAAATTATGGAAAGGGGCACACTTTGAAAAGTTACTGATCTGCATAAACAGATGGTGTTCAACTTTAAGGGGGTTATTTATTAAAATCCAAATGTTTTTTACACTAGAAAACTTGAATTTTTAGAGGGAAAAAAATGATTACACCCCAATGCTGCAAAAAACATGAATTCAAACATTCAACATCTCAGACCTGTTGAGGTCCTGTATAAGTCAATGGGAGAGGCACCTATCTCGATTCAAAGTTTTTGTGGTCTGCATTGGGAAATCCGACTTTTTCTGAGTTTTCCAGCAAAAACTCGAAAACATTTTAGCAATTCGAGAAAATTGACAGACAGGATACTGTGGGAAAAGTTGGATGTTCCATGAGGAAAATAGGCCAACAGACAAAGAAACCCCATATTTAATAAAAGGCACAATATTTGCCCAGGTGCAGTAACCTATAAGGTATTATTCAAGTTAACCAGTAGTATATGAAAGGTTGAGAATGTAACAAAGTGTACAGTGGGGCAATGGGAAGGAAGTTTTATAGTAGGCCTTGAGTTCCCAACCTTCAAGGAGAAGGAAAGGTTAAAACTAAGTAAGCCTTATCAGAAAGGTCTATATAAATACACCAGTAAACTCTCAAAGTAGTCCTCTGTCAAAAGAAATAACGCATTTCTTTCCTTCTATTGTGTACACATGGGCTTCTGTATCAGACTTCCTGCCTTCAGCTTAAACCTCCTTGCCCTGGGCGTGAGCATGCTCAGTTTGCTTCTTTTCCCCCCTCCCTTCTCTGCTGTAATCTGAGCCCAGAGCTATAAGTGAGCAGAGAGAGACTCAGGCAGGAAGTGATGTCACACCAAGCTAATACTGCAGCTGCTATCCCAAACAAACAGAGAGCTTCTAGAGCTATTTACTCAGATATGGTAAAACATTCTACAGAATAAATATAGCATTCTAGCTTACACTATTGCAGCTAATCTATTGGCAATAAAATGCCACCGTAGCTTTCCTTCTCCTTTAAAGACAATTTTTGAAAAAGTATATCCTTGGTAGTAATAAAAAATGACATAACATTACAATATTCACAAATACAAATACAAGAGGTAGAAGTAGTTTTTTTAGTGTCAGTATCACTTTAAGCTACTAAAAATGTCTTACCCTTTAAACAAAACAGGGATTGTTTGTCCATATTTTGCAATATATTTAAGCTGGCCAACTACATCAAAGTCATCCCATATCTGGCCAGTCCTTCGCTTAATTTTCATCTGATTCATTAAGAATTCTATTGCTTCATTATACATTTTATCCAGAGACTAAAGGTGGCCATACACGGAGAAATCCGTTCGTTTGGCGATGTCGCCAAACAAGCGGATCTCTCCTCGATATGCCCACCTTGAGGTGGGCAATATCGGGCTGATCCGATCGTGGGCCCTAGGGCCCAACGATCGGATCCTAACAAATGGTAACGGGCTGTCGGAATGCGGGACCACATCAACGAACAGATGCAGCCACGATCGGACGGGATCTTTAGTCCCATCCAATCGAGATCTGGCCGACTTTCGGCCAGATTAGATCGGGGAAGCCCGTCGGGGGGCCCTATACCCGGACCAATAAGCTGTGGACTCGGTCTGTCGGCAGCTTTTATTGGCCGGTGTATGGCCACCTTAAGTTTTACCTGCAACTTACTTGCTGCCTTCAAAGTAAAACTCCCAAACTTGGCTGCCCTTTTATTGGCCACCACTGGGATCACCTTAATATATTGATAATGGGTTGAGTGTAGAGGACTTCTTTAATTTCTCTATGTGATGTGTGTGAATAATGTTTTTAAAAATTAGTGGTGAGCACAACATTCCATTGTTTGTGATAACAGTACAACAGGTAGATTTTTATATCTAGCATGTCCAACCTACTTCTCAATTCATCTGTGTTACTACAAAGTATTCTACTGACAGACAAAGGACATAGCAAGTCTTTTGCTGGTTATTTCTCCTAGAACTGGCTCTCCTTGGGAATAACCATCCACACATACACTCAATTTACTGTACCCTTCCCATTTACCTCTCTCGGCAGGTGGGGTTAATTCTAGGAAACTTCTACACTTTTCATCTGAAATGAAAAAAAGAGTAAAATTTGTAACAGTATATTTGTAAGGCAGTTTTGAGAAAAGTCCTATTGGTGCATAGGAATGTCAAGTTCTCTATGTATTAACATAAAAAGAAAAGGGCAAAGTAGAGAAAGGTCTATGATTTGTATACAATCTCCTCTTTATTCCAAGTTAGGAAGGCAAATCATTTGTGGCTTTTTATATATACAGGTATGGGACCTGTTATCCAGAATGCTCGGGACCTGGGGTTTTCCAGATAACGGATCATTCTGTAATCTGGATCTTCATAGCTTAAGTCTACTAGAAAATCATGTAAACATTAAATAATTAGTTCGATACGAAGGATTTTAATCGATCGATCGAACGATTTTCCTTTGATCAGAAAATTGTTAGAAAGCCTATGGGGACCTTCCTAACATTGATGTTCAGTAGGTTTTACTTGGCGAAGTAGGGGGTCAAAGTTTTTTTTAAAGAGACAGTATTTTGACTATCGAATGGTCGAATAGTCGAACAATTTTTAGTTCGAATCGTTCGATTCGAAGTCATAGTCGAAGGTTGAAGTAGCCAATCCAATGGTCGAAGTAGCTAAAAAAAACGTTCAAAATTCGAAGTATTTTTTTATTCTATTCATTCACTCGAGCTAAGTAAATGTGCCCCTCTATGTTAAACAATACACATAATACAGAGCTTTACAATGCTTTCAATATTCTTAAATACTTGCTATACTTGTTAAAATAACTTATATATTTATATATTGTATATATAACTTTCATGATGTCTGACTTATTGAGTGTTGCTCACCTGTACCCAGTATGTTCTCCTCACAGGAGTACCAGATTCCTGTATGAAAATAGCGAAAAGCAAATCTGTCATCTCCTGTCTCCCAGCTGTACTGCACCTCATTCTGCCCGGAAGCATTAGTGCTTTCCACAGGAATAGGGACCACAATGCACTTGGTTACTTTTCCTTTGCCACAAAGAGGCTTTGGGACCTTCTGGGTGCCTTCACACCAGTAGCTACTGAGAAGGGCAGTGGTGGAAAGTGCAAGAGCTATGAGGTTTAGGCTCACAGCCAGAATAGCTCGACGCCACTGGACAACCTCTGCCAGCTCCATCTACAAAAAAAAAAATGACTGTATAACTGATCTAGAAGACCAGATAAACATGAATATTTAGTCTAAACTATGGAACCTATTCATCACATGAATATTTAGTCTAAACTATGGAACCTATTCATCTTTTTTGTCACAATACTCTGAAGATCGTTGATAGAGAACAAGGTTAATAATAATAATAACTGGGCCTCTATGAGAGCCTAAAAGGGAAACTATCCCAAGAAGCAAGTCTTCAGCAGTTGAAGCCAGAGAGAAAGGTAACTTTCAGGATAAATGGCTTCATTTACTTCTAATGCTGTTTTTCTGGTTTGAATCCTATCCATATATTCACCACTTTCTTTGGTGGGGAATCAATTAAATTATTAAAGTTTATAGGGCAACTACATACCTTGATGTAAAAAAAATAAATAAAAAAAAAAGTAATTGATTGCTTTCTGATTTCCCCTGTTACATATTTGTCCCATTGAGGATTAGGGAGCAAGAAAGAGAAAGGGGCTGCAAACAGTAAGCACATTGTTATCCAGAGAATAGCGGACCTACTGGAGAGCTAAATAGAACAAAATGACACCCCTTAGGGCTCATACCTTGTGTTGGACAAAGAACCTGGCACAAGAGATAAAGCGCAATGCTGTCCATTTCCCAAATGTTTCACAATTATAAACACAACCAGCATTTCAAACAAAAAAGCTATTTCTGCTCCAATCACAGTGCACAGCTTGCAAAACATAATGTGCCCATTTTTTTGTACTGTGCAACTTGCCCCATATTTTGGTAGTTGAGGCATTATGTGTTGAACAGGAGGTTGTTATCCTTACTATTAATACTATAAGAGTGTGCCTGTGCACAGATGAATGGAATGGCTTGCCGGAGAAGCAAAGTCCATACATCTACAACTGCAAGTAGCAAAAGAAATAGGAAGGAGTTTATAATTAGAGGGAGCTGAGCATTAACAGAGGGATGGAGTAAATGATAGTTTATGAATAGAAAAGTAAAACAAATAAGGGATCAAGCCAATCAAACCAAAGCCAAATATATCTCTTGCAAGCAACAAGAAAGTGAATATGGGTGAAAAATATTCTGATATCTGGCAAACAACAGAAGGAAAACAAAGGCAGTGGCAGGAATTTATTAATCTTCTCTTCATTGCTCCCCTTAGCTCTACCTACGTCTTGTCTGTTTCATAGTACCCTTAAAATCACAGGAGAAGCAAGAAACACTGCTTTCTCTGCAACAACACGACTGGATAATCTACTTACCATTATAACCATATTGCTTGTCTCAGCAGAAATACATTTTCAGGGAAAACAAGGTTTATCTACAATAAGTAGAGCTATTTTTATTGCCTTTGCAAAATTTTATAGATTCAACTCTGCCAAGGCAGTAACGGGCTAGTTTCTATTTATTTGTACTTTTATATATCATCACTTATGACAATGAAAGGCAATTGTTGATTCATTGTTTTAGGTTATTACTTGAATTCAATTTAGTAGCTATGTTAGGGAATAAGAAAAAAATGTTTCAAGTGTTTGACCATGCGTTCAAGAGCATGAGAGATTTAAGCCTAGCTATTCAGTTGTACTTGTAAGATGGAAATATTTTTTTCTGCCCTATAGCCTGACCCAGATGGTTTAATTATTCACGAATAATAATAATAATAAGGATGATGAATCTATTTAATGTTTAAGTCATAATGACACATACAGGGAAAGTGGCAAAATGCATTTCTTCCAAATTAACCAGCCACATTCTACCCCCCATACCTTTTTCACAGGGGGATTTTAGGGATAAAAAGGCCACAGCATATATTATTAACAGAACAAAGAGAGTTAACCATCAAATGCACAAATGTCCATTGCAACTAAGTCATTCTACCATTTAAAATGTTTTCTTGAACGAATAAATGTGTGTAGGCAGCCATCTAGGTAATTTTGCCTGTTTATGTGTAACAGAAAGAACCAACACTTCACAATGGAACTGATTTCAAATAAGCTATTGTTTCTCCAACTTAATGTAACTGGAGGAGTCACAGCTGGAATTTGGTGTTTTACTATTGATTGCTTATCTCATATCTACCACTAGGGGGGGTATGGGATCATTTCTGGCAATGCAGGCTGTCAGGCAGCTGTTATTGTGTACCCTCACATTGTTCTGCTGATGGGCAGCTGGGAGGAAAGGGGGTTATATTACTCCAACTTGCTGTGCAGCAGTAAAGAGTGACTGAAGTTCAATAGAGCCAGGGTCAGACTGGGGGGCATGGGGCCCACCGGGACTACTGTCCAGGGCCCCCTCCAACTAGGGTTGCCACCCGGCCAGTATTTTACCGGCCTAGCCGGTAAAACACCTGCCAGGGCCAGGGCCGTTATAACAAATTTACCGGCAATGTAGCTGCCGGTAATTTGTAATACCATTTACAAAATCCCCTGCCCGCCGATGAAAACTTGGCTGGGGCATGGGAAACTAACATGTCTAGTCCAATGTCAAATTAAAGGGGTGGTTCACCTTTAATTTAACTTTTAGTAAGTTATAGAATAACCAATTCTAAGAAATGTTTTGATTGGTCTCTATTATTTCGTTTTTATAGCTTTTTCATTATTTGCTTTTTCCTTCAGATTCTTTCCAGCTTTCAAATGTGGGTCACTGACCCCATCTAATCAACGCAAATGCTCTGTAGGGCTACACATGTATTGTTATTGCTATGTTTTATTACTGATCTTTCTGTTCAGGCCCTCTCCTATTCATATTCCATTCTGTTATTCAAATTAGTGAATCGTTGCTAGAGTAATTTGGACCCTAGCAACCAGACTGCTGAAATTGCACAACTGGAGAGCTGCTGAATAAAAGGCTAAATAAGTCAAAAACTGCAAATAATAAAAAATGAAAACCAATTGCCAATTGTCTCAGAATATCACTCTCTACATCATACTAAAAGTTAACTCAAAGGTGCACAATCCCTTTAAAAATAAAGTATGGGTGGGAAACGATGAAATTACAGGGGTGGGACACTTAATATATTCATTTAATATAGGAAACTGTCTTTTTAAAAATTACAAAACCTGTTTTTAATCGGTTGTTGTAGGCCATAAGTCTGGGAAATGCCTACTGAAAAAAGTCAGAGAAATGTCTACACACTGCAATAATTCTTCTAGTAAGAAAAGACAAAGAGGATAGAGAGGAAGTCATCAAAAGCACCCAAGAACACAAGGATAATATCACACTTCACCCATTATCCACTGGTAGAAAAAACACCAGTTTTGATTTGCTCTTATATCTAGGAAAGAACTGTGTAACTTTATATATATATATATATATATATATATATATATATATATATATATATATATATATATATATATAAAAGTTACACAGTTCTTAGATTTAAAAACAAATCAAAACTGGTGTTTTTTTCTATATATGGTGTGTGTGTATATATATATATACAAATATAAATATATACACTCACACACACATACTGTATGTATATGTATGTGTATATATGTATATATATATATATATATATATATATATATATATATATATATATATGTAGCACGATGGATCAGCACACACTGTTGTAAGTTAGAAGTAATAGTGTTTATTTCAAGCAAAAACACATTACTTCTAACTTACAACAGTGTGTGCTGATCCATCGTGCTACATACATGCTTTATTGATCGTGCACCGCTGGCCACATCTGTTCGAGTGCTGGTACTGTGGGACTATATATATATATATATATATATATATATATATATATATATAATTCTCCAATGAGTATCCGCACTCCGAGGCAATATAGGATAAGGAGGGGTGCACGGTAATTCTTGTATACACCAATAGTTTCCAGACCAGCACTCCCTTTAGTGAAAAAAATGTAATCTTTACATGGTATCTTTTTCCATGGTATACTAACAATATGACCAATGCAGAACGTAAGTCTTTGGACACTCTAATGAAGGACAATACTGTGGTTTATAAACCTGCGGACAAAGGTGGGGCCTTGGTCATTATGGACACAAAATAAATTTTGGGACAGTTAAGTGATGAACATACTTATGTACGCTTACAAAAAGATCCTACTAATGAAATTGCAAGTTTGATTCTTGATTTGGTAACACAATACCATAGGGAGGGGGTGATTAATGAGGATTTGAAGGAGTATTTGATACAACAATTTCCATGTATACCGGTCTTTTATACCCTCCCTAAAGTATATAAGGATCAACAGTCCCCCCCAGGTCGCCCTATAGTTGCAGGGGTTAACTCGATATCGGCTCCGTTAGCCATCTTTTTGGACAAGGTTTTGGCCCCTTTTGTACCGTTGGGTAAATCCTATATTAAAGATACATCTCAATTTTTACGCTCTTTACAGAATGTAGATCTGGGTGAGGGGGAGATTATATTGTCTGCCTTTGATGTGTGTAGCCTCTACACATCAATACCTCATTGTCTAGGAATGGAGGCCATACAGGCGGTGTTAGAGGTTTCTGAATACGATGAGGTACAGAGAAGGTTTTTTATGGAACTATTAGCACTGATATTACAAAGAAATTACTTCCTGTTTCAGGACACCTTCTTCCTCCAATTACAGGGTACAGCGATAGGATCGAACGTTGCCCCTACATACGCCAACCTGTTCATGAGTCAGTTTGAGAATCATTCATTATGTATATACACATGATCTGTTCAAAAAACATTGTATTAAGTGGTGGCGTTTCATAGATGATCTAATGGTCATCTGGAGGGGTGACGTTCAATCCCTGCTGAATTTCAAGAGATATCTTGATAATTTTGTTTCAACTATTAAGTTTACACTAACACATAGCCATGAAATGGTGATATTCTTGGATACAAAGGTCTATCGCAAGGGAACACAATTATGTACTGATTTATTTGTTAAGCCCACAGACCGTAATAATTTATTGAGATATGATAGCGCACACCCGAGGGCTAATATTTCTTCTCTCCCCAGATCCCAGTTACTAAGGGTGAGACGCATAGTAACAGAGGAAGAAAGATTAAATATACGGTTGGAGGCGATGACTACTAAATTTGAACAAAGAGGTTTTCCTGGTGAGGTACTGAAGCGAGTAGTGTGCAGAGTGAGGGATCTAGATCGGGAATCTAGCATACAAGAAAAAACACAGAGGTCAGAGACTCCAACCCAAATACCGTTTGTACATACGTATCATCCCTGCACACGTAAAGTCCATCATATTATATATAAACATTGGCCACTTTTACGTAAAGCCTACCCAGGGATTCGAGAATTTGAAGAACCTCCACTGTTATCTTATAAACGACCACAAAATTTGAAGGACAGATTAGTGAAAGCCGATTTAGGCACTTCAACCGATCAGAGACAGAATAAGTCAACATAAATCTACTATCAGAAAGGAAGTGGTTAAATTACCAGTTCCTGCTCATTTCAAATTGGCAAGACATACCGCTGCATCCCTCAGATTTCTTGTGTTGGAGTCTGTTGCCCCCCCACGACGGGGGGGGGGGCAACAGACTCCTACAACTCCAAAAGAGGGAGAAATTTTGGATGCATACTCTGCAGACGCTGCATCCGAAAGGACTCAACAGAGAATATGATCTTTATGCGTTTATTTAAATGGTTTTGGAGTAAGACAGAACTAATATATGAGATTAGACACATTATATGAAATGACTAATATTATGTGATACCTATATAGTTTGGATATAATATGATAGGAGTGAAATTATGGAACTAATACTAAAATTTGTGTATTTAAAATAATTGATACCATGTAAGAAGTAGGTGTGTCTATGTTATGGGACATGTTAAATAGGATATGATGTCACTGTGAGAATCAATGCTTGACAAAGGGGCGGGAGCTCCGAAACATTGCATGTTTGCATGATTACCTATATTCTGGTAAAATTTCATTTTTTCTTCACCTTGAATTGGTCTGGATTTTTTTGTTGTATATATAATTTGTCCATGTAAGTGGACTAAGTCACGGACGGGTTAAGTGCTCCACTCTAATTTTGTACAGAGATATATATATATATATATATATATATATATATATATATATATATATATATATATATGTATATGTATATATATATATATATATATATATATAGATTCTAATAAAACAGTGACCTCCAGTGGCATTTAGCAGACATTGTACTCAACAAAATTTGTTATTTATTTTTTTTGATCAAATGTTTATAACACCAATAGGGTAGGTGATGTGAATGTATGTATGTATGAAATTTTCATTGACCTTTGCTGTTTATTGATTTGTAGATCTCTACACTGTAAGGTTCACAGCCCCTCTCAAGTATACACAGTAAAGATGAAATAGGAGTAGGTAGGGAAGTAAATAAGGCCCCACACCACGAGTTGCCCCCCAGGTCTTGAGTGGGCCCCACCTGATAAGTCAAATCACAGCTGCAGCCAGTAGAGCAATGCTGTGAATGTGAATCAAATGACCATACACACAGTGCTTTATGCAGTGCTGCTGACTGTAAAGGCAATCTAAATGACCAGATGGGCCCTGCAAGTGACAGTTGTAGTTAGCTCTTGTTGCCCTCTTAAACAGATATATATATGACGAGTGTTCCAAGTTCATCTGCAAAGGGCCCCCCTAAACTCTAGTTGGGAGTAGGCATGTCAAGCTATAAACGATTGAAGCTATCTTCAGCTGAGACCAAGGAGAAGAAAATAAGAATAACTATTGAGACAAGAATTACATCGAGAAGGAATTAAATGGACCAACAGGAAAAAAAACCCAGGAAGAGAGACCAGCTTTATATAAATGCCAGTGTAACAATTAAACTCCCCACCACACTGCATTATTAATTACATCGTTCTGCAATTTTACTGATGTGCCCTACCCTCTGCCTTATATTTGTCTGTCAGCATTGGAGTAAGTGGCTAATGTATTGACACTTTTTGATATTTCAATTTAAACATCATGCTCTATAAGCCAGGATCCTGTATTCGCTTCTTCTTGTTCAGTTAGTCAATAACTCCAACTCTACAGGCACTCAGCTAAATGTGCTAAACTATATGGGAGCCTATTAACAAGCTATTCCCAAAAGCAGTTTGTCATCATTCATTAACAAGACTGACCAATCTTGATCTGGAATCGTTAGCAAGGGCCAGGTTTAGTAGACAGGGTATCCAAGGCACAAGACAGATGTATATAAATGTATATAAACCCGCACACCGTGATTACGTCCTGCTTTTAGTGGTTTGTTGGGAACTGTAGTTTTAACAAATGTTAGGTGGTCCAAGATTTAGTAACTGATATATCAATTATAACACACAATAAAAATATGTAGAATGCAAATTTAACAAGGAAATTTCTGGAACCACAGAATGGGATGGGACCACCCGCCTCGGTCTTCATGTTAGTACCCCTAAACGAGCCCTAACCAATGCTGAGATTTGCCCAGCTATTAAGGAAAAACTTACCGATGCTGTCTTCTGCAAAAAGCGTGCAGTGGCGACTCTAGAAGTGAGATGCATGCTGCACACAGAAATGGTGCTTCCAACAATGTGTGTGGCTTTCAAACGCAGTGCTGCAAGAAATTGTGTACATACAACAACATCTTATAATACCTTCATAGTACCAGCCTAATCCCACAGCTCAGAGACCAATGCAAGTCACTGCTGGCAAATCATTAACATCTGCTGCACAGTAATGGAGGTTCCTAATCCACAAACTAATCAAGTTGCAGCTGTTCGTACCTAAACCCTTCTAAGGATTGGTTCTGCATATATTGTTATCTGTGCTACTAATATTTCAGATTCTCTATTTAACTGTTTTGTGTCAAAAGGGAGTTCCTGGGTTTACCCCCTTCACAAACATCATCCTGCTGTGTGTATATATATATATATATACATATATATTAGGGCCTTTATCCTTGGCCCTAATGTGGGCCGAAACGTTGGACACAGAAGTGATGTTTGAATAAAATCATTGTGATTGAAAAATTTCTGGAGTGCTGGTCCATTTTGAAGGCTGTATACTATATTTGACAATAGCACTCACCTCGGATTGCGAAAGGAAGAGTGCAGGTACTTTCAGAACAATTATATATATACAGAAGGAGGCTCACACTCACAGGTCTTACCAAGAAATAACGGTATTTATTAGTCAAAAATAAGAACGTTTCGGCTAGCACTCTAGCCTTTCTCAAAGTAAAATCTTTCGAATATCCGACCATTCGATAATCGAAGTACTGTCTCTTTAAAAAAAGTTCGACTTCAATACTTAGTCAAATTAAACCTGCCGAAGTGCTATGTTAGCCTATGGGGACCTTCTAGAAAATTTTTCTAAGTCTTCACACATCGAAGTAAAATTGTTTGATCGTACGCTAAAATCGTTCCATCGAACGATTTTACTTTTATCGTTCGATGGCCAAATTCGGTGAAAAATACTTCAACTTCGATATTCGTAGTTGAAGTATTTCAATTTGAGGGTCAAACTTCGAAGTATTTATCACTTCAAAATTCGACCCTTGATAAATCTGCCCCTAAGAGAAAGATATATAGTTCAAAAAGTTGACATTTTAGTTATTTTATGGTCCTACCAATATACAATTATTTCATTGGGTGCATTTCTCTGATTTATCATGTTTTCCCAGATTTTCCACTGTAATTTTGTCCTGATGGTCCCAAAAATGTCTGTCCGATGTGAATGTTGTTAGTAGTGAAATGAAGTATTTTTAAATACTAACTAGTTAGTCTGGACTAGTCATGCAGAAATCACTTATTGCTTTAGGGTGTGTATGTCAAAGAAGACTTGCATGTGCCCCCCATAATGTAATATTAATGCTGCAATGCATAACCCTTGTTATAAACACACTGAATATTGTAATTCACAGTAAAACTGACTCCTGTGCTTATATCCTTTGAGTACATATTGAATGCGTCGGTTCAATACATTTCCCTGATTTTATATTTTTACAGATTTTACTGTTTTCATGATTGGTTGGTAGATGACAGTATGAGCATTAAGACCATGAGCGGTGAAAACAGCAAGGGCCTGCTGTTTTTCTGCCTGCCCTCTTAACTGCTTTTTTACTATGTCTTTATTGTGTTTTTGTTTTGTGCAATGCCAGTTCCTTGCTCACTTGTTGTTGCCAAATTAGAATTTTCAGCTTCCAAGCTTCCCAACAGCTTTTGGATGTTGGTGGATTCTAGGAGATTCGGTTTAGAAACAAGATACTGGTGTAAGTATTGCTACCTCTTTCTGACTTTTTTCTTATCTTTTACTCCCAGCAGACCAGTTCAGGGAGGTTAGTAAAGTTTCAATGGTTTCCTCGGGGTAGGGTAGCCCACTGCTGTGTCACCATTCCCTCTTCCTGTTGTTACCTGCCATTACAAAGGGACAAAGCCAAGAGGACATACTTCAGTGACAGACCAGATCTTATTGTGATCATTTGTTTTTCTTATATATGCCCTGTTGGGATTTCCAGTAGCCTGACAACAGGAACCCAGGATCAGCTGGATGTACTGCTCCACAGGAGTATTTCAAAGACAAGTGCAGGCTCAGTGGGAACAGTCGTCCTTTGTTCTGCTTATTTAGGGTCCGAATAATGTCCTGCTGGGATTCCTAGAAGCTTAAAGGGATAATGACATGGGAAAAGATGTTTTTTTTTTTTTTTAAAACACATCAGTTAATAGTGCTGCTCCACACAGCCCACACAGAGGCCCAAACAGCCCCCACCAGCCCACTACATACTGACTTTATATGGCATCTTATAGCAGCTCCTCTGGCATTGGCCAGAACCCACAGATTGCCAGTCCGGGCCTGGCTGAACTGTATACTTAATAAGTATGGGGTTGGGTCAGTTTGTGTGTAGGGCTTTTTACTGGAGCAAACTAGATTACTAGTGTGAGAGGGTGGGTATAAAATGTTCAAAAACGTTGTTTCCACCTTTATTCCAAACGGGCTAAAAGTACTTTCAATACAATTTTGCTCTGTGGCCGGTACTTATAATACAGCCATGTTCTGTTTAGGGAACAATGGCAAATTGTACCTGGAATTATGAAACTGATACTTTGTATCGTATCATATTTAAACTCATGTTTAAATATGACAGAACGCGTACCTAGGTTTTTGAGAAGGCCACTGTATGAAATGAGTTTATGCATCAACCAGTGCTGTGTGTAATAAACAGGGTTGGGGGACAGGGGAATAGTACCATTTACAATGTTTAAATAATGCACATTATTATTACATATTACTCAAAACTGGAAATACTGTAAATGCAATACAATGGTAAACTTTGTAAGAATAGGTCCAATATGGAGTAAAGGCCATACATTAACTCAAACACGGATAAAAGATGGAGTATACGCAAATAATTAGTGAAATAGTGATAATTAGTTTGACTGGTGGGTGAAAAGACTGGACGAGTAAAGGGCTGTAAGCAGAGCATAGGTGGCCCTTGGCAATTCCAAAATACTGGAATCTCAATATTAGCGTAGGATAAAAAATATACAGACCAGATACAGTATACCCAACCTTCTACCTTCAGATATACTCAGATATCAAAAACAGTACACTGCCCAGGTTTGCAATTCTGTACGGTCTTAACAGGTGGTAAAATATGGATTGATGCAATGTGTTGCATAACAGGATCATGGAAATAATAAAACATTACCTTTTAAATCTATAACTGTGAGACTTTTGTTTCTGGGTGATTTAGATGTATTTGGTGTTTTTATATCCCTAGAGCCCCACCTAGCATTTATTAAACATTAAGGATTGACAATTTATTGGGGATAGGTACACAGTGAAATTAAAGGTTTTTGTAGCTTGTAGTTGGTTTTATCAAAAACACATCATAGCAGATTACAAGACAGAACAAATGAGACTGGGGGAAATGCAACAGATATTTGTCAAGAGAAGCCCGTTGGCTTGAAGGAGAGAAAGAGATAATTCTTCCAAGGTGCTGAGACACCCTAGAGAGAAGAAAAAGAAGTCTGATATACCCGATGTACATGCCTTTGCAGAATCACTGATACCATATGTTGATTGAAGCTTATGTAGGTTTAAATAATAATCTGACAGAGTTTTTTTGAAAACTAGTACCTTTTCTTCTCCATCTTGTTCTATTTGTAATATAACAAAGTGATTTTTTTTTTGTTAACAAATCCAAGGTTGACTAGAAAGAATTTGATCTTGAGGCCTGGCCTATATCGGGAAGACTACCCAACACTGTAAATCAAACATATCGGCTGGATATATTGAGAATGGGGAAAACCATTTACTCATCATTAAGGAGAATAGAATTTAATCATGAACATAACATCCAAAATGTTGGTCGTAACCCCCCCCCTGCAAACACTGGTTTATAGTATATCCAGGTGCCTAGCTCTACAGCTTGTACTGGACACAAGTCACAGCTAGAGAAATCTGAGCTCTGTGTAGCACCTTATTACAATCATTCATTTCATTTGGTTCCCATGACAAAAATGTAACTGTTCTTTAGGTCTCTATTTTCAAGAAACTGACACACTGTGATGTTCAAGAGTGAAAATTCGTCACTTTAATCTATCATTACTCATAACACCCATTATTTACAGAAAATGTATTTTCCAGAATACAGAGAAATACCCTTGTGCACTTACAGCACAATACAGTGTTATTTGTATGAATGGTAAATTGGCATTACTGCTAGACGACAGTCCATCTGAAATAAAGGTCTTGCACATGTGCAGTAAAAGAGAAATTAAATCTTGGCAACCAAAAGTGTTGTAATGGTTGTGTGTGTCACCAGTTTTCTACTACAACTAAGACTTAATTATATTACCGGTTTCCCTTCAACCAGAATTAATTTGTCCAGAAAAGATCTCTGTCTTTTAGGAAAGCAATGACAGATCAATAGCAAGGACTATATATCATTTAAAAGAGGACATTTTCATGTCATTTATAAACAACTGTGAATATTACAAAGCACTTATGAGTCATTTTCTCTGTCCAGGCTATTGATGGAGTTTGGTAATCTTTGAGTGCACATAATTGCAGTTTTAAAACTTTGCCAAAGCCCTACCAGCTTTCATTCATATACCATCATGCATACCACCTTGCACAATCTGCAGCTCAGTTGCTGATCCTTACTAACAGGCCTACCCTCCACTAACCCCAACACATATTTTGGTGTTTGACGTATCTTATAGTCAATAAAATGTATTTGCTGCCAGGAAAACCGTATTTCCTGGAGCTCCTCCATGGCTGGAACCTTTTAGATTCTTTTTAGAAATTTTGGGGGCAGAACAGTTTGAGAGTTTGTAACATTAGGAGGGTAATCACTAACTAAGCCTGTCAAAAGTATGATTAACCTGTATCTTTCTGCCAAAGCAGTAACAGAGATCCTCCCTTTCTTTTCTGTGGGGCACTGAGGAACTATATCTAGACACCCAAACAGTACATAACTTAAAACAGGTTTTGCACAAAAATGTGTGTGCAAAATGTCTTACAGGAAGCTTACATGAACTACCCCGTGCTACAGAATGAAATGTTTGTAAGGTTCAGATGCCTTGACCTGATGGGCAGATCATCTCTTGCAGAACCAAATGCAGTAAGTGATTCTGTTCAGGTGTTAAGAGCGGCCTGTTGGAAAAAAAAAGAGTAAGTGAATAGCAAAGCACAAAAAGACATTTATTTTAATTTCTAAAGCCACTCTGGAAGAACACAGTGTGCAAAGTGACTGCTGCTTGCGGCTGTGCACACTGCGTTCTGCAAAGTAGATGAACCCTCTACATGAAGTTAATCAAGGCCGTTGGCCCATTAGAGCACAATAGAGTCTTCTAGTGTGTAATCTTGATACCAGTAACTCTGCTGGGTTAAGACATATCAGGGTGGTTCCCAAATACCAACATGTTTTAATTCAAAATTGTACCACATTGTAGGCTCCACAGCAAGGGGTATAAAATGCCCAAATGAGTGGAGGTTTTGGCTATAACTGTGACATAGCTTGCAGCAATTACGCTTACCTGCAATATTACTGCATGTCTAGAACTCTGCTTCTTGGATTACAAAACATACAAGTGTTGGAGTTGTATGGAATGATATGGACATTAACCAATCATTGTAAGGCATCTGAACAACATCTTTAGTGATACTCCATTGCTTTCGACCACACAGTAGGAAAGCAATTCTAACTGCCTACTGTTGTTAAATACAAAAATGGGAATACATTCAGCAAGTATGGACAATAAAACTGCTTTGGATGACACCAACATTTAAAGAATTGTGTGATTGGATTTCACAGTTTTCTATCTGAAAAAATGAATTATAAGCTCATCTCAGAACTCACCATAACTCTACCTGCAGAACTTTTAGGGATTCCACATCATTTTCTTGGCAGGCCATCTGCAAAATAAATAGCATAAAGTGAAATTGTTAGCAAAGAGCCATTTTTTAGATCATCCTCCTCTACTTCAGGGAGGAATTATATAATCTACTAAAAAAGAATGAATTATGTAGCATGTGTCCTTAATCTGTGCATAATGAACGAGATGCAGGGGTTGGTAGAATATAATCATCATTATTTCCTGTTAAGCAGAAACTCATAAACAATGGTAAAGTTGTCATTTGGGTTCATAAATATTTAGCATGGTACCAGATTGAATATGTAGTAGATGATTCATTAGTGATAGAAAAATAAAAGCATCTATTGATAGTTATACTCACGACTACTGACTGCAGCAGTAAAAACACTTCTTCTGTCAAATAATTCACTGAAAAAGACAACAAAAATCATAAGGATACTGAATACATAAAGTAGGCTGTACAATATTTTGGTAGAAGTTATAATACAGTATATTACATATGCTAGATATACAATGGATTTAGTCAGGAGTCAGAAAGATATTTCTCCCTCTAGTGGTTATTATATGAAGGGCTTTTTGAGAAATTTGTTTTTGGGAGGTTGGCTTCTGGGATAATTTCCAGTTGTCAGTGTAATTAAACTTGGAATAGTAAAATGGAATTAAGAGTGTTCACCTACCATGGCTGTGACTATCAAATGCTTCCCAGTCATATTTTTCCAGAGTTTGAGCATGTTCAGGCAGCAGCTTCTGAGGTGGAGGCTGCAAAGATGATTGAATCATTTTAAATTACAACACCCAGACAACTAAAACGGGTGCCAGTACACCTTTACGTTGCCAACAGTTTTGCCTAATGGAAATATTAAAAGTTAAACATATATTTATTTTCCATTTCCATTAAAGTTACAACGGGCTCAGTTGACGATTTATTGCTACGGCACTAGCACCGAATTAACTGCAAAAGAGGAAAACTAGGAGAGAGACAGAGAGAAAAGAATAATACAGTCACAACGGTACTGTAAAAATATTAATATAATAACCGTGACCTATTGCAAACAGAAAAGTGGCCAAAGTATTAAATCAAGTGATAGCTATAGAATTGCATGCGTTTACACATCACTCAATCATGGGCTAAAACACCCACTCTTCAATCTTAAAAGTATTCTAACTAAGAAGAGAGGACATACTAGAAGGTGTGCCCTGGGTGAAATGCATTGTCTTTCTACATTTTGTCAGTACATTTACAAAACAGTGTCCAAATCAAACACAGTAGAATAACTGGGCACAAGAGCTGCCTTTGGACATTGTGCTCCCATTTTCCCTTCCTTTGCCCACTATCTCATCTAACCTGTCTTTTACTGAATCCTCCCCTAGGGGCAAATTCATCAAGGGTCGAATTTCGAGGGGTTAAATCCCTCGAAATTCGACTGGGGAATAGAATCGAATAGGCAATTTGGGCGAATTTACGCGCTGGCGAATAGTCGAATTGGCGACTATTCGCCAGGCGAATAGGCGCTCGATCGAATATTCGCTCGAAGGATTTTCATTCGATCGAATGCCTTTTTATTCGATCAAAAACTTGGAAAAGAAGCCTATGGGACTTTCCCATAGGCTTTTAAAGCAATTCGGTAGGTTTTAGGTGGCAAAATAGGCTGTCGAAGTATTTTTAAAAGAGACAGTACTTCGACTATCGAATGGGCGAATAGTCGCAGCGTTTTTGCACTCGATCCAGTACTTCGACTATCGAATGGCGAATAGTCGCAGTGTTTTTGCGCTCGATCTATTCGAATCATTCTAATCAGGCAAATTTACGCCAATTCGATACTCGAGGAGCACAAAAATTAGAAGTTTTTTTTTACTTCGAATCCTTCACTCAAAGTTAGTGAATCGGCCCCTAAGTGTAAGCCTAATACCTTCCTACTATTATTCTTTATAGAGACTAGTCCTTATTCTCTGCACTGGAGCTCACATAATGCCCCTACACTTTATTTAGTATAGTGATTTACTTCAATTTAACTGAGCAGCTATATAACATGCACACTACACAGTCCTCCTAAAATCATATAAAGAATCTTAATATCCTTGATGTTATTAGGAACATACCAGACTCTAGAAGGGCCAACATTTCTAGGGGACCAGTAGGTTTACTATAAAACGGAGTGATTGCTAATAATCCTATGACCTATTTAACAAGTATTTTTTACAATAGTAAGTAGACGGGATATAAAACGGTGCAATCTAATGAAGGGTATTAGCGTTTGATGATTACATGGGATTAAAGGATTCCCTATATACTACCGACATTAATTCTTGCAGCAGTGAATACATTTGAAAGAGCATTATTCAGTATTACAATGTCACTCCAAAGGCCACACTATTTGCTTGATATTATTAGTAAGTGACTGTAAAGAACTAAATAATAATAAAATATAAAAAATAATTATATTTTTATAGTAGAATTTGATTTGAAGTCAAACACTGTTCCAACCTATTAGCAAGTACACATGCTTTAAAATCTTTAGGTTGGACGTTGGTTGTGAGCAGCCGGCCCAAAATCTGCAGGTCAGGTGACTTTGAGCTAGCACGACATTCGTTTAGTGGGTTGTAGACGTATTAAACTCTGTCCACTTCCATTTCATTCCCTAAATGAACATTTAGTGAACAACAAAAGCAACATTTTGATTGGTTTTGATCTGTTACTGCATAGGTACAAATCTGTTCAGTGTTCATAAATTAGCCTCATTATCTTAAAGGAACAGTGAAACAACCAAGAATTGAGAATTTCTTATAATGGGTTGTCAGACCACATGTTAGTATGCAGATTCAACAATGTGATGGTATAAGTAAAAGCTGGTCACAAAGAAATCCCCCAATGAACAGATGATTAGATCACTGGCCAATTAGGTAACACATATAAACATTAATTTAAGAATGTGTAAAGTGCTAAAATAAATGCAATTTTTTTTTTTTTTTTTTGCACAGAAATTGCGGACACCTGTTAAAAAGTGCATCCACTTTATTAAATTGTGATGCAAGTTTTGTAGGAAAAAGGGGTAATTTCCAGTGCATGGCAGTTTATTAAATAAAAGTCAGTGGCATGTGTAGGCCCAACACACTAAGGGAAAGCTGAAAGCACCAACTCCTCAAATCAGGTGTTAACTCTAGGGCTCCCATGCATATGTGGGCACTGTACTTCATTAGAAGTGACCAGCTTAATTACTACGAACTACCAAAGAGGACGCAAACAATACAATAACATGCACACCACATGGCAGAATTTAAAATAGATATTATGTACCTGCAACAACATAAGCAGAAGGACCCTTGATACTTCACACTTTGCTATGATGTCCAGAAATGCTCCTGTATAACAAGATGTGTTAAAGTTAACGCATTCTAGAATGTTTACTAAATCATAAAACTGACAAAATTTGGTTGCTTATATGTGGCAAAAAAAGAAACAGCTAGATAGACTTTATGATCTATTAGTTGTATGGTACAGCACTCTGTTAGTTTTTTCTATAAGGAGCGCCAGCTAGAGGAAAAGCTGGATTCACTAAATGGGGGTTTCCAAAAAAATACTGCTACCAGTGTATCCAGATTGAATTGTTCTTTAAAGTAGACCAAACTTGTCCTACAATTTGTGGAATGGGGCAGTACCCTAACGGCTCTTTCTTTTATGCATACATGTGCACCTGCATGTGTGTGTTTGTCTGGCAAGGGGCATCAGGCGTAGTATGCAATTATCGGCCTAGGGGAGCATAACTTCGAAATCCGGCACCAATTCCTGTAGCACTCACATGAACAGCATATGCCTTATGGGTGAATTTCAGGCCAAAACTTAACTGAAATGTTATACACCAAGACTAATGGATAACATTGGCTAAAAAGTTCTAAATATAATCGGGTGGTGAACATGTCTCCCCCATTCTTACATGACTGAGACAAGATTTGGTATTAGATCAGGCTCCTTACCAACTGGTAGACTGTTCCCAGGGGTGTGCAGTCCCTTTTCCTGGGCCAGAAGTTGCATCTCTGTGAATACAGCCAAAGCTCCATCATAGTCACCTGCAGCAGTGGATAAGATTGATAAATACAGGAATATAGGAATAAGCCCTGATAAACAATTGAATGTTATATTAAAGAGTTATATGATTGGGGCTTTATGTAAGTGTATTTAATGGGTGTGCAGACTTTCATAAGTAGCTGGAGGAAAACCAATAGTTACTCACGTGTCATGATCTTACAGGAAGCTACATATCCAAGTGAAAGCAGGCACTCAATAGGAACTTGTGTTTGCAACTCTGCTGCACGCTGGAAATACACCATGGCTTCTCCCAGTTTACTCATATCCTAGGTGGAGAAAGGATAACATTTCTGCTAATGCTCCAAACATGAATAGATGAGATTAGAGAAAATCTTTCAAATTTAGGAATTTGACAAGACATGAAGTAACATATAAGAGTAGGGAATGGCATCCCACCTCGAAGCTGGTATTTTAGCTTAAAACCCACTAAATGCTCTTCCTGAAGACGGCTATTATCATGATGTAAATATATTATATATTAATTAACTTCCATGAACCAAACACTGGAATGCCAAATGCCCCACATGCTTCCTCTCCCTATTTAGAAAAGGTAGCTCTTCATAATAAATACCTTTATCACACAGTAACAATACATTCCTCCTTGTCCTAACCCAGCAGGTTTCAATTTTGCTTTTATTTTCCTTAGGAACATAATAAAGTTTTACACACTGATTTTTTATTTTTTAATTTTTAGTGACTAAAGCTACAACATTTATATAAACAAACTAATTTTCTCCCCTTTGTTACTCTGAAAGAGTCCTTATTAGAAGAATATGCATATGAACCACTGAGTTCAGGGAATCTCTAAGCCATTACGCATTAGTATGCAGGAGATTTAGCTTTCATTCGTTCCAATTACAGACTTGTAAAAAACAGCCATATGCAGACAGACTTAAGATGTATTTGTTGTTTCGATTTTGCAGTCTGATTACACTGTTTATCTATTTATGTTATACAACAGGCTTATTGGTCACAAACCTTCAGAGCATTTCCTAGTTCCAGGCAAAGGCTGGCTGCCATCACTGGCTGGTTGAGTTCAATGTAAACCTGGGAAATATAACAAATAATGAAAGTTAAAATAGAGAAGTGAAGACAGAAATTGGCTCTTAGGGTAAGACCACACGTTTTGGGGAGATTTGCGACCAATCTCCCGAAACGCCTTTCCGGCGTTTTTTCATTTTAGCCGGCGCAGAGTGAGGGAAGGCGTTTGGGGAGATTGGTCTCCGCAAAGACGAAGCGATTAGTCGCCAGGCGACCAAATCTCCCCAAAACGCCCAGTGTGGCCTTACCCTTAAAGAGGAAAAAACATACTTGGCAGTAGAACTACTTTTGATCTCATCTTAGTTTATTATTTGTACAAATGGTCCACTGTGCCTTTCAGTTTTCCTTTGTGTTTTTATAATAGTAACATTAAAGGGGAACTCCGACTTCCAAACCAAAATTTAATAAAGAGGCCCACATAACACAGAAACCCCTAATATACCCATCACAGTTATCAGTTTCTTCAAAAAGTATGAATAAAGGCCATTTACTATGCTAAAATCCAGCTGTTTAACAGTTCTTCTCTTTCTGCATCATTTGAAATCCTGGCAGGGAAGGAGGGACTAAAACACAAATTGTAACAACTTCTAGACAACTTACAGACAGCATGCAGGAACTACATAACCCACAATGCATTGCACTGTGATGTTCCTTTCCTTATTGAAATCATGTGTGCAGGGAATTGTGGGGTGTGGAGGATGCAGGCTAAAGACAGATGGCTGCTGATATAAAGTAACAGTATTCAGCCAGCTCAGCAAAGTAGACAGATCAGAAGGAGAGCAGGGGGCTAGGCTTGGGTAACTGTTCCAATATCAGAAAAAAAGTCTGCCTATTTTTTAATTGATGTATATTGCAAAGTTGCTTGAAATTATGTTTACTTTTCAAAAAGATTAAGTTATGTTTGTTTGGAGTTCCCCTTTAATCTAAAATTACTTCAGGTTGCTTTGTTTTGCTTAGTTTGCTATGCAGCATAAAAATAGATTTTTGTACTTACCGTTAAATCCTTTTCTCTTGTCCTACATTGGGGGACACAGGCACCATGGGGATGAAGATCCTGTTGCTTGGAGGATGGACACTAAACGGTTAATAAGCTCCTCCTCCTGCACTGGTTCTCATACCCTGCCTACTTCCTTTCCCCTCAGTTTTCGGGCCGAAGAAGGAAGGACAACCCTACTATCACCATGTGCAAACAGAAAAGGAACTCTCACCCCCTATGAACTATATACAGTCACACTTAGACAGTGTGCTAGAAGAATTTTGAATTATAACCTATTCAGGGAGGGAAGGCCTGTGTCCCCCAATGTAGGACAAGAGAAAAGGATTTAACGGTAAGTACAAAAATCTATTTTTCTCTTGCCTAGATTGGGGGACACAGGCACCATGGGGACGTCCCAAAGCTACCCATGAGGGCGGGACTTGCACCCCAGTGCTCAGCTTACAACAGTCTGTAGCACCTTTCTCCCAAAGCTTGCCTCAGCCGAGGAGAAAGTGTGTATCTTGTAGAACCTGGAAAAAGTGTGTACTGAAGACCACACTGCAGCTCTACAAACCTGTTCAGCGGAAGCCTGGTGGCGTACTGCCCAGGAAGTACTCATCGACCTGGTCGAGTGAGCTCGAATCCCGAAGGGTGGAGGTCTATCCTTTGCTACATAAGCCTTTGAGATGGCCGACCTGATCCATCTGGAAATCGTTGCCTTCGATGCCCGGAGGCCCTTTCTCGGTCCCTCCGGAATGATGAAAAGACTGTCAGTTCTTCTTATACTTTTGGTAACAGAGACATAAATACTCAGCGTACGGACTACGTCTAGCTTGTGCAGCTTTTTCTCCATCTGTGTCTTGGGATGAGGACAGAAGGAAGGCACTACAATGTCCTGATTCAGATGAAATTCGGACACAACTTTAGGTAAGAAATCCGGTGTTGGCCTTAGAATTACCTTGTCCTTATGGAAAATTGTGAATGGCACTTTACACGATAAGGCTGCCAACTCTGACACTCGTCTAGCCGACGTGATGGCTAATAAAAATACTGTCTTAATAGTCAGTGTAAGCAAGGGAATGTCCATGATAGGTTCAAAAGGCTGTTCTTGCATAGCTGATAGTACTAGGTTAAGATCCCATGGCGGAACCGGGTGACGGTATGGTGGTGCCTGTCGAAGAGCACCCTGTATGAAAGTCTTAATGTTAGGCCGCAACGCCAACTGGTGTTGGAAGAAAATAGATAGTGCAGATACTTGGACCTTCAAGGAACTGATGGCTAGACCCTTATCCAGTCCCTCCTGCAGAAAACACAGTACGTTTGCTTCGTTTAAGATCCGTGGATCTTTGGAGTTAGTCTCGCACCATGAGATGAAGGTCTTCCATATCCTATGGTAAATCCGTGCAGATACAGGCTTTCTGGCCTTTAATAATGTAGGTAAGGCCTCCTGTGGAACTCCTGACCTGGAGAGTATCAAGGCCTCAAGAGCCACGCCGTTAAATCCAGCCGTGGAGAATTCGGGTGGACGATAGGTCCCTGTGTTAACAGATCGTCCCTGACTGGAAACCGAAATGGAGTGTCTGCTGCTAGCCGCATGATCTCTGCGAACCAAGGTCTGCGGGGCCAGAATGGAGCCACCAGTATCGCCTCTACTCTCTCTTCCTTTATTCGTCTGATGACTCTTGGAATCAGAGCGAGAGGTGGGAACACGTATACCTTGTGAAACGGCCAAGGTGCTATTAGCGCGTCCACCGCTACTGCTAGAGGATCCTTGCTTCTTGCCATAAAGCTTGGCAGCTTGTTGTTGTATCTTGACGCCATTAGGTCCACCTCTGGTATACCCCACCTTTTTACTATCTCTTGGAACACTTCCGGATGCAGACTCCACTCGCCCTGATCTACTGTCTCTCGACTGAGGAAGTCTGCTATCCAGTTGTCTACTCCTGGAATGTGTACTGCGGAGATGGCTGGCACATTCTCCTCTGCCCAAAGAAGTATCCTTTGTGCTTCGGCCAACGCCGCTTGGCTTCTTGTGCCTCCCTGATGGTTTATGTAGGCCACTGCCGTCATGTTGTCCGACTGAATTCTCACTGGTCGACCCTTGAGATTGTGGGTCCAGTGTGACAAGGAGAGCCATATCGCCCTGAGCTCTAGGATGTTGATTGGGAGGGATCCTTCCCCTGGGCTCCATCTGCCCTGTACTGTGTGTTGTTCCAGTACTCCTCCCCACCCCTGTAAGCTGGCATCTGTTGTTACTACTGTCCATGTATGGTTGGGAAACAGCTTGCCTGATTGCAATGTTGATGGTTGGAGCCACCATTTCATTGACGCCTGAACGGGCTCTGTTATCAGTATCCTGCGGTCTAGCTCTGTACGCATCTTTCTTTGATGTAATAGAATTAGTCTCTGCAATGGTCTGGTGTGTAATTGGGCATACGGTACAGCTGGAATAGCCGCTACCATTGTCCCCAGTGCTCTCATGGCTACTCTGAGTGGTATGTATCTCTCTTTCTGAATGATCATTAATCTTGTGCGAAAGGTGGATATCTTGGCAGGTGGAAGAAAAGCTTTTCCCAGCGACGTGTCTATAATCAGACCTAGGTATTCTGTCCGTTGCGTTGGAGTGAACATTGATTTTTTGTAATTGATGAGCCAACCTAATTGGGTCAATCTTTCCACCACTGTCTGTAGGTGACTTGTTGTTAAGGCATGAGACGGAGTTTTGACTAGTAGGTCGTCCAAGTATGGTATGACTCCTATTCCCTGCAGCCTTAAATCTGCTAGAGCTGCTGCCATGACCTTTGTGAAGACACGCGGGGCTGAGGATAGGCCGAATGGAAGTGCCACAAATTGCCAATGTTCTCCTGCAGCGAAGAAACGAAGGAATCTGTAGTGATTGGGGTGTATTGGCACGTGAAGATACGCGTCCTTGATATCTATTACTGTCATAAATTCCCCCATCTCCAGGGACAGCAGAACCGATTGAATGGATTCCATTTTGAAATGTTGACGTTTGACATATTTGTTTACTGCCTTTAGATCCAGCACAGGACGGTAGGATCCGTCCTTTTTGGGGACGATGAACAAATTGGAATAAAAACCTCTGCCCCTGTCTAGAGGTGGAACCTGCTGTATGACCCCTGAGCTTGTGAGATCTCGGAGAATCTTTCGAAATGCTGAACGCTTTGGCTCCTTTGAGGGAAGACGTGACACAAAAAATCTTTTGGAGGAATTTGTATAAAGTCTATGAGATATCCGTGGGAGACTACCTTCAGGACCCAAGGGTCTTGGACTCTCTGTTCCCACACCTCCCGAAAGTCTCTTAGGCGTCCGCCTATAAAAACACTCTCGGGGGTGGGCACCTCTTCATGCGGAGGCGGGTTTCTCCTGAGAAGGCTTGGCGGTTTGTCTGGTTGAAGACCAGTTGTGGCCTTGTTTGATTGGATATCTGGAACGGCTGGAAGATTGGTGCTTTTCCGTTTGTGTTCTCTGCCTTTGGCCTTGACCCTGACGAAAGGGCCGCAGAAAAGGTCTTCTCTTAAAGGTGGTGCGCTTGGGTCTGTTTTGCGGTAACAGGGTACTCTTTCCACCCGTCGCCTGTGATATAATCTTATCGAGCTCTGCTCCAAAAAGCTGTTTACCCACAAACGGAAGACTGACTAGTGATCTCTTTGATGTGAGGTCCGCAGACCAGTTTTTTAACCATAGAAAACGTCTGGCTGCAATGGACTGTGCTGAAGCTCCGGCAATGAGTTTTGCTGCATCCAATGCTGCTTCGCAGATATAAGAGTTTGCATCGGCTATTTGTGACAATAAAAGATCAGTAGACGGGTCCTCAGACCCAATAAGTTGTGCTACCTGCTCAACCCATATCTCTATTGCTCTTGACACCCACGCTGTGGCAAAGATTGGTTGAAGCGCCGCTCCTGCTGCTGAAAAAATGGCCTTACAGAAACCCTCTAGACGTTTGTCTATTGGGTCCTTAAAAGAAGCTGCGTCAGCCACTGGTATGGTTGTGGTCCTAGATAGACGTGACACCGGAGGATCCACCACTGGTGGGGAGGACCAGAGGTCTGTATTTTCCTGAGGAAATGGATAGGACTGTGAAAAGCGTTTAGATAGTTGGAGCTTGCGGTCTGGAACTTTCCACTGAGCCTTAACAATGTCATCTAAGTGCTCATAAGCCGGAAAAACATATGAAGTCTTCTTCTGCCTTTTGAAAATGTTTTTGCTAGGCTCAGCTGTAGCTGCTGTGTCTTCAATGTTTAATGTTTGTAACACTAACTGTATCAGTGATTCTACCTCCCTTTGTGACCTGGGAGTATCCAGCTCCTGATCTGACTCCTCCCCTGACAACACTTGCCCCTCTTCCCCTGACTCTTCCTCTTCAGGTGACTCAGGTGGGGGGGAATGAAACCGCTTAGAAGCAGTTGCCTGTGCGCTCATCCTTTGTGGCTGACTAGAGAGGTGCTCCAAAACCTTGTCCAAAGTCTCTGGAATCCTGGCTAGATTCTGTAGACCAGCCAGTGAGAGGGAGAGAGCACGCACCAATTCAGAATCCGAGCTCGCCTGAGAAGCCGAAGCTATCGCTGAGCCGGATTGTAGGGTTGCATTTGGTAAGCTAGGAGCCGGTATATTACCAGTACTACAAGCTACACACTTTGGGTCAGAAGAGGCAATGTCAAATTTTGTTTTGCATGACGAGCATGCAAGGAATGCAATTTGAGATGGGGTGCGGGACTTAGTCTGCCGCTTAGAAGAGGGCATTTCCTCTACTCTGTCAGTCATGCTATAGAGGGTTGGCTCTTCCTTAAGAAAAGGAAGCAGGCAGGGAACTGAGAAAGTCCTGTGTGCACCTGGGCTGTCCCTGTATGGGCGACCTGCATGGGTGAAAGTGACATGCTTAGTGCCAGAACAAGACTAAAACTGCCTAGGGAATACAACAAGAGTACTTACTCTGGTTGCTCTGCAGTATCGACTCAGTAAGTAGAGGAAGCGAGTGTATTCTCTCCTCCTTTTGCCGTTCCAGCTCGTGTCCCAAGATGGCGGCCGGAAGTGACGTATGCGCCGGCAAGGACGGTGAAACGCAAGTTGCGCAGTATGCCCTCAAGGAAAATGGCCGCCGTAGAGAGTGCATCCGCCGACTCCCTCTTCCAAGATGGCGGCCGGAAGTGACGCATGCGCCGGCAAGGACGGTGAAACGCAAGTTGCGCAGTATGCCCCAAAGAAAATGGCCGCCGCAGAGAGTGCCGACGCCCTCTTCCAAGATGGCGGCCGGAACAACATGCGCAGAAGAATCGGACCAACACAATGACGGTCCCTCCGTGTAACTAAGCTGTGCCGTTCCTCTAGAGCCAGAGCGGGTAAGAACGCTTTCTGCTCCTAGGGGGGATGTGAGTAAGCAGCATATAGGGGCCTACCCTGTCTGTGGAAGTCGAAGCAGAAGGGGGTGAAAAGGGGATAATAAAACACTTACCCCTTTCGTTGCCAGCCATTCCTGCCCTATTTTTGGTGCGTACCCCGTTCTGGGCTGCTGGTGCAGCCTCCGTGGAGCGGGAACCAGCAGCCCCAGGGTGTTGAGGGAGCCTCTGCCTGCAGACCTCCGTGGAGCGGGAAGGCAATCAGGGCACAATATTATTCGGCTGGTGGGGGGCTCGGGAAAGTGAACTCAGGCCCCACTGCTGGCATGGCACATGAATAAATCGGCACCATTGCTCCCAGCCAGTAGCATCCGTCCTCCTTCTGAGGACACTAAAGTAAAACTGAGGGGAAAGGAAGTAGGCAGGGTATGAGAACCAGTGCAGGAGGAGGAGCTTATTAACCGTTTAGTGTCCATCCTCCAAGCAACAGGATCTTCATCCCCATGGTGCCTGTGTCCCCCAATCTAGGCAAGAGAAAATGCTTTAGTTTGCAGCTTTAAATTTACTACTGCCTCATCTTGACTGGACACAACCTCCTGTATTTATTACACTCCATAGCCCTCCTGTTATGTCATAATGTCCTTCAAACAGTGAATTCCAAAAAGTTTTGTATGGCCACTGTAAGGAGGTCTGGGCCCAGCAAAACTGTGGCTCAGCCTAAAGACCAGTTAGTATGAGATTTGGGAGAATGCCAATTTTGTCTCCTGGAAGGTGAGCTTGAAAGTCATTTAGGACACTTAGCTGTGGTCCATATTGTTGGATCTGTGGCTGATGCATCAATTTATCACAATTTCATCACATATGTATCAGTGCTATGAGCAAAGAGTGGCCAAGATCAAATTTTGTACCTCAAACGGGTACTGGAGTCTTAAAACCACTGCCTAAGAAGAAATAACAGGCTTCGTCTATTATCATTTAGAGCAGTGATTTCCAACGAGTGGCTAACATGTTGCTCACCAACCCCTTGAATGTTGCTCCCAGTGGCCTCAAAGCAAATTTTTTAATTTCAGGCTTGGAGGAAAGCTGTGGTTGCATAAAAACCAGGTGTACTGACAATCAGAGCCTCCTGCCAGTCCTCATAGGGGCTACCATAAGCCAATCACAGCCCTTATTTTGCACCCCAGAAACTTTATATCATATATGTGTTGCTCCCCGATTCTTTTTACATTTAAATGTGGCTCTCAGGTATAAAAGGTTGGTGACATCTTTGACTACACTGAATAGTGAGCAGCCCACTCAGAACTAAATCCTCACTTCTACACCTTAGGATCTGCAATCTCCTTACTCCCATTCCTTTCCTCCTGTGTCTCTCTTTCCACTACTCCCACATCTTTCTATCCAATGACTATTACTAAATTCCTTCCCCACCCCTTTTTCCCCCTCCCCCTCTCTCTCCTCCCCCCCTTATTTTGTTGAACGATAGGCACGCAGGCTATAGTATCACTTGCCTAGGATACATACTTGGAACCTAATTTAATGAAAACTTGCAAAGGAACATCCACATTTGGCAACTAAGATAGATTGTTTATTGAAAAAAAACTGCCTGTCTTGTGATTTTTCACTGTCGATTTGAAATACTGTATTGTATTGTTTTCTTGAATGTTGCAATAAAAATCATAATAACAAAAAAAAAAAAAAAAGGTTGGTGACCCCTGGCTCAGAGTGTAGACTGGCTATTATTGGTAAGATCCACTCATTAGAAGAAGATACTTCTAAAAGGAGAATTCAACCCCCCAGGCGCAAAAATCCCTCCCCTGCAAAGGCCCCGCTCCCTTCTCCCCCCCGGGCAAATGCCCCTAACTTGTTACTTACCCCTCCTTCTAGGTCCTCTCCAGCTGAGTTTATGGCAGCCATCTTCTCCCGAGTGCTCTTCTTCCTGTATTCAGCGCAGTTTGGTGGCGCATGCGCAGTAGGAGGCATTTACCGGTAAGGATCTACTGCGCATACGCCGAAAGTCACGACGTTTCCAGGAAAAAAAACTGAATCTTCGTGACTTTTGGGCGCATGCGCAGTTGGGAGGTATTTGCCGGTACGGAGCTACTGAGCATGCACCCAAAAGTCAGAAAGTTTACGATTTCTTTTTTCGGAAACCTCGTGACTTTCGGCGAATGCGCAGTAGATCCTTACAGGTAAATGCTTCCTACAGCGCATGCGCCACCGAATACAGGAAGAGAAGATGGCTGCTGTGAACTCCGCTGGAGAGGACTTAGAAGGAGGGGTAAGTAACATGTTAGGGGCATTTGCCCGGGGGGGGTAGGCCAGGGGGAGGAGGGAGAGGGGCCTACGCAGGGGAGGGTTTTTGTGCCTAGGGGTTGAATTCTACTTTAAATGTAAGGATAGGTAAGTTTGGTAAGATACTTTTAATATGCCACTTAATTTTATATAAACTATCTATTGCTTAAGTATTCAGTTTCCTAACTAAATGATATTCTCCAAATTACAGAAAGATCCCTTATCCAGGTCCCAAACATTCTCCATAACAGGTCCCATACATGGGTAAAACCTGGGAAACAAGTGTGCTAGTTTTAATTCTACACATAACTATCAAGCACTTCGTCATCTACATTTATATTTCTCCACAGTTTGCATAATAGGACACTCTGAGTTTCAGACCTCACAAACAGAATAAATCATGCTTCCCTTGCTAGCAATGATAGTTGGTGGCAATATTGACTAGTGAATAGCAGGGAAGCCAATGGGAATGAAAGTATATTTTTTTATACATAAAACGAAGCAGAGAATTTAAAATCCTACAAAATGTTTATTGGCTTCTACTACATTTGCTAGTCAGCCAGCCCCCAAACATCTAAGATTCTACACCATCAAGAGGAGAGAAACTTATCTAGACTGTGTAATCATATAATGCAAAGAGTCTACCATAGCTGGGATTACTGGGTCAGCACTTTGCTCCACTACTCATCACTGTGTAGAACCGTCAAGCCATGGAATAAAAATCATAGCAACACACAAACATGACTGGGGTTGTAGCTTAGACTACTGCAACCAGGGGAAGGAAAGCTTAAGAAGGTCAGTAAATGAGACCAATCAAAAGGAGAAGGTGGGGTGAGAAAATATCCTGTTTGTTTACATTCAGCAGAGAAATATATGTTATCATAATTGCACCTGCTTACTTTTATGGCAAAGCTGTAGCAGTTAATGGCAGCCTGCAGATGTTCCTCAAACCCTGGACACTTCAAGCGCTGAGTTTCCTTTTCTTCTTGCAAAAAAAGACGTGCAGCTTCTGTTAATGCCATGGCCTCTCCTGGAGCATTAAACAGCGTCTGCTCACATCTGCCAATAGAAATGTGACTAGTTATGATCACTCACTAACCTGCATCCCTCTGTAACAGTCCTGACACTCTCATCTACTTGTTAGCCCCTTGTATGTTTGTGCTATGAGAAAAACCTCAGCTACATTCCACAACAGCAATGATGCTCTGCAGAGTGATGACAAATAAATACTATCTGGTTTAGTGTAAGGATCTGGGCTTTTTCTTGATTTACTCACCTAGCCATAGCTAAGTTACAGAAACCAGCATATTGAAGGCAGTCTTGTTGCTTGAGTTCTTTAGCCAACTGACCTGAAACATAAATAAATGCACACAATTCATAACACTACTAAATGCATTATAATTATTATTGCATTACAGCTTTTCCACCCAAAGTCATAAGTTGCCTGTCAAATGGCATGTACCAAAAGTGATCCCTATGGATTTCTGATCAGTAAAACAGAATGTTGAATAGTTCATAGCTTCAGGATGTTAACTAGGAGACTTATTTGTCATGAAATATGATTAGGCATTTCCTATTAAATGATATGATACCGCCCAGCTGGGTGAAGGCCTTCAAAATGCAAGAAGAGAGGGGGAAAAGGGCACGTATCTGCCAAGTACGGATTGTCTTCCTTTACAGATGAGTAGAAACGAGGCAGCAACTGTCCCAGACCTCTGGAGAGTTGGAGTCAATACCCACCTAAGGTGGGAGCAGCAAATTTCTTCATAGAATGGGAAAGTTTGGAGGAAGCAGACAGGGAAACAGGGAAGGGATGCTTCAGGGCTAGTAGGTGGAATTAAGCTAGGTTCTAAGCCATGGATCTAAGCCATTTACTCCTAGGCCACAACTTGTGTACGCCTACACAACTTTTAGGCAAATAAAAGAAAATGAGTATTTGTGGAACATAGGAAATCAAACCTACAATAGGAAGAGTCCCTTTTTAATTATTTAGTGTCCACTCGCTATTGGGCATGTAACATACAGTACATGAAAGGGGAATCCATTTTTTACATAGCTTCCACTTCCACATATGAAATTGTAAATAACTGTAATGCAAGATTTTATTATAAGTATGCAAAACAAATATATTATTGGGTTTATACTATACCCATCACATTAGGGTTGGGTGGATCTGCTCTAGAATGCTAATGTTAGTTATAGTAGGTACTCATCAGAAAAGTTTATTAAAGAAATCTTACCAAACTGCTCACTAGCCTCAGCAACATTTGGCTTCCGTAAAAATCTCCTAAAATTAGAGAAGAGAAAATATTCACTTGAATACTGAACAAAGCAATCTTTTTTTAATCCAGCTAACATCTTTTATAAATACTGATTTCAGGCCCCCAGATTATTATAAAAGGGTTAATTAGGGACATCCCTAATATCTATCCACTCAGTTGAACAATAAGGGGTGTCATTAACAAAGACCTCAGATACAAAAGCACAAACACCCAGTCAAACAGCACTTGCCCTGATCAATAAATCCAGCACCAGGTACAGTACACAGGGCTGTCAGGCACAATACAGCCCTGTCCTTCCCACCTGCTACAGGGCAGTTAAGTACATGACACAACATGAGCAACATGCAAATTATGGGAAATGCCAACCCTGCCTGTCCCTCATGAATACATCACTGTTTATCACAAGCAGTGCTGTATTCATTGGGGGAATGTGCATGTCTCTACATTGCACCCTGCATAACACTTGATAAATGAGCCCTTATATGTCCTTTGTGTTTTTATAAACATTTTTTTTTTCTCAGTATGGCCCCTCCGCTGCTGGGACCAAAGACAAATACCCTCTCTGTCACCATCTAATGCCAGACCCTTGTTTACCAATTAACATGCTCATATTATGTTCATGTATTTAAAAATATCTTGAGTCTACTTTAAGCTTATTTGCAAATCACCCTACAAACCAATTATGCATCATTGCAATAATTAATTCCCTTGTTACTGATGTAATATTCGAAATTTAAAGTGAAAGTTATACGTCACATTCATACCTTTAGGGCCACATTCTGCTCAAACTAAATTAGACTGATGCAGACTGATACTGTAAAAACACCTGGAATGCTTTATAAAATACTACCCATATGACAATGACCCAAAAGAGAATAATCCAAATAAAAATCTAGAAGGAAGCATAAGTATTAATACCCACTTGGGATAGTATGTTAATGTTAAACTGAGTAAAAATAAGACAATTGGCTACTCTCCACGCAAAGGGGCTCATTTAGGGCAGGACTCCGTGGATGATTCCGGCGTGATCGGATGCGCAAAAACACATCGGATGCGACGGAAATAAGGTAAGTAATTCTACTGTCGGATGCAGACGATGCACGCTGCGTCTGCATCCGACAATCGTGTTGCGTCATATCAACAATGCCACACGATCCGACAATAGCATTATTTACCTTATTTCCGTTGCATCCGACGTGACGCCTGCGTTTTTTCACAGCATGTCGGATCGCTCCGGAATCATCCGTGGAGTCCTGCCCTAATCAACACTGGGCAAATTTGCACCTGCTCAGTAACCCATGACAACCAATCAGGGGTCTGCTTTCATTGCTCAACCTGCTGCTGGCTGAAAAAAAGACACTGACTGATGGGTTGCTATGGGTTACTGAGCGGGGCAAATTTGCCCAGTGTTTATAACTGAGCACCCCTTTCTCCAAACTCCTGTGCAGTTTATATAACAGAGGAGCACAGATAGTTACAAGGCAATCATTGGCTTAGAAAGCAAGTAAAAATGTGTGTTTACAAGTGAAACTCCCTGCACCCTTGTGTATCCCCACAGTATCAATGGACTTGCCCCCTGCAGGTGGGGATACTCACAATACTGGTCTCTATTTTCTGTCCATCAATAAACTCCCTTTCAAAGCCAATTGCCCATTCTTCTGCCCCTTGTGCTGCACAAAGTCTGCATTAGATGCAGGGAATCCATAATGGCCCATCATTACTTTACAGAATGGTATTACTGAGCCAGTGCAATGAAGTCAATTCTATTCCTAAACAAGCAGGATAACAATTACTTAGTATAAAGGGATATTTCTTCCAGACTAGGCTGGTGGCACAGTGAGCTGAGTGACATAACGGAAAGATAAGTAAACGCATAGGATAACATTATGGAAACATTTGCGGACATTTAGAATATAAGCCATTTTCTAGCCTCACTTCTTAAGCTTGTTAGAGACAGCTCTGTAGCGCAGCAGGAAGTCTCCATCTGTCGCCATCCTGAAGAAGATGACACAGTCACGGCGCACTTCCCGGAAGGAAAACAACTGCGTGCGTGAGTGAAGCGGCGACAACGTCACGGCCATGTGACCAATACTGTGGGCGGGGGGTTGTGATGTCACATGAGGAAGTATTTTACGGCCTCTGTTGGTGCTAATGGCAGACCCACGTCACAGACTGAGCGATAACGCTCACAGAACAGTTGCTGCCCATAGAGATAAAGGAATGAGAAAATGCAGCACTGTATTGCTGTATGGTAGCACGGATATAGAAATGTGCAACATACTCACATTCCTCCTAACATTTAGGAAACAGAAAGAGGGACAAAAAGTTTTGGCCTGGCCCATTTTAGTGACCACACCCCCTAATTACCATGTTCCTTTTACATAATATGGCTGGTTATGAAAGTTTGAAGACATTTCTGTGGTTTTTATATGTTATTACAGTTTTGCAAATGAAGGTGAATTGCCCTTTAAACTGCAAGTCTTCCTTCTTATCTTATCAAACTGTTACTAAAAGTATGTTAAGTATCTATTCTGTGCTGTCTGCCAAGACCCAATTATGTTAGAAACTATCTATCTATTCTGGCTGTTTAGTGCAGTACATCAAAGAGAAACTCGGGACTTATCAGTACAAATCCGTGACAGCGGGTTGCACTGTCAAAATCATAAAGTCCCGCTCAAAACGGTTTGCCCAGCGCAAATTTTTTTCGCCAATGGGATGCAAACGAACAGAATGGTTCACACCTATACTACCACAACTCTTCACCCACCCTCTTCACAGCCATTATGCTAAAGCACACCCATAATCCAGCCACTCTCTATAAACCCTGCCCCTTTGCAACCCATGAATTGCACTTTTGTGTCTCTTTGGGCACCCTCTGCCACAGGGCCTCTGACTACAGTACCCCTATAAGAGGGGCCCTTTAAACATTGTTCCATCTGAGAGCACAATATCCTGATGCATGTGGAAGCCCTGTATGTAGGGATGCACCAAATCCAGGATTCGGTTTGGGATTCGGCCTTTTTCAGCAGGATTCGGCCAAATCCTTCTGCCCAGCCGAACCCAAATTTGCATATGCAAATTAGGGGTGGGGAGGGAAATCACATGACTTTTTGTCAGAAAACAAGGAAGTAAAAATGTTTTCCCCTTCCCAACCCTAATTTGCATATGCAAATTAGGGTTCGGTTCGGTATTCGGCTGAATCTTTCACGAAGGATTCGGGGATCGGCCGAATCCAAAATAGTGGATTCGGTGCATGTTTGTAATGCCAGCATCGGGCCATAGCCAATGCATGATAGGCATCTGTGCCAACTTTCTGCTCCCTGTCCATCATAGCTTGATGATCGCCTCCCTTATATTTGTCAATGTGTACATTAATGGTGCCACACAAATGAAACACATACATCAAGACATTTATTAGGTACAATTTAACCTTGGACATTTTTAAATCAAAACAACAGAAAAATAGATTTCATGGTTTTTATTTAAGAAGCTACAACATTTTCTGACAATACTGTATGTACACCAGAGACATTTTTAACACATTTACTACACCATCCAGTGCAGGTGTAGGCTCTATTATCCGGAATGCTTGGGACTGGGATCTTTCCATAATTTGGCTCACCAAATGCCAAAAACATTAAATAAACCCAAAAGGCTTGTTTTTCCATTTACATGGATTCATGCAGCTTATTTATCATCGAGTACAAGGAAAAAGGAAATCATTGTTTAACATTTGAATTATTTGCCTTTTCTTATGAAAAATATATTAAATAAATATTTATAATGGGTGCTCGGACAATGGAACCCATACCTGTATAAAGATTTTTACAGCTGCCAGCGAAAGTGTATACCATGAATGTGCATTTATCCATACACCTTGTATGTCACTAGTGACATATCTTATCAATGTTTTGTCTTCACACTGTACATAAATGTGAACTAGTAGGAGCTATATTCATCAAAAGGGTGAACAGACAATTCCCCAGAGAACTGTAAAAATTCTACACACATTTATAGCGCTGTGGGGTATTCCTCTGACAATCTGTATTTTCACTCTTTAATTATACCAACTCAACACAGGCGTTGACACTCACACAATCCCAAAAAAGCTGCAGCACACTGGACAAAAAAAGCAAGCATCTTATTGGTTGCTATATATTACTGCAACAGGGAAAACCTAGTGCCATATGGGGGTTAGACTCCCACACAAAAGATAAGCAAACAAATTGAAAAAGGAGGCTAAAAGGAGACTAAAAGGAGAAAGTAGAAAGGGCTGTAAAGTGAAAAGCACCGTTTGTAGGGAGCAGCAGAAGAAAAGATGAGAAGGAATTTAGGTGGAAGAGGCAAAAGAGAAGACTAAAAGCTGACGGGAAAGAGCAAACTGAGCAAAAGAGTATAATGAATGCCACGTGAAAACATGTAAAACATAGGCCATAGAAGAAAAGAGCAGAGAAAGCCTCCACATTACACAATACCTTACAATAATTCATAACAGACAGGGTTGCAGAATAAAAATAGGATCAGAGGGCCCTGCCCACAAAAGCTTACAATCTGCATCATATAATAGGTTAATATAGCTTTCTATCCAGTTGGATAGTAAAATAAAACTAATTTTCTATAGGGATAGCTGCAAGTCACTTACACAGCATATCCCAGAAACAAATGCCATGCTTTGATCTAATTAGTTAAAAAATGTCAACTGTAACTTTCGAGGCAACGCAGCTGATTGGGTTATGTTCAAAAGGATTACAGACTACAGAACATCATTACAGAAAACACTATAGAAATGTATCATGTCGATAAATATGGAGTTGTACCACAAGGAAACTGGTTGAAGAACAACTGGATATTAACACATCCACAAACTACACCACAAACTGCATGAAGAATGCCACTCAGTAACTGTCAGAAGAAATTGAATGAGCACGGCCTGTATGCTATGAAACCCTGTATTCTAGTTGTGCAAATCCCGCATAGAGAGACTAGGCAGCCAGCAGTGGTTATCACATGTGCTACTTTTAAATTGCTATGACCTACGTATTAGTAAGCGTCCACCGAGACGGCTACTCTATCTACAACTATATACATCAAATTCCTTTTTCAAGCATTACCTAATGTACAGACGTATTTACAGTTTACAGACTATATATATATATATATATATATATATATATATATATATATATATATATATATATATATATATATATATATATATATATATATATATATATATATATATATATATATACACACACACTTTTAGATTAAGTAAAAGGTTGCATTACCCTGGGCAACTAAAACTATCAGTTGTGACTCATCAGCAGTGTTCATTTTCTGTGTGTAACAAGCACCATAAGGAGTGAGTAGGCAGCAAGAGGTCAGGTCTCACAAGCCCATTTCTCTGACAGCCAACTAGGCACCTCATGACTGGAGGCTATTAAGCAGCATATTAGTGTTGTTAAACTTTTTTCTGTAGCTGCTAGTGAGTGTTATGCTGATGTGTGGGTGACTTATTCCTTACATAGAAGCCGATAACAAACCTCCACTGGATTTTAATCACTACAGAAAAGTAACCCAGCAAGATAGCATAGCCACAACGTTGTAGGTTTATTTGCCGATACTGAAACTCTGCAAACATATGTGGTTCTGTGCAGCAGCGTAACTACAGTGCACCAGGCCCCCCTGCAAAAAAATCTTCGGATGGCCGGTGCACTGCTATTCCCAACACGCTGACTCGTCTACACCTCTCCGCCCACTCCCGCCCAGTGCCAGAGCAGCCTGCATCCCCCTTCCCCAGCCAAAGGTAAGATAGCAGCTGGGGAGGGGGGGTTCCATGTAACTGTAGGGGTCTGCTTCCTCTATAGTTACACCACTAGTTCTGTGTATCCTCTTATTTACTCTTACTGTACTTCCAGCTATTGTGATTTCATCCAGCTCAGGGTACAGTGTCAATGAGAACCGGACCCTGCTTAGGCTATGGAAACACAGGCTGTTGTCAGCGACATATCGGCTTAGAGAAGCAGATCTGCTCAGTGCCCTACTCCATTGATTTAAATCAGCCCAAATACACAGGCTGAAAACAGCCGCTGACAACCAGGGCCAGAACTAGGCAGAGTAATCACGTGCCTAGGGCGCAAAGCTGGGGGGGCGCCAGGCACGTACCTGCTCTGTTGCCCACGTATCGCAGTTTCGCACATGACAACAGCCTGTGTGTCCATAGCCCTAAGCTATAAATCATCAAGACTGCTAAAAGGTGTTAAATAAAAAAAAGACTTGGGGGAGTTCTAAATAAATACTTTTCACAGCTACCAATACACTATAAAATTCTAATAGTCAGGCAAATGGAGGAAACTGCAATTAGGCTTAACCTTGTGTTCTTCCAATTTCATAGGCACTTGGAGGTATAAACAACTGTGCGCATGAGGCTGATGTTTAAGCTTCATACATAATGGGGCTATTTGCACTGTTGTACAGCTCTATGCACTCAAAAAGAAATTAGTCCAGCACCCGCAGTTTTGAACTCAAGCTTGATAAAAGACCATATGGTTTGAAACGTTGCTGTAATGCCCTTGCACCAATAAAGGCTGTTTTATTCAAAACTGCGGGTGCTGGACTCATTTCTTTGTCAGTATTGCCAGTGGAAAGTGGCCATTGGAGGACGTGCAACCAGCCAAGTAAGAAAGTGGAAGGAATATATTTGAAGAACATACAGGTCTGAACTTCATGTCTCTTTAGCGCAAACTATAGATCCCAAGAACAGCATTTGCCAATAACAAGTTGTGGATTAGCAGCCAAGAACCTCAGGTTGTCCACCCTGACTTCACAAAAAATAATACCCCATTTCCTACACTCCATAGAAAGAAAATATTGTGTCATGGATAGCAGCTTACAGTACCTTACAAAAGCAGAAACGGAACTAGAGGGGGGCGGGCCCTGGCGCAGGACGCGCAGCCGGGCCCCCCGCCCCCCTCCGTAAACCCGGAACTGGCCGGGATACCATAATTTATGTACATAAGTATAAATCTGTGCTTGTCATTTCCAAAAATCTCACCTTGTCCTAGACAGTTTCAATTAAAAATAATGCTCAGAACAGAGAATCTTCTGTACAGATAAGAGCTGCAACATCAAAGACCATTCCTAGCCAACTAGAATAAAGGTTGTTGAAAAGCTGTTGGAAAGTTTATATAAAATGCAATACAACTTTCTTTCGCAGCCAGTGACATTTGCCTTTTACAACAGTACTCTACTTTTAATCCAAGGGGAGGAAAAATAATAGTAAATAGCCATGCACTGATATTTATGTGTTTGTATGTCATAAGGAGGCTGAAGATGTGATTACAGAGCTATGTCCTAGCTGCTATGGAGTGCCCTTGTGTGTTGTGCACTGTGTGGCAACAACTGGTGATAGAATGCCATCACCAAGATTGTGTAAGTAATGCCCTGGAGGAGTGATTTTAGGACCAATGGGGTCTATGCGCAGCTAAAGTGATACTGCAAGGTTCTCATGGCTCTCCACACCATATAGAAAGCTTCCAGAAATGTTCATATTAGGTTAATATAATGTATCAGGTACAACATTAAGACATTCCATTTATCAGCATAATGAGGCCAATTCAAACACATTCTCTCAATATCTTTTTTTTTTAACCCCCCTCCAGGTGTTGCTGAACTACAAATCTCAGTACACTCTAAATCTCTAATTATATATATATATTGAAGGATATTGGATTTGTAGTTCAACAAAATCTGGAAACCTACGGTTGAGAAACAGTGTTTGGGTTGTGATGTTTGCTATGATATCATGTTTTCCAACAGCAGGAAGAGAACCACACATTACAGCACAGGTAAGTCCCTTGTTGGATCCATCTTCCAATATTTCTTCTCCATAAGATGACATAGCTAGGGCTGTATTAAGGACAAAAGAGAAACAAATTATCCCAAAGCCATAATATACAGTCCACAGAATTTGAGAGATGCAGGCTTTCCATTCTTTACACCATTCAGCATTATGTTAGAAAAACACAAGCTGACAGACAGGTCATGGAAAACTAAGGGAGGTCACATGTAAGAACGGAGCTTTCCAGAGGCACAGGAGACTCCTATCTAGTGATCATTAATACCTCTCCCAATGTAGGCTTGGAAGTCAGTCATAATAAAAACGATAACAGCGTGGCTTCTATCAATTCTTGTTTTGGGCAAAAATTCTAAGCATGTTGAACTTTGCAGAAACTCATTTATTAATAGTGGATATTTCACAGCACCCAGTTAAATACTTGCTTTGAGTATTCTGCCTATATTACACTGTTTAAAGCAAATCGCTGAATGGTTGCTATAGGTTACTGCACTGCTTTAAATGCTATCTGAAGTTAGGCGTCGTGGCACTTTGGTGGTTACTAAAGACAAGATAATTAAAAATGGAGATATGAAACTGAAAATCACACCATATTTTTCTTCCAAAGCATTAAAAAGGAACTTAATTGAGGCTAGGGCTAGATGACGTCGAAATCAGCCTGCTGAAATCTGCAGGCTGGTTTCAGCCCCTACCGCAAGCTGTACCCTCTTAAGTCATTTGTGTCCTGAACCCTTGTGTCGGCTCCGGCGTGAACACTCTACAGATTTCAACAGGAAATGCAAAGTCTCACTAGTGTGTTTGCCAAGACAAGGATTTTGGACATGAACGAAGATGGGAGATACTGCTTCTGGTAGGGGCTGAAATTGGCATGCGAATATCAGCAGACTGATTTTGGCCCTGTCTGGCCATAGCATAATGCATGCTTTGTTCCCCTGCAGATACTTCCTCAAAAATAAATATGGCACCACTCTATGGAACCCAGAGTTCCTGAGCGATATTGCTGCTTGTCTTCGAATTTTTTTTCTAAGTAGCTGAGCTGAGCTAACCACTGATCAAAACAAGGAAATGCACAGTGAGTGACCTCTTTCATTGTCTAATTTAGTCGATTATACTAACTGTAAGCTTTTGGGACTGCTTAGATATCTTCCTCAGGCATGGTATAACTTTTTTGTACACAAAACAAACTGTTATATGGCAGATATAAATATTCATACCTTCTGAGGAATAGTACCAAACTTTAGCCTACTTAGAATTCTCTTCACATCATCAACCTTTGGCCTAATTTTTGCATCTCCCACAGACAAAGGATGGCTGTAAGACATAGCCCATCTCAAGGCAAGCTTGCTGACCACTAAGGTTTGGGGCACATTGTCTGAAGCTCCAATGTTTCGATCTGATGTCACAATGACGACAAAGGCGTCTTTCTCCAACTCCTTAATTCCAACTGATTAGTAAGAAAAAAGACAATTTCTGAATACAGTAATAAAGATCAATGGCATATTTAATGTAATTTGCATTCCTTCTGGCTTAGTCAGTCACAATAAAGGGTTCAGCCACTAGCACACTTGCATTGGGAGAGTAAAGAAGAACAGCGCAAGTGCCTCCCAAGGCACTATTCACTTCACTGTGGTGGTGGTGGGGCATGGGTTGCGCAATGGATGAGATTTGCGATGATCTCAAGCAGGGGCTCCCCCATTTACTACCATGCATCTCATTCATTGCACATCACTTCGCTAGGCAGTGAAGCAGCTTCAGGTACAAAAAGCCGAATTAGGGATAGGTAGAAAAGGTATGTGTCTAGCGCTCCTCCCTCAGTTGCGCCCTAGGCACCTGCCTCTTCTGACTACCCCTAGTTCTGGCCCTGAAGGAAAAATAAAAATTTGCATTGAGACATATCAATATAAATGGTGTTACAAAATCTTTTACACAAACAGTAACAGGCCAGCACAGTATTTTGTGACAACCCATTTTGCTCATCTTGAGGGTAACAGAGAATGCCTATGCCATGAAAAGCAGTGTGATAGCTTCTTTTCAGATGTAAATTAGCAACCATAAACTAATAAAGCACACCACTACCAGATCATTATATTTACAACACTCCTGTTCAGTCTTTTCCTCACTCCAGTGCTTTTACATAATGTTAATAAGGTTTCCATACAAGATACCACTTACTTTCCATCGTAACAATGTTTGCGCTAACATTAAAGATATCCAGTATAACACCGGGATAGCTTGGGTGGAGAAGGAGGAGATGTCTATTCCACTGTGTATCAACTTGTATATTCAGATTCTGCAAAGTATGAAGCACATTCAAGTTAAATGAATATTTACATTCAGGCGTTTTTAACCCAAATAGATTTTTTTTACACTTAAGCAAATGTGACGATGTGACTCGATGCATGCAGCGCTATGGCAACCTCACTGGCTGCCACACCTTCGCCACTTACAAACTTCACAAGGAGGTCACTCTGCTCCGGACCTTGCGCCACCCAGGCATTGTTACGGTAAGAGCATATCAGCTATTAAAAGAGACATTACCGAAGCTGTCACAACAAGAAACTGGCCATTACCAGATTTGAAAAGAGACCAATTCTTCTTGGAACTGGGAAACCGGCATGCCACAGCTGCATCACTCATAACTTCCAGTTTTGGCAGAAGTCGGGTTAGGGAGAAGATGCGGAGTATTTTTTTAATAAAGCATTGCTATTAATAAACTTGCAGGGTAGATCCATTATTAGTGTGGGTAGAATGGATTTTTTAAAAAAATTTTAGTGTTACAGTTCATTTAAGTCTGTATATAACCTGCATAACTGCTAGTTGATCAAGAGGAAGCAAAAAAAACCCAGTTTACATACACCAATGCAAAAACATGGTCAAACTATTTTTTTACTTCACTCATCATGTTACCATACATCTTTTCTTTATTTCTCTGTGAGGTCATTTCAAAGTAATACTTTTTTTTATCTGATTTCCTGTTGTTACCAGTAGTGCCAGGACTACTTTCTATATACTAGAAGCAATTTCACGTATGCTCAATGACACGCAACAATGTCTACTTGCTATACTCTGATTACTTTGGCGAGCATGAGCATGACTTCCTAGCACTCACTCATCCCACTTTCACACATTGAAGTCTTACTCACTGTGCTGTTGGCTGGAAGGCTACCATCACCCCAGAAAACAAAGGCAGACTTCCCATCCGAAGTTGGGACAGAAGCAGCCGCTGCTTCTTTCACATGCCATGGAACTTCCCATTCCCAGAGAGGTACACCAGATGTGCCATCAATAATGACGATCTGAAAAGGAAAGCAATTCTGAAAGTCACTGTTATGTAAAATGATTGTTTTTTTTTTTAAATCAATAAAAATATTTTAAAAATACCTATGGAGTTGAAACAGTGCTTTCTATATACAAGGCTGCAGCGAAGAACTCTTCTAAGGGCCCTTACACAAGGGGTGTCTTCTCTCGGTTGGTCTTTCATGCTTTCCATGAAGGAACGTGCCCAATCAGGAAGCATGGGCTTTGGTTCTTCCTGCGTTCCACTGTGGTGGAAGACACGAAGGATCAACTGCTGGAGGACGTAGGAACTAACACCCATGTGTAAGGGCCCTAAGGCTATCAATACTGCAGCTCTCGACAACAGTTCCTAATTAATGGAAACTAAAAGGGCAAAACCAATACTTAAATATAAAGAAGATTTTGTATGCACAAAACACAACTGAATGGAAGCAGGTCAAAATCAAGCCTTATTAATGCAGGTGAAGATGCAATAGACTCAGAAGGTGTTTAAATATTGTTTTGCCAGTCATCATTTAGTTTATTTTCAATTAGGCCTTTTTAATCCTAAAAAGATCCATATATAGTTTAGTGCTGCACAATTTCCTGTCAGAAACCCCCTGAAGCATTGGAATTAATATTGACATTTTGACTGGAGAGGCAAGGGGAGAAAGAAACTGAGCTGCCCAAGAGGAGTGATGAGTTGAGGGGGCATAGTGAAGAACATGTTTTTTGCAATTGCATTATACACATCTAAGAATAAAAATAGAAGGCACATGCTTTTAAAAGTTTCCTTTTGAGCTACATAACTGAAAATTTCCCCCAAAAAATTCTATAAATCCCACCCATCTGTTCAGCTTCCTCAATAGATAGGCACATCTGAAAGGGAACTGCAGTTTATCTTTCCCAGAGTGAAGGCAGAGCTGTGATTGGCTACCCACATTTCACATTGCTTCTGAGCAAGGACCCTTCGGACTCGCCATTACTCATTTTAAGAGAGGATTTATGGGGAACTCTAATAATGGTGTAATTTTGAAATCAGGCAACACATATTATTTATAATTATTTATAATTGCTTACATGATAGGGGAAGAGTTTAAAATATGAATATATCCCCTTTAAGGATCACATGCAGGCTATTTCTTGAAAAAAGAATCAGTCGTACAGACCTATGTGGAAGTCAATTAGAATATGACCGCTCTAGACTTACCCCACCATGCCATGTCCCTCCAATCAGCTCCACAAACTCTGTGTGCTCAGCCACCAACGTCCCAACTGTGATATAGATCCAATGAGCAATTCAGGCAGCACTCTGGATAAATTTTAAGAAGTTTATTGCAACATTAAGGTAACAGCATCGCCTTACGCGTTTCGGGAAACACTCCCTTAATCATAGGCATTGTGCTGTTACTCTAATTTGTCAATAAACGTTTTCAAATTTATCCGGAGTGCCATCTGAATTGAGTTTCAAAGGAAGAGTAGGCTGGACTAAGGTCCCTGCCAGAAGCACAGTAGGAGGGGGATAGTCAATCACAGCCCTGCAGTCACACAAGCAAAGACAGGCTTTGACATGTCAACTTAGCTGCTGGCTCCTATTCCACAGTGCAGTGTGCTCCTCTGCACAGCCTGGGAAAGGAGGCAGCAGTAAGTGGAACTGTAGGGGTTTTGCAGAAATTTTCAATAAAGTAACCAAAAACACAACTTTTTAAACACATTCCTTCTATATCTAAGTGTTTAATGCACTGGAACATTTTTGTTTTCTACATAATATATGTCTCCTTTAAGAATCAAAGTGACTGCCGTTCTTTTGCTGATTTTCAAACATGTGCTAAATTGTGCAAGTGCTGTTGCAACCAATCATCAATTTGTTTTTAACACTCTACTATAAATTAGAAAATGAAAACAATTAGCAGATTGGTTGCTACTGGAAACAGCACTTGTGCCATTTATCACCTATGTTTGTAAATCTGGCCATAGACGTGCAGATTCTAGCCTCCTACCGTACGATCTCGTACGGCACAATCTTCCGACCTGCAATTAACCATTCGGATTAACAGTAGTAAAAGAACAAATCAGACGATGCTCTGGCCATGACAGCAATCATAAGAAAGTTATGTCTGAAAAATACTAGTGACAATCACCCATTGATATCATTAGATAGGCAATACATGCAGAGATATTATCAATAGCTGACGGAAATCTTCTAACCTGACAGATCGACTAAACTAACGATTGCCATGGTATGAAAAATGTCGGGAAAATCCACACACAAATCATACAAAAAATTTTCGTGCAACTTTATCTTTGCGTCTGTGGCCAACTTAAGGCAGCAGTTCACATCACATGAACAATAATAATCCTTTTGTGTACAAAGGTCCCATTTCCCTGTCTGGTAACAAGCAATGGTTAAAAAAATCTGAATCAATATTGGAAATATAATACATACCCTCTTTGAAGTATTGTTGCTATGAATTTGTAGCAAGAAGTCTAGGCTGCCATCAGGATTAAAGTGTCCAGTCTGCGGCTGACTACACAAAGTAATAAGAGATCGCATTCATGAGCCAAACATATAGATCATATGAAAAGTAATTACCACAAAGATGATTAGCCGATCTAAAAGCACATGATGCCAATGGGTTTTTGTTTGCATAGCAGTGTGTGAAATCTCATCGCATATACAAAACATTTTTGTTTCCTTTGAGCAGTAACAGGTGTTAGTCTGGCCACGTTGAAACATAATAGATGATAATATAAAGACCATTTATTTATTGGACTGTTGAGTTTTGAATATGCATAACAGCTGAATATTTGTACTTAAATTGGAAACACAAAATCTGCTCCTACTTGAGTCAAAATGTGGACTTCGATAAAAACCCTCCGTGACTTGGTTACACAGGGGGAGGGCACTGTGGTACATAAATCTAACTGTGATCTCACTGCCACAACCGAGGAAGGGCTTCAGCATGAAACACTGTGTGAACAGCCTCACAATAAACAGGTACAAAGCCTTTGTACCTTCCTTACTGGAGATTATTACATTTATTTATATCATGTACAAGCAGAGCATAGTAAAATGGTTGTAAGCAATTCCTGAAGACATATTCTTCTAGATTTATAAATGCTCGACAAATATAGGTTAACACAACCACAGAGTATCTCTAGGACTTGTGTTAGAAACTGGTACTGGCAAAACTTTAACGTGACTCAGTCCTAGTATAACGTTTTTTTACCCTTGGGCATAAGCAAGCTGCACACACACAGTGGAGTAGCCCAACACTACTACATTTCCCTTTGCATATGATCACATAGTAAAAACCTCATAGCATGTTTGAGTACAAAGTGGAGGTAAAAATGATTCATTTTGTACATACAGTGCTGTACTGACAAAATAATGGTCCCTCATATATACTGTGTTTGTACATAGCCCTCATGAAGTCACAAAAAAAACAGGATAATCAAACCACTGAAACCTTTTGACGTTCTTCAAGCTGACAGCCCATCTCTTCTCTAAGTCTTTCCCCCGCAGCAATGTCAGGCCATCAGTCGTTGTGATAAGCAGGTCACTGCAGTTACTGTCCAGAACCGGAATGCTTTGTAGGAACTCCACTCCTGTTCTATGAAATTAAAGGAGACCAGTCACTACCCCAGGCACTGAGGAATGGGGGCTATTTTGTTTTAGAAAGGTAAAAAATGTCCTTATAATATTGTTAAAGAGGTTGGTTGTGAACCAAAAGCTTTAATCTTAGAGGGAATAATTTAATTAGAGGTCTATCAAAGACTGCTTCTCATTAACCCCCTTAAGATTCTAAGCTCTTGTGAGTCCTCAAGCACTGCTACCCCTAAATCACTGTTCATTAATTTTGGGTTTGAGATGTTCTTCTAGAAGCTCAACTCCTATATAAATAAACCCCCTCTATGAACAACTCAGATAAATTAACATACTTCTAATTAATGCTTTGCTTGCTTAACTGCATCCAGTTACTCCAATTACACAATTACAACATTTCTATCACCTAGAACAGGTGATGATAACCACACTTTCTCCAACATTGCATGGTCTGAACCAGCCCTTGAAGAAAATATTTTTTTGCCCATCAAACATATATGTTGTTGCCATAAGTTCAGTATATAAAAATACTTTGGATTGCACCAAATGTTTATGTTGTTGTTTTTTTTTGTAAATAGCTGAATAACAACAAATCATCCATAAAAGTTTTAACAAAATACCAATCTAAATTCAAAGTTACCTATGCAAGAACTAAAGTCACAAGTCACTGTTGGGTGCCACATGTTTGGTACCCCCCCATGATTGTAACAGCTGGGTACTGGGGTCAGTGCTCCTGTTGGGGGAAAACTGCTCCAGCCCAGAGTATTTCTGCAGAAGTTCCTTGGCTTGATCTTTATGCCTCCTTTATGCTTTCACTTTACTTTGCATGAGCCTGCCGAACCGTAACTAAAAGAGGATGGAAGAATCCAAACAAGATGGCGACAAGGATTTCTGCAGAAATACCCTGGGGCTGTGCAGTTTTTAGTGACCAGGAGCACCAGCCCAAGGTATCAGGTAAATGATTTTACGCAATAGGAGGGTGCCTAACATTTTATTCTAAGTCTTTGGGGGCTGTGTGTGCAAAAAAATTATTTTGTGCACATAAGGACCAAATTTACAAATGTGCACAACATTGAGGATATTAAAATGAACAACAAAAAACACTAACCATTGCTTGTCTGTGCTATTTTACAAAATTATGCCACAAGCACAGTAGATTTACCTTTTACAACTTGCTGTGGTGCCATACTCTCTCAACTATAGTTAAAACTCACACAGTATGATCAACATTTGTGAAAGAGAGGATTGTGGGAGCCCAGAATAACCGGTTCCTCCTCCAAGTGCTTAACGGTTTTGTTGGCAAGAGAATGTCATTTCCATAAAATAGTCCTTCTGCATCTCAGGATTATATGCATGGGTATGCAAGCTTATTTCAGAATCTATACATTTGGATACAGGAAAGTTTCCCCAAATACAAGCAATTTATTTATTTTCTTGATATTTATATATTATATTTTATATGCACAGATGGCAAGTGAAACTGGGGACTGGGACCTGAAAGGGCATCATGACCACAAATAGTTATATACCTTTCACTACTGTGTATTATTAGGGCAAGAAATAAAACAAATTAAATTTGTTCAACTCAATGTTACCTGCTACTCGAAGTCTACACAGATATGGAAAATAATCTTGTTGTAGCTTCAGTGGTGGTGCAGGAGGGTGTGCTACTCTGAGCAGAGGAGGCTATTTTCACACGTGGGTAATAGAAGTGCCTAGAACCTTGCTTTCTTAATCCCTTCCAAGCACACCATGTTGCTCAGTAGTGATGTGGGGGCAGGCCCGATACCAGCGGGGAGAGGGTTGGTTGGTTTTCGGGCCAACACACACACACACAAGGAATTTGCGACCTAAGTATGCGCCGCTGTCATCTATTTATAGGGAATAAAGGGATATAAAGGGAAGCAGAGTGGCGGACTAGGGTTGGGTGCGGGTCGACAATTTGCACAGCTCATCCCCACCCTCACTCTCTGAATGCAGGGATTGGCTGCCTGACATATCAGCTATCAAATCAGACTGCTGCCTTACTGCAGGTCTCACCCCTTAATGTATGGCTTCAGAATGGCTACACAGCACCTGAATGACATTCCAGCCACCCACACAGACTGTTGCCCGCACACCTGCCTCGCTGAGCTAAATTAGAGTCCGAAAAGCAGAAAAAGAGAGATTTTATCTGCAGACCCCCTCCCCTTAGTTTCACTTTGGAAAAGGTACACTTTATTTTGCTACAGTTGTCCTGCAGCCTGGGTTTGCCACCTAAGCCAAACAGAATAACACAATATCCTCCTGCATCAGGCACTTTTGTGCGCTCTGTGTTAGACTGTGTGCACTAAAGATCCATGAGCGTGAGCACAATTGTATACCTTAGATGGAACATTGCCTTGTGCCTATTACCTGTAAACATTGATGGTCTGAGACCCATTCACTGTTCTCCATTTCTCCCACTCTGGATCCTCCTTCTGCAAAGCTTTGGGCAAACTCTCTCCAGTTTTAGCCTGTGTGTAAATATCTTTGAGAGCAACTGCCTGCACACTCCCTAAAATATACAGGATAAAAAGTTAATTGGATCTTACCCCTGTCCAGCAAATTTCTCTGCCACTATCAGTATCATATTAAATGTAAATTTCTGTTATCATACCTATCAGTAACACACTGATATAGGTTTTTCTTGTAGATTTGTAATATAAAGTGAAGGTGTTAATTCTTACCAAACCCAAATAAGATGTATATGGCTCCCTGAGTGGTGTAATGGACCTGTGGTCCTTGGAGTTTGCCTTTAACTGTGGCTTCGTATTTTACAACTTCTCCCAACAGGTGCCCAGTCAGACCAGAGACCAACTGGAATCCCAGATGTGGCTGCAGAGGAAAGAAGTACAGTATGTTATTGCTTTTTTTTCCCCATCAGCCCAGTAAAAGGAGAACAGTTACTGTTAAACTGCATTAGAAATGGATAAATGTTATATACTTTGCAGATTCATCAAAAAGGAGCACTAACTTCAACACAGGGAATTGTAATCCGTCCTTTCTTTCATGCAGCAGCTGCTCTGTCTTGCTTTATGGATGAGAGCCTAACACAACTGATTAATAATCAGCCAGTGGAATAACTACATATACAACAGACCCTAGGGTCACAGAGAGGCCAGGTGGCCTGGACATCGGGGTCTGCAGAGTCGTAGCCCCGGTCCTGCTTTGAACTTTGCAGAAGGTAGCAGAGCAGCACAAGCAGGTAACAAGTGGGCCAGGAGAAAAGTGACAGTTAGCATTGGGCGTCTCCAAAGATTTATTTGGGGGGGGGGGTTAGCACTTCAGAGGAACGTTACTGTAATCAGCCGTATAGCATCAGCTTCTATGACACATGTAACCCTTTGCTTATGACTGATAATTTCCAACAAACATTAAGTTTAGCTTTATAAAAGTGGAGGTTATGGGGGAACAAGGGTGGCACCTGTACTTGGAAAGGTTATTAATATCTATTTTATATATATATATATATATATATATATATATATATATATATATATATATATATATATATATATATATATATATATATATATATTAATATAGGCGAATAGTGACATGTTCCTGTTTAAATCAGACTCTGTCGCTAACTCTTAATAAAAACATTTTTAAAAAAGGTTATATATACACATTTTAATAATATAAAGACAGTTACCTGTTGCTCTCCTACAGTAAGCACCAGTAAGTCACTAATATAATCCCCATTTAGGTCTGGCAGAACAATTGCAGAAGTAGCCAGAGCCCCATTGGACAGATGGACTGAACTGGTCCAGATTGGTTTTCCTTAAAAAAAAAACATTAAACAGATCCTATTATTTTAACCAAAGATAAAAATTGCGTAGCAAACACCTTTTTGGAAATTGTGTGTGAACAGGAAGGATAGAGGGGAGGGACTGCAAGTACCTGAGGTGGCGTTGACAAGTTGCAGAAATTTGGAGCGTCCGATTAGAAGGCAAGTATTATTCTGTGGGGAATCAGGAAGCAGCAGCCCACACTTTATACTTTGGATTTCCTCCTGCACACGACTGCTCCAAAGGATGCTGTTATTAATGCCAGACAAGGCTGCAACTGAGTTGTGATGTTTCATAGCATCTTCATGCAAGGGAGAGAAATTAAGGGCTTATGAAAATACATATAATTCTAAAAAGCAAGACACAGATGCACATAAAGAAGACAGAAGGGAAATAACTGAATATAGAACTAAATTAGTCAAAATGAAAGGAAAAGAGGAAAAACAGACATGATTACAGGCAGCATTACAAAAATGGATTACACATTAAAAGGGAAACATCTTAAAAGCTATAGCTGCTTTTAGATTTCTCCTTATTTATACTATATACATTTACATAATACCAGTTCACTTTCTAGCATGTAAAATCTCTGTGCAAATGTTGACTAAATTATATCAATTCAATGAAACATAAAACAAAGGTTTGATCTGTGTTTCAAGAAAAGAACGAAAGTCATCAAACAAATCTATACTTTAAAGAAATGGACAAAACTTAAAGAAAAGGAAAAATTGGCATCCAAGGCTGATTTTTTGAAGAAGGGGTCTACCTGCCTGAGATACAATTCCTGTTTTATTTAAAGGGAGGGGAATTTTATAGAAACATAATGCACAAAATGTCTTAATGTCCTTAATATATGTGCAGAGGACCTCGTCTTTATTTTTCTTACCAGCCTGGGATAGCAGGTGACTATAATAATGGGGGTGATCGCCAGTGATTCTACCCTTCCTTTTTCTTTAAAGTATGTGAGACTCTTATGCTGTGGTTAGGAGAAAGCATTGTTCTTAGAAGCAACAAATCTATTATTTGGAATCCTACACAGAACATTTGGGCAAATACAGATAGAGATCCCATTGGTCAAAAGCCATCAGTCAGGTGTTTCGGTCGTCTCGTCCCGGAAGGTCTTTATAAAGATCTGATAGTTGACAGCCAGAGAAAATCTGAGCAGCCTGATTTACTTGGCACATGGGGGGGGCACTTAACACTTACGTATCCACTTATATGGTGGCCTTGCCAAACAAGCAGATTGTGTGAAGATCTGAAAAAGACCAACTGCAATTCTAAATGGGATTTGGTACATTTCTAGTTCTTATGGAACCAAATTTCCTTTGTACTGGTGACATCCTGCATTGAAGAACATTAGATAACTGCTTACAACCTACTACAATATCTCATTATTTCAGGTAACATAACTTCTGAAATGGCATCAAATCTTCTATATAACCATATAAGAGCATCAAACTTAAATTGTGGGTGGGGGTAGAGGCACTACCAGTTCATCATGCTCTCACATTCACTAGCATGATCCACAGATCTCAGAGGGGTACTCAATTATGTCAGAGAAAGCAAATAACTCACGTACAGAGCGCTGACCGAAACATATCGAGGGACGCCTTTTGCAATGTCAGTGCGGCTCTATTTCTGCATACAGTGCGTTACATACAGTGGGTGTGTAGCCATCGGCGCCCCGTATTACCAAGAAGTACTCAATTATGTGCCTGCCAATTCCAGTCTTCTTTTTCAGAGAGTCTTTTCAGGCTAATTGTATATTGCACAAGCAATGCCTTTCCCTTCACCACAAGAAACATCAACACATCCTTTCTAAGTACTTTCTAATAGCCCATTAGCTGCAGTTGCTCCATATCAGTTGCTTGTCTCTGTATTTCATTTATGTAGTACTAATCAGAGGGGAGGGCAAATAAAAAGAATAATAACTATTGATTTATGTTTACCTTGGGACACATTTTTAGGGGATGCAAAAGAAATTAGGATGTCCGGAACACCGTCCATATTCACATCAAACAGTTCCAGGGGAGAAGGTATACCTGTAAAGAAAAGAATCACAGACATACCTCTAAAATGGTTCACAGTTCTTTCTACTGCTTACAAGTATACTCAGCTTTATTCTAGTATTACAAAAGGACCATCAGGTAAACTTTTTTAGGTCTGGACTTTGATTTAAAGGAGAACCAACGCTTAAATAAAGAAGTAGGGTGGAAATGTTGTATATTATTTCCTGGGCTTATGTACCAGCCCAAGGCAACTACAGCCCTTTAGCAGGGAAGATCTATACAGTACACATAGAATAGTCACAGTATAAGGTTGATTAGTAATTAATACAGATAATTACTACATGGCAGCACAGAAACCAGTGCAATTAGCATCAGAATTTAATAATCAGCCCTGTAGCATCAGCTTATATTACAGGCCAACCTCATTTTCTGCTTGATGATTTGTGACAAACCTAAACTTAGCTTCTCAACAGCTGCTCAGAGCCCACTGAGCATGTGAGTGTCACAGACACTTTCCAAGATGATGACCCCCTGTGTCAAGTTTGAAGTCCTGGATCATTGTTGCTATTGAGATGCTGAAACTTTAGGCTGGTGCAATAAGTTCAGTATATGAAATATGTCATTTTTAGTCACATTAATTTTTAGGGTTTACTTCTGCTTTAACTGTAATAGTTGCTGTTTACATTGTTACAGATATATTTTTACAGGTACAAAGATTTTACAGCTCATCCGCAGTCAGAAAAACATGGGATGTACCACATGGGTGAAAGTCAAAAACTAAGAAATGGTTACCACCACCATAATAGCCTCTAACCACCAAACCTGGATGGACAGTGGCTTTGGATAAGCCTACAGTCTCCAAAATTAGGCAAACTTAAATCAAGATAGAACAATGGCTTTTATTTTATTATAATGCATTTTGCCATAAACCATAAGACTACAGCTTGATTGTTGCAAATATTCTCATTCACAAACAAGTCATCCCATATTTCCAAGGACAATTGGAATTCTCTAATTTTTTTGTGAAATCAGCCGGAACCCACATTTAGGACTGTTATCTGTGCCCTGAAAATACACCCCATGCTCTTTCATGCAGCTGAATCCCACACTTGACCTCAGATACTGTACCCAATCACCTTTTGCACCTGACATGTTGCTACCATAAATCTGCTTACTCTCTATCCCAGTTAATTCTTGTTCAGCCTATTTGAACCAGGATCTTGCCAGCTATCTACCTGTTTTTCCTGTTCTGTTTTTCTGAGCATGAAAAACTGGACTGTACCTTTTAGAAAAATAAAATAAATGCCCTTTAAAGCAGCTTTTAACAGGAAAAACAGGGGAGTATACTGGGTACATCTAGGATTTTTACATTTGGGGTTCCAGACTAAAAGCAAATATTATAATTTGTCTGAATCCACTGAAGTAAGCACTGAAAGGTAATAATAGAATAACTGTCTTAACAAACTATACAAAACACACTCTTCTACACAGTGCTTCACCAACCAATGACTTAGAAAGTTACATGAGATTTATATTACCTGTCTCCTGACCAATGCGGAGGGTCCAGAATTGGTGATGCCCTCTGTGAGGACAAGGAATGAGAAATGCGCAAATAAGAACCATGATCATGGAGACAACAACTGTTAGGAGGAAGACTGTGGTCCTTATATAAGACACCACTGGTGATGTTGCCTTCAGCTCAAGGTCCAGTCCTCCTGATGGGGATAGGCCCTCTTCTTTAGCATCAACTGGACGCTGCTGGACTCTTTTGGAGGCTCTTTCAACATCAGAGTCTGGGTCATGATATGAACCCCTACTGCCCTTCCCATTCTGAACTCCATTATGCTGGATGTTAATTACCAGATCATCCTCACTTTCATCGCTGTCCGCCTGTGTGAGAGGGTCATATTCCCGTGGGTCATGGGACTTCTTTCCTGAGAATGGATAAAGATTATGATTTTTTATATAAACCGCACGTATTTAGTAAGAGTTGCTTTAAAGGGGAACAATCATGAAAATGAAAATCTAATATAAGCTTCAGCATACTGAAATGAGAAGTTTTCTAAATAATTAAAAACACGGTACCGTTTCTGAAATAATTAAGTTTATCTTCACTATCCCTCTCTCAGTATATGTATCTCTTGTAGGGGGCCCAGAGGGTAAGGGGGGCCCGTCAACGCCGCACTTACTTGGTTAGCCAGGCCCCCTGCTTTCTGAGAGCTGCCTACTTTGGGAAGGCAGGGCGGGAGCACAGGGGGAGGTGTCTTCTGTCCATTCCTTTCCCTTATTGGTCACAGAGTTTAAGTCCTGGTTTAGCTGCTCAGGGATTGGATAGCTGAGGTTTGAACTTCCCCTCCAGCTCATCCAATAACCATGCAGCTTTACCAGGACTTGAAATTCTGTGACCAATAAGGGAAGAAAATGCTGTCACTGGAAGAAGATGCAGCCACCTGTGCTCCCCTCCTCCCTTCTGAAGTTGGCAGCTCACTGACAGCAGGTGGGCCACACTAATGAAGTAAGTGTAACATGGCAGGGCCCCCCAAAAGGTAACCCTTTGTGGTCCCTGTTGTGTGGTGGGCTCCAATTTTCAAACTTCTGGGGGGGGCAAGTTTTTTTTACATGTTTAAGGGGGGCCCTGGCCACCATTATCCTTATAATTTGGAAGTGGGCCCTGGCCACCATTTTTTTTTAATGGGGGGCCCTGACCACAAATGTTTTTTTAATGGGGGGGCCTGACCACAAATGTTTCTTTTAATGGGGGGGGGGCCCTGACCACAAATGTTTTTTTTATGGGGGGCCCTGACCACCAATATTTTTTTATTAACATATGGGAACCCTAGCCCCAATGTATTTTTTTTTTACTGTGTGGTGGGGGGGTGGACCTGTGGGGTGGGGAGGGCTGACCTCTTGTGGGGTCTAATGGCGGGTGCAGCCCAGGGGGCCCAGGAGTGAGCTCTAATTCATCTGCTAGGAAAGGAAGCCCCCCTATAAGATATATTGGATCTAACTGTCAATGAATATCTGACACCCAACTGCTGCATGATGGTATAATGAAGAGAAACATGCTGAGAGAGGAATAGTGAAGATAAATGTGATTATTTCAGAAACAATGCAGAATAAATAACTGATTGTATTTAGAAAGCTTCTTATTTCAGTATGCTGAAGCTTATATTAATTTTTCATTTTCGCGATAGTTCCCCTTTAACAATAACATAAGAGCTGCGTATGCGGCTCCCTGAATAAAACTGAAGGCCGATACTGGGGCCGCTCTCCTTTGTTGGTCAGTACATATGGCAGTGGCCAATCTGTCTAAGAGATACGTACGCCCTTCCCTGCCTAGTACCAACCACTGAGCCACAGCGCTGCGCTTTTGTGGGAACCTCCCTACAACACCCACATGAACACTTGCAAATTCCCCTGCCAACACAAACAGCCCAGCCAAACCCCGTTATTTACACATATTCACCTGGCAGCTTCAGCGCCCTGGACAGCACCGTAGCCATGCTATACGAACAATCTGCGCGTGCGCCCCGCAATGTCTTCTGGGAGATGTAGTTTTAGTTGCACACAGGAAGCTAAATGTCGCTATGGCGTTCCAGGGAGGAGGTAAATTCAAAGCCACGTGACTAAGATGTGGCAGGGTAGGGGTGTGTGATATCACTTTATCCAATCCCAGCAGTATATATGTCGTAGGCAAGTTAGGCATTTACTGACTGAAGGTGTTTGTGTTGCGCGTAGCGAATGATGGGGAGGCTGGAATGCAGAATGGCACAACCGCTGTTTTGCTAAAAGGGTGCAAACATAGCCCACACCTTGGCTGAGAGGGGATGGTCGCTCCCTTGGACTTTTCTCCCAGCTCACTGAAATTTTTATTAAGTAATAATAAGTGATCTTTAGCAGGCAGGCATATTACACTTACTCGACTAGGGTTGTCACTGGGACACCAGGGGCCCTCCCAAAAACCTTAGACCAGGGGCCCACCAATTAATCTTAGACCAGTGGCCCACTCTCAGTACTATTTTTCTTCCTCTCCTTACTCAACCCTTTATTCTCCTAGTCTCTTTTCTTTACATACTATAATCTATCATTCCATTTATTTAGCCACTTTGCTCTCATAGAAATAGAGAATGACCATGAAACAGGCCAAATGTCTAGCAGCATGAGGGGCCACTGACACCTGGGCCCACCGGGAGTTTTCCTGGTATCCTGGTGGGCCAGTCCGACACTGTGTCACCTGTTTGGTTTGACACTTTAACAGTTCGGTTTTTGTAAGGCCTGATCGGGTCTGAACATTCTGTTCGGTTTTCAGCCTTATGAAACCAGAGCAATAATCTGGCCAATACTGAGATACTCACCTCAACGTGGCTTAGTTACTATCAAGTACAGTTCATTTCTTATTATTACAGATACAAAAAACAAAGCAAATCAATCAAAAATAAGATTTTTTTTTTCTAAATTAGCATTGCTGTATTTCAGACTTTCTGGATAACTGATTTCTGTATAATAGATCTCATACCTGTAATTAAAGAGATAGGGTTGCCACCGGTGTGGTTTTGAACATCAGCAAAACATTGAGAATACTGTATAGAAATCCAGCCAGTTGCATCTAAGTGATGTAATAACCTTGCCCTGGTGTCATCATTGTGCCCACCTCTGAGTCATCATGCCTGCTCCTACATCATTGCCCCCCCCTGTGTCTTCAGCTTTAGCCATCAGCAAAGGTGGCAACCCTGACATTTTGTACCTAGGTTGGCCACATATTGATGGGAACTGGGCACCTGTGCTGTTGGCCATTGTTCTAAAATCTGCAGGGCAGCAGATGGACGGAGGGGCTTGAGTCATGACCCTGGAAGCAAGAAGGTATATGTAAGAGAACAGAAAGTTTGTTATTATTGCTGCTTTACATTGGGCATTATTCAACAAATCATTGCTTAATCAATATTATGTAGAGAGTGTTATTTTTGGACATTTTGCAATTGGTCTTCATTTTTTATGTTTTTTTTTTTAATTTGCTTTGTGTCCAGCTTCCCTTCAGTCTGGAATTAAAGCAGCTATCTGGTTCCTAGGGTCGACTTTATCATAGCAACCAGGAGTGGTTTGAATGAGAAGCTGGAATATGAATAGGAGATGGCCGATTAAAAGTAATACAAAGTAACAATAACAATAAAATTGCAATGTTACAGCAATATGTATATATTTTTTTGGCTGCCGGGTCCCATTTGAGAGCTGAGATGAGTTACAGGGACCTTTTGAGCCTGTGAGCAATATTCAGAAGTAAAAGGAGTTGGGGAGCAACAATTGCATGAAAAATGTTCTTGGGGTGCCAAATAAGTGCTGTGATTGGCCATTTGGTAGCCCCTATGTGGATTGTCAACCTACATTGAGGCTCTGTTTGGCAGTGCACCTGGTTTTTATACAACCAAAACTTGCCTCCAAGCCTGGAATTCAAAAATAAACTCCTGCTTTGAGGCCACTGAGAGCAACATCCAAGAGGTTGGAGAGCAACATGTTGCTCACGAGTTACTGGTTGGGGATCACTGAGTTGGAAGAAGAAGGCACACAATGCAAAAACTATTTTAAAAATGAAGACCAGTTGAAAAGCTGCTTAGAATTGGCCATTAGAGGAGGGGCTTTACTTAATCTCCAGAATGCTATCATAGGAGTGAACTAAGCCTATTTGTAAAGAACTTATGCCTCTGGCATTTTGTAACATGTAAAACTATACACACATATCCAAATATCATTTTTAAAATATATGATTTAGAATTTGCTGTTTCTGATCAGAAAGGAAATGTTCCAAACCTCACAGCCAGATTTACAACAAAGTCAGCTGCCATTCATCTCCTTTTGTAAATCTTCTGGCCCTGCTGCTTGAGCTGGCAGACCTGATGCTACTGCTCCTCATTCCCCTCAGGTGAGTTCCTCTCTCTCCTACATTTGTATTGAGGTGTGATTGGTTGTGCAGAGTATGCAATTGTATTCTCTAGAATAATATAGGATAGGTATCAGGTTAGTGTTGCTATAAGAGAAGAGAGGCAGTTAGGTTAATTAGACATGAGTGTAGTGTACTTATCCTGGTAAATATGTGGTGCTAGGGAAATCCAGTTCAGAAGAGAAGAGTAGGTCAGAGGACAGTAGAGACAGTCAGTGGGGCCAGGCTGTTATATACTGTGTGACTTGCACATGACAGAGAGGAAGTAGGAGCCTGTAGCAGGACACGGGTTTCCTACTATTGCTCATGGGCTACTCTGCTGTGAAACTGTACTATAAGCAGAGCAAGCCACACTAGGTAGGAAAAGGGAACTGGGGAAACATAATGAGAGAGAAAGAGAGAAGGGTGACTTTCATCTATGTAACAAATGTGGCCCTTATTTCCTAGGAAGGCTTAACTCAGGTGTCCCATGAATATATAGAAGTGCTGTAACAATGATCCATTTGATTGCTTTCATGTGTGCGAAGTCAGTGTCGGACTGGCCTGGCGGGATACCGGGAAAAAACCTGGTGGGCCACGACCCTTAATGGGCCAGACCCCTATCAGATTGTACAAACAAACAAGTTTTCTCTAGGCGCCACGCAGCGCCATTCAAGCAGGCGCGCCGAGAGGACTCGGCACATCACAGTAGGGGGGCGGGAGGGTTGGAGGGGTCCGTGGACAATAGTCCCGATGGGCTACGGGCCCCCCAGTCCGACCCTGTGCAAAGTGACAAACGGATGTCATTCATGTCACTGCTGAAAGGCACATGGGGGTTTTGCAGGGTTAGGTCATCTTCTTCACCACTGGTTTTTCCACTAGAATTGAATATACTGTGTGAGACACAACCCTGAGGGCTTGAACTTTATGTAAGTGGGAGTTCCAGCGATGTATCACCTGTTTACAAGGTTATCAAGAAAAGAATGACACGTATGGCCCTTGTTATTTTTTTCCTGCAGCCCTGATCAGGTTTTAGTTTTTGGTGTATTCCATCAGACAGGAATGCAGGAGTTAACTGGGGACTGTGCCAAAGGTAATGTACTGAGACACCAAACACAGATTACATGGAATATGCTGCACTTTATCTGTGTTTGCCATTTAAGTTTAAGTGTTTGTTCACCTTCCAACACTTTTTTCAGTTCGGATGGTTTCAGATAGTTCACCAGAAATAAAATACTTTTTCCCATCACTTTCTACTTTCTTTGTGTTTTTCTAATATCGAAGTGTAAAATCAAATTTTCACCTTTCTAGAGCAGCTCTGGGGAGGGGGTTGCTGACACTCGAAGCTGTTCTATACTGCAGCGAACAGTATTAATAAAAAAAACCTAGTGATCTACTTCTGCAAGGGTTGACAATAATATACTTGATTTTTTAAATGATGGGGTTCCTTGTCCTTTAATGGACTCTGAACTGTTACAATTTGCTGCATTAGTTGATACATTTTCAGCAGCATCTGTGGAATATTAGCAACTATTGTATAACTGATGATTTTTATTGAGGCTCAGCGTTTCTGCTCAGCAGAGCCAAAGGTAGGTATCAAATTAGAACAGTTTATAGATGTTTATAGAGTCGTTGCTCCCCTTCCCCCTGGGAGACATGAGAAAGTAAAATAATGGGTATGTAAAGTCAATAGTACAAAAAACGGTCAAAAATAAAGAGTAGTGTACAACTGAAAAAGTCTTTATTCCTGGTGTATTAGCTGAAAACAACAGATCTGAAAAAAAGTGTTTGGAAGGTGTACAGCCAACCCCTTTAAAGCTAATGGCACACAGCAGGGCTTGTTGTTTATTAAAGGAGAAGCAATCCCTAAAGTTAAAAAAACCCTACCCTACAAAGACCCCTCCTCCCCCCAGCCATCTTCGGCTCTTCGGTAATCTTCATAATGCGACGGCGCTTCACATTTTTCGTGAGTTTCGGCGCATGCGCAGTTGTCGTGAAACAGGAAATTGCTCGAACTGCGCAAGCGCCGTTCTCATTCCGTAGATTAGCGAAGAGAAGAATATGGCGCCCCTTGAACTCTTCTGGACAGAATCTGCACAGAGGAGTACGTAACACTTAGGCTGGGGGGTCTATGTAGGGTAGGGGGTAGGGTTTTTTAACTTCAGGGTTTGCTTTTCCTTTAAAGTTCAGTATCACAAATCACAGAGGCACATACCACTGCAGCTGGGGAGGGGGGGGATAAAGACATATTCCTCTTGGGCCCAAATGTGACACCTGGGCTCATTTATCAACACTGAGCAAATTTGCCCATGGGCTGTTACCTATAGCAACCACTCAGATTGCTGCATTCGTTGTTGTTCTTGCCGCTGACTTTATAAAGCTAATCAATGATTGGTTGCTATAGGTAACAGCCCATGGGCAAATTTGCCCAGCGTTGATAAATAAGCCCCAATGTCTTTTCCGATGTACCGAAGAAGAAGTATATAGATACTACAAATACATTTATCAAACACACACACACACACATATATATATATACATACACAAACACACACAAAACGGACTATATAACTCCAGATCACTGTAACAGTTGTCTGATTACACAATAAGGGAAAGAAGTAGGGTGAATGCTGACTGGCCCAGTACTGCTAGTAGTCAAGCTGTGCCTTTAATGGGAGAGCCTAGAAGCCCCGCCTTCCCCCTGTCACACACGTCAGCTGGAGGGGTGTGCGGAGAATTTAGATGCAAAATAAACAAGATAGATTTGGATCGGGAGAGGAGCGATCTCCTGTTACACTGCGTCGTGGAAGAATAAAGGGTAAGTCTGGACTGCTCTTGCTACAAGTCATTTTGACATAGGCAGCGAGACGTGGCATGTGAAAGGTTAAAGCATGGGTAAAGACGTGTTTGCGCCCAGCTGGGGCTCATTGCCGAGGGGATGGGAGGTGGGCGTGTGTCCGTAAGTCTGCGCTGCGCTGACATGGAACCCAGCGAGGAAGGGAGTGACTGTGTGCGGGGCTAAACGTGAGTGCCAAGCCTTGTAGTGTTACTGGTACCGCTCCGGGAGGATTAGCCCAGACTCATATTCTTCCCTATTCGGGTGGTTTGTGCTGTATCTGTCCACCATGGGCACAAGACGCCTGGCATTGCATTGTGTTGTCTTACCGCTGCCTGGCGTCAAGCACATCATGGAATGCCATTCTCAGGGGCACAGACACCATAAAGAAACAAACCTCCTTTTATTTGGGCTTCTGAAAGGGCCACGGTGACCCTCTCTGACTAAAGCTATATGTAGGGTCGCAGGGAGGTTAGGGCCCAATCTAAAGGGGGGTGTTTGCAGGTGAAGGATATCCAATCTGTAACTCTCCCCCCAGGCACTTGAAGGCATTTAGGGGATATATATTGAGAGTTTTAGTTGAACAACAGCTGGAGGGTCCCTGATGAAATAATTGTGATTTTATTAGCATCTTCTGTCTGGGGTAGTCTATAACAAAATCTCCTTAACATCAGAAATATGCAGATAGTGTCAATATGCTTTACTGAACACCAGAAGTAGAGTTTCCCTTTAAATTTATACCAATCTGTTTCACTTAAAGACAGTGTTGGACTGGGACACCAGGGGCCCACCAAATAAACCTTAGGCTAGGGGCCCACTCAGTACTATATACTTTTTCTCCTCACTAACCTCTATTTTCCTAGTCTATTTTATTAAAGGAAAACTATACCCCCAAAATGAACACTTAAGCCACAGATTGCTTACATCATATTATGTGACATATTAAAGAACCTTACCAAACTGCTCTATATATTTAAGTAAATCTTACCCTTTTATATCTCTTGCCTTGAGCCACCCTTTTGTGATGGTTTGTGTGCTGCTTTAGAGATCACCTGACCAGAAATACTACAACTGTAACAGGAAGAAGTGTTGAAGCAAAAGACAGAACTCTGTCTGTTAATTGGCTCATGTGACCTAACAAGTATGGTTTGTTGGTATGTTTGTGTGCACAGTGAATCGTACGATACCAGGGGGCGGCCCTTATTTTTTAAAATGGCAATTTTCTATTTATGATTACCCAATGGCACATACTACTAGAAAAGTATATTATTATGAAAATGGTTTATTTACATGAAGCAGTGTTTTACATATGAGCTGTTTTATGCAATATCTTTTTATAGAGACCTACACTGTTTGGGGGTATAGTTTTCCTTTAACATACATCTATTATTCTATCTATTTAGTCTCTTTGTTCTCATAGAACCGGGAGTTTTCCTGGTATCCCGGTGGGCCAGTCCAATACCGCTTAAAGGAGAAGTCAACCCCTACGTGCAAAAATTCCTCCCCTTTGTAGGCCCCCGCCCCTCCTCCCCCCCAGCCTACCTGCCCCCCAAGCAAATGCCCCTAACTTTATTTATTTACCCCTCTGTGCAGGTCCTCTGCTGCGTAGTTCACAGCAGCCATCTTCTCCTGAGCGCTCTTCTTCGTGGATTCAGCGGCGCATGTGCAGTAGGAGGCATTTGCTGGTGCGGATTTACTGTGCAATCGCCCAAAGTCATGAAGTTTCCGGAAAAAGTAATCGGAAACTTCACAACCTTCAGGCACATGTGCAGTTGGAGGCATTTGCCGGTATGGAGCTACTGCGCATGTGCCCGAAAGTCAACAAAGTTTCCGACTTCCTTTTTCGGAAACTTCGTGACTTTCGGCGCATGCGCGGTAGATCCGCCTCCTACTGCGCATGCTCCATAAAATGCCTTTGAATCAAGGAAGAAGAGCGCTCAGGAGAAGATGGCTGCTGTGAACTCAGCAGGAGAGGACCTGCACGGAGGGGTAAATAAAAAGTTCGGGGCATTTGCCCGGGGGGGCAGGTAGGCTGGGGGGAGGAGGGAGGGATTTTTGCACGTAGGGGTTGACTTCTCCTTTAAGGATACTACACAAACAGAGTCAGCGTTTGGGCCTGCCAGAACGTGCCTTGGTTTTATCTGCTTGTAATGTCAGAAATTCAGCTCCTGCATTGCACTGATATAATTAATATATATATATATATATAATCCACTTTACCTCTGCATTACGGTATCTCCCTGTGACATCAACAAACAGATAGATGTGATGGTTTGCTTACTGTGCCTTATAACCTTTATATATATATATATATATATATATATATATTAGCCAACTTTTATATATAAAAAAACAACATACAGAACAGCCATGTTTAAAGCAACAAACAGCATCTAGTTATGATGCAGATGGGGCCACATATATTGAAACCTCTAGAATTTGTGGATTAATAGTGTACCTGTCTGCTGAAGATATGAGCACAAAACATATACCCAGCTGCAAGCAAAGGTGGGTTCTATAATTTTTTAGGATATCAGAATATTTATGTTTGCAACCTAGCAGTATGTGGGTTAGGGGGTACAAGGTTTGGCACTAGACTGGTACCACAGTGCATATGGCAGACAAAAAGTATGGCTTTGATTGCTATGACCATGCTTATATCCTTATCACTTCTATCAGGTTACTAGCTCTGTTAACCACTCTATCCCCCAGGGAAGATCATCTAGGGCCCTACTGCAACATGGCATTTTGCTGGGTAGCTATAGTATTTTTAGCCTTGCAACTTCTTTTTCTCATCACATAAATAAATCCTGACTTGATAGGTGCCTGCAGCACTAAGTACTGTCTGAGTATTCTCATTTTACCCCAAAGACTCTTCCCAAATATATCTAGTACAGCTTTGGCTACTGCAATCTGCTCATTATCAGCATCCTGCAGCCATACTCCTCTTCTTTAGGCCAGAGCCAAATGATAGGAGAATCTGCTGTGCTTCCGATCATGGTCTGCCTGCACCTGGAAGCATTGTTTCCGCTCTGACATGGCGAATTTTGGCACAAACCGTGACATTTTTTGCTGAAATCTTCCCGCACTGAAAAGACAAGAGGGAGCTGGAAGCATCATCTGGCCCTAGCCTTACTCTCTGCTCGTCGTCTGCTGCTCAGCTCCTGGTCGTGTTGCACTCTAAATCACCCACAACCACACAGTAAAACTATGGGTAGGAATACACGGACAATTTCAGCGCGATCCGACGATCTGCGCAAAACCGCAGGCGTCAAATCGGATTCGACGGAAATAAGGTAAGTGAATGCATTGTCGGATGGTGTCGCAGCGTTGATCTGACACGTCTGTCGGATGCAGATGCTGCACACTGCGTCTGCATCCGACAGTCGTGTTGTGTCGGATCAACGCTACGACTTCACCCGACACTTCCATTACTTACCTTATTTCTGTCGCATTCGACGTGACACCTGCGTTTTTGAGCGTCGGATTGCGCGGAAATTGCCCGTGGAGTTCCTCCAGGGCCGGATTGACATAGTGGCCACCCCTAGGCCCACTGCCGTTCGTTGCCCCTGTCCCCTACCTTTTATTTGTACACATTTTCATCATCTGGACTGGAGCAATGGGGATTGGCGCACGGGAAATGTAAAACATGATTGTATCTCCAGCGCATCCCCTGTGTTTTTGAACCAATGTGGGTGTGGTTGGGCAGCATGCCGCCCCCCTAAAATCCTGCCGCCCTAGGCCCAGGCCTAGGTGGCCTTTCCACAAATCCAGGCCTGAGTTCCTCTCTAAGGGTACTAAAGTTCACACACCAAGGGCTCAGCTACTATGCCCTAATTTAAATAAGAGACTGGAATATGAATAGGAGAGGGCCAGAATAGAAAGATGAATAATAAAAAAAGTAGTAATAACAATAAGTGTGAAGCCTTACAGAGCAATTGTTTTTTTACATGGGGTCAGTCACCCCCGGTCGAAAGCTGGAGTCAGAAGAAGGAAGAGAAAATAATTCAAAATCTATAAAAAATAAATAATACAAACCAATCGAAAAGTTGCTTAGCATTGGCCATTCTATTACCCAATAAGTCCATTTAAAATACACCAGCAGGTGGCTGGATCAATTAGGGTTATTTATGATCGCAAGGTGCAGCGATAGACTAAAATTTAAGGACCAAACGCCATTTAATAAAGTATTTGCGTCTGTGTGCTTTAGTCGATTCTTGCACCATGCTCAAATGTCCCAAATGCACATACCTTGCAAAATAGTGTGCAGTCCACAAAGTACAGTGTCCATTGGCACCAAGGCACTCATAGCTTTACATCTGGTGGTAATTCTAGGGTTCCCTTTATATATTAAATCAATAGGTGGTCCTTTATGTGCCGACTGAATATCACGTAAAGTGTCAACACTGGCACATACACATATATACCACCACCCCAACTAGCACAGATTTGTTGGAAAGTTTCACTTATTACTAGATCACATTTTTCTAGATTATAGATTTTCTTACTGTGCATGAATCTCTTCCCACAATAAATTACAATATAACTCTGCATCCTTGGAAGGCTCCCAGATCCTACTTACTGCTACCACATTAGGAAACATTCTCAGCACAAATTAAATTGCAGATTGATCCTAAAAAAAATTGCAATTGATATTCGATTCAAAGGGATGGAAAGCACATTAATGGAAGAATTTCCATTTAGGATTCTGGACATTGATCGGGTGCTTCTCTACATTACCTTCTTCACAAATATTTAATTGAAACTGGTCTTTTCATTGATTGATTTAAAGGGGTTGTTCAACTTTGAGTTAACTTTTAGTATGATGTAGTGATATTCTGAGACAATTTGCAATCGGTTTTCATTTTTTATTATTTGTGGTTTTTGAGTTATTTAACTTTTTATTCAGCAGCTCTCCAGTTTGCAGTTTCAGCAATCTGGTTGCTAGGGTCCAAATTATCATAGCAACCATGCATTGATATGAATAGGAGATGGTCTGAATACAAAGATGAGCAAAAAAAACTACTAGCAATAACAATAAATATGTAGCCTTACAGAGCATTTGTTTTTAGATGGGGTCATTGACCCCAGTTTGAAAGCTGGAAAGAGTCAGAAGAAGGACGCACATAATGAAACAACTATAGAAAACAATGGAGACCAGTTGAAGAGTTTCTTAGAATTGGCCAATCCATAACATCCTAAAAGTTTACGTAAAGGTGAACTACCCCTTTAAGCAAATCCAGGTTGCCCTCTATTACCTTCCCATTGTATTCCTGTGCTTTCATTTCAGTGCATGTCTTTCATACAGTTAACTTGTCATGAGGATCAGGCTTAGGGTCCCCAAACTAAAAACCCTTTGTAAATTAGGGAACTCTAACACTACTGATCAACACTCCTATAACTGTATTCAGGCTTCCATATGCCAGTTAGTAGCTCTGAGCTCTAATGCATACATGGTGTGGTTTATGTGGCCTTTTGTACCTGCAGCCAAAACTCATCTGTTAATAACTGTAAGTATGTGGGGAACTATATAACCAGGTGGTTCTATAAAATAAAATTACACATGCAGTGCATTACATTTATGCTACACCTATTGCAATGAGTAGGAAGAGCTATATATCGCCTGTAAAATTTTCCAAAAGTAGCAGGCTGTCTCATTATCCATTGCAGGGGAGCAATGCCGCTTTATGCAGAACTCAAGCAAAGCTGTAACCTTCCTGTAATATTGCTTGTATTGCACAATGACCGAGTGAGGAAACTGAAAAGGGGTTGTAAATAAGGCCGAGCAGGGCGCTATCTTATGTTTCAGGAGATCTGACACAATGAAGGGTAATAGATCACTCTATCTATGAAATCAAGTGTTTTGGGAATTAGAAATGAAATACAGTAAAGTCAACCCTTATATTCTCCTTGTCGATTCTTTTCACAGTTCCTCTACTAGACCACCAAATCAAAATATACTGGGAATTGGCACTGTGGGCTGCAGGAGAATAAACATAAAAATGAATAATATTGCAAGATATATATATATTATACATATAACACCTCCTTCAAAAAGTTCTGTGCAGGCCCAGACTGGACGTGGGCTCTGGCAATTGCCAGAGGGGCTGTAAGATATGATGTCATAGACAGTCACTATTTATTAGGCTGGTGGGAGGCTATATGGGCCTCTGTGTACTTGAAATGCCAGGACTTATTCTGAATCCCAGTCCAGGCCTGGTTCTGTGTATTCAAAGTCAACTTTGGGGGAAATATTTTTCATCACACATTAGCAGAAATACAAACTAACAAGCCTCAGGGCAGAGACACGTGAAGTTTGGGTAGAGTTCTTCGCCTCTTCTTCGGGCAACTAATCTTCCCGAAAAGCCTTCCCGCAGACTAGAATCGAATTTGCTCTTTGGGATGGCACTTGGAGCACATTGTTTTTTGAAGTCGTCCGTAGTTTCCTTGTGAGTCAACTTCGGGCGACATCGGAAAATGAAGCGTTCCGAGTGCCATGCCAGCCCTTAGGCTTCAAATGGTATATTTCATAAGTTGCATAAACTTCAAAACATAGATGCATAAAATGTGCTTTTATCAATTACTTATTGGAATGCTATGCACTATGGAGCTGCTGGATCAACTTTCCATTTCTGCATGGATGGAGTTGCTAGTGTTCTTTTTCTTCATGTGTCAAGATGCATTACACATGGAATCTGCCAGATTGGACATCTGAACCGTTTCGCGAATGTCCGTTTCCTCAGACCCGATTTTGAGATCTCGGCTCTCAGTCCCCAAATTCTTATTTAAATGTCCCACATTTCTCTCCTGCACAGAACTGCCAGAAAAAAATACAGAAATTCTCAAACTTTAGATAAGGAAACTTTTGGCAGAAAGCCCAGAGTGCTCAGCACCTGCATTGTAACTAAAAAGATAAGCAAGTCTCTTAGGGGAACTATGACAGCTTAAAGGGCAATTTCACCTTTATTAGCAAAACTGTAATAACATAAAACAACACCCTATAACTCCCAGAAATGTGTTTCCATAACCTGTTAAATTTTGTAAAATTGGTGTGGTATTTAGGAGGTGTGGTCACGAAAAAGGCGTGGTTAAAACAAGGCTATGTGTGGCAGATCTCTGTCCTTCTACATTTTTCAAATGTTGGGAAGTCTGAGACTTTACGGAGCATATTTATTATCATTGGAGAAAGACATCACCGTGATGTTGCCCATAGCAACCAATCGGCAATAGATTTCGTCTGCAAAGATGCAAAGATCTGATTAGTTGCTATGGGCAACATCACCGGTGACTTCTGTCTCTGTTAATACATATGCCCCTAAGTGACTGATAAGCACTCATGCATTTCTGCTAATGTGTGGGGAAAAATATTTCCCTTTCATATACAGCACTTTTTCAATGATTAATAGAACGGGCTACTTATTTGTCACACATTTGGGTCTTTAATATATATTTATGTTAAAATATAACAATGGATTTTGGTTTGTTTATTGTACTGCAGCCCATGATGCTGAATGTGCCTGTATGTGGGGTCAAGTCAGATCATAAACCTTGTGTATAATTATATAGAACAGAAAAACTGGAGTCCCTGGTGTGAATATATAAAAGAGTATGAGAAAAATGTGTAATTTAATCTGTGCTCTAATAAATCAAAATCACTGTATGATATTTGTATTAAAAGTTTTACAGATCTCTGTAATAAAGTCGTAGGTTATACAATACACAAAAAAAAACAACAAAAAGAAATAGTGTGAAGTAACATTTTATTATGATAATTACGTGCTAAGGTGTGTAATTATTTTCTTTTATGTCCTTTCTATGTTCATTTTCTTTCCCCATTCCCCTTTTTTCTTTCTGTACCCTTTGGAAAATTTAAAAATGTAATAAAAAGAGATTTCAAATAATAATATAGAACAGGACAGGACTAATTCCTATCTGGCAGATGGTAACCATGGTTTCAATGTTTTCAATCAGTTGTAATGTTTTTCTTACAAGTTTATTTTGTTTATCAGCCTTTTATACCGATAATGGTTGATCTATAAGCATTGCCACTGACTAGTTTAGTAGCCATAAAATGTCAGTTCATTGCCATGTTTCTTATTATATATTTGTCTGTAAGGCTCATCCTTAGGGTCACCTGCATATCATATAACTATCCTGTTGGAGGCCTGTGAGCAGAATGCTTATGACCCTCAGCCTACCCATGGTCTTAAATATGACATTGCATTAATATTAATATATATATATATATATATATATATATATATATATATATATATATATATATTTTTAAATTTTGCTGGTAATTTTATTTGCAATTATAAATACAGGTGTATAATCTTTTCTCTAGAATACTAAGGACTCGGATAAAGGATCTGTCTATAATTTGGATCTCAGTGCCTTAAGTCTGCTAAAAATCATTTAAACTTTAAATAAACTCCACAAGAATGTTTGGCCACAAATATGGATTCATGCAGCTTAATTACCATCAAGTACAAGATATGGTTTCATTTTTACAGTGAAAAAAAGGAAGTCATTCATTAGAATAATTTACCTAAAATGGACTGTATGGTGATGACCATCCCATTATTTGGACCCTTCAGGACAATGGGTTTCCAATATCTCTATTTATTTTGGTAATAAGTTCATAACAGACAAGTTCACCTGTAATGGGTATATGGTATCACTTTTTTATTTTATTTTATTATAGCACGGTTTTCTACATAGTATTTTATCTCTGTCTCTTTTTTTGTGGGACAGTTTTTATGCAGTGCAGTCATCAAGGTCCAGAAAAAAATATTTGCAAACTGTTGCTCATGGGTGGTGCAGTTGCCATTCTTCATCTTCTTATTTATGCTCAGGAAGGAAAATCACAAAAACTGGGATTTTTGCATCCACTATAGCTTGACCGTGAGAATTAAATTTAACACGATTTGTTATATGCCTACCCTGGGTGCCAAAGTAACGAGATTATGGCACAAATGCCTTTAGTAACCAGACATTTAAAGGGTTACCAGAGTATAGACTTTGAGTAGTAAATCAGCCCAATTAATATTAAATGGCAGATTGTATCTTTATAAAAACAGGAAAAGGAGAAAATGTAGGCCACTTTGCCCTTGTACAGATAATTGTATAAAATTGTTAAGGTTTGTTAAAGGTTGTTAAGGCATTAAAACAACTTCACACTTCATTCTCAGGGCGATTGAAATGTTTAAAAAGCAAGTCAATTTTGCAGTCAGAACACATGTAACAACCTGTTTAATTTTGCACGGCCCTAGGTTCAGAGAACCAATTATAATTGTTAACCTCATTCTTACTGGCAACAAGCGAGGCATAGTAAAGAATAGACTGAAAATAAAGAAATGAAGAAACAGCATGGAAATGTTTTCCCTTAGGCATGTATGTTTTTTTCTGAATTGTCATTATAGACTGCCAAGGCAAGTAATTATGGTTAACAAATCAGGAAAATCACTGTGAAAGATCAGCACAACTAAAACTGCTGGATCCATTTCTATAAATATTGTATAATACTTTAGAGATGAGTCAAGCTGAAAAGCAACCTAGAATGGGATAAAAGTATAAAGTGTAAGAGGCAAATTAGCAGTGTTCTCAGTTTAAAAGTATTTTCTCAGCACAACAAAAGTGGCTGCGGAATTAAAATGTATTGTAGTCCAATAATAATCATATATAATGCGAAGACTAGTGTGCTTTTTCACATTTAAATTTCGTTTGGTGAGGATAAACGCTTATCACATGAAGACAAGGAGGAGGAGTTGAGACAGACCATTACACTGTGAAGAATGAAAGATGCTAAGTTTTTGTATTGCTACCCAACTACCGGACACTCCCAGGGCAATAAGGAGGTATGGTATTGGGATGCATTGGAGCAAATCAAGAATTTGTTAGTGAGAAATGGGATGCCATTAGTAAAGACTACGCCTGGCATTTGCTTTTTATCGAGACAATGGGATAAAGCAAATAGCGATATATCCAGCAAAGAGAAAGGGCTTTCCGGGACTCAGAGGATTCCACAGGGCCAAAAGTATAAATTAAAAATTAGCCCATGATTAAGTACCTTGGAGGTATGAAACACATATTGCCTATGCATTTATAAGGAATAGCCCTTTCTAGGTTTGCCGCTCCCTGAAGCTGGGGGTCTGGGGCTGGTGCACCTGGACCACATGATCAACCCGGTGAGCTATTTACTTTATCATTCTGGAGCACCATTTAGTCCCTTTGTTTTGCATAAAGCAAATAGCGCACATAGAAAATCATTTGTAGCAAAAAGACTGTTTTTGGGGGGGAGGTTAATAATCCATACCTCTCAACTGTCCCTTTTTCAGAGGGTTAGTCCCTCTTTTGACAGCTCAACCTGCAGTCCCTCATTTGTACTGGAAAGTCCCTATTTTCTCTGCAACAGCCAGAAAAAGAAACAAAGTTTCTAACTTAATTTGCACAGACAGCTAACAGATGCAAATAAGATTCTTTGTAACAATTTTGAGACACAAAAAAACAGTTAAGACAAGGAGAATTATTTTAAACTTTCATAACCTGCCAAATTTTGTAAAATGAACATGGTAATTAGGGGGTGTGGCCACAGAAAGGGGCGTGGTCAAAATTGCTGCGCTACGTGCGGAAAAAAAATTTGTACCTCTTTTTACTTCCAAAATGTTGGGAGGTATGATTGATAATCTTTAATTTCTATCCAATCCATTTACCATTGTCCCATTGCATACCTCCCAGTGGTCCTGTTTTTTGCAAGACCTTTGGCCCAAGAGGAGTGGGACTTCATGGGCAGGTTTTGGGCTTGGCCAAACGTCACGCAGGATATCTTTTTGTCCCTCTTTTCATTTTTCAAATGTTGTGAAGTGTATAATTGTCCTTCATTTGATTTGAATTTGAATTTTTGTGTGTAGATATTTTGATGAAAAGTCTGTTTCTTATTTGCTGTAAAAAGAATTGTATATACAAATAATGGCAATTATTATAAATGACATCTGAATAATTGTACTTAATTGTAAAATGATCTCGTTGGGATATTGGCCAGGGAAAATATTGGCCTTTGTTATTACAGTTCTCATATGGTGTTTGACACTAACAAACAGCATTAGTCAGTTGGATTCACCAAGGCAAAGAAGACAGAGGAGCAAAATCATGTTGCTGAAACAAGAAAGGGAGGGTTTGGTGGAAGGAAAGTAAAAGAATATTTTTGCTCTAGCACTATGAGTAAATTTTTATTTTGTGGAGTTATTGTCCTTCTAATCTGGTGCATTAGTATATCTGACACTTTCCCTTAAAAGATAATGCTTCCACAAGTCAGCGTGGGGATTATCACATATCTAATGTCAGCAACCTGACACTGGGTAATACAGCAACTCACACTTCCAAGAGAAATCTATACTGTAGTAGCCTGAGACTGTGCAGCTAATGTCTCATGGGGGTGTTGATTTCTGATGTGTAAAATGTGCCCAGGATTTAATCCCCATTAACTTGAATGAAAAATGCCCTGGAAGAATTGGCAACAATTTGTATCTGCTTCAGTGAGATGTGATTGTTTGTACACTATGATATAAATAATAATATTAGTGGTTTCTAGCACTTTATGGATCTACATTGTCCAGAATTTCCCAAGTGATGGGGAACAGAGAGGTAATCCTTTGGGTTTTCATTTGGCTGCTCCCTTGTGACATTAGCCCTAATGACATACAGTATCAGGCCCGGATTTGTGCCTAGGGCTAGCTTTCTAAATACACCACACGCCAATCCCCTATGGTTATAGCTGCCATATTTTCCCTACCGTAACTCGGGGTGGGGGAGGGACCTTAACATCACTGGGGCGGGGTAGTGACTGTGAGGGTGGGTAGGTGGGCAGAGCATGACATGGCAATTGATCAACGTGTCAATCTAATTCCTGCCTGGATTTCCATATTAGGAAAACTGGGCAGGCAGGCAGTTTTGACCGAGACAGCCCGGCAGGTGCTTAATTCTTCATACTCCATCCTCCTCCTTGTCTGTCAGCTCTATTGGGCAGGGCCCTCTTTATGTACGTTCTGTATCAATGAGTGTCTGTATGTTTAATGTATAGAGTTTTCTATTGTGCGTTATAAATACATATTTAAGTGATTTTAAAGCATACTTAATTTTTCAATTGTTTTTAGGTGATTAAAGTGATTGGAGCTAGTGGAACGCCGGGCCGTGTCACAATGTCATCAGATCCCACCACTCCCACTCAGCCTCTCCACTCTCCTAAATCTCCTGTCGCCACATCATATCCCTTCCACAGGGAAGGCAGCAGACTGTGGGAAAGAAGTCACCTTTTTTTGGGGGACCTTCCTAGCCCCCTCCCAACCAAGAGGACACGGACATATTCAGCGTAAATATGCCACTTACATGCCATGTGCTATCACCTTGTTTGTTTGGGCTGGTACAGTAATTTGCACATAATATGAGAGATCTCATTTACAATTTTTCCAAACAATCATTACAACCCCACCACCACCGTCCACATCTGTAAGTGCATCAGGTACAGAGTACAGTGGGCGAGGCTCAGTGTGCACCTTGCATATACAGACACTCTTGTTTACAAATTGCGAGTGACAGGCAGTGTGCATGGGAACACCTCTTATATTTAGAGAGGGAAAATGCAAAGATTTATGCTGTTCAGGGGCGTAACTACAGAGGAAGCAGACCCTGCGGCTGCAGGGGGGCCCAGGAGGTACAGGGGGCCCCATGAGGCTCTCATTGATGAGCAATTTGAACATATATTGGTAAAACAGGACAAACACTGGATATGTTGGGGGCCCTAAAATTAATTTGCTGTGGGGCCCAGCAACATCTAGTTACGCCACTGATGCTGTTGTTGGCAAAAAATTCTAGTGTGCATCCAGCTCACCTACACAATTATACTGCATGCAAGGGTGTGACTGCAGAGGAAACAGATCCTGCAGTTGCAGCTGTATAGGAGGCCCAGTGAGGCCCTAATGAATGAACAATTTTGCCAATCTACCAATATTTTGGCGCTTTAAATTGAATTTGCTGTGTGGCCCAGTAACATATGTTTACATATATTTGACTGACTGCAGGTTGACAATCTTCACCAGCGCAGGAAAGGACAGAGGTGTTATCATTACATCAATAATATTTTTACTTTGTCTTTGATCCATTTCAGTACTGCACGTGCCTCTGCTGGACCCATTTACAAAGGTGTCTGCAAACAGTTTTCACGTTCCCAAGGCCATGGCTTTATCACTCCAGAAAGTGGAACAGAAGATATATTTGTGCACATTTCTGAGTAAGTCTGATTTCTCTGGCCTGCTTTCTCATAGTGGAAGAAAGCAAATCCTTCCTTGTAGTTGCTAGAGACCATGCCCTAGCAACCATAAAGGTTTTGCCTTTATTTCTTGCTCTTTTGCTTTCACATTGTCAACTGTCTTCCACTAATGAATTTTGCTAATTACTTGGTTCACCCTTGTTTTATATTTTCACTTTCTTTATCTTTACTGTTTCATACTTCATCATCTTTCTTCCCTTACCTGTGTTTGATTTTCCCCATTTTCCCATTCTGTCAGCCATTGTTATGGGGTCTTTTTCCTTTCTGTCCTTTATTTAGAAAACTTCGTTCTTCTTTTTCTTTTCCCATTTGTCCCTCTTTCTCTCACCTTTTCATAGAGTTGTTTGATTCCTCCTATTTGTGAGATTTAGAGAAACCGTACTGAATATGTTTTCACCTTGCACAGAGCTGCTAAATGTGGTGATTTCCATCGTTAATATCTCTCTTTAAATGCATGCTATATAGCAAACACATTAACTCCTACTTTGCCATTATAATGGCTCTGATTCCCTTGGAAAGAAAAGGGCCCATAGCAGGACAGGAAAACTCAGACTCCCCAAAACTATGTATATCAGGCCTCATGTTTGGGCGCTCGCCTGCAGCTGATATAGCTCAGCGTATGGATACTGGGAGATGTATTACAAAAACAGCTTGAAGTTCACACGCTGGGCATCTTGTATATAAACACATGTCATTTATGACTCCATTTAATTATATGTCTTTCTTGTAAGTTTGGGGACTGGGGCAACTATGTGTCCCTGTTTGTTGGTGTAGTAAGGAGGGTCACTTTGAAAACCAAATTCCTTTGGCTCCAGTAGTAGCACATATCCATGGCACATATGAGTAAGACTTGCTGTCATGAGGAGCACATTCTGTATTTCTCTATAACATTTCTGCATTTTAAAGGAGAGCTGAAGCTAAACAAAGAATATTTATAGAAATGTTGTATTTGAACTTATTATATCAGCCCAGGGGTTCAACAACTCTGTAACATTAATGACCCATACCTGCTCTGTTCTGCTGTTGAGAAGCTAAGCTTAGGATTTGTCAGAAATCATTAAAACAAAAGCAGAAATTGAGATTAGAGCTGTCCTGATGTTACAGGACTGATTTTTAATCAATTTCTGATGCACAAAACACTTATACTGTGCATTTTATATTTTATAAATGCTAAGTAGTGTGTGTCTGTCCCTTAACGCGTGATATTAGCCCCAGACTATGTTAAGGAGCAGAGAGGAGGATTCAGATCTACTGGGACATCTTTGGGGGCACAGCTATGCGCTGCTTAAGGACTGTGATGGACATGGACTTGAACAGAAACCCAACATTTCTAGCCTAATAATTTGCTTTAGTTCTCCTTAAACATAAATATGATTGATTTGTAGCTGGCTGGGTAAACCTATTTTCTTTGCACGGGTGTTCAGTTCTTTGTGCAGTCCTCCCTTCTTATCTTGTGAATAAATGTGGGGGTCTTTATGTACTGTGTCACGCAAGGAAATAAACCAGCTACTTTAAAACAGCATATGCAGGTGAGGGACAGAAATAATATTTTACCCAATGCTCTAGTTTATACGTTGCTGAAAATGTAAGTGCTCATGATTATTTTCTAACTGTACTTCTACTCTTTCATAGTATTGAGGGAGAGTATGTGCCAGTCGAGGGAGACGAAGTTACATTCAAGATGTGCCCGATTCCACCCAAGAACCAGAAATTTCAAGCTGTGGAGGTCATCTTAACTCATCTCTCCCCTCACACAAAGCATGAGACATGGTCAGGACAGATCATCAGCTCATAGACTGTACCAGAACCTTTCAGATATGGTGGGGACCAAACGGGATATGAGAACTGCCATGTTGCCCTCGTGTCTATAGCTGCCATAAAGTCACCAGATCTTCTGGAAAGCTTGAGCCAGTGTATACTGATATCTTTCTCAGTATATCATCGCACTTTCAGTCCCAAAGAGAAAAGAAGTAGGACAGTAAGGACTGGTTCAAGCTATCTGGAAAATCTAGAGCAGCTTAACTTTATACTCATTTTGGTGCCATTATCACCACTAACTTGGTATTGGGAGCCCAGTATATAAAAGTCTGTAGTTATAAATGAATAAGGCTGTGACAATGGCAGCATGGCTGGCACAAGGCAATTGTTCTGCACTTATGGTTCCTTTATGTGGGTTTTGCTTTTTGGAAATCTCATTTGATGAAAATATCCAAAAGGCAAGTGTTTATGGGGCTAAAAACCTGGTCACTTTCTCTTTCTTTCCTTATCTCGATAAAATGCATTTCTACACTTTGCATCATCACAATGCCTTGTTGCTAGGACTGTGGGTTTATGGATACAAGTGGGTGTCTTTTCTTCCTGTCTTATTTTTTTTTGCACTTTTATTGTTCAGATTTTCATTTCTGACTTTGCATGTCCCTTGCTGATTTACAGATACAAAGTGTAGCTGTTTTTTCAGTGGCTTGACTTAATCATCACCTGAACTTTGGAGAAGAAATGTTTGTGTCACATTACTGCATATTTTATACTTTTGCAGAAAGTGTATTGATATAATAGAGTTCACGTGTTAGCATGACGGAGGAGGCATTGGCACTGCATTTTACTTCCTGTGAGGCAAGAAATTATGGAAATAGTATTAACAGAAGCATCGTGTATATATAATCTACACTGTGCTTGCTTACTTTGAATTTGAATTTTTTTTTATTTTCTGTGTCATACACTGGCACAGCAGGGCAAGTGAATGCAAGAACAACCCTTGCAAGTTTAATGAGTTCACTGCGGGGACATCCCTTGCAAGTTAAATGAGTCCGCTCCCAGCTGATTAAACTTGCAAGGGCTTGTCCCTGCATTCACCTATCCTGCTGTGCCAGTGTACATTTCTTTTAGTGTGTATTGGAGGGTGCTGATCCCTCCAGCACCAAGCACCGGGCTTACGTTTATAGGAGGGGTAAGGCGTGCTGCTTACTTTTTTGTTTAAAACTTGGGCATGGCATAAAAACTCTTAGAGCAAAATAAGAGCAAGGGGGCACAAGGGGACTTGCACTGAGAGGAGCCATGAGAATATCACTGAAAGGCTGGTGACTATTGCTCTATTGTTGATGGTCAGGGTCAGAGTTTGACTCAGTATAAAAGAGGTATATACAACATATGAACCTAACCATTGTTAAACTATACATTTGGAAGTCGTAGTTTCACAACAGCTGTAAGGTTGCAGGTTGGATGCACCCCATGGCCAGAAAGTACACACAGCAGAGTATGAAGTTGCTGTAATGTTACAACCAATGCGCAGATCCCTCAATTTACACTCACTATTGTGCTGGCCCCGTGGCTGCTGTGTGACACAGGCTTGAATGTTTTGCCACGGCAGTTACAACCAGCAAAAGAACACCGGTGCCAGTCTTTTATCCAAAAATGATCCTCCCAAGAAGTATTGTTGTGTTGGAGAACATTGTACCACAATATAATAACAGCAACTCCCCTGCTCTGATCCACATTACAGAGTAACTGTCAGCAGCCTTACAAGCTATCACTGGATTTTGTGTATTTTCAGTACTAATCCACACTGCAGTGTCTTTGCTGCTTTAAATGACTTAAATGCTGGGTAGAATATCTTTGTAAATATTGTTTCTTGTATAAGCTAAAATGGTATGCCTTTGGGGATTAACACACAATTATAGCTGAAAGCATTGAAAGGCTGTCTTGCACGCACTTCTATATAGAAATCTTTCATTGCCGATCACACAGACTGAAAGACATCCGACCCTTTGCACAGGCCTATAGTCACTCTTCTTCATCACTCTGCAGCCTGCAGCCTTTCTGCTTGAATCATTATGAGAACAAAAAAAACAAAACACATCATACAGCCTCAAATAAAGGGCCAGATTCAAATCAATGAGAAAACTTTACTTCATGGCTTTTCACATGAAAACGTGGGTGAGAGTCAATTCCAGGAATAAAAATGTTCCCATAGACTTCAATTTAGTTTTCATGTTATAAACAGTGAGAAGTTTTTCTCATTTAAGTGCATTTTTTCCAGAGCTGAAAGTCTTTCTCATTTCATTGAATCTGGCCTAAAGTGTGATTTGTTTTGTGTTGGAGTACTCTACCCACTGCTCCTTAATAAAAAAAGAAACATCTGGACAAAATAAGTCATGAAGCACCGAACAAGTAGATCTTTCCAATGTCCAGGTAGCACAACACTGTGCAATACGCTTTCCCTTTCTAAGGCAAATGGCTGTTCTGCCATATAATGTTTAAGCCCCTTACTTCCAGGCATAGAATATGTATATTTTATAGACCGTTTTATACTCATAAGGGCGCGTTTACAAAATGCAAAATTAACACACAGCCCACTGTGTTTTTTACCCACTATGCAGCAATATCCCCCAGAAACTCTGCATAATTGTGGGCTCCTGCAAGTAGTGTTTGCTGCAACTTGCATGTGATTTACCGGTGGGTTGCTCCATTGTTTTGTGCTTTGTTCTCCACCTGATGTTTGTTAAACCGAAAGGCAGTATGGCTGTGGCAAATGAAGTGGAAATTATTTTGATTCATTAACGAATAGGCTTTTTTTCCCATTTAACTTCATTAGCTCAGTGCTCTGCTCAGTTGAGCTTTTTCTTTTTATAAACTCCGTCATGGATACCAAAGCCATAGTCCACATATTCTTTCTGTTACACTGGACCTGACCAACAGAAAAGAGGCTTACTGCCTAAATCCTACCCTGTCTTTAAAATACTGAATGAGTTAAAGAGCAATTAGAAACACTGGGTACATTCATTGGATTGTGCTGTGTCAGCATTCCGAGGGACCTCTTTGGCCAACGTTCATTGTGTCTATTAAATCATCCTATTCCTTTAATCCTGCAGAGTTCATTCACAACCTTCCCACTTCCATCTCTTCACATTCATCCAGGAAATCCGTATTTCACACTTAATTAATTTTTTTTGCCATGGATATGAAAATGACTGCTGCCATGCAGAAATATGTTTCCAAAGCAACAGATAATCATTTTAAAGTACTGAAATTAAGGATCATTGGGCTGAAAGAAAAGTTGCCCAACTGTTGGATTCGTATCGCTAAAAGCCACCAAAGCTCACATAAGAGTTGCCCAACTGTTGGATTTGTATCGCTAAAAGCCACCAAAGCTCACATAATCAAGAACTGTTGTTGGGGCTGGTGAGTGAATCTTCAATGACATCATATACAATGCTCCGCCCAGTATAAAACAGAGCAGTGATTGGGTGGGTGCAGCCACGTGTCTGGCAAGCCAACCTCGCATCTGTTAATGACTGTGTCATACAGAAAGTGGCTACTTCAAATGTTCAGACTTTTAATATTCCATATTTACCCCCCCATGTAATAAAATACACTGTTTACCCAGGAGCAGTAACCCATAGAAACCAATAATATTTGATTTTAAACAGGCGACCAGAAAATGCTACCTGCTGATTGGATGCTACGGGTTACTGCTCCTGGGCAACCTGTCTTTTTATTATATAACTCCCTTACTATTAACTTTTCTCTACCATTTCAGTTCTGGTGAATATAATTTAACCTTTACCAGTTTTCAACTCCCAGAAATATAAAAATGTTTTTCAAAGTTGCTATAATTTCTCTCTATTGGGTTTCAATGTGCTATCTGCTGCTCACCTTGGGTAAAACATTCTAAAGTTGTTATGTATGTGTCTGTGTTCAGAAGCTGGTAGTCTGTGTCTGGTTAATTTAAGTCTGTGTGTTGGCAATAATAAATAAAATAAAATAAAACCCTGGTTTGGTTGTTTTTTTTTTGTTTTTTTTAAAGGTTTTGCATTTGTTTTGTTATTTCAACAGCCAGGCAACAACCAATGGCAGTAGGAACAACACGTGTAAATATAATTTACAAACAGACAGAAAGCTCCTTAGGAATCACACACACTTTTTCTTGTTTAGTTTAAAAGAAAGATTTTTTTTTTTAAAAAAACAACACATTTTTTTGAAAATGGATATTTGTCACTTTACATCTGGCAAAGCCTCCTACCTCCTTTCAAGGGGTGGTTTACTTTTAACTTAACTTAAAGTATTTTAAATAATGGCCAATTCTAACTTTTCCATTGGTTTTCCATTTTATTTAGTGGTCATTTAAAGGGGACATACACCCTTACAGTTCACATATGAAAACATCTGCTTATAATTTCCATGTGATTCCATAGACATGAATGGGGATGTCAGTTCCTCTTGTGATAGGGAGACCAAACTAGCTATACGCAGAAATTTCTTCTGACTTATTTATATCCAGTGTTGCCTGGCTCCACCCCATAGGAGGGCATGGGCAGGTGAGAAATGTCTAAATAGCTTAATCATGGTAAAAAAAAAATGTCAGTGCACATTTAGGCTTTGATCCTTATGTAGGGGACTGGTAAATGAGTCTCCCGGTATTAGCAGGCAGTCCCATAGTATTGCCCAATTTTCTTGCGGCTTTATTTGGCACATCTAGTGAGTTTCTAGCAGTGGGTTGGTGAGGAAAACCTACGCGTTTCGTGCCCTCTTCCCAGGCACTTCGTCAGGGTGACCCTGAAGAAGTGCCTGGAAAGAGGGCACGAAACGCGTAGGTTTTCCTCACCAACCCACTGCTAGAAACTCACTAGATGTGCCAAATAAAGCCGCAAGAAAATTGAGCAATACCGTCTCTTGTGATTCCTTCAATCTGCGCCGTGAAACGGGGTAAATCTGTGCACTGAAGTTACCTCCTTAACGAAGTGAGGAGGATCCCGCGAGAGCTGCGACCGAAGGGAGAGACGCTGCATTAAGAAGGGTGAGCTCCGATATAATATCTAGACCTGTTTTTGATGCTTAGTCCCATAGTTATAGACACCTAACTGGGTCCTAAAATACAGTTAGGAGGGGGGACCTGTTCCTATTCCTGCTTAATTCTATGTCCTTTAGTGTTCACAATAGTGACCAGTAGATGGCACTGTGCTAAAGTATAAAGTCCTGGGCAGCAATGTGCTCAGGGTCCATCTTGTGTTAGCCCTAGCCTGAGCAGGCAGACATGGTATCCAGTGAAACATAGACAGGTCAGGTCTAGAAAGGATAGGCTACTCACCTTGAGAGGTCACTCTAGGAGTGACAGGTAGTCATGCTATTTAGCTGAGCAGCTTGAGGCTCTTCCGAGGATTGTGAGTGGGATTATGATCCCAGGTACTAATTGCCAAGAAGTAGGGACTAAGTGTACAGACCTAGGGAGTTTCCACTTAGGGAAAAGGCTGAAAGCTGGGTGTACCCTGAGTGGCTGTTGTGTATATGTTCCCATCCCTGTGGGGACAGCTACTGACCAAAGGTGGTGTGAGTATATGCCTATCCACTGTTGCTGTATGATCCTGCTTGCTCTGTATGTACACTCTATTGTGGATGTTCTTGTACAATAAATATGTTCATTGGTTAAGTTATAAGAACCTCTGGCGCCTAATTATTGCACCCTGTATCAAGTTACAGTTACACTACACCCTGCCTCCACAACATTTGCGAGGGCTTACTCCCTGAGATTTAAGGTCTCATCCCGGAGCACAGAATTGGGAGTGGAGCTCATACGGTGCACTCAATTTACTATAGCGCTACACTTATTTTTGGGCTTTGATCTTCATTTTGCTGGAACACCTAAAGTTGCATTATTGCCTGCTTGCACCACTGTACCATTTTATAGATGAAGAAATGAAGGTTAAACTTTGCTGTCTGGATTGCAGTGCTAAATGTCCTTTGTTTTGCATGTTAAGAATTTAGCCTCTGTTCCAGATGACCAAACACTGGGCAAAGGGCCGGCACTGAAAGAAAAGTAATAGCTGCCAAATAGGAAGTGCCAGGTAAAATAACAGTAAATTTGCTAGAAATATAGTAACCCATAGCAACCAGCACATGCAATTTACATGTCACTCTTTGAGAAGCAAACATCTGATGGTTTCTGTGGTTTAACTGGATTTAAAGGAGAACTAAATGTGATAATTTCACGAGGCAATTCAGACTCACCGCTACTCCCTTTGTTTGGTGTCTCAAGCAGGACTGCAGAGGATTCAGTGTGCCTGCATTTATGCAGAGTTCCTCAAAACTGTGATTATTCAGATGAGGAAAAAAAAAGAATATTGGGCACACTTCCTCATGAAGTAAAAAAAAAACACTTTTTAGCAGCCACCTGTGTTTTTTAATGTATTAATATGGAAGAGTGAACAATATTCTTTCTTTTTCTGTAAAGGAGAATTAAACCCTAAAAATAAATATGGGTAGAAATGCCATATTTTAAATACCGAACTTTTTGAACAAGGCTAAAGGTTCAGCATCTCTATTGTATAGTAATGATCCAGTCCTTCAAAGTTGCGACACTCACATGCTCAGTGGGCTCTGAGCAGCTGTTGAGAAGCTAAGCTTAGGGGTTGTCACAAATCATCAATCAGAAAATAAAGTTGTCATATAAGAGGATGCTACAGGGCTGATTATTAAATTCTGAAGCTAATTATGCAGGTTTCTGTGTTGTCATGTACCAATAATCTAAATTATTTACTAATCAGCCTTATACTGACATTTATATTCAACTCCAGAGCTGTCCAACTGGCGGCCCGCAACCTCCCTTGTGTGGCCCCCACATGAAAGTCTGCCAGATGTGTCTGTTTACCATGTGTTAATTTTAAAAGGTTAAACTACAGAGATTAACTGGCTCCTGCATTGTTTAAACCTCAAATTCAGACTGTAATCCCCTGTATTGTTCACACATGTAATCCCCCCCTGCATTGTTCACACTTGTGACACCTCTATTGTTCACACCCTAAAGACCTGTACTGTTCACACCTGAGACCCAGACTGAAACTGCCCCCATTGTTCACCTGTTCACACATATACAAACTGCTGGAGGGGCACCAGCACCCTGTCACTGTCTGTAGTACACCTTAGAGTGGTCCTAATAGGTTTCCCTGTCTCCTGCTCTGTTCTGCCTCCCCTATGCTCCCTGTGTGTGCCATACTCTGCCTGCCCTATGCTCCATGTGTGTTTCATACTCTACCCACCCTATGCCATACTCTGCCTGTCCTATGCTCCCTGTGTGTGTATCATACTCTGCCTGCCCTATGCTCCTTGTGTGTTTCATACTCTACCCACACTATGCTCCCTATACCATACTCTGCCTGCCCTATGCTCCCTGTGTGTACCATACTCTGACCGTGTGTGCCCTGCTGCCTTAGCCTGATATTAGTTCTGGGGGTTTGTTAGCATTTGAAAATTATTGTTAGGGGCCCCTAAGGTGTTTAATCATGTACTAGGGTACTGTATTATACACAGGGGAGGAGGAGGCATATGGATTTAAGGTATGTCGTAATATGACTTACTAAACTTGATTCACATATGAATGATGAGTGTAATCCCAGCAGTGAGCACCAACCATTTGGTTTTCTGGTGTGCTACCACCATTAATGTGGACATGGTTTTGTGGTAATGTGGGTGTGGTTTAAAGTGGGTGTGGTGTGAAAACAGAGTGGTTAATACTGGCTTTCATTATCGGTCCTCCACCATTTAGGCAAGAAAAACTCCGGCCCTGGGTACCTCAGAAGTTGGACAGCACTGTTCTACTGTATGTACTGTATATTTTGAGTAAGTCCCTAAGCTCAGTAAGTGACAGCAGCACAGAGCATGTGCAGTGAATCAGCAGAAAAGAAGATGGGGAGCTACTGGGGCATCTTTGGAGACACAGATCTTTACTGCTAAAGGGCTTTGGTTGCCTTAGGCTGGTACAGAAGCCCAAAACATGATGTACAACATTTCTGCCCTACTTCTTTAGTTAAGCTTTAGTTCTCCTTTAATTCAAACTTTGCAAATTTAATTAGACAGAACAAATCCTCTTTGGGATCCAACCAATGGGATATGCCCGGTCACTGACACGTTAGTTGGAGCAACCCTACATGAGCACTGCATAGCTGGAGAATATTTGGGCTATTCATCTTAAGTCCCTAGTTCCATTGGTGAAGTACAGGTATAAGATCTATTATCCAGAATTAATTGTACAACTATGAAATATAAGCTCTTTGGGAAAGCCAGAAGCTAAAGTTCTAAACATTCTGTAGATTTGCTGAATGCTAATCACATTTACTAATACTGGCTTTAAAGGGTGGTTTTATGAGCAACCAGGAACAAATACTAAATATATCTAGAAAACCCCAGTTCCTGAGCATTCTGGATAACAGGTTCCATACCTTATGTACATTTATTTGGTAAATATTTTCAAATTCTGCTCTTTCTTGATTAACACATTTATTTGTGGCTTAACTAGCTGCTCTTTCTTGGTTAACCTATTTACTATTGGCACAACTATGACATGCAGTTGAAAGATAGGTACGTCACCACCTGCTTCTTTTCCTTATTCTCAGGATATGACATTCAAAAAAACCCACAAATGATAACCTAGCTCTGTTAAGAAAATGGCAATCAATAATATGCACAAGAACGGAATGTTGCATTAGACATTTTGCTGTATACTTGTTTATATTTACTAATAATAATAAATCAAAAAGAAATAAAAAAATATATGTGCATAAACAGAATTTAAAAGAAAATATTTTATTTCCCACACAAGCAAAAAAAAAAGATACAGTTACAACAATCAATGTTTTATTTCCCCCAAACCAACTGTATTTTACTTCTTCTGTTATGTTTCTTTAAGCATAAAAGCCCCATTCTCATTGATTAATTAGACCTTTTAAGAAAACTGAATATTTTTTTTTTTTTAATTTTAAAATGTAATATTTTACATTTTAAAATGTATTTGAACCTAAAAAGTGTCTGAGCTGTTGGTGCAGCCAGTGGGTTACATGTGAATGGAATTAACAGAACCATGTATACATATAGAAATTTATTCACAGGGTAACCAGCACTTGTACTCACAACATCTCACCCCCTATATATCTTGTATCATTTTCATCAACTTCTGTTATTCATCAAAGGCAAAGCCGAAGAGGAGATGTTAGGTTTGTTTTATTTCAGGATCATAACTACAGCATGCCTGGCTGCTCTATGGATAAACTGTGTACTGTAGGTCAGTGCAAATACAGTAGATTTGTCTATCATTAGCCACTGATCACAGGACGGGGACAAAATAATTTGATAATTCTGCCTACTTTTAATAGAAGGTAATACTGTCTGTACAGAAGCTGATAATGACTAAGTCAGCAGCTTATTGACTTGTGCAGGAGGCCAATATGTGGTGAAGGTTTTTCCATATAATGATCAGACTGATTTATAATCCCTATGAGGTGAGGACCCCTAAGGGCACACAGGCAGATTCAGGGAGATTGGTCACCTGGCGACAAATCTCCTCTTCTTTGGGGCAACTAATCTCCCTGAACTGCCTCCCCGCCGGCTAAAATGTAAATCTCTGGCGGGTGGCACTGGGAGCGATTTGTTTTCAGAAGTCACCCGAAGAGGAAACTTCGGGCGACTTATTAAAATGAATCGCTCCGACTGACTTCCCGCCAGCAATTGACATTTTAGCCGGCAGGAAGGCAGGGAAACAGTCTCCCCTGCCTTCCCGCAGGCTAAAATGTAAATTTATGGCGGGAAGGCAGTTCAGAGAGATTTGTCGCCAGGCGACTAATCTCCCCGAATCTGCCTGTGTGCCCTGACCCTAAGGCTAATGGCGCAGAGAAAATTCAATCTCCTGCCTTCTGCACCCTGTATGTGTTTGCACTGATAGGCATGGAATCAGGTGTCGGCACACATACACAGCTGATTTCAGTGAGAAAATGGATATATAGTGTTTCCATGCCAAAATCCGCTCTGCATATGTGTAGACAGATCCTGGGCCTGCACACATATACAGGGGTCAGAACGCAGCTATACTCCTATGGGGTGTAAACAACCCGCATGCCATTAGACAAGATGCCCGGGACCCAAGTTGTGTGAAAAAACATTCACACGAAGAACGAAGCATTCACATATTAATATGGGTGTATCACACCCAGCAAAACAACTGTGTTAAAATGACACCGCTTGGTAAAACGAATCAGATACCGCTTGGTAAAACTAAGCAAGCATTCAGTCATCTTACATTAAATACTAAGCCTCTAGAGGCCACTCTTTTCCTGGGGATTATGACATTAAACTGGTAAGTAAAAACAGTATGGCAGCTCCCAATCATAAATAAACTAAAATGTGCAGATAAATGAACCTTCCTGGGCAGACTCCTCTGTGCCAGTATGTTTTGCAGCTTATTTATCAACACTGAGCAAATTTGCCCATGGGCAGTTACCCATACCAAAAATCAGTGATTTGCTTTTTAAAGCCAGCTGCAAGTAGAGAAATGAATGTAACAATCAGATTGGTTGTTAAATGAACCCACTGTCTTACATCTGGGTTTTGGCATAGGAAAATACAAATGATTGCTTTCATGTGTTAATAGGTTTTGTAATTTACAAAATTCACATTGGCAGTTAGTTACTATCCCAAAACTCAGCCTCTATGGCTCATCCCAGTGCTAAATATAAAAGAATAGATATTCTGACATAAGTAGTGAATATGGGCAAACATTAGCGTAACTATCAATACAGCAGACCCTGCGGCTGTGGTAGCCCCGAGCAACAGGGGGGCCCGGGCCGCAAGGTCTGCTGCATCATTGTCCCTCTCCCTGACCCAACTTTTACCTTTAAAATATTGTCGCAGTGCCGGCAACTCTGATTGGCTTTTAAATGGGCTAGGACTGTGGTCACAGGTTCCCTGGAATTTAGGGCAGATAGTGCATATTAGCATAATAGTCTATTAGTGGATGGCTATTGGGTCCACTTTTATTTAACTTGTTCATTAATGACTTAGGGGAGGGTATTGTAAGTAATGTTTCAGTGTTTGCAGATGACACAAAACTATCCAGCCCAATTAATTCCATCCAGGATGTGGCATCCTTGCAACAGGATCTTGAAAAACTGTTAGTCTGGGCAGCTAAGTGGCAAATGAGATTCAATGTTGATAAATGTAAGGCCATGCACCTGGGATGTAAGAATATCCAAGCCACTTATACCCTTAATGGGGCTGCTCTAGGCAAATCCATAATGGAAAAGGACATTGGAGTCCTTGTAGATGATAAACTTGGCTGTAGCAAGCAATACCAGTCAGCAGCATCAAGGGCAAATAAGGTCTTGAGCTGTATTAAAAGGGGCATAGAGTCACGGGAGGAGGGGGTCATTCTTCCACTGTATAGAGCACTTGTAAGGCCCCATCTAGAATATGCCGTACAGTTTTGGTCTCCATCACTCAAACAGGACATTATTGTATTAGAGAGGGTACAGAGATGGGCAACTAAGCTGGTAAAAGGTATGGAAAATCTTAGCTATGAGGAAAGACTGGCCAAATTGGGGATGTTCACGCTGGAGAAGAGGCGCTTAAGGGGTGATATGATAACTATGTATAAATATATAAGGGGATCATATAATAATCTCTCTAATGCTTTATTTACCAGTAGGTCTTTCCAGCTGACACAAGGTCACCCATTCCGATTAGAAGAAAAGAGGTTCCGCCTAAATATTCGGAAGGGGTTTTTTACAGTGAGAGCTGTGAAGATGTGGAATTCTCTATCTGAATCAGTTGTACAGGCTGATACATTAGATAGCTTTAAGAAGGGGTTGGATGGCTTTTTAGCAAGTGAGGGAATACAGGGTTATGGGAGATAGCTCATAGTACAAGTTGATCCAGGGACTAGTCCAATTGCCACTTTGGAGTCAGGAAGGAATTTTTTCCCCCTCTGAGGCAAATTGGAGAGGCTTCAGATGTTTTTTTGTCCGCCTACCTCTGGATCAACTAGCAGTTAGGCAGATAAAAAAAAAATAACTAAAAGGTTGAACTTGATGGACGTGTGTCTTTTTTCAACCTTACTTACTATGTTACTCTCATTTCAGCAATTGTTACATATTTTGTAGTAGGGGTGTGAAATAGGGTTGCTACTTTTATGCAAAAAACTCTACCGGCCTTCCCATTGCTGTTCACTTTCTTCCCTATTATTAACATTGGCAACAAAGATCACTTTTACCAGTCATGTAGCAACCATATTCCCATTTCATTTGCCTCACACTATCTGAATGGAGTAAACGTCAAATAACTGGCAGCACTATAACACTAGCTGTGACTCCACTTGTTCTCTTACAAACTGCGATTATTGAAGGTCATAATTAAGCATCACTGATCACATACCGTGCAATTTGAGATAAGATTCTCAATAAATACCACGCCATGTTTATGTAGACTGCTTATAATATCCTGAACCCTGTCAAACTGCCAGTGGGCAGGCATGGAGATGGGCATGGTTTTACACTTCCTGAATGTACTTCATTTCTCACTATTATATAATTAATCACGACAGGATCAATTTGTCCACTTCATATAGGAGTTACTTCCTTGATTTCATCCTAAACTTCACATCATCAGGGGAGTGTGGCCTGTAATGCCAGTGGGATCAGATGTTCTCCATTATGTTATTGAAGAACATCAACATTTGCCTTCATACAGTGTGAGCATTGCTCTATAGCAAATGTAGAATTCACAGCAACCAGAAGAAAGGTCTTTATAGTGAAACACAGGTTTGCAACCTTTTCCTGAAGCCTTTCTTCCCTATTAGTATAGGTGACAATTCTCCAATACACATCTAGATCCCTCTAGTTTTTGTAGTACTGCAGATAATATTTACATCATGGCCATGTATATTTTCAAGTAGATGAACAAAGGTAAAGTGGTGGCTTTTGGTTCTGCTTGTGATTATTTGTCATGGTTAGAACAGTCCATCTCATCTCTATCACAGCAACTCTTTGGTCCTGGTACAATAAAAAGACAGTTTTGTCACCTGTACACATTAACACGGCCCTAGAAGCAGTATCATACTTCATTGTCTCTTTCTGAGAAGAAAATCTCCTGGCACCTCTGTACAGTGTCCTCGGGGGAAACCACAGTATGTCCTATTGTACGTGGGTCAGTGTAGATCTCGTAGTCATTTCCACCCTGTGGTCATAAAATGTGAATATATGGATTTAGTTTTTGTCATTCAACATTAACCATATTATAAATGTTGTTTTACTTGGTGTTTCTTCACGCCGCAGGTTTTTACATACTACATACTTCTTGCAGCCTACACTATAGAACTGTATGTGAGTAGCATTACCGATCTGGTTCATCCAAAACATACAGCTATTAGGGTTTAACTACATGGGAGATTTTGTAGGATGGTGTTGGATCAACAGAATACATCCTGCAAGTTGACATCACATCAAAATGTAACGGGACTGATATAATAATCTGATGTGTACACTACATGGAAGATTTGCAAATGCTATGTCTTCATTCAACGAGATAAATACGGATGGTGTCTGAATGACTTATTTTTCTCCACTGAAATGCATTGAAGGTAGGATGTGGATGCATGAACACACCATCTGACTTTATCTGATCTGACTACATCAGATTTTCTAGGATCCAACAAAATCTTGTGCTGTTGCATTGTTGCGTGGTGTTGTGTGTCAAGATCAAAAGTAAAATCTGACCCACAAAATCTGATCAAAATCTCCCGTGTAATTTAGTCCTTACCCTAAGACTTCAGTGGGACTTATAGTGGGGTTGCAGTTGCATTGGTGCCACTACTTAGCAGTTTTCTAAATATGCCTCACAGATTTCTTAAATTGCTACTCATTAATTCAACACCAGACTCTCAACACTTGTAGAGATATTTTTATGGGTGCATGTTGGCACACGTAGGAGCAGAGGGTGTACTGTAATACTGTGTAAAATATATATATATATATATATATATATATATATATATATATATATATATATGAGGAAAAGAGAAGAGTTCATTGTTTGAACATGCACCGACTCCCCGTCTCTACTTCACACCTTGGGGCAGATTTACTAAAGGGCTAAGTGACTAACGCTAGCGTATAATTTGCCAGCGTGACGTCATTTCGCTACTTCACCGATTTACTAACGGCGTAACTTCGCTAGCGAAAGAGATAGACTCTAGCAGTACTTTGCTCCCTTATGCCTGGCGAAGTTGCGCTCTGGAGAATGGATGTAACTACGCAAATTCACTAAAATGCGGATTTTACCTCTTGCAATAGAGTAGACAGGACTTCCTCAAAAAATAGTTGAAAATTTTTCCAAGTCCCAAAAAAACACTTGCGACTTTTAATTTTTTAGGGGTACCCGGCTTCCCCCCTACATTTCCTAACACATGGCACATGAACTATATACTGGCCTCAAGTGTAGGGCAATATAACAACTCTATTTTATTTTATTAAGGTTTCCCAGGCTTGTGTAGTGTAATGTATTGGCTGCAACATTAAATTAGGCATCGCTAGCGCAACTTTGCTTCGCTTGCTGCAGTAATGTTAGCGCAACTTCGCCAGCGTTCGGCTCCCTGGGCACAACTTCGGATTTTAGTGAATTAGGGTTGTCCTGGTGAATCTATGCCTGGCGAACTGTTGCGATGTGCGCAAAGCCGTCGATGGCAAATTTTCGGCGGTTAGTAAATTTGCCCCCTTGTGTTAAATGAGATCATTTAAAAACTTGAAAATTACATTAATAGTTGTGAACGAAAAACAGAATTACTATCAAAATTACAATTTGCTTATACACTGTGCTAAAATAGTTTATATAATGCATGGTCTTGTAGTAACGCACCTGTTTGCAGCCAAATGTAAAATTGACAAAAAGGCATCATGCTATGAAAGCAAATATCTTACCGGTGTTGTCTCATTGCCAAAGAAATGAATGCTGCTGAATTTTTCCGCAGATAGAACATCCAAGCAGCAGCGTTTGTCCCAACCTTCAGGGAAGATGTCAAAACTGATCATCCCGCCTACAAGGAGGAAAAAAAAAAAGTAGAAGCTCCAGCATGCTGAAGTGGAGGTATGATAGAGAAGATGGGAAACTAATGTTAATAATTGTCTGGATGGAACTAGCAACCAGAGGCGTTTTTGAGGCACCTGCAGTGGCTCCTGCAATGCCCCCGCCTTGCCCTCTTACCTTACCTCTGAGGGGGCCGCATCGGTAGTGCGGAGAGTGCAATTGCGCTATCTCGAACTAGAAAGGACAAATTTCTGGGGTAGGGTCCTGCGTGGGTCCGTTTTTTTGAAACTCGTACCCGCAACCTGAACCTGCAATTTGACCCGCATGTTCCCACTACCCGAACTGCAATAGGCCAACTAACCTTCCAACCCGGGGGACACGCGAAGTGACGTCACATTTGACCACAAGTGACATCACTCCTGTGCCGAATCTTATCAAAAAATTAAAAAAATTGGAAGAACCACAAGGTGGGAGGGATTAAGCCCACCCCTTTGTTGGGTACCCAGCCGGGTTACCCGCAGACTCACCGCACAGCTATGGGATCTTGGACTTGGACTATGTCCGAAACCCGCAGGTATTCCGCAGGTACCCGCCCTGATGCAGGACTCTAATCTGAGGCGCATTGGTGCAGCTCCCCTGCCAGCAACAGAGAATTGATTGAAGAAGGCAAAAACCAGTGTTAAAAGAACAAAGATTCTTACCTCTTGTAAATCTCAGCCCTTTCCCTGCAAATTCTCTCTGTAGTGCAGCTACAAACTTCTCTCGGATTTTCTCTTTCTGTGGAGAAACAGGGGTGTAGCTGACAGATTCAATAATTCATAAAGAATTAACATCTAGCACTAACACCTATACCATGCTGGGACTCCAAGCAGCACCAATCCTTGTTGACATGGAAATAAAATTACAGGGCTCAATCCAAGCAGGACTTTTAATCAAAGTAAGTTGTGCCTGTGTAAGCATACATTCTTGATTGCATGAACTTTACAGAACACGTGCTGTTTGCAGATGTAAATGTCATTGATGATGTGTCAGAGGGAAAATGGCCGTCGGGTGAAAGCTGCTACTTGTTTTAGGTGAATGTGACAACGCTGGTGAACTATGCAGTTCAAATGATGTAGTTTGGGTGAAGATGTACCCAGGTTATACATGTTAGGAGAATGTAGGGTTTACATGTACTTTAAAGATCCTTTGGTTGGTACAATAACTCCTGTGAATAATTTCCAAACTTTTATCTCACTGAGGTTTACCCTTTTGCTTATTGGGGGATGCCTAATATCAAAGTTATTTTCCAGGCTTTTTCTAATTGCCAGTGTACCTTATCTAACTCAGAAAATTCAATCCTTTCTTCTCGAGTGCAGCTTCGCCCGATGGGTGAAATGTTGAGCATCCCATTGCGAAATTCAATGAATGTTCCTCTGCAAAATATAGGCCAGAATGTTAAATATGGAAACCCACTAGCCATGCTGGCAGTTAGCACTTTGGGCAGAAATCAATTTTCACTTGGTTCTCTGCCAGTGTCGGACTGGGATGCCAGGGGCCCACCAGAAAACTTTAGGCTGACGGCCCGCTTTTCAAACTATTATACCTCCTCTCTTAACTCAACCTCTTTATTCTCCTAGTCTCTTTTCTCTACATACAATACTACATTCTTCCATTATTACGTTCCCATAAATAAATAGGTAATGAACATGAAATAAGCCAAATGTTTATAAGCAAGAGGCCCACTGACACCTGGGCCCACCGTGAGTTTTCCTGGTATCCTGGTGGGCCAGTCCGACACTGTTCTCTGCATACCTGGCACTTACACTGTAATAGCCTTACTTGATTAACAGCCCTAACAACTTTGTCTGTAAATATACAGTATGTCCTAATTACACGGTGGCGCCATACAAGATACTGTACAAAGAAACATAAAATCAATGGGAGCAAAGGAAGATTCTCTCTTTAGTTAGATATTAATACAAAGATCATTGCCAGCCTTTGGGGGTGCCACGTTTCTAGAGTGATCCTTTTTATATCCACTTGTAACCTGCAAACTATACAGTCACCTAGGTTTAAATATTAGTTTGTGAGTACACAGTAACACCTAGATTATGCAGTGCAGTTTTGGTCTCCAGTGTCCATACAGGATATTACTGAGAACTGAAAAAGTATAAAAAAAAAAGGCATCTAAGCTGGTAAAATGTATTTTTATATATATTTAAATATATAAGGCTATCATATAATAATCTCTCTAATGTTTTTTGTATTCATATTCCGAAAAGGCAGAGCTGTAAAGATGTGGAATTCTCTCTCTGAATCTTATGTACTAGCAGATACATTAGATTGTACATTAGGGTTGTATGGCTTTTTATCAAGTGTTTAAATACTGAGTTATTGAAAATAGCTCTTAATGGAAGTTGATCAAGGAAATGGTCCAATCACCATCTTGGAGTCAGGAAGCAATTGTATTCCTCCTTTGAGGCAAATTAGAAAGTCTTCAAATGTTTTTTTTTTTTTTTGCCTTCTTCTAGATCAACTAGCAGTTGGGAAGGTAATATACTGTATAGACATAAAAGTTGGACTTGATATACATGTGTCTTTATTCAATCTAACTTATAATGTTCAACAACATAAAGGCTGTGCCTGAACAACTGCATTTTGTTTTAATCTTGCAGAATTAAGTAATGATGTTTTGCATTAAAGATCAATGAGTACAATGAGGGCAGTTTGTACTCGTGTGGAAGGCTAGTGATACACAGTAGTTATAAATGGAACATACTACAACTGGATTACAATGTAATTATCCTACCACACACCTGTAGTTCACCAATCCTGCAAGCTGGTGGTGCGTTCCTTCCGTTGACCCGGCCGGGTCCCTTAGCTACCAATGTGTAAAAGAAACGGATCCGCACACACACCGATAAGTGCAGTCGGGGATTATCCCCTTTTATTCAGCCAATAAAAGGGGATAATCCCCGACTGCACTAATCGGTGTGTGTGCGGATCCGTTTCTTTTACACATACTACAACTGGGTCATTATTCTCCTGAGAGTTGAACTAGCTACTGGCATGCTGGGAGTTTTCATGTGAATGTGGTTCAAAAAAATGTTGGACTTGGGCTTTTTACTCAACCTATCTTATGTAACATATATATTGATATTCAGGGGTCAGCACATTTCCCAAATGACTTGCACCATAACCTGATAAATACTCACCGTTTCTTTGGCAGTTTGAGCAGCGCAATGTACATGAGGCAGAAGTTGATAAGATCTTGGAGCAATTCTTCACCAAGGTGGTTCTGGATGGCCTTAAAACAAAGTCAAAGTACACGGTTTGTTACAGTTAGATAACACTGTGCATAAAAATGTCACTTTAATCCATGTTTGTAGGCAGGATATATCCTTCATAACTAGAACATTAAAGTTAATTGTTGACTGGTTTTATCTACTGCATTGTAGTAATTTCGCCCCTTTGTCAGTAAACAACTCTAACTGTGCCTGTTTTATATCCTAGAGCAAAGATTACTGAAAGCACAGTGTATGATTGACTCATCAGTGCAAAACTCGAAAGCAAGGATGTCAGATTCAATGACAATTCTTGGAATCCTTAGTGACATAGTGTTGACATACCTCTACGCTGTTTGAAAACTAAAAAAAATGCAGCAATTCTGGTCAGATACAGACCTGACATGCCAAAATTCTGCCCATGTTCTGATTGGGCCCACCCTGATTCTGGTCCATCGGGCCTAAATAGGGAGACCTGGCATTTATATGCTTAGGAATGAGGCCACTAATGCTGGATCATTGCTTCCCTGGTTTAGAACAGTGTTTAAAAACTGTGTAACTGGCCTGATAGCCAAGAGCAGTGGTGGGGGTGCTCAGTTCAAAGGAAAAATGTTCTTCTAGATGCACTAGAAATCCTTGAAGGATAATTACTTTGATATTTCGACTAAAAATGCATTTGCTTCCCTAGAAGTTCCTTGAAATTATGGCTAAATAACAGCTTAATTGTACAGCTTTTCCTTGTTATTAGCTTAACGGTACCTTGACCAAAGGCTGGGCTTCAAAGGGCTTTAACTTAAATGGTTTCAGAACAGATGGTTTAGGGTCAAATAAAGCAGTCCAATTAAAAATGTATTTGGATCTTCTTTTAGAATGAATGGTTTTGGGGGTCATTTGATAGCATGTTTGAAGAAAATGCAGCTAATTGGCTAGGCTACTAGACCTGGCCCAAACTTTGTCTGTGATATCATTAAAACTCAGCCTTGATGCCTTTTTATAAGCATGACTATTTGTCAGATAAGTTTCTCTATTGTATAATCATTGGGTAGTGCCAAATGTGATAAATCAAATGTTAATTGCTTATCTGAGACCCCTACAGAAGCATCCCGACCAGTGCAGTTTTCAGTGAAAAGGAGCATCAGCCCAGGATGCTTCTGTAGGAGCACCATGTTAGTCTTCTTCCTCTTCTACATTCTTCCCTTCAGTCAGTGAGCATGCAGAGTACAGGTATGGGACCTGTTATACAGAATTCTCAGATAGAGATTCTCTCTACAAGATAACCTCTCTTTCTGTAATTTGGGTCTTCATACCTTACGTCTTTTAGAAAATCATGTAAACATTAAATAAACCCAATAGGCTGGTTTTGCTTCCAATAAGGATTAATTATTTCTTAGTTCGGATCAAGTACAAGGTACTGTCTTATTATTACAGAGAAAGGAAATAGTTTTTTTTAAAATGTGGATTATTTGGATAAAATGGAGTCTATGGGAGACGGTATTTCCGTAATTCTGAGCTTTCTGGATAACGGGTTTTCAGATAAAGGATCTCATAGTTGTAGAGTGAAAAGCCAGTTGTTTGCTTCAAAGCTAAGCTTTTCACTCTACTGCCCATGCACACCCAGACATGTATGTAGGGATATTTTTATTTATATAGTGCTACTTACAGTATGTACCCAGCACTGTACAGCAGACCTATCAATATTATTGCAACCAGAGAATAAAGCTAGGACTCTTAACTGCAACTGAAGTATTATTGCACGTACCTGTCTGGAGAGGAGTTTGCCATCCTTGTATTGAACAGTCCCGTTTTCAGCAAATATATAATCAAACTTGTAAACCACTGCAAAAAATAAATATATGGATTTAATTAAGTAAAAGACTGAACTTGACAAATGGGTCTATTTATAATCTGAACTACTATGTAAGTACCAAATACCTCTGTAACAGGCAGCCCAGGATAAGATGAAAAACTACAGTGCTGTCACCTACATCTGCTTCAAATTCATTAATTCAAGCTGGAGTGTTGGCTCTATAAGGTATGAAAGGCTTCACTCAGCTACTGTACACATTTCATATACACATATAGCTCCCTGTCTATACAAATGACTATGAATATACTTGTATACTTACCATTGAACTCTAAGCAACTTTCCAGTAAAGAGTAATTCATTACAAATTTTCAGTGCTTATAAAATGTATTTTTAAATGTAGATATTGAAGGATTCTATTTTTTTTAATTTACTTTTTTTCATTATTACACAGTAAATATACATATAATTTATACATTTTGTACAACCATGTCATCACAGATTACAGTGTTCCAGTAACATCCTCTTGTACATATGAAATGTTAATAAATAATCACATAATTGATCCAGACTTATAATATGACATTAATCTTATTAAATACTGTGTAAAAAAAACATGTAAACAATAAGCAAATCATCATTCACAGGTTATTGTAGTGTGCAATTATTTACGATTTTAATATACACCAGTTGGGGTAGATATCTCAGATTATTTTTATATTTTTATCACCATAGGTCATGACCTATACCAGTCCTAATTGAATATCTAGTAATATAAGGTTCCCAAATCAACTGAAACTTATTAACCTTATTATTCACGAATGAGGTTCACAATTCTTCACATATCTATTACGTTATAGTCCATAAAATTCACAGCTCTCAATCAATTTGAATGGGTATCCCCTGTTCTTAATAGGGCCTTCTGTCCAGGATGTTATCAGAAATGGTAGTAAAATTATGCACTACTATTATTAGGGGTCTCCAATTAGCAGACTCTGCCCCCCTATTATTTTAACTAAATTCTTGTTTTGCATCTCAATAATAGCAATAGTTAACTCTCCTTCAGATCTCTTTATTTGCTGGCTTCTGATATATTGTTTCACTAATCAGAACCAGCAGAGCATATAGTCAGGTAGACTGATTTTTAATAGCAATTACATACAAATATAAAATAATTGAAAATTGTTGATAATTGTATACTGGAAAGGTAGAATTAGAATTAGATTTTCCATTAGCATTTAGGTGGATATCCCCTTTACCAAATATTGTGGAGTGGGAAATATATGTCTCCATATTTTCTGACACGTGTCTGGCAAGCCCCCTATTAAAGGCAAGTTTTGGCTGTTGGCCACCAATTAGAATGCTAAAGATTGCAGTTTATTAAGGGAGCTGTAAAGCTCCCTTTATGAAATTCTCATGCCTAAAAAATAAATAATCTGTTTTCATTAATGCAAAACTCATCAGTCCACAGTTCCTTTGATCTGTTTTTGTGCTATGACTTCCAATCTACCTATGATAGCCTAGTAACCAGCAACCTTTGGACTCCACATGGGATTGTTATTGTTAGGCTGCAGATATTATTGTGTTATGATACAGTTCATTGTGTGTACGTCAATAAAAAGGATATCACATGGGGAAACAGGTAACATGATAAACCAAAGGCTTATTCTCTTTTCCAGAAGCAACAAATCCGTTGTTGCAACATTTCCAATGTATTCAAGAGGGTATACATGTTCTTACCCAGCCACTCTGTATCTCACCCCACATTCCTGCTCCAGGCAAATCCCAGCTATCTACATCTCTTCTAGGGTCGTTTGAGAGTAATTTGTGGTTTTATTTGGTTCAATAAATGAAAATATGTTGGTTAACTACAAAGTTGTATCATTATCATGTTCTGTTTTTTGAAATGCTCACATAATGGCCTAAAAACATCATTGTTTTCTTCCTAACCTCTTTTACAAAGCCACAATGGCATGAAGCATGTACCTCCACTAGAATAGTGGCCAGAAAAATTAGCGAAATATGAATAGATTAGGTAAAGGATTTTAACAAAGAATGGTACCGAGTGATGCCATAGAAGAATGTCTATAGGAATTGTTTCCTTATATCCCCAGACAAGAGCACTGAGTAGTGCAAATCAGACCACTTCCCAATTGATTTGGTCAGTGATCTAGCAACTGGCTAGGTTAAATACTAAACTGGAGACCTTCAAACAAAAAGATTTAAACTATGTGCAGCACCTTACCCTGATCTCCTTCTCCGAGCTGCTCTGCAATCTTAGAATAATCAGATCCTCCGACCACTCCAATCTTCACTCGTTGGCGGAGCTCCTGCAGAAATTGATCCACTGCCAGGTCTATCTTCTGTAATAAAAGAAACACATTGGGCATAAGGAAAACTGGCAAAAAATTAAAACCAGATTGCAACTTGTAAAACTGGTTAGAGAAGAGAGAGATCTGATCAATATAGAATAGTTGGGACCCAATCTCTGATTTTCTATTCTGTGATATTCTTGGTATATTAAATTAAAAATACTTGGATCCCCTTGAATGCTAAGAGCTGCAGTTCAGCAATAGCTGGAGGGCAGTTGAAATAATATGCAATTTGTCTGTTCACCAATAATATTTTTCTATAGACTAATCTGTCTCTAAGAGTTCTGTAGCCTCTGGTGTAATTTCTATAATACAAAGAATCTGGATCTGTATTGTTTTTTATTTTAAGACTTATAGCACATAGTCCTCTTAGCCCCAGAGAGAACCACAGCAATCAAATGGCCAACCCTGCTGTTGGCTACTTCCCATTCACTTAATTGGGACACAAACTGCCTATGGCAGGCAATGGTAAACTGTATGGCTTGGAGCACTTTACCAAGGCATATCTGCCTGACAATGTTAGTAACTGGTACAATGAGTTTCCTATTCAAGTGCATGGGGAGCAGCTGCAGGAGACGTAGCACCATTCTCTCTGAGGCCAATGGAACTCAAGTGTGGTTCCTCTTCACCTTCTCATCTGCTGATGTACCATACACTGGCCAACAGTACACTGGCAGAAACCAAATAATATCCTTGATACATAGATATCAGTTGTGATCATCAGGATACATGTAGTAAAAAACTTCATCCAAGTTTATTGGTACATCTTTGGGCAGCTTTAGAATTGCTTGCCTACCATTGTCTCAGGCTGGCTAACTACAATAATCTAAAAAAGCTCTCCAATTTCTTTGTAATACCCTTTAAAGGGGAAAATAATAATGCCTTCATGTATTTGTACTAAGCACAGTTTGTAAGGTATTGTGGCCCTTTAAAATGCACCCCATTTTCATTGTTCAGTGAGGTTGATTCCTTTTTAATTGTCTCATTTCTGTTTATGTTGCTATCTGAACATACAGCAGTTGTTGTGTATGTCAAAATGGAACCAAAATAGAATCCCTTAAGGTCAGAATGTGACTGTAAAAACCCTAGGCTGATCCACTCCTCTGGTTGCCGTACATCACCCATTCCCCGATTAATCATAGCCAGAATAATTCAAACAATGCAACTGCGGACCAATGTATTTTATGTTCTTCTGTCTCTGGTGTACCATATAGGAAGACTGGAACTGTTTATGGCATTGAAGTTTAAAAAATAAAAATATTTTACACTAGTGTAACTCTGTACCTCAGAAGATGTAGTAGATGTAGTAGATGTAGTAGACCTATTTAACCTTTCACTCTCTACTGGTACTTTTCTATCCTTATACAAACAAGCACTAATCACTCCTATCCTCAAAAAAACCTTCCCATGATCCCAGCTCTCCCGCTAGCTATCGTCCGGTTTCCCTTCTTCCATTCACATCCAAATTACTAGAAAGGCTTGTTTACAAATGCCTGATCCAGCATCTCACTCACAACTCCCTTCTCAACCCCCTGCAATCTGGCTTCCGCCCAACACACTCAACTGAAACTGCACTCACCAAAGTAACCAATGATCTTCTACTGGCAAAGTCTAAAGGTCACTATTCCTACTAATCCTTCTAGATCTCTCTGCAGCCTTTGATACAGTTGACCACACACTCCTCCTGGACATTATCTACTCAGCTGGCATTCTTGACACTGCTCTTTCATGGTTTACATCTTATCTGTCTGACCGTTCCCTTAAAGTTGCCTTCTCTAATTCTACTTCTATGTTCCCTCTTTCTGTCGGAGCTCCTCAAGGCTGTTGTTTGCAGTGGTTCTGTTCAATAATGCAGAGACTGTGCAGGTCCACTCAGAGCTGCTGTTTAATCATGCTGCAGTGCAGATCTCACAATACATAACATGGCTGTCACAGCTTTATCACTTCCTGTGCTAGGAATACAAAACACATCCTGTGCTAATATACGGTCTGCCACTAGGTGACAGCATAACCCCTTAACATCTCCCTTTTCTAACTGTATAATCTAACATATTTAAACAATATTTCAAGCCTTCAAGTAGTAACGTTATTTGCCCTACTGTACTTAAATAATATGCACATATGTAACTTTTTTCAAAGATAACCAAACATGACTGTTTGAAAACTAATTAAAGGTTAAGTCTTTTTGGTGGCTGAATTCGCCTGCCACTGCGTGAGTAACGCAGGATCTCAGACTCACTCTCAGGCTGTGAGGCCGATGTGCAGTCCGTTGCAGGCAAGTGCTCAGACTGGCTCTCCACTGTGGCCTCCACTTCTAGTCTCGGCGTTTCACTGGATTCTGTTACTGTTACTGCAGGCTTGCTAGGACTGGGCTCTGCTGGCCTGAGGTCCATTCGCTCTGCTGGCCTGAGGTCCACTCAGGATTGCGCCTGTACAGTGTACCCTCCACCTCAACCAGATAGGAGCGAGGGTCTGTTTGTTGGAGGCAAGTTCCTAGTCTCCATATGCCAGTCCTGTCACCTGGAAGAGGTTTCATTCTTATATTTTGCCCCACATTTAGTGCCGGAAGGTCCCTGGCCGTTTTATCATATGCATGTTTTGCCACTTGCCGTTTGAAATGCAGCTTGCCAGGAACTTCTGATGCAACGCAAGGTTCCAGTAGTGTGTCAGTCACTGGGAGGGGAGTTTTCAGCCTGCGGGGCTAGTGTCCATGCCAATTGTTGGCGTATTTCTCCACAGCAAGATTGATTTCCATGGGTCGTCTCCTGCACGTTTTGCTCGCCTGCACAGGCCTTTAACAATTTTCACTGCCGATTCTGCTTTACCGTTAGCTTTAGGGTACATTGGTGACGAAGTAACATGCTCAAAACCCCATTCCTGAGAGAACTTGGTGAACAGAGCACAAGCAAATTGTGGACCATTGTCCGTGACGACTCGGTCGGGTTGGCCATACCTGGCAAGTTGAGCCTTGCATCTCTTAATGGTGGTGTCCGCCGACAGGTCAGGCAGCAGTTCTATTTCCCAAAAATCTGAATAGTGATCGATGATAAGCAGAAAATCCTTGCCAGCGTAGTTGAATATGTCCATACTCAGAATCTGCCATGGCCGTGTAGGGAGGGGATGTGACATCATAGTCTCTTTTTGTTGTTCGTGTGCATATTCGTTACACACAGTGCACTGTTCTACATAGTCTTTAATCTCCCCATGCATATTCGGCCAAAACAGTGTTTCTCTAGCCTGCCTGAAGCATGCCTCACCACCTATATGGCTCCAATGAATGCGACGTAGCATCTCTGCACGTAGTTGCTTTGGAATGATAATGCATTGGCCCTTGAAGAACACCCCATCCTGTAAGCTTATTTCATCCCGGTAGTTCCAATACTCTCTAATAGCCACAGGTGTCTGCCCTTGAATCAGGCCATCCGTTGAGCACAACTGATTTGAGGATCTTGAGGTGTTCATCTTGCTCAGAGGACTCCCTGATCTGCGACAGACGCTGATGCGTGACATTTAAATAGTCAGCCTGGTTTATGCCCTCTATGTCGAGCTCTTCACGGTACATGCTGCAGACTGAATGCTGGGCATGAGGTGCGTCCGCTTCGTGCCAGCGTGCTGTGGCTCTGCTCAGTGCATCACTGACATACATATATGGGCCCGGTTTATAGGTCACCTCCAGAGCATAGTTTTGGAGCGAGAGTAGCATGCTTTGAAGTCGTTTTGGGGCACTAAGCAAAGGTTTGTTGAATATCGCGACTAGCGGTTTGTGGTCTGTTTCAACTGTGATGTTTCCCCGACCGTACAAATAACTGTGGAAACGGTGGCAGGCAAACACAATGCTTAGGCATTCTTTCTCGATCTGAGCGTAATTCTGCTCAGTTGCAGTGAGGGCTCTGGAAGCAAATGCTACAGGTTGTCCATCTTGCAATAGGCAGCATCCGAGGCCATTCTGACTGGAGTCACTTTGAACTGTAATGGGCTTGCTAATGTCATAGTATCTTAGTACCGGTGCTGTGGTAATTAGTCGCTTGACCTCATCAACTGCTTCCTGGTGCTTTGGCAGCCAGTGCCATGGCATGTCTTTATCCACGAGCCTGCACAAGGGCTCGCACACCGCTGAGAGGCGGGGCATGAATTTTGACAGGTAGGTGACGAATCCGATGAACCTTTGAATCGGTTGGAGCAGGCATGTCTTTTATTGCCCTCACCTTCTCAGGATCTGGCTTTAACCCCTCTGCTGATAGTATATGACCGTGGAAGCGGACCTCATTAAGTTTAAACTGTAGCTTCTTGATGCTCAGTCTCAGTTTCACTTCTCTGCAGCAGTTCATAAGGGCAATCATGTTGGCATCGTGGTCGCGAGTGGCCTCTTCTAGTGAGTCTCCACAACCCACTATTAGTATATCATCTGCAATTGGCTCCACACCTCGCAAGCCGGCTAGTAGTTCATGTGGTTTTCTTTGATACACCTCTGGGGCTACAGACACACCGAAGGGTAGTTTGAGCCAGCGCATTCGCCCCCAGGGTGTCCAGAAGGTAGTAAGAAAGCTGCTCTCAGTGTCCAATTTGATTTGTAGGAATGCATCCCGGGCATCCACCAATGAGAAAGTACGGGCTTTGGGCAGTTTATAGAGGACATCTTCAAGTGTTGGCATTATATAGTGGGACCTTTTCAGTGCTTTGTTCAATGCCCTTGGGTCAATGCAGATTCTGATTTTGTCAGCTTTTTTGACTATAACCATGTTGCTTATCCAGTCTGTGGGTTCAGTCACTGGGGCTAGGTTCCCATCCTGTATGTGTTTGTCCAGCTGGGCCTTTACAGCTTCCCTCAGTGCGACTGGAACATTGCGTGGTGAGCATTGTACTGGTGTGACAGTTCGATCTAGGTCAAAGTGCACTTCCCCCGGTAGAGACTCTATCGGACTATTGTACACATCATGGTATGTGCTGGTAAGCTGGTGCTCAGTTAGCACCCCTGTGGTATGGCTTTCCAGATTGTGGAGTTCGTCTGGAATAGTAATGCGCATTAGACCCAAACGTTCACATGTTGAGCCCGATAGGAGCGGGTTCTGGCTTGCTTGGACTATTTCGAATTCCAGTCTGTGGCGTAGACACTTTATGAAGCATTCCGTACGAAAAAGGCCCAATGACTTCATCACCTCCCCCGAATACAGCTTGAGTCTGGTCTGGCTAGGTACTAGTCTTACCTTGGGTGCTATCTTGTGTTTATCATGAAGGCTCATGACGTTGCATGTTGCTCCTGAGTCAAGCTGGCAACATTGTCGGATGCCATGGAGCTGAAGGTTGACAAACCACTTTTTTCCTCGGGAGCTGGGTGGGCCCATAGTACTGGCGGTGTATATATGTCCATTGTCCTCCTTGTCCACCTCCCATTCAAGCTCCGCTTGATCGTCAACTGTATGTAGCTGACGCTGGTCATGTTTTGCTTTAAGGCACACTGCTGCAAAGTGATTGAGGGTGCCGCAAAGTCGGCAAGTCTTGCCAAAAGCTGGGCATTGCTCTCTCCCCCGGTTGTGTGTGCTGCCACAATACTTACACTTTTCAGGGCTTCTGGAGTAGTAGTAGGATATCGTGCTATGCTGGGCTTTATGGTGCTTAGAAGTGCTGGCTTTTGGGCAGCTGTAGCATTTATACAGTCATCTGCTCTGGCCTGTGTCAGCACTTTCATTCGCAAGTCTGTTTGCTGCGCAGCTCGGCAAATATCAATGGCAGACGCCAACGTGAGTTCCCTTTCTCTTAGCAAGCGACGGCGCGTGCTTTCATCAGTAATACCTAGCACCAGCCTGTCTCTGATAAGTTCATCTTTTAACTGTCCATAATCACATGTTGCTGCTTTCTCCCTCAGTCTGGTTACAAAACAGTCAATCGTCTCACCCTGCTCTTGCTTGCATGATCCGAAGACAAAGCGCTCGAAGATTACATTCTTTGTCGGCTTGAAATGTGCTTCAAGGGCGTCCAAGATGGCAGTGGCACTCTTTTGCTGTTCCTCTGTCAGATGCAGATTATGGCGATAGATGTGTCTGCACTCACCACCCATTAGACGCCTCAGAGTGGCTGCCTGTACCTCTTCCGATTTCTCGTCCAGTCCGGAAGCTAACATAAAGTCTTGAAATTCAGCTTTGAATGTTTCCCAGTTGGTAGCCAAGTCGCCGGACATTTTCATCTCGGCTGGTGGAGGTATCATGTTCGCGTACATGGTTGCTTAAATACCAATGCTTAGTATGCTGAGAGTTTCTTTTCCAGCTGGATGCGTGGATGGTGTGCTGTAGTTCAAGCTTCTGACACCATGTTTGCAGTGGTTCTGTTCAATAATGCAGAGACTGTGCAAGTCCACTCAGAGCTGCTGTTTAATCATGCTGCAGTGCAGATCTCACAATACATAACATGGCTATCACAGCTTTATCACTTCCTGTGCTAGGAATACAAAACACATCCTGTGCTAATATACGGTCTGCCACTAGGTGACAGCATAACCCCTTAACAGCTGTCAGGCGCAAAAACAACTGCTTGAGAAAGGGGTCACGCCCCGAAACGTTGCATCCGCAATAAACGAGCAAGGTTTTACCTGCTGGAATTACCCATGTTGTGCCGGTGTGTCCTATTTCTGCAAAAACAACTGGTGGCATTCTGTTGAGTAATGCAGCTCAGCTTCATAGGGAGTATATTTAACTTTTTGTGTGTCCAAGTAAAGTTGTTGTTCTGTTAGTCAGTCATAGGGCAAAAAAAACAACAAAACGGTGGTATAAAGGTGATACCTTTGTTGGCTAACTAAGATAATCATTACAAGCTTACAGAACATTTTAGTTCCTTTTTTAAGATGAAAATAATGACGCTCAGAGATCAAATGACCAACAAAAAGGAATGTCCGTCTCTGTCATATACATGGAGACATGCAATGGAAAGCCATATAACGTACAATATAATGTGGATCAAAGTGGCTGAATATTTTACCCTTTGTGTGCCAACACCTTTTGATCTCAAAAGTTCTGTGTCTCCAGTAAACACGGCTCCCATTATAGAGCAAAAGGAAACCTGGAAAGGTAGAATATGTGGCCCTAGTAGAATGGTATTTTGTGTAAGCATTGTTTGTTGCCATGTAAAGGGTAAATATACAGCAGTTTTCTTCTGACAAAATTGCTTTAACTAGAGAAATAAAAACAGTAGCTAATGCAGTGCAAACAGAACTGTACATATGACACTTGGCCTCCTTTATAACAGAAAGGAGTAACTAGTGTAAATAATTATGGGCTGGGTTATAACAGAATTATATATAAGAATCAGCAGTAACCATAACAGCCCACATGCCAAATCTGAATCTCCATATGAATAAACCCTTATATCTTGATAAATGTATATAGAAATGTGGCTTATCCTTTATGGACAATATGCTTTTGAAATACACTGGCAATCTGTAGATTCTTACAAATGATATTAGGGCCATAGACAGTCACTATTTATAGGGCATGTGGGAGGCAGTTTGGGCCTATGTGTATTAAAATGCCAGGTGGCAACCGTAGCTGCAGCAAACACAAAGTAGTGCTACACACACACTCTCACCGCTCTTTGCAGCATCGGGTGCCTTCTGTGACCCTGTCTGCCCAGGTCTGGTTCACGTACAAGAAAATACTTCAGCAGCACTCCGATTATGGTGAAAAAATTGGTACTTTATTCGTGCCTCAAGCTAAGCGACATTTCAAGCTTTTCCAGTCCTTTATCAAGCTTGATAAAGGACTGGAAAAGCTCGAAACATCGCTTAGCTTGAGGCACGAATAACGTACCAATTTTTTCACCATAATTGGAGTGCTGCTGAAGTATTTTCTTGTACGTGAACCCTAGCTGCAGCACTTCCTTGTTGCAAAAGTGAAAAGGAGTTTTATTAAAACAAAAGGGCAAGATGCCAAAAGGTAAAAAACATGGACCTTGCTCCTTTCCCTGTAGTTGTAAACAAGCCCTATTGTCAGCAAGATCAACCAGATTTTCCTCTCTGTATCACTGGGCGTGCCCTGTAAATCCTGTCGCAATCCACTCTCTGCAATCAACTGGGGCAGAAATAGGGGCAGCAGAGGTACCTGCCAATGGCGTAACAATTTTGGTAAAATTTTAGAAAAAATTGTCTGCATTTCATTGTTGTTTTACTTACCAAATACAGGTATGGGACCTGTTATCCAGATTGTTTAGGACCTGGGGTTTTCTGGATAGCCTATTTCTGTAATTTGTATCTTCCTACCTTAAGTCTACTAGAAAATCATTCGGTGCGTGTATGCTAGGAAACAAGACGACCGATATCGGCTCATCAATCGGGCTGGCTGGAAAATTTGATTAGGGAACCTTTGAAGGCATCCAACATCCGTCATTGTTAATGCTGAATTTTCAGATACAGGTAGAATTCTATTGTGTCTACTTGTATATCTGATGATTCAGCTCTGCACGTGTATATAAAAACAATCGATCTTTCCTGGAAAGATCTTTCCCAGGAAAGATCGTAATTGTAACATCTATGGCCACCTTTACTCTGCACATCAATACATTGTAAATTGTAAGGCTTATAGCTGTATATATAGATATAAACTACCTGGTCTTACAAGAAGAACCTGACAGGGGAGTGTTGTCCCTGAAATTTAAAATGGACCAAATGTATAAACATGGTCTCACCATATAACTTCAAATTGGTGATGTCCAAATTGGCCCATAGATAACAACAGCACTATTATAATTATGACATATGGTGTGTGTGAAATATTATGCCCCCTTAAAACACAGTTTATTCATGGCACAAAGGCCCAGATGAAGTACTAAATACCTACAGGGGCTCATCCACTAACATTCCAAAATGCACCAGTCCAGTAATCCATTGCAACCAATCAGAAATTAGGTTTCATTGTCTATAGGTGGCTGTACATGGGCAGATTCTTACTGGCTTCTCCTGTCTTGACTGCTGATCAGAGTATGGATTCAAAGCTATGATCTAACCAATCAATAACTGCTAACAGCTTGATCACATGTTGCGCTCATCAGAGTATCCCTTCAAGGAATAAACTGGACTGCAAATGCAAGCCAGAGGGCCCTTATGTCACCTGTTTGATGTGTGGACAAATCTGGCTGTTGACCTTCATTCCAATACTTTTCCTTTTTCATTCTTAAGCCCTTGGTGAGCTGCAACTAGCATTATATCCATGCTATTTGCTGATTCATTTTTGTTGATTACTGTACTGGTTCAATTGCAGTGAACAACTGTATTGCTGCTGATGCTGTGGGTAGATGCCAAGATCTATTCAGTATAAAAAAAATTGTCAAGACTGAGCTTTGCCAGTTGGTTTTTGTCCAAAGAGGAAGAATTTTACACAAGGATCATCCTATTACATTACACATGCAACTGGGACACATGGGAGACGTGTTATAATTTAGTTTGACAAACTATACTACACCCCATATTCACATTGTGTTTTGCAGTGTTACTCATTTATAAGAAAATTAAATGATCTCATTATACGCACACGTTTAGGGGTATACTGCAGCTTTCATACATAGAATTAATGCTAACTGTGTGAACACAACATTGTCATTATTCATTCTTATTCTACACTACATTGATTCTTACAAGAGAAAGACAACATGAGAGAGGCTGTCAAAAACTAGGACTCTGTCTCTATATCAATGGTGCCCTGTATTGCTGGGGTTTTAGGTTCGATTTCGACCCTATCACTATCTGCAGGGAATTTGTATGTCTGCACCCTGTGTCCTCAAAAACATACAGGCAAGTTATCTGGCTGCTGATAAAACTGACACCAGTGGGTGTGCTAGGGACTGTACAGAGACAGGGACTGATAAACAGACAGATAAACAGTGCTATGTAAATGTGTCAGCTCCATATAAATAAAGGATCATTTAAATATATATACATGGATAATACCCCCAGAGGCCCGGAAGTTGGACAGCTGCGCCTTTACAAACTATAACCAGAAGGTCAACTCTCGAGAAGATGTTTCTCTCCCCACGAAGGGCTTCATTTTTCTTTGTACATGAACCATATGCCCTTATTTATTCAGCGAACATATTTTTACACATGCTTTGTTGATTTCCATATAGCAGAAAGGTTAGTGTTTCTTGTGCAGCAGCCAGTGTTGTGTTGCAAGAGAGAGAGATGCGAGTTTGGCCTGTGGGTGCTACTTGGAATGTGACTGAATGTAAAATTACATTTCACCTACCTTCCAAGCTGGCTCCCTGGCAACCGGCTGTGTGCTACTGCTGCCTCGCTCACCTGCTTGCACTTTAATTTCAGACGTATAATTGTTTTGAGTTTTCCTATTATATCTAAAATATCTCAGGTTGGAGAACATGCATCATGTGAGGAATATGTACAGTGCATTGTTATCATTAGAGTCCATGCAATGTTTACTGCACCTGCACGCACTACAACTGTACTATCCATGCTTTTGTATGAAATATATATATATATATATATATATATATATATATATATATATATATATGTAGACAAATACAAGATTCCTCTGTTTTTTTATATATTTTTATACTTTCCCTTGTTTTTATATATATATATATATATATATATATATATATATATATATATATATAGACACATACAAGTTTTTTGTGCACATTTTTTAGTGATGAGCACAAATTTCCCTTGTTTGTTTTATATATATAGATATATATATATATATATACACACAGCTGTTATTAGAAGTCAGCTCTTGTAAAGGAAACATTCTCACACATTATTAACCCCACAAGTACACTGGTTTCACTGACTTAGAAGCCAGTGTGGCGATTACCTACCTCCCTTGCAGGGGTTAAGGTCCCATCCACATCAAACAGACACAGAATGTCCCTGTGTTTTAAGAGCCTTGTGTCTGCCATGGCTTTCTCCTCTGATGTGCAGAGGCCCTGGCCTGTGCAATGATTGAATAGGGAGAGTGATGGGCTGGTGAAAGAGGGAGGGAGGTGTGGAGGATGCATTGGCCAATCATTGTGCTCCTGGCGGGTCAGCTGGTCATGGTAAACAAGGCACCCAGCACGTAGCATAAGCTCCTTCCTGCCGCGTGTTACAACTGCGCTGGTGCCAAGTGGGCTGCACTGCTCGGACATTTGTCCTCTCTGACTTGATATGAAAAGAGTAGCAGCTCGCAGCAGGGAACAGGTCAGGCTCAAATGCACCCATTGATACAGCCCCGATCTTATTCACTCATTACTGCACTGGCTGTTCTACACACAGAGCAGAAGTATGGGTTCACACCCTATACACGCAAATCTGCTATGTACTTGTTCACACTGACCACTGGGGTAAATTTATCGCAATCTTCTCTCCCCAAGGGCTGGTCTAACTTTAGTGATTGAATCTAAGCTGCCCTTATTTACTGTACTGTATACAAGCTGTACTTCTTCACTTCAGAAAGCAAGGTAGTCTGGAGATAGAATTCCATGAGTTCAGCATTCCTGTGATTAGTAAAGAAACAGCTGTAAGTGATAGAGTTACATTAGGCAATGATTTGCTGCCATGTTCCTGTGAATACTTTCCTATTCTGTGCTTCAATATAGCAGAAGTCAGGCCTCCTGGCTGCAGGTCTTATAATTGGCTAAATTGTTTCAGGAGTCAGAACCAAGTAGTACTAAGAATCATTGTTACACCATTTTCAGTAACAATGACATTTACACATAACCTCAGAATCAGATGAGTTTTGTAATTGATGCACAAGTTGCTTAGAATTCCATTTACTTTTATTACGAAATACAACTGTTTTGCACTTATTGTTCATTCATTCAGGCATGGTTTTTCACTGTATGTAGCATTCACTTGTGATATTTAACTGCGAGGGTACTGATTGGTGATATAATAATAGCACAGAGGGGGGGATTGATATGGTTAATTAAGGGTTACTCCTTAGGCTTGAGAAAGGCTTCTGGGTATTGGTGAATAGCTCAATAAGCTTTTGCAACATAACCCCCACTCTTGTGGTTGTGGCAGAAGCTTGCACCTCGTACAAAGTAATTCAGCATAGTATGTTATATAAACAAATTACTGAAGAATAGGTGTAACAACAATATGACTGCTGACTGTAAATAGTGGAGAAACATACAACTGAGGCTGTCTAGTCACTGCTATCTGTCACTCTGCTTACTTAAATAAACATACCATCGATAGCTTCTCTGTTGTGTTACAAGTGATTTATTTACTATACCATCTGCCTTCACAATAGAGACTGCCTCAATACCCCGAGCATCAAGTGGGCCATGCTGTAATTCTAATTTGAGCAGAGGACGTAAACGATGCAGGTACATCTGTTTGTGCTGGGCTAGGAGGGAGACATGACAGCAGCAAAACAGAGATAAGGTCTGCTGAACTAATGTGAATATTATGGAGCTGGAAAAGGACATTTTGTTCCAAATAGCATGTATCTAGGGCAAAGTACTGTATGTACTGTCTGTATGCTGAACTTTCATTCAGTTGTTTTTAGGCTGAAGAGTGCCAGTGCTTTCAGGCTTTTCATATTCACGTCAGCAAGAGGCAGCAGGGGGCGATTTTGGGCACTGGCTGAAAAATGTTCTATCAGATCACATCAGTCAAGGCAGGCTGTGCCCCCTACACATAGGATTGCCACCTGGCCACTATTTTACCAGCCTGGTCAGTAAAAATGTTGCTTGATGTCAATGTTATTTATAGGTAAAAACCATAAAAATATAGGAAGGCCGTTTTTTTTTCGAGAAAAGGTGGGCCTACCCCATTTTCGGTCCCATCTCTCTTTGACTGGCGACGGTATTTTTTGTGTAACTATACTTTATATTTATGTGTATTGGATTTTTATACTCATTATTGTAATGACCAGTGTCATTGACCAATGTACAGTGTGTTGCCCGCAAGGATACATTTCCAAGAATGTATAAAACAGATATGAGACCATGCATTATGAAGATGTGATTAACCTGATGGTATACTGCTTGTGTATTATAATGGGGATTACATGGCATTAGTTGGACAAACAAAGAGTGAGGGCAGAATGGCTAGGGACAGTTTTGGCACTGTCTGAAAAGTTTTGACACAGCTGAAATATGTTTAATACCTGCAATGGAATCTGTGGCAGGGGTGATATTTCCTGACATTATCACTGAAGGATTTGTAGGCTGTCATACATTTATTATGATTCAAACTCCAAGAAACACAAACAAACTGCCATTTTCTGGCCACAATAGAGCTTGTCCTCTATTGTGCAGCATTTGATGTGCAAATCTTTGTGAAGAAAAACACCTATGGGCATGATGCACCTCAGGAGCTCTGTATCTAGAGGCATATTTATCAAAGGTCAAGTGATAGTTTTTTTTTTACCTCAAATGAATTCGAAAATATCTCATATAAGAATGTCTAAAATTCAAACTCATTTTACTGACCCGAAAACTCGATTTGAATTCGACGTAACTTGAATCGAGTTTTTTATCTGAAAAAAAAACTTGAATGTCAGGAAGGCTATCAACATCTTCAAATGGGTCAGTGGACCTCTGCCGTTGACTTCTACATGAACTCGGCAGGTTTTAGGTGGCGTACTATTGAATCTGAGTTGTTCCCAGGGTCGAGGTATGATAAATCTCGAATTCGAGTTTGGATCATTCCCAACTCAAATTTGTGAGTTTTTACCAAAAATCCAACTTGAAAATTCAAAATAGAATTTACCATTCTAACCTTAAAGGGGATACTGTCATGGGAAAAAAAAATTTTTTCAAAATGAATCAGTTAAAAGTGCTGCTCCAGCAGAATTCTGCACTGAAATCCATTTCTCAAAAGAGCAAACAGATTTTTTATATTCAATTTTGAAATCTGACATGGGGCTAGACATTTTGTCAATTTCCCAGCTTCCCCAAGTCATGTGACTTGTGCTCTGATAAACTTCAATCACTCTTTACTGCTGTACTGCAAGTTGGAGTGATATCACCCCCCTCCCTTTTCCCCCCAGCAGCCAAACAAAAGAACAATGGGAAGGTAACCAGATAACAGCTCCCTAACACAAGATAACAGCTGCCTGGTAGATCTAAGAACAGCACTCAATATTAAAAACCCATGTCTCACTGAGACACATTCAGTTACATTGAGAAGGAAAAACAGCAGCCTGCCAGAAAGCATTTCTCTCCTAAAGTGCAGGCACAAGTCACATGACTGGGGGCAGCTGGGAAATTGACAAAATGTCTAGCCCCATGTCAGATTTCAAAATTGAATATAAAAAAATCTGTTTGCTCTTTGAGAAATGGATTTCAGTGCAGAATTCTGCTGGAGTAGCAATATTAACTGATGCGTTTTGAAAAAAAACATGTTTTCCGATGACAGGATCCCTTTAATATATCTGCCCCTAATGTCTGCTCAAGGCAGGGGTTAAATACAGTACTACCTGACACGGAATTGGTTTTGCCAGCAAAAGTGCAACTGATGGATAATAATGAATGGTACATATTTCATTACCTATGCCCTTCCAAGGCTGCCGACTCCCTACTGTCTCTGGGAGAATCAGCTCTACAGCTTTGAGTTTTGTTACCGCAATGAAGAGCCTCCCACAGAGAAGGGAGTTGGTGAGCAAGGACAGCCATCTTTAACCTGCTTATAACCAACAGCAAAAAGGGTTCCCAGGCTGCATTAAATCAGGAAAGAATCTGGATGGGACAGGGATTGCCAGAGCTACTTACATTGTAGGAGGCAGCTCTCACTACCACAACAAATAGCACTGGGGCAGAAGCAAAGGCCATAAAAATTATGCCAGAGCAGGCACAATGGTTCAAGCAAATCAGTGGAATGCATACAATCCCCATGGTTTCTTCAACAATAGCAATGCCTGTATAAAAATAAATAAATGTTGCCAAAAAAAAGGAGGTATATTTTCCAATGAAGACAGATTTGGGGTACGAAGTGTTGCAACTGGAGGGACACAGGACAGACAAACCAAAGTATATGGAAATAAAAGCTACATCCTATAAGTGCATATGTAATATACATATTCATTCTCCTTGTTTCACTCGTTAAATAAAAAAACAATTCTCATAAACAAATTTTCATTTCATAAAACAATAGGGCAAAAGTTCAACCGAATCCTACAGAGTAAACTTAATAAATGTAAAGGTTGAACAATGAGGGATTAATCAAGGGTCGAAGTTTGAAGTTAAAAAAACTTCGAACTTTCGAATTCAAAAAGACCAACTGAATAGAAGTCGAGAGTCGAAGTGGTCCGTATTCGGGCATACTTCGAATCGTACGATCGAAGGAATAGCGCTTTCGATCTGCTTCGATTCAAAGTTTTTTTTAACTTCGAGCTTCGATCTCCCAAACTCCCCCAATTGCCTCCATACAAGTTCTAGGAGGTCCCCCATAGGCTAAAACAGCACTTCGGCAGGTTTTAGGTGGCGAATGGTCGAAGTTTTAAAGAGACAGTACATGATAAATTTCGATATTCGAATTTCAAAGTTTTTTCAACTTCGAATCAAAGTTGGACTATTTGATGGTTGAAGTACCCAAAAATTACTTGGAAATTCAACGTTTTTAATTTCGAACCTTCACTTGAACCTTTGATAAATCTGCCCCCTAAAGTTGGAACAAATTACATATTTTTGCCCCCTTGGACTTTGCCAATTGCACACTTTTTCAACACTGTGTGGCACATTGTTAATAAAATACAAGCCAGAAGGGTTGGGGGGGGGGGGGCTTAGGTATTTGGAATTCCTGTACATAACAAATGCTTTTGGCAGGCAGTAAATGCAGGGATCTTAGAATCAAACTCTGTTCCTAGCGCTGCATTCTTTTTCCAACACAATATGTAGAGCACAGCTTGTGGCATTAGTAGTACTAAGCACAAGTGATCTATACATACTGCTGTAAGGGTTGCTATTTTGTGGCCCTTATTACTTCTGCATTTGCACCTAGCCCTTTATCAACTACACTGAAAATGTTAGGGGCCTCACGTTAAATAATTCAATGATAAAATAAACTGACACTAACAATTACACACACCGAGGTATCAGGAGTTCATCAGAACTGGTAACTTTTATATAGTGTTTTTATTAAAGATTTTTTTTCAAGTAAAACTGTTAATTTACAAAGTGGTAAGTACTGGCAGTTCAGTCATTTGAGCAAGCGTACTGACCATTGCTCCGTGTAGGAGCCCTTTTGTAAGGCACTGGCTTACAGACAGCCTATTCTGACAAATTTGTGGTCTGCCAATGCTTCCAGTGTTGCTGGGCTCCAGTAAGAGCCATGGGTTGCTCCTCTCTCCTGCTTCCCTTGCAAGTTATGGGTCAGTGCAATTTAAACATACTATGCATGGCCAAAACTCCCATGGTGCACACATTGGTCCACAGGCCAGCTTGCCATGCATTTGTAAAGGCAGTTAAGCAGAAATTTTAGAGAGATAAACAAACACTTACTTTTACATACATATATGTAACTACTTTTTTTTAATGCATTTCATATTGGAGCCAGTGGACTTTAGTTTTAATAGCCCTTTGGCCAAAGAGAGTCAGGCTATACAATTGTTTCTTGCCACAAACACATTAACAAGGTGTCCTTGAAAGACTGATAAAATGGGTAAAACTTTAACCTGCAAAAAAACAGTACCCCCAGGGACCTGTGCTACAACATTCTGAAGAGTTGTTGTTGTCACATATCTTATGTTTTGTCTCTGAAGGGGTAAAGTTCAGACGTTCCCTGTACAAATTAAAGAAGAGATCTGGAGAGTTAAGACACAGCAGGACTTATTTATGAGCTATGTGCTTCATAGTACATTGCTGTCCCACTACCACTGGCTAACAGATGTATTAGGGCAGTGGCCGACAGGGAATCACTGGCGATAAAACCAGCATATGGCAACTTCGGGCGACTTTGCGATATGTTGATTTTACTGCTGGCTATTTTAGTTATTTCCTATGGAGATGCATTTTCGGGAGATTTGTCACTCGCAGTCGTGCATAAATAATTGCAGGCGACATATCTTCCCATCAGCCACTGCCCTTAGAAGCAAATTAAAGGGATTCTGTCATCGGAAAACATGTTTTTTTCAAAACGCACCAGTTAAGTTAAGTGCTACTCCAGCAGACTTCTGCACTGAAATCCATTTCTCAAAACAGCAAACAGATTTTTTTATATTCAGTTTTGAAATCTGACATGGGGCTAGACATTTTGTCAATTTCCCAGCTGCCCCTGGTCATGTGACTTGTGCCTGCACTTTAGGAGAGAAATGCTTTCTGGCAGGCTGCTGTTTTTCCTTCTCAATGTAACTGAAGGAGTCTCAGTGGGACATGGGTTTTTACTTTTTTATTTGTCAGAATAGGCAGTGTTGTTCTTAGATCTACCAGGCAGCTGTTATCTTGTGTTAGGGAGCTGTTATCTGGTTACCTTCCCATTGTTCTTTTGTTTGGCTGCTGGGGGGAAAGGGAGGGGGTGATATCACACCAATTAGCAGTAAAGAGTGACTGAAGTTTATCAGAGCACAAGTCACATGACTCGGGGCAGCTGGAAAATTGACAATATGTATATCCCCATGTCAGATTTCAAAATTCAATATAAAAAAATCTGTTTGCTCTTTTGAGAAATGGATTTCAGTGCAGAATTCTACTGGAGCAGCACTATTAACTGATTCATTTCCCCATGACAGTATCCCTTTAAGAATCCAGTAACCCTCCAGCTATCACTTGTCTTAAAGAAACAGTTCAGTGTAGAAATAAAAACTGGGTAATTGTATGTGCAAAATAAAAAATGTTTTTAAATGTAGTTAGTTAGCCAAAAATGTAATCTATAAAGTCTGGAGTGAGCGGATGTCTAGCCTAATAACAGTTATAACCCATGGGCCCCCCTCAAGTCACTGATTGGTTACTGTCTGGTAACCAATCAGTGGAAAGCAAGTGAGTTTCAAAGCAGGAAGTAGTGTTTTGTTCTGTTAGACATCTGCTTACTCCAGCCTTTATACGTTTTTGGCTAACTAACTATATTAGAAACATTTTTTATTATGCACATACAATCTATTTACCCAGTTTTTATTTTTACCTTGAACAATTTCTTTAAAGCAGGCACTAATGCATAGGCATCCTGGGGGTACAGTAGTCAGGGACCCAGTGGCAGATGGTGCCCTAACAATACATAGGGTTAGACCACCCCATAACCTTGTGCTGTATCCACAAAGCATGCAAGCTGAAATGTATGCAGGAGAAGGGTATGCCCTACTAAAAAAAATAAAAACACTCCCTGCAGCCACCAATTGGACAACTGTCTTAATTTCAACAATAGCTGGGCCTTCTCTGTTTTTGATATAATGGACAGAATGCAATGCTGTGTATAATTACAAGTAAACTGTATTTAACCAATGTTTATTCAAATAATACCCTCGTAAGATGGGTTATCATTTTTAAATAATTTGGATTTCTATATATTAATTAGAATGTTACATTACACCATCAAACTGGTGATTTAAATTGATGGGATATAAGTAATATAAAGAGTTGCCTATATGGCTCTATGTCCTGATTTCTAGGAAATGGAACAAAAGAAACACTTGTGGTCAAACAAATGCTAGAAAATGCTGTTAAGTTAAAAAGCGAGGGCACTGCCCCCACTGGAACATGGCGCTGCAGTTATTAACTTGGTCCACTCTGCCTGTTAAAGATGTTTCCACCAGAAGGCTGGATTTGAACAGAATCCAGTAAAGGCCGAAGAGCTTGCCCCAAGGGTCTGGAAGGAAAGAAGATATTAGCATTAAAAAAAAGAGAATAAAATCAGCATTTATATATTGTTGTACGGGGAAAGTAAAAGTCACACTCCACACCTCACATAACTATTATTAGCAGCCCTGCACAAGTTTTAGAACGAAACTTTCCTGCATGCCCTGATTTAATGATCTATTTATAAAATTTAAATATGAAGGAAAGGTAAAAATCACTGGGCAGTGACGAGTTGTTAGACACCAACCCCACAATTCCAGCTGCTTACAAACTCTACTTCTTCAAATAAAGCACTCGCCTGGGGTATTGCTTGCTGAATGCAAAGCTATCATCTTTTCCTGGTCTTTCAGAGATCCATTGTCAGGGATAAACAGAACTATTTCCAAGTTTCTATACTGCGCATGTGCCTTCCAAAAAGTGGTGCATGCAGGGGACAACTTTGAGAATGATAGTATAGGAACCCGAATTGTTGTATTTCTGAAGAAGAGTGCCAGCCATGGGAAGAAGGAAAGTGACTAGGCTAACAACTTGCCAACCCCAGTGTTTTAGGTTTACTTTAAAATGATTCAAGCAACTCATACATAGACGAATGGGTGGTAAGGAAAAGCAGTGTACTGTGAATAAAGGTATCTTATTAACTGTAGGAAGGCTTATTCAAAAGACACAAATTGCATACATACAGTATGTTAGTGTACTGTACTCCTTTTTAACAAACAATTATTTAGGGGTGCTCACATGGAAATAATTGTCATCAGCTCTGGACAGGCAATCTGTAGCTTCTGATAGAGAGACCAGAGAGACTGCTGTAACTTACCATCACTCTTTAATAGGGATTCACCGAATCCACTATTTGGAATTCGGCCGAATCCCTGAATCCTTGGTAAGCACAAAACAAAAACTGTGGTACCGTGTTAGCCAGTAGCAAAAAAAACAAATATAAAAACAAACATACAAAAGGTATTGTAGAAGTTACATGTACTAGGTGCTCTACAGGAGGCATACACATACCAAATTGCGCACAAGGATGAACCATCACAGACATAAAATCAACACCAAATCATGTGATACACCAGTGGGGCAACATTTCTGCAGTCAAAATCACAGTCTTTAAGACATGCAGGTCTTAATTCTAAAAGGGATCTGATTGGGAAAGGAAGATTTATCAATTCAAATGTATGAAGATATTTAACACATTAAGACAGGGCCTTAATTTAGGGTCAGGTTTCATGTCACACTATGTGACCTGACTGAATCCAGACTCCTGGAATATTTACAACCCACCCTTTTTCATTGTATTATCTCTACATTTGATCTCCATCTATCTGTAACTTCCTAATTTATTGCCCATGAATACCTTTCACTGATCTAACAGAATATATGCTGTGCCTTTCTATCTTTCATTTTTATTTTGCCTGACGAAGGGGCCTTGGTGCTCCGAAAGCTTGCAATGTATTTTTTTTATTGTTAGCCAATATAGGTATCACTCTACAATACTTTTTGTATTTGTTTTTTTTTTTTTATTTGTTATGAATCCTTGGTGAAAGATTCGGCCGCATAGGCAAATTAGGGGCAGGAAAGGAAAAAGTGGAAAAAATTCTTCTTTTGTGACGTGATTTCCCTACCTGACCCTAATTTACATATGCAAATTAGGATTCGGATTGGCGAGGCACGAGTATTCGGCCGAATCTGAATCCGGCTGAAAAAGGCCGAATCCTGGATTCGGTGCATCCCTACTCTATATTGGGGCTGTTTGGGCCTCTATGTATTTAAAATACCAGGGCTTATTTTTAATCTCAGTTTGAACCTGATTGCCATCTATGCTATTTAGAAGAGAATTCAATTCTAAAGAAAAACACTTGTGCTGAGTTGGCATAAAAACAACAAACTGTGTTATTCAGTGGCAGTGCTGCTGTTGCATCAATAACCAGAACCATGAATAAGTTTCACTGTATCAAGGATTCTATGGGTGAACAGATGCAGAATGAAATAGGTAAGATAATATCCTGCATTTTTCCTTTGTTGTTTCCAATTTTCCTTTGTTGTTCTACAAAAAAGAGAATACACTTACGTGGACAAAACCTCAGATGGCAGCTCTGTTATATATGAAGGAATTTTTTTTCCAGTCAAGAACTGAGCCACTTCATTGCTGAAAGTATTGCAGTTGTGATCAAACAGGTGGTATGACTCCCCACTGTGGAAAGAAAGAGCATAACAGGTAATGAACAGAAATAGGCGAATAAGTAAACTTAACCCCTAAATATTCTGCCAGTTGATGCTCACCTGAACCCAGACTCCCTCAGGGAGGATAGATATTCCAGGAAAATCTCTTCTGTTACTTCAGTAATGCCAAGCTCCATCACAGAGTCGGGTTCACCTAACATTGTTCGTCCCTGAAAGTAAATAGAATTATCATAAGCAGTGAAAACTGCATGCATTGCCACCTATGTAATCAAAATACGGTTTCTACTTTTATATAAGTTTTACTGAAGTAAAGTATATAGTGTTCAGAAACATGCTGTTAAACTCAGTATAAATCCAGATTTTTCTTCACGAATATTACAAGTAATATAAGTGTTCATCGAGAGCAGTGATGTCCAACTGGTGACACACACCACATCCGGCCTGCTACTACCCCCTTGTGTGGCCCCCACATGAAAGTATGCTTTCAGGTTTGTTCTGGGGGTTTGTCAGCATTTGGAAATTGTCCCCTAAGGTGTTTAATCGTGCGATGGGGGGGCACTATGTTATCCACAGGGGAGGAGGAGGCATTTGGATTCAAGGGAATGTTTTAATATGACTTGCATTTTCACATATGAAATGGTCTTAAAATTTCTTATGGAAACGTGGGTGTGGTTTAAAACGGGTGTGGTTAAAAAAGGGAACACTGGCTTCCATTATCAGCCCTCCACCACATGGGCCAGAAAAATTCCCGCCCTTGGTAACACAGAAGTTGGACAGCACTGCTCTAGAGAACTGTGGGTAAGTATGCTATGACTTTGTACCATGTATTTGCCTTGCAGGAGCAGATTGGCTAAAATGTTTAAATTCTGGCACATCACTGGCTAATGGCACAGTGCTTGATAATGTCATGCAGATGAAACAGGATGTAACCCTCAGGGACTGATGGATAATGAGCCAAAAAAGTAAGGGGTCTAATAAAAAAAGACAAAAGTCTGGACAGCGGGGCAGGTAGCTGTATAACAGGGTCTGTCTCAGCATGCATGTATAAAACAGATTTCAATGATTTTGCTGTGAGCCAGATTAACATCTAATTAGACCACTGCATGAAGGAGTGAAGCAAGAGAGGTCAATGGGATCATAATTAAATTACTATACAGGTCTGGACTGGGATTCAAAATAGGCCCAATCAGCTCCCCACCAACCCACTAAATAGTGACTTTCTATGGCATCTTATGTCATTTGCCAGAACCCACAGTCCGGGCTTGTTACTATATATCAGAAAATTAAGAGTGAAAAGTGAAGGCACTATAGTCAATAGACAAAAAAAGATATCACGCTGCCATCTTTATCAGGGGCATCCTTATCACTGCTCAAGAGCTAAAACTGACAATAACTCTTCAATAGGCTCAGGATACTGGAGATATCAACTTTTAATGGTGTGGTGTAGTCTGTTTTCTGACATTGGCTTCAAAGGAGTGCGGATTCCTGCCACATGAGTGTCAACTGATGTACTTATAAGAAAACGTTTCAAACTGGATTATCAGGCCCAGGCATACCAGATAAAACAACATGACACTCAAAACTGCCACATACAAAAACCGCTATATTGCATTACCTAGTATAGGTAAATCTAAAAACAACTTGACTTGCTGAGTAATCAATGAAGACGTTTCACTACTCATCTGAGCAGCTTCTTCAGTTAAACTAAAATCGGTCGTTCGGCAAGAAGAATCGTTGCGTCTATGGGGAGTTTAACTCTTCAAAGAGGTGACATCTGAAGAAATTCACAGAGGTGTTGATTCTGTGTAGTTACTGTGATAGGATTATCCAATGTGTCATGCAACTCCTAGAAACAGGTGTTACTTGTGAGCAATGTGCCATTGTGATTGGATTAGTGGAAGAGTTTGTATGATGAGAACTTCCCACACCACTCAGTTGAACTGAAGAAGCTGCTCGGATGAGTAGTGAAACGTCTTCATTGATTACTCACCAAGTCCAGTTGTTTTTAGATTTACCTATACTAGATATATCATGACCTGGATGAATGAAAATCTTCATAGTCACATATTGCCTTACCAAATCTTGTGAGGTACTGCCGGCTTTGGGGAACCATGATGAACCAGCTGATGGGAACAACCGGGCAGTACTGTGCACCTTTTCTACTCAGCTTTAAGGGAATTTTCATTACCCAATTTATTGAGCCAGTAATGATTATGATACTTAAGATTTATGTATGTTTGTACATGTACAGCATTTGATATACAGTGGTGTGAAAAACTTTTTGCCCCCTTCCTGATTTCTTATTCTTTTGCATGTTTGTCACACTTAAATGTTTCTGCTCATCAAAAACCGTTAACTATTAGTCAAAGATAACATAATTGAACACAAAATGCAGTTTTTAAATGAAGGTTTACGTTATTAAGGGAGAAAAAAAAACTCCAAATCTACATGGGCCTGTGTGAAAAAGTGATTGCCCCCCTTGTTAAAAATTAACTTAACTGTGGTTTATCACACCTGAGTTCAATTTCAAAGGTTATAAAGCCATTTCTAAAGCTTTGGGACTCCAGCGAACCACAGTGAGAGCCATTATCCACAAATGGCAAAAACATGGAACAGTGGTGAACCGTCCCAGGAGTGGCCGGCCGACCAAAATTACCCCAAGAGCGCAGAGACAACTCATCCGAGAGGCCACAAAAGACCCCAGGACAACATCTAAAGAACTGCAGGCCTCACTTGCCTCAATTAAGGTCAGTGTTCACGACTCCACCATAAGAAAGAGACTGGGCAAAAACGGCCTGCATGGCAGATTTCCAAGGCGCAAACCACTTTTAAGCAAAAAGAACATTAAGGCTCGTCTCAATTTTGCTAAAAACATCTCAATGATTGCCAAGACTTTTGGGAAAATACCTTGTGGACCGACGAGACAAAAGTTGAACTTTTTGGAAGGTGCGCGTCCCGTTACATCTGGCGTAAAAGTAACACAGCATTTCAGAAAAAGAACATCATACCAACAGTAAAATATGGTGGTGGTGGTGTGATGGTCTGGGGTTGTTTTGCTGCTTCAGGACCTGGAAGACTTGCTGTGATAGATGGAACCATGAATTCTACTGTCTACCAAAAAATCCTGAAGGAGAATGTCCGGCCATCTGTTCGTCAACTCAAGCTGAAGCGATCTTGGGTGTTGCAGCAGGACAATGACCCAAAACACACCAGCAAATCCACCTCTGAATGGCTGAAGAAAAACAAAATGAAGACTTTGGAGTGGCCTAGTCAAAGTCCTGACCTAAATCCTATTGAGATGTTGTGGCATGACCTTAAAAAGGCGGTTCATGCTAGAAACCCCTCAAATAAAGCTGAATTACAACAATTCTGCAAAGATGAGTGGGCCAAAATTCCTCCAGAGCGCTGTAAAAGACTCGTTGCAAGTTATCGCAAACGCTTGATTGCAGTTATTGCTGCTAAGGGTGGCCCAACCAGTTATTAGGTTCAGGGGGCAATTACTTTTTCACACAGGTTTGGATTTCTTTTCTCCCTAAATAATAAAAACCCTCATTTAAAAACTGCATTTTGTGTTTACTTGTGTTATCTTTGACTAATAGTTAAATGTGTTTGATGATCAGAAACATTTTGTGTGACAAACATGCAAAAGAATAAGAAATCAGGAAGGGGGCAAATAGTTTTTCACACCACTGTATCACATGTAGTGTTTTGTTTCCACAGCCATTCTGGGGAGTCTATATTCTTAATGGAAATTGCTCAAAGTAGGACATCTGAAAATGGAGTTTTCTGACAATATTTTGGGATTAACTGACAACTAGAGAAGGGTGTTTAGTAACAGTGTGTAATAGGCTGAAGCCAAAGTAATTAGGCTAAGTGTGTGCTCTTCAGGCAAATAACTAAAGCAGTGAGGGAAAAATGTAGCATGCTCTTCAACATGCACATGGTGACATCTTACAGGAGACAGGGACGCAATGCACATGACTAGGGGTAGTACATAAAAGTTATAGATATTGCAATGTCAAGGGGAAAATAAATACTGAAAGAGTGAAGGTAAATCAATGGCAAAAAACTGGCATGATAAGTATGAATAATTATTAATGAGATCAGAGTGAAATATGCAGGAGCTGGAAGCAGGGATGCCACAGCAAAAACTGAATAAGACGGATGAGGAAATAGAAGGAATAAGGGGCATGAAGGAATGAAGGAGATGGTGTATGGCAGGGGTGCCCAAAAGGTAGATCAGGATCTACCAGTAGACCTTTAGCTGGTGATCAGTAGATTACATAAGAAATAGTTACATAAGAAATAGTTTTTTGTTAAATATAGCAATAAACATTTTCCCATGAATCAGTATTTAAGTAATATTTTCCATGAAGCAGAATGCTAACAATGCTTTTATTAATGTAGATCATAATGGGACAACCTCACTAAAAGTAGACCTCACATTAGTACAGTATGGGCACTCCAGGTGTATGGGGTAAAATCACAGAATAAGGGAAAGACCTATGGATTGGTGGAAAACTGTGATAAGGTATAGCTAAGAAGCAGTAACAAACAAAGAAAGCAGTGTAGGGTGAATGAGGAAGCAGTGGGACGCAGTGTTTTGTAATTTAAGATTTTCAGACAAGTACATTGACAGAACATGATGGGTGACAAGCAAACACACTCATGGAGCCAGCTGATACTGTGTACTGGCTGTGCTATAGTGCAATAGATACTGCATATTCATTGCAGGAACGATACCTTGGCAGAGGGCACCCCCCTTGATACAAATTTCTGTATGCTTAAAGGTAAAACATATGCTGCTCAGCACATTAACAGATATAACGTTATGTTGCAAACTCTTACTGGCAAACAGCTGGTGATACCTTCACGGCCATAAAAGAATTCTTCATCGAATACAATGATGGAAGTGTGCCTGTGTGGGAGAATGAACAAAATCTTATGAGCAGTTGCAAATCATAGGTAAACGCTCCTCCCCCATCCCCATCAAAACTCAGCATAACAAAATGAGAAATCAATATTTAAATGTTGTATCTGCTTACCAGATTCCTTCCAACTGTTTTCCTGTGTAGAGAAACAAATGAATGTTTACTTTATTAGTAAATAAGCAGAGACAGCAGATATGTAGGGATGTAGCGAACGTCGGAAAAAATGTTCGCGAACGTCCGGACAAAAATGCGAACGGTTCGCGAACGTTGCGAACCCCATAGACTTCAATGGGAAGGCGAATTTTAAAAGCTAGAAAAGACATTTCTGGCCAGAAAAATGATTTTAAAGTTGTTTAAAGGGTGCAACGACCTGGACAGTGGCATGCCAGAGGGGGATCAAGGGCAAATATGTTTCTAAAAAATCCATTGTTGACACAGCGCTGCGTTTTGTGCTGTAAAGGGCAGAAATCACACTACGTCACTCAGGTGGTGTTTCTGGAGACGGTATTATTATTGATATTTAGACAGAATGTGAAAAAGCTCACACAGCTAAGTGGCAGTGGTTTGAAGAACAGATGCAGATGAGAGATCAGCAGCAGGACAGACAGCTGCCCACAGCAGTTACATACAGAGCACTGCAGTAGAAGGTAGATTACTAGCCAGCAGCAAAGCTACCTAACCTAAAATGTCCCTCAAATCCCTGCAGAGTTCTGTCCCTACAATACAGAGCAGTATCAAGTAGATTACTAGCCAGCAAAGTTACTATCAACTGTCCCTCAAATCAGTGAAATCACTAACAGCTCTCTCCCTACACTAGCTCTTCCAAGCACACACAGGCAGAATGAAAAAACGCTGCAGGGCTTCAGTTTATATATGGAAGGGGAGTGGTCCAGGGGGTGTGGGGGTGGTCCAGGAGGGAGAGCTTCCTGATTGGCTGCCATGTATCTGCTGGTCTGGGGGAGAAATGGCAAAAAAAAGCGCCAGCTAAGGCGAACCCAAATTGGCGAACGTTGCGTTACGTTCGCGAACATTCGGCGGACGCGAACGGTCGATGTTCGCGCGAACAAGTTCGCCGGCGAACAGTCCGCGACATCCCTACAGATATGTAGCAATCCCCTCACTAAAGGTTGAATAATGATGCACGGCTTTCTTAGACCAAGTTGCAAGTAATTAGAACAACATATTTGGCCTCTATGAAACTGATATACTTTCTAACATATCTTGCCAAAAGTAGGAGGAGGAAATCCAGGCAAGAGCGGGAAGAACACACACATTTATGATAGGATCCTGGTGGTGTAAGGCAGCAATGCTAACCACTGTGCTATCATTCTGCCCAAACCTACATAATTAAACAGTACAAATAGCCCAAGCAGTCACATCACATATTTATACAGAACTCATATAGATGATAGTGCCCTGTAGTGTCTGTAATCTAAATATTGCTTTTTCATTAACCACCTATTCTTTCCCGGCCTTACACTAAAAGAATCTCTCCCATTGGAATTGGTGGGTATCTCAATATATTTTGTTGGTTGAATCAAGTAAAGTGAAAGTAATGATTCAGACATGTTTGTGTCTCTCAGTTTACAATAGAAAAGCCTAACAATACTTACTTGCCTTTTCCATTGTTAAAAAAACTGCTGAGCCATGCTCCCTCAACTACATTGTGCAGTTTGTTCTGGATTGTTTGCTTAAATAGAACTCTGTGGAAAATGACATACCTGTATTTTGGAGCTTTCTGGATAATAGATTCCCATACCTGTATATTTACAATGGTGCAACCCATTAGTAGTGATGCCCACAGATGAGATCAATCTCTACTGATTTTCCCTGTGATCATTTACAGATATTGCTTGCAATTAACCAGAGCATTACTTGTGATTAGCATCTGTCATAGTGTTCTCCATTTTCACATGTTCTGTGTCCAAATGTGTTTAAACCCACAACTGAACATGGAGGGGGGCAAATAGCTGAATAACCAATTGTAGTTCTTAATAAGTCATTATTCTGTACCCTTGTGGATGATAAAATTGCTAAACCACCTTTTACCTTTCAAGGTAAAAAACATTTTTGGTCCTTATTTATCTAAAGTTATATTTTTCAAAGTCCTAGTGCTCTTCAGTAAATAAATACTTTTTTAATTGAAAAGTCTGCCTGGAAGATTGGTTCCTAGAAGTCAGAATGTATTTGAGAAGCGTTGATGGCGGAGCTCACCCGCACACAGTGCCTTACCTTGTCCATAATCATACAAAATCCTGAAGTGTTTCGTACCCACCATACGAATCGTGGATACGAAACATGTCAGGATTTTGTATGTTTTTAACCTGCTGAAATAAAACCTTTGATTTTATACGAGTGGACTTCGGAGAGCTTACCAATTTCTTATCTTCAAGTACAGCTCACCTTAGCTACTGGTATGGGGTGACACACCCGGGCCGCTTGTCTGATTTGGTGAGTGCTTTTGCCTTTGAATTACAACCTGTTTAAAGCGTTGCGAACCCAGAAGCATGGGACCTAGGGTCTGTGGACACCCAGGTCATCGGAGAAAAAGGGAGAGCATATACGCTACTTTCATTGAGCATTTATCGCTAAATTACAATTGTAATAAGACATGAGAGTTTATGCAAATCCAAATACAGGAGCATACTACCTCTCCAAACACTGCTTCTCCGTGCTGCATGTCCCTTCGTCCCCCTTCGGTGAATATCCAGACAGTAGTGAACAATTCACGGAGAATCAGGAGAAGGGTTTTTTAAAAACGTATAAACTTTAATGGTCCATATTAAAAGGTTTTTTCAGCATACAGATCATACGCTTTACGCGTTTCGCAAAGTCTCGTCACTTTTTCAGAAGTAATCACATGATCCCACTACACACCTTAAGTTTAAATACCTATCTGTCCCACCCAGAAAAATATTAACCATTACACAACACCACTGGTTTGATCCTTTGTTACATTCTGAAAGGCATGCATTCAAGCAATTTATCCTAGTAACAAAATCACAAAATAATTCAGAAAATACATAGTTCCAAAACATTAACATCATACACAGTAAATCCTCCAAGTAATCATAATAAATGTACAAATTCACAAGTTAGCACAGTACTTAATTAATCACTTAGCCCTCATCAATCCATAGATGTATCGATTAAAAACTTTGGAGTCTGAAGGAGGAATGAATAGAGAATGGGAACTATCATGTTCCCATTCGAATCTATGGATTGATGAGGGCTAAGTGATTAATTAAGTATTGTGCTAACTTATGAATTTGTACATTTAATATGATTACTTCGAGGATTTACTGTTTATGATGTTATAATGTTTTGGAACTATGTATCTTCTGAATTATTTTGTGATTATGTTACTAGGATAAATTGCTTGAGTGAATGCCTTTCAGAATGTAACAAAGGATGGAACCAGTGGTGTTGTGTAATGGTTCATATGTTTCTGGGTGGGACAGATAGGTATTTAAATTAAGGTGTGTAGTGGGATCATGTGATCACTTCTGAAGCAGTGGCGAGACGCCACGAAACGCGTTAAGCGTATTATCCACTGTTCTGTATGCTGAAAAAACCTTTTAATATAGAGTATAGACCATTAAAGTTTATACGTTTTAAAAAAAACCCTTCTCCTGATTCTCTGTGAATTGTTCACTACTAATAAGGCATGAGAATATTACATTTATAGTGACTGTTGCCTTGTCTGTTAATATATAAGAAATGGAGCTGAGCCATATTGCATTAGCTTTATCAATCGCACACCCTCTCCATATTCCAGCACACAATATTACCATTTCCAAGCTATTGCCTGCTAGTCATGTGTTATCCCTACGCCTACCCATAAGCCCACACCACTCACAGCTCATTATCATACACTAGAACTATGCACTCAACTGAAACTCAATGGCAGAACTACACATGCCACGGTCATGAGGACATGCTACTAGAGAGAGCCGCAGGATGAGGAGCTCGCCCCATACATAACGCAGCTATGTGATTCTTACCGAGCATGACAGGACTAAGACGGCGAGCCAGGCCGCGGGACATGTCATACACATACAGCCGCACCAGATGTGGACCCTCGGCAGTTTCCATTGCTGCAGTCACCGAAATCCACTGAATCACTGTCTGACAGCCCGGCAACAGTGGGCGAAGACAATCGCTACCGTTTACACCCACTGCAGAGAGATCTACCAATCACAGGCGTCAGCGTGACTTCCAAGAACCAACCAGACAACAAAACAAAGCTAACACGCCGGATATTCCGCCCATTTGCAGTGTCACGACCAATGAGCGCAGCAATGCGTTGTTACCAATGCAACAACAAACAACATTACGCTGCATTTTAGCGCTGCTGCTCGGCGTACTGTTTATTACTTTTCCAACTGAGCCACAGGCTTTCAACGCGCTATTTTCTTTATACTATAACCCTACAACTCATAGCATCCTCAGTTGTCTGTGGAATACTAACAGCGGGATTTAGTGACTATTTAGACTACCGGGCTTTAATATCACGTGATTAAAACTACGTGTCGCCTAACGTTGTTTTATATTGCTAATATCCCGCCCCTTCCGGCTCTCACTATAGCGGGGAATCTGTTTGTTGCATCTTCCGGTTTGAAAGTTTCACGGTATGTCCTCCTGCTTTTTTTTCTGTGATCGGGTTAAGGCACAGGGGCACTCGGTCGCTAGTGAAGAATCTTGTGTCTGAGCGGCTCTTTGTGATTAATCCAGTATCGATTCTGCACACGGGGTACTATTCATGGCGTCTGTCAGAACACAGATAAATAACCCGCGCATTTAAATTGTTCACCTTTAAGGTCACTTTTATTATGTTATAGAACGGCCAACTTTTCAATTGGTTTTCATTATTTATTTTTTTTATAGTTATTTGCCTTTTTCTTTTGACTCTTTGCAGCTTTCAATTGGGCGTCACTGATTCTAAAAAACAAATGCTCTGTAAGGCTACAAATGTGTTGTTATTGTTACTTTTTTATTACTTATCTTTCTATTCAGGTCTCTCCCATTTATATTCCAGTCTCTTATTCAAATCAATGCATGGTTGCTAGGACAATTTGGGCCCTAGTTACCAGATTGCTTAAAGGAACAGTAATGTCAAAAAATAAGTGTTTTAAAGTAATGAAAATATAATGCAGTGTTGCCCTGCACTAGTAAAACTGCTGTGTTTGCTTCAGAAACACTACTATTGTTTATATAAATAAGCTGCTGTGTAGCAATGGGGGCAGCCATTCAAAGGAGAAAAGGCTCAGGTTACATAGCAAATAAGCTCTGTCTGTCTAATGGTGTTATCTGTTATCCGTTAACCTGTGCCATATAGCCGTTTTTTAATTTCCGCCATTGATACACAGCAGCTTGTTTATATGCACTATAGTAGTGTTTCTGAAGCAAACACATCAGTTTTACCAGTGCAGGGCAACAGTACATGATATTTTCATTCCTTTAAAACACTTACATTTTTTGATGTTACTGTTCCTTTAAAGGAGAAATCAACCTGTGTGGAAAAAACCCTGTACCCCCCCTCCTCCCCCAGGCTAACTACCTCCTGGGGAAGTGCCCCATAATTACCCCTCGCCGCAGATTCTTCCAGCGAAGTTCGACGCGTCCATCTTCCGGCTCCTCTGTAAGCTGATTGAGAGATTGTCAATTTCCGTGTAATTCCGCGAATGCTCCATTGTCACGAAACGACAAACTGCTCCAAATGCGCATGCGCAGAAATACCGATCTCTCAGCTGACAGAGGAGCCGGAAGATGGACGCATGGAACTTCGCTGGAAGAATCTGCTCCGAGGGGTAAGTATGGAGTACAGGGCACTTCCCGGGGAGTAGTTAGCCTGGGGGGAGGAGGGAGGGCTACCTGGGGTGGGGGGTATGGAGTTTTTTCCACCAACAGGTTCATTTCTCCTTTAAGCTGCAAATTGAAGAGCTGCTGAATAAAAAGTTAAATAACCCAAAAATCTTCAATAATAAAAAATGAAAACCAATTGCAAATTGTCTCAGAATATCATCATACTAAAAGTTATCTCAAAGGTTAACCCCTCTTAAAGTAAAGCTTTTTTTAGTAGAAGTTTTAAATATCAAATATCAATTCAGTCAATAGTTATGGGTGGGAAGGATTGAAACGTATCTGAATGCATAATAATAATTGGGAACAAATAGCCTTAAAAATAGTTTTTTTTTCCACCATGAGTTTTTAACACTGTGGTGTTTCTTCTCATAAAGCACAAGCACCTACATAAGCCATGCACTGTACAAGCTAAAACGCTCATATCTGGCAACTTTTCAATTGATATTAATTTTTTTTCTTTTTAGAGTTTTTGAATTATTTGCCTTTCTGATTCTTTCCAGCTTTCAAATAACGGTCACTAACCCCATCAAAAACAAATTCTCTGTTAGGCTACAAATTTACTGTTATTGCTACATTTTTATTACTCCTCTTTCTATTCATGCCTCTCCATATCCCAGTCTCTTATTCAAATCAATGCATGGTTGATTTGGACCCTAGCAATCAGATTACTAAAACTGCAAACTGAAGAGCTGCTGAATAAAAAGTTAAATAACTCAAGAACCACAAATAATAAAAAATGAAAACCAATTGCAAATTGTCTCAGAATATCACAGGGGTAGACAATACCCAGTGCTTAGCAAAAGTGACAGCTGAAACAATGAAAATACCTATTTGAAAATGGTCGAGGTGCATTTTTTTTCTATACCTGGCTAACTCTAATTAATTCTTAGCTGCCTTTGTTTGTCTGCATCATTGCAAATGCTGCTAAAAGTCACATGCAGATAAAACCCCTATGTTTACATAGCCTACATGGGTAGCTGTTACTTCTTGTTTGGTACGGATATGTGTTCCCAACTTGGAAAGTCTCCCAAGAATAGCATTATTTCCTCCCATAAAAATTGTGTGACAAAGAGTTATATGTGTGATTGCAACATCTGTGATAACATAATCGAACATATGAATTAGTTTTATATTAGGGTTATCTCTCTCTCCCCCCTCTCTCTCTTATTTATTATCTCTGAGGAAGGCCACTAAACACCACTGAAACTTTGGACGACTAATTTTTTCAAATAAAGCCTTTTTATTCTCACTCTGCATACGAACATATTGGTCCATGTCGTGTCCAAATATTTTCACTATTTATTAATTTTTGATCCAGCACACCATATATATTGACTTAAATTTGCCTTATACGTAGGTATGGTTTGTTGTATCGGACCTATGATGATCTACTTTAGGGCTGTTCTTTCTTTTCATATGGCTGGTATATATTGAAATGATAATACAGTACAGTTACATTTTTCAGGAGAACAGAAAAAAATGATGTAAAACCCAGGAAAATGTAAAATGAAGGAAATAACATTAGGCAATATATATTGGTGGGACCATAAAAAATTATGTAAAATGGGGAAAACTTAAAATCAGGGGATGTAAAATTGAGATTTCACTGTACAGGTATGGGACCTGTTATCCAGAATGTTTGGGACCTGGGGCTTTCTGGATAACGGATCTTTCCGTAATTTGGATCTTCATACCTTATGTCTACTAGAAAAACACGGAAACAATAAATAAACCCAATAGGCTGGTTTTGCTTCCAATAAGGATTAATTATATCTTAGGTGGGATAAAGCACAAGGTACTGTTTTATTATTACTACAGAGAAAAAGAAAATAATTTGGATTATTTGCATAAAATGGAGTCTACTGGAGAAGTCCGTTCTGTAATTCAGAGCTTTCTGGATAACGGGTTTCCGTATTACAGATCCCCTACCTGTATTATATAATAAAGGTCAGTGAAGCCCATGGATGGGGTGATAACGATATCATGAAGGCCACGAGTTAGACATCCCACTGTGCTAAGTTACATTTTCAGCACTGTCAAAAGGAAAGAAACATTACAAAGCTCTACATTGGAGGATAATTCATTCAGAGGACATGCTCTGAGTTCATATATAAAACAATTCTTCCATTGTTTCCAAGACCCAAAAATGACTGAATGGGGGGATCACTTCGTAAATCAGGAAGTTGAAGATGATGAGGAACAGGAAGAAGGAGAAAGTGATGCCAGTGGTAAGTGACGACAAAATCATTTCATTAAAGGAACAGTTCAGTGTAAAAATAAAAACTGGATAAATAGGTTGTACAAAATGAAAAGTAATTCTAATATAGTTAGTTAGGCAAAAATGTAATGTATAAAGGCTGGAGTGACTGGATGTCTAATATAATATCCAGAATCCAACTTCCTGCTTTTCAGCTCTCTAACTCTGAGTTAGTCAGCGACTTGAAGGGGAGTCACATGGGACATAACTGTTCAGTGAGTTTGCAATTGATCCTTAGCATTCAGCTAAGATTCAAAAGCAAGAGATATGACCCATGTGGCCCCCTCAAGTCACTGATTGGTCACTGCTTGGTCACCAGGGTAACCAGTCAGTGGAAACCAAGAGAGCTGAAAAGCAGGAAGTAGTGTTCTGGCTATTATGTTAGACATCCAGTCACTCCAGCCTTTATACATTACATTTTTGGCTAACTATATTAGCAACATTTGATATTTTGCACAGCCTTTCCATTTACCCAGTTTTTATTTTCATACTGAACAATTCCTTTAAAGGGACATTGTCCTCAATTTAAAAAGTGTTTTTGGCTTTATCACAGAAGAAAGCACATGCAAAAATGACTCTTCTTTTAATTGTCCATTTTTTTGTTTTGTGAAATAGCTTTTCGTTTTTCGGGTCGTGACAGTCTAATCTTCCTTGTTGATGCCTCCAAGCCGATGTTTGAGAGTATCGATGGTGAATTGACCCCATTTGACCTTACTTTGCAGGTGAGATTGCCTTGTGTATTTTTCCAGTTTTTAACATTGTGTGGTTTCTATTAATTAAAGGAAAATATATCCTGAAAATGCTGATTTATTTTCATAGTGCATTCGCAGTGTCTACGCCAGCAAGATCATTAGCAGTGACCATGACCTCCTGTCTGTAGTGTTCTTTGGCACTCGTGAGAGCACTAACTGTGATCCATTCAAACACCTCTGTGTCCTTCATGATTTGGATACCCCAGGTACACATGGCTAGATATTAACCTCCAAGAAGGGGCACTGTTTCAAAATACCATTCTGTAATTTGATAGGATAGTTGTTTTATGTGCCAGTGCCCTTAATGGTAGATAGGGCAACAGTAGATGCAGGAATAAGAGGAAACCGAGACTACTGATCTGTCAGATAAACCTAAAGTTGGCCTGAATTGGATTAACAGGGGAAGTAGAATAGAATGGCACATTGGTAGAAAGTTTCTTATCCATGGGTCGATATATGTTGCTGAACTACAACTCCCAGGTAGTGGGTCATTTATTGAAATAGCTATCTGTTCATGGAGCTGAATACTTCAGCAACTGTGTTTGCTCTATTAAAAACAGATTTTAGTACAGTAGTCTGCTGAAGGAGCACTATTAAAGGGGTTGTTCGCCTTCCATACACTATTTTTTAGTTCAGTTGTTTTCAGATTGTTCAACAGAAAAAATACTTTTTTCAATTACTTTCTATTTTTCATAATTTTTCCAAGTTTAAAGATTAATGTCCCTGTCTCTGGTGTTTTCAGTCTAGCATCTCTGTAATTCAAGCGCAGACTCTTACAATTTTCACAATATCCAAAGAATAGAAAAGAACCCCCACTAGAACAGACTAAACTCAGGCAGTCACAAAGTATTATTGACACACTTATTTATAGTTAGTTGAATAGACACTTGATTATGCCACTTATTAAATTATTATAAAGTGCTGTGCAATAAATTATAAAGTGCAGTGCAAGGATTATTAGTGAGGAGCTTAAAAGACCAAAATTCTTTCTGTCCCACAATATTATTAGACAATTAATAGAGTGATACTAAATTGATCACCAATTTCTAAATTACTAGTAGTGCTAAAAAATTATTTAATAATTAATTGACTAAAATGAGAATATTGAATAAATTAGATGATAAAGTGCTACAGTGCTAAATGAATTTAGTAGTCCTTCCTAATTAATAAGGTTCATTTCATTAAATAACTAGACTGCCATTAGATAGGATAAAAATAAGAAATTAATTAAATCATTGCTCAAATTCATGAGAAAAGGAGGAAAATGAAAAAAGAGAGGGTGGAGTTGTCCCAAAACTACTACCTAATTGGTTCTATCCCTAGGACACCACAAAGGTGGAGAAGGCAGAGTAACCGGGACTGTGGTCTCGTAATTAACTAAGCCCTAAACTGATTTGAGAGACTACGATATACTATAAAACCACAATTCCACGGTCTCCTGGGAGTTTAGTATTGCAGAGAAAGAGAAGGAGTTGAACCGAGCAAGGATTCTTTCCACCACCCTCCAAAATTGGTTTGACCCCAAGTTGAGTATATCGTTTTAAAAGATAACCGGATCTGGAAATGAAATGCCGACGCGCGTTTCGCTATGTTAGCTTTGTCAAGGCGTAATAATAATGTTCCATGGGACGCGAGGTTTAAATTACTTCCGCGTCCTGCGTCACGTCAATCAGTTCTCGCGAGATCTCACCCCGAGATCGCGCGTACTCACACGCTCCCACTACACCTATCGCGAGGAGTGCGTGTACCTCCCTCCTATTGGTGCCGCCGTTGCCATGACACCCATGCCGCAACTCGGAGCCATCTCGCCAGACGTGACACCCCTTGTGGCTCGCCCTTACTCATTCCAATTCTTTACTTGCAGATCCTGCATTAATCTTACCACATCAAGGGCTTCCATACACACAGGGACATTGGGGAGCATTTATTATTTATTTATATAGATCACCATTAAGTCTGAACTTGTTTTTTAATTGAATTATTTATTTTTATAACTTTTTTTAAAAAAGGAAACATTAATTGCTCTAATTGACTACAAATATGAATTATTCCTAAAATTATGTTTATTAATTGTTGATTAAATGAAATTCATAAAATCATAAATGTAGCTTATCATGTGAACTCCTAAAATTTTCTTGTTTTTATAAAATTAATAAAAATTATTAAAAAACTTTTCAGTTTCATGTGGGATTTATTAAATGAATGATGTAAATAAATTATTTTCATTTATGTGGGTCTTACCAAAACGATCTACAAAGGTAGTGATTTTTTGTAACTTAATGCATTATTGGCCAATGTTTATCCAAAATTGCCTGTATTTGTGAGCTATATACAAATACAGGCAATTTTGGATAAACATTGGCCAATACTCCTGGAAGATAACACCCTTGGATCCATACTGCAAGAGCGAGCAGCAATATGTTATAAGCGCAGTCCCAATTTGAGAGACATGCTCACAAGAAGTCATTTTCAAAACTCACGGAACAAATGTCAAAAAAATTATGGGTGTTTTCCCTGTGGGGACTGCAACATGTGCATTAAGTTACAAAAAATCACTACCTTTGTAGATCGTTTTGGTAAGACCCACAGGGTTAATGACTACCTTTGTAGATCGTTTTGGTAAGACCCACAGGGTTAATGACTACATAAATTGCAGGACCCAAGGTGTAATCTACTGCATTGAATGTCCATGTATGAAACAGTATATAGGCATGACCACACAGATGTTAAAAACTAGGATGCAGCAACACTGTAGTGCCATTAGAACAGCAAACAATAAAAATGAAAAAACTATCTCTACTGTAGCTCAACATTTTAAAAAAGTACACCACATGGATCCATCAAGAATGAAATTCTGGGCCTTGGAGAAGGTGGAAATGGGAATTCGAAAAGGAAACCTTGAACAGGCCCTGTTAAAACGCGAAAGTTATTGGATCTTTAAATTAAATACGGTGTCCCCGAATGGGATAAATGAAAATAATTTATTTACATCATTCATTTAATAAATCCCACATGAAACTGAAAAGTTTTTTAATAATTTTTATTAATTTTATAAAAACAAGAAAATTTTAGGAGTTCACATGATAAGCTACATTTATGATTTTATGAATTTCATTTAATCAACAATTAATAAACATAATTTTAGGAATAATTCATATTTGTAGTCAATTAGAGCAATTAATGTTTCCTTTTTTAAAAAAAGTTATAAAAATAAATAATTCAATTAAAAAACAAGTTCAGACTTAATGGTGATCTATATAAATAAATAATAAATGCTCCCCAATGTCCCTGTGTGTATGGAAGCCCTTGATGTGGTAAGATTAATGCAGGATCTGCAAGTAAAGAATTGGAATGAGTAAGGGCGAGCCACAAGGGGTGTCACGTCTGGCGAGATGGCTCCGAGTTGCGGCATGGGTGTCATGGCAACGGCGGCACCAATAGGAGGGAGGTACACACACTCCTCGCGATAGGTGTAGTGGGAGCGTGTGAGTACGCGCGATCTCGGGGTGAGATCTCGCGAGAACTGATTGACGTGACGCAGGACGCGGAAGTAATTTAAACCTCGCGTCCCATGGAACATTATTATTACGCCTTGACAAAGCTAACATAGCGAAACGCGCGTCGGCGTTTCATTTCCAGATCCGGTTATCTTTTAAAACGATATACTCAACTTGGGGTCAAACCAATTTTGGAGGGTGGTGGAAAGAATCCTTGCTCGGTTCAACTCCTTCTCTTTCTCTGCAATACTAAACTCCCAGGAGACCGTGGAATTGTGGTTTTATAGTATATCGTAGTCTCTCAAATCAGTTTAGGGCTTAGTTAATTACGAGACCACAGTCCCGGTTACTCTGCCTTCTCCACCTTTGTGGTGTCCTAGGGATAGAACCAATTAGGTAGTAGTTTTGGGACAACTCCACCCTCTCTTTTTTCATTTTCCTCCTTTTTCTCATGAATTTGAGCAATGATTTAATTAATTTCTTATTTTTATCCTATCTAATGGCAGTCTAGTTATTTAATGAAATGAACCTTATTAATTAGGAAGGACTACTAAATTCATTTAGCACTGTAGCACTTTATCATCTAATTTATTCAATATTCTCATTTTAGTCAATTAATTATTAAATAATTTTTTAGCACTACTAGTAATTTAGAAATTGGTGATCAATTTAGTATCACTCTATTAATTGTCTAATAATATTGTGGGACAGAAAGAATTTTGGTCTTTTAAGCTCCTCACTAATAATCCTTGCACTGCACTTTATAATTTATTGCACAGCACTTTATAATAATTTAATAAGTGGCATAATCAAGTGTCTATTCAACTAACTATAAATAAGTGTGTCAATAATACTTTGTGACTGCCTGAGTTTAGTCTGTTCTAGTGGGGGTTCTTTTCTATTCTTTGGATATTGTGAAATTTTTGAATACTGACTTTAGTCAGACCTCCACCGGAATTAGAAGGATAAAAATCAAGGGGTGATTCGTGTTTGTATTTTAACTCTTACAATTTTGTAACATTTAGTTGATACATTTTCAGCAGCATATCTGGAGTATTGGCAACTATAATATCAATTTTTAAAACTTTATCAACTAAATGTTTCAAATTAGAAAAGTTTACAGGGTCATCGACCTCCCCCCCACCCCCCAAGCTGCTTTAGAAGGTGAAAAATGTAACTTTACACTTCAATATTAGGAAAACAGTCTAATTCTGGTGAACTATCTGAACTAAACTGAAAAAAGTGTTGGAAGGTGAACAACTCCTGACTGATGTTTATAAAAATATGTTTCCCACAACATTTTCTTGCTTGCTGTTTATCTCTTTGTAGGTGCTAAGCGCATCCTTGATCTGGATAAGTACAAAGAGGAAAAGGGAAGAGCATTATTCTGTGACACTATTGGGTGTGGTGGAGACTTTTCTTTGGGGGAGGCTCTTTGGCTTTGCTCAAATCTCTTTAGCAATGTAAAAGTCAAAATGAGCCACAAGCGCATAATGCTGTTTACTAATGAAGACAACCCTCATGCAAATGACCCAGCCAAAGCGAAACAGGCAAGAGCCAAGGCAGAGGACCTTAAGGACATGGGTGAGGAAGAGATGCTTTCTTTCACACTAAATGAGAATCTTGGTTTCATATTTTATTTTATGCAGAAAAGGTGTACAGTAGAACCCTCATTTTCAGGGGACTAGAAGAAATTGTGTAAAATCTGTGAAATGCATAATCCACAAAATAGTGTAACATGTGGGAAAACCTAAAAATCAGGGTATGTAAAATTTAAGTTTGTAATCTGTATAAAATACACTGCAAGTTTATACTGTGCATTGAAGCTGATACATTTTGTAGTAGAGCAGAAAGCTACAGTGTAGTTTATGGTGCATTGGGTTGTCTGTTGTAGAAAGTTTGTGGGCATTCAGCATGTAGAAGTATTGATATAGGATCTATTATCTGGAAAGCTAAGGACTTGGGGCTTTCTGGATAAGGAATCTTTCTGTAATTTGGAACACCATATTTAAAGTCTGCTAAAAGACATTTAAACATTAAATAAACCCAATAGAATTGTTTGGCCATTGATTTAGATTCAGGATGGATATATGGATTCATATGGATATTGGCTACACAGATTGCAGAATAAATTTACAATCAGAGTAGCCCTTCATGCTAGATATTTTTAGAATCCATCCTTACTATAAGGATACCACTAATATGTACTCATTTAAATGTCCTTGTGTGTGTGGATGTGTGTAATATTCTTCTACAAATAACATTTTTCATAGGGATATTTTTGGATCTAATGCACCTTGAGAAACCTGGAGGATTTGACATCTCTTTGTTTTATCGTGACATTGTTAACACTGCTGAGGATGAGGATCTTGTGGTGCAATTTAAGGCTTCTGAAAAACTGGATGATCTCTTAAAGAAGGTACGGGCCAAGGAAGCAAGGAAGAGGGCCCTGTCAAGGTGAGTGCAGAGGTTTGAAGAACAGCTTGTCTGCTCCTACAGATGAAAAGAGTCACATCCAGCTAATGTGTTCTTAATAATTTTGAAATTCTTGAGTGCTTCTGAAGGCCTTATTTCTGATGCCAGACTTACAGAAAGGACTATCTAGATAGATATGTGATTTCAACTTATAAAGCCAAATACGGGGAGCATCACATCTCTCTCACACTCTCACCTCCATGCTGCACGTAACATTCTGATGAAGTGGCGAGAAGCCATGAAACGCGTTAAGCGGATGATCTGATATTATGTATGCTGTTGCGCTGATATTATCTTTTAATATGGATTATTAAAGTTTAATGATTTTAACACACCACTCCGAGTGCTCCGTAGTTGCTGGATGCTCATGTGATTTCAACTAAATGGTACATCCAAAGGGATTTGATTCTTTTGCAGCCTCATGCTACTGCCATATTAGCTTGCACAAACTACTTCCTTGCAATCAGTTTCTCACTTCAGAATCAGTATAGTTTTTTGGTTTATTCACATGTCATGTCCAGTCTTTTGTGGGCCTTGGAGGTGCACACAAACGAATATAATGGTGTATTCCCGTACAACAACAATCAAGTTCCTTCTCTCATGTAATGGTTATAGGGGGCATTATTATGATTCTCCAGCAGTGAGGTGGAATTATTTATTTCTTCATGTACTCATGAAACCAATTGTTGTTGTTGTTATTATTATTATTAAAACTCCTCAGCTTATTGAAACCTTAATGCAATTATTACACTACTTTCCCAAGCCGCCTTACTTTAGTGCTGGACATTTATTTCTGTTAAATCTAACTAAGCGTGCATTTCGTCTATATTTTTGTATAATGATAATGGGTACCACAGTCTCCTATTAGATGGATCACTTTTTGGGAAAGATCATGATAAAGGTATGTCTTAGGTGTAGAGTAGGGTCTATAAAGTTTTGCATCAGGCTATAAGTTATTATTGTTTACCTCAAATCTAATTACTATTTGCTTTTCTGCAGACTGAATTTAAAGCTTGGGCCTGATGTTGGTCTTACTGTGGGCGTTTATAACTTGGTGCAGAAAGCTGTAAAACCACCCACAGTGAGGCTTTACCGTGAATCAAATGAGCCGGTGAAGACAAAGACCAGGATCTTCCATAGTAACACAGGGAGCCTGTTGCTTCCTAGTGACACCAAGAGATCTCAGGTGCAGAAACCAGAACTGAAATAAAGATAAATGCTACACTTGAAAGCTTTTATAAAAGAAATGGTTGAATAAGTGGTTTATATTGACAAGCAGTTATAATCCTGGTCATCCTTTTCTTATTCTAGACATATGGAAATCGCCAGATTGTCTTGGAAAAGGACGAGACCGAGCAGCTAAAGAGATTTGATGAACCTGGCTTAGTGCTGATTGGATTCAAACCTATCAGCTGTTTAAAAAAACATCATTTCACCAGACCTGCCCAGTTTATCTATCCAGAAGAATCTATTATCACTGGTAAGGAATCGAATTTTATAGGAGGAAATTCTGTTAATTAAATGGACCTCAATGTTTTTATTGCTTAAATGAATGATAAAGGCATGTTAAATATTTTAATGACATTTACATAAGGGCTTTATTTTTTCAAACGTACGTTGAGTGTGTAAAAAATGCATATATTGCCTTTATATCTGTTTTTTTAAACACACCTAAGTGAGTTTATTTATGCTCCAAACGCAATCCTTTCTTCTAAATGCTTGTCCAGCCTAAGAAAAAGCAGCACGTGCTGTCTAAAAAGATATGAAACACAAATGCCACAAAAGAAACTCTTGATAGGCTGTGAGTACAACCAGGCAGAATATAATGGAATTAACCATCTGATGTGTTTGGGTTCGCTCAATCCTGAGTCTCAGAAGCATAAAAAAATGCCTGTGTATAAGAGACCTAAAACTGGTGTAATGTAGACACCTTCCTTGTTGTGTTTGTGTTGGTTTAATAATAGATGCACACCAACAGTAGATGTAGTCCTTTACGGCTGTGTTGAATCCTTTGTCTGTAACAGATTTCTAAATAATTGGCTGATAAGCCATTCGGTATGTGGGGTTCGTGTGGAGTTTAAAGCGATGACTTTGTAAGACGACGATTGATATTAAATTTGATAAAGAAATAAGGAAACTTTAATTATTTTAGAATTATTATTAATGTCATACAATTTAGTAATGGTCAGCTTAGGATAAGGGTTTAAAATAATTTATTACATTGAAAATACTGTTTATAATTTGCTTGTGTTTATATGTGGTCTGGAATTTGATAAAGAAATAAGGAAAATTTAATTATTTTAGAATTATTATTAGTCATACCATTTAGAAAAACACACACCACCCCACTGTCCCTTTGTTTTTATCCTTCTGATTCAAGCAGAGGTCTGACTGCAGTCAGTATTCAAAATTTCACAATCCCTTCTGACATAGTCATACCATTTAGTAATGCTCAGCTTAGGATAAGGGGTTAAAATAATTTATTACATTGGAAATGCTGTTTACAATTTGTTTGTGTTCATATGCGGTCTGGAATTTGATAAAGAAAATTAATTTAGTCAGTTGTACAATTTGCTTGCGTTCATATGCAGTCTGGATTTTGGGTGTGACTGTGGGGAGATGATTATAACTGATACCAATGTACTAGCTGCAAGAACAAATGTGGGTGCATATGTCACAAGGAGATAAAGTTGGTACAAGTTGCTTTCAATTTGTGTCAGATGATTAAGACTATTTGATGAATTTTCTTATCAGTTTATGAGAGTTATATTAGAGGTACATAATTATGCTCTCCAAGCTATAAGAACTGTATCGCCATTACTTTTGTTACATCTGTTTTGTTGTCGGTCTCCTTGTTGTGAGCTTACTGGTCCTGAACATATACTGGTTTAAAAATAGGGTCCTGAACCCAGAATGTCTGAAAACCTGCTTTAAATTATGGTTTCAACTAGATGTAAATATGAAGTGTGATTTGATTATTCATTTTTAATGTGAAAGGAGTAATGGAACTTTCCAAACTGAACCAGTTCAGTCTTTTGCATGACTTCTAGTAGGATCAGTAGCAGTTGCTGTAATTCGATTATATAAAATAGATTATATATTATTTAGGGCAAGTCAACCCCAAAATAAAAATTTGCCTAATAAAAGAAAACATTAGGGGGAAATTCACTAACGGACGAAAATTCGCCACACTTCGCCAGGCGCAACTTCGCACAGACAAAGCTAATTCACTAAGTTGCAAAGCTTCGTCGTTGACAGGCATAGCGAAGTTGCGCTAGCGTTAATTTGCATACGGCGGGAAGTTAAATTTCAATGGACGTATATGTTGCAGCAAATACAGTACACTCACTACACAAGCCCAGGGAAGCTTAATAAAAGAAAATAAAGTTGTTATATTGCCCTACACATGAGCCTACAGTATAGTTTGTGTGCCATATGTAAGGAAATGTAGGGGGGAAGGAGGGAACCCAAAAAAAAGTGTAATCTTTATTGCCTATCACCCTGTAAAAAGGAACAGACGCCAAGTCCTATCTAATCTATTGCACTTCACCTGGTCTGAGGTGGCGAAGACAAGTCTGGTGATAGAGGTAACGTTCAGTAAAAACAAAAACTGTGAATTTGCGTAGTAACGCTCTTTCGCGAAAATATGCCGGGCGTATATATCTCCTTCGCCAGCGTAATTATGCCAGCGCCCATTAGTAAATCGGTGAAGTGCCGAAATGATGTCATGCTGGCGAATTTTCGCCAGCATTAGCCACTTCGCCCTTTAGTAAATTTGCCCCATATTTCTAAGCAACTTTCCAATGTACATTAATAAAAAAATTGTGATTTTAAAGTTATTTGTAAAAACAATTGCTTAACTTAAACTGTTGCAAAAGTCTTAGTTCCCCAACAAAGATAGGTCTGTTAATCAGCCAGCTTGCCTTACATTGTATCAACAGTCTACTCTAAACCATCAGGGCAGAGAATAGAAAGGGACAAATGCTGTTTTTAATAGTAATTCATATACAAATAACTTAAAAATCATAGGAAAGTTGTAATCAACACATATTGCACGGTTTCTTAGAATTGTGTTTTCTTTTAGTAAGCAAAAAATAAATAAAACTATTTTTTGGATTGACATTACTTTTAACATTCTGTTTTATTTAAACTGTTTATGTAGTTAATCATTTGACTAATTCAGTGTGCAACTGGATATTCCAGGGGGCACTAGAGAACCTGACATCCTAGGCCCACTCTCACAGTAATTAAATATAGAAAGTGCATAATGTTACAAGTTTTATATATGGTAATTATGTGCTGATGAGAATTCTGCTAGGCGCCACTGTGAGAAACAATAGTTCTATGGTAAGCCAGTATGACCATAGAGTAATTTGATGTTTATAATGGTTCATAATTGGAGTATTTTATTTTTGAACTGAATGGGTTGTAAAACATATTTTTTTTCCAGGAAGCACCACTCTGTTTAATGCTTTGCTTACAAGGTGCCTAGCTCGGCAAGTGATGGCCATCTGTAGGTACACACCTCGCAGAAACACCCCCCCTCGCTTTGTGGCATTGGTTCCCCAGGATGAGGAATTGGATGATCAAAATATGCAGAGCGCACCTTCTGGTGAGTCTAAGCAGATATGAACTGTGCACTATTTTCTATTTAAACCTTCCCTATATATGGACAAGCTTTATACATTTATTTAAAGGAGAAGACCCTCTTAAAAGGGTTGTTTAGTAAAAATCATAAATAGCAATAATACATATAAAATAGGTACCCATGAGTATAATCCATAAATATTAAAAATATAGAAAAAACTAGATTGTATTGTACCCCTACAGAGTTCCTCTACCCTCAGTGTGCCTCTTGAAATGAGCTGTGGTTGTGTAGCCCATCAAAAGCAGTAGATGGTGGTCGCTGTTGATTGACAGCCCAAGCTATGATAAGCCACTAAATCCCTGTTATACGGAGTAAAGTGCTTTTTAAATGAATTACAGCTACATGAAAATTGGAACCACCTTGTAATTTCACAGAAAATCCCCTGTGACTGCTCCGGAATGGCCCAATTACTTTCTCTTTGGATCTGTCCACAAACACAGTTCTGACAATCTATACAATTACCATAGTATGGACATACTAAAACACTAGCCAATCAGTATCAGGAATCTTTGCCCTTCTGGGTCTAGTTGAGTATGAGAATTTTCCCTCCTGGTCCTGATGGTTATGGCTCAAGTCTATGTTAATACTATAATTAGTGTCTACATTTGCTGTGGGTTTTCTGGCACTCTGGTTGCTTGCTAACAGAGCAAAACACTTTCTCTGCATCTAAAGGCCTGTTATATACGTTGATGCTTTTATTTTGCATTTGAAGGCTCTCTGCTTCAAATATTAGAATCTTTATTTTGCCTTAAAATAATTGTTTAATATGATTTAGACCTGAGTTGTTAAACTTAATATTCACTCAGGCTTCGCATACATATTTAAGTCAACAGCCGGCTCTGCCCATTTGATACATCACTACTGGAATTACTGTTATGGTGCCTGCAGATATTACTGTCATACAAATATCTACTGTCTCCCCACATCATATGAACAGTTGGAATGCAGTGTTTTATCCCACAAATATAACGAAAATCTCACAATTTAGGCTGGCTTCCTTATTTGAGAAATGCTGATACAGACAGTTTTATATAAACATTTGACCTATGACTCACCAGGAATCGAATTCCTCTGGGATCACTTATTGTGGTTATCACTACCAATAGTATTGCTACATGCAATACTGGGCTCATACAGTAGAGGCATAGGCCTGACTTTACAACTGTGATGCAGCAATTCAAAAGCAAAAATATGTGGAATTTATCAGGGTGATGAGATGCATTCATTATATGGAGGTGGTTTGGGATTAACAGCACCCTTAATCAAATAGAGGAACACATCTTCTTAGAGTTTTATTAACTTTTCAAGTCCAATAGAAACACAATCCAAATGTTAGCTGCTTTTTCTCTTTTCTTTGCCCAACCCCCATCTATATATATTATCAAAAAAATTGATGAGAGCAGTCATATAAATCTTAGTTTCTTAAATGTATAAATCACAAACACAAAGTGATTCCACTTGTTTCCCTGTTGTTAGGCTTCAATCTTGTTTGTCTTCCGTTTGCTGATGACATCCGGAAACTCGACACCCCAGAAAAGATTACTGCAAATGAAGAGCAAGTGGATAAGATGAAGGAAATTGTGCATAAACTGCGCTTTAATTTCAGGTATTCCACAGTATAGCATGTTTAGACAAATGGGTCTGCCTAAACATATGTATTTTAAACATATCTCGCATATCAGTTGAGGAATGAAGGAGAGTGGGGTAAAAACTAGAGGCAATATATTGAAAACACAGAAGCACTGGCCCCTTACACTCCCTTATTTTCTTCACTCCATCCCCAGACACTTCAGTTATAATAGTGTCCTATGTAATGTAAAGGACACTGTATGTAACGCAATGTAAATGCCAAAAACATGTTAATATAATTATTTAATTTTGCACTGGGGAAATATCAGTAAATAATATTAGTTGTGGATTCTTATTACTGTTAAAAGGCAGCTCTTGCAATTTATGGTGTCCGTCCAATAGTATCAAACTATGTAAAAGGGCTTTACATATATGGGCACAAGCTGCCCCACTAGTCCTGGGAATCTGACTGTCTCTGAGTTGCTTAAAGAGTTACTTACTATTTTCGTACCACAGTGATCTGTCATTTAAAATTTCTATCAGTTAACAATACTATCTTTGCATGTATTGCCTATGTGACGACATCCATGGTCACTATTTCGTATGATTGCTGTCAGGTAATGGCCCGAACATTGTCTGATTTGTTTTCCCTTTTTAATCCTACAATTGAAATCAGAATGGTTCGTTTTAGACCGTTGCATTGAAACGAATAATCAATATCCGAACATTCGTTGTACAAAGAATAAAATCTGAACTTCTTGACCAGCATTAGTCAAAAAGTAAAAAGCAGTCTGACTACTAAAAACTCTGGAAAGCACTACATAACTAAATGTAGTTTTACCCCAATAGCTAATGTGTATTATTTTTTTTCTTTATTACTTCTAATATTGATAGCACTGAAAAACTATGAAAAGTATATGAAGTTTGTCATCCTGTAGATTTTTCATCTTTGTTCAGTACCATGATACAATGTTTTTCAATTCCATTTCCAGGAGTGATAGTTTTGAGAACCCAGTACTTCAGCAGCACTTTCGAAATTTGGAGGCTCTTGCTCTGGATATGCTAGAGCCTGAACCTATTGAGGATCTGACATGTAAGATCTTTACAGTATCTGTTGATGTCTTGTTCATAAATGTCTTTTTTATTTCCTTATGAAGATGTGAATCAGAATTATTGTTGTTGCTGTTACAGTTCCAGTCAGGGCCGGAACTAGGGGTAGGCAGAAGAGGCACCTGCCTAGGGTGCAACAACAGAAGGGCTCCAGGCACGTACCTCTAAAACCATCTTCTGCCTACCTCTAGTCCCTGTTCACTGTCCCTGTGTTGCGCTCTCCTCTCCCATCTGTGGCTCTCCCCTCCCATCACATGTTCTCCCCGCCCATCAAACGCTCCCATCAGAGCTCTCCTCTAATTCCTCTCTGCTAATGTGCATACGCGCGCAGGTCGAGATCAGGCGCGCTCACGTTTAGATGTGTGCGTGGGGGGGGGGGGGGGAGCGGCCTGGGCGGCTGGGTTGCCTAGGGCGCCCAGTCCGTTCCAGTGATGGAACAAGCATGGATAGAAACATGAGGGTACAGGGCTGTGTTCTGAGAGCTTCTAACTAGGGATGCACCGAATCCACTATTTTGGATTCGGCCAAATCCCTGAATCCTTTGTGAAAAATTCAGGCGAAATGCAAATTAGGGTCAGGAAAAGCAAAAGTGGAATTTTTTTTTTTTCTTACTTCCTTGTTTTGTGACGAAAAATCACATGATTTCACTTTCTGACCCTAATTTGTAAATTAAGATTTGCATTTGGTTTGGCCAGGAACAAGGATTTGGCCAAATCTGAAATCCTGCTGAAAAATGCCGAATCCCAAACCGAATCCTGGATTTGGTGTATCCCTACTTCTGGGTCCTGGTGCACGTACCCTGAAAGGCCACCTTCCAATCCTCTTGCATAAATTGGTTTAAGTACAGCACCACAAATCTTTAAAGCTTTAAAAAAGGCTCTGTGTAGGCTGAAATATTGCTTATCCAGGTCCTGTCAGTGTTCCAAATAAAGGCATTTTTACTGAAGAAAGATTTGTGGTCCTGTACTTCAACCAATTCACGTTATCCATCTAGGTTTACCATAGTGTCTCCAGCCTACTGTGCCTTTCATGTATTACAAGCATGAAAATGTTTTTTGGGGATTACAAAATCAGATTGGCTGTTGTCGGTCAAACAGATGCAGCCACTAATTGCTTGTGTCTGCAATCTTTTGGTGCTAGAATCTGCCAAAATTAACTAATGTAATGTGCCATTACATTAGTTATTTCCAGGACCTGTAGGTGGTGCTTTTAGTTTATGCTTTCTCCTTTTCTTTCTCTTGTTATTATAAACCCTTTTATTTTATTAATGTCATGTGAATACTTTACTGATGTCTTGTGGAAAAATGAGTCAATTTTCACTATGATAATGCATATTTCTATTTTATAATTCAAGTACCAAAAGTGGAAATGATTGATCGTCGCATAGGGTCTCTAGCTGAAGAGTTTAAAGAGCTTGTTTATCCACCAGGGTACAACCCAGAGGGCAAAGCTGTGAAACGAAAACAAGGTAACGGTTTTGAGGTTTGGCAACTAACAGGGGAGTCTTGTTGGTAATATGGTAACACATCCAACAAGTATTGCCTGGAACTTTGTAATCATAACTTTATAGTTTGTTTTATTGCTGAAGTCAATGCAAATCTTGACATGATTTCTGAGTACTATTGTCTTGCAGATTAATGCTGACACTTGTTGGTATTTCTTTATAAACTGTGACACACTAGATCAATAATGCATTATTTGCACTATTATGCATGTTGTGCTATGATTCCATAGGCTTGAAAGCTACCCATCCCAATGTCTTATAGCTTAAAACAGTGAGTAAACACAGTTGTTGTGTACTGGTGACATCTAGGAGGTGCTAAGGCATAGAGGAGAGGCAGACAATATTTGATTGACAGCTGAGATTTTTAATTATTGAAAAATGAGCTTACGACAGCTATGAATGATTTAATAAATAGAAATTGGATTTCGGGTTTAATTTGAAAAATACTTATTATACAGCTTTGTGTGTCAGGTCCACTTTAATACAACATGCAAAAGTAAATTAATAATTTATATTAGCTATATTGTGTCTGTGGTCTTGGATACCCTATAAAACCCCTCTTTGGATTTCAGTATCACTATTTTTAAGCCCATCTGTGTAGGTACAGTTTTCGGATCAGCAAGTGTAACTAGTATTGGGTGATTTCGTGAGAACGACTGTTTTCCACCTTCTTATGACCTTGGCCCTCCAACAGGTGGCAGCAGCGACAGTCGAGTTGAGAAGAAAGCCAAAGCAGATGTCTCCATCTCAGAAGATGAGCTAAGGACCTATGTAAAAAATGGAACTCTTGGAAAGCTGACCGTACCTGCATTAAAGGAGGCATGTCGTGGGTACAAACTGAAAGGGAGCAAGAAGCAGGAGTTGGTTGATGCCCTTGTAGAGTATTTCAAGAAGAACTAGTCAATAATATATAAATGTTCTCTACTATTTGCAACTCATAAATTCTTACAATAAAAACAATATATAGCTTAGAGGTGCAGCCAATTAAAAATGTCAGTCTCTTAGATAATTTCTCGCCGACCCCTTCACAGTCTCTCAACTGTATATAAGTCCAAAATAAATTCATAAATTCTTACGTTCTCTCAGTATGTTTATAAATGATATTTAGCACATCTAATGTAATTTCATGGACCACAGGGCTTGTTCCCTTTATAGCACTTGTAATTAAACTGTTCTCAAGAAATATTCAACCTTTTTGGGTTTCATTATATCAAAGCTTAAGAATGTCTTCTCTAGCTGTATTGCCTTTAGATTCCTACTTCTGTATTGTCTCATACACTTCTGCATTTTTATTCTACCCACTGTGCATCTATATATGACACTTAACCAGAATTTTCCCCCAATATATGACCCTCTCAACCAAATAAGAATGAATGCCAAAAAAGGCACAAAAAGAAAAAAAAGTGTTGCAGAATAGCAGAAACCATGAATATAATCAACAGAACAGGCATTGTGCAAGCAGTCTAAAGCATGCATGGTCATCACCATAGCAAAAGTCAGTGTAAATATTAACTCATTCCAAGCAAGCCTCTATGGTATGGTAAAAATTTTAACCATCCCCAATAAATACTAACAGACTTCACATGTATATTTTTATTAAAAATACATATAATACAAGTCAGTGTAATGAAAATAAATCTTTCAAGGGCCTGATGGAAACAAAAGCCATTCAAAACAACTTCAAAGGGAAAAAGTAAAAATATACTGGCAATTTAATATGGTACCCAAATACAATAGCCGTTTAATTTTTACTCCAATTTCACTCAGTTGTGCGGTTGTAACCTGGCTCCAGCCAAAGCTACAAACTTGCCACTGGTTTTCTTTAAAAGCTACTAAATGAATGTGTGATGAAACTCCTTACGGCTTTTCTGAAAAGGGGAATGAGCACAGAACAATCAGATTACACCAGTAGCCTCTCAATAGCCTGCTGAACAGACTGGATTTGAGGCTTTAGCTGGGAACCTTCCTTGATGGTGACGGAACAAGAAATCACTGGCCTAGAGACTCCACAAGCTCTTCCAAGTGCCTGCTTGGAACGCACAAACACATAGGGGACGTTCTTGTCCTCACATAGGAGCGGGAGGTGTAGAATGATCTCCAGAGGTTCTGCATCAGCTGCCATGACTATGAACTCAGATATGCCTCTGTTAAGGGTCTTTGTAGCTAGAAGAGAAAACAGCATGTTTTAAAATCAAGTAGGCTTCTAATATATACTTGCTTTAAACAGAGCACTTGCATAACTTTATTACATTATAGGCTGAATACCCAGTGACAAGATTACTACAAAAAAAAAAAAAAAAAACAGTACCATATCCAGAAAATCAAGTCCTTGGGACGGACCTTTAGATTTTGCACACTCCTTTCTGTATTCCTTTGCTTCCTAATAGGACATTGTCTAATTTAATATAAAACTACCACCGATCAATGAAGGTCTCTATGAAAATATATTACATAAAACAGCTCATATGTAAAACCCTGCTTCATGTAAATAAACCATTTTCATAATATACTTTCAGTAGTATTTGCCATTGGGTAATCAAATAGAAAATTGCCATTTAAAAAAATAAGGCCGCCTCCTGGAATCATAGGATTCACAGTGCACACAAACTATACACGTTAGATCACATGAGCCAATTAGCAGACAGAGTTGTGTATTTTGCTTCCTGTTAGTTGCAGTATTTCTGGTCAGAAGATCACTGAGGCAGCACAGAGACCTTCATGAAATGATGGTTCAAGGCAAGAGATCTAAAAAGGCAATATTTACTAAAGATATATTCCAGTTTGGTAAAGTTCTTTAATATGCCACTTAATTTGATATTAACTGTTTAAGTATTCATTTATAATTTTCCTTTAAGAAAGGGGCTGCCATCAATTAATCTGAGCTCAGAGATGAACGCAATACACAGAATGAATACAATATAGAAATCACAATACAGGGTTAAATTACCATTTCATCCAGATTCACATTACATGGCAGCCCATTAACCAAGGCATTTTGAGTTAGGTAATTTACCAAGATTCATTTTGTTTGCACCTCTGTCTTTAACACAAGTTATTAACTGCATATAAATTACGTTATATCTTACGTTTTATTGTATTATTTTTGTTTGCACCTCTGTCATTAACACAAGGTATTAACTGCATATAGATTACGTTTTCGTCATGTCTTACCTTCATTGGCACCCTTGCGGAGCTGCTTGTAATTTGCTGCTTGCTGAACAAGATCCAAGAGAGTCTTTGTGAGCTGGGCATCCGCAAGTGGATAGGCTTTGGGGTTCACTTCTGGTTCGGCCTGCAGAGCAAGATTAAACAAAAATGTTATAATGATTACATTAATGTAAAAGTTGTGCCAATATTTTCTGCAGAACCTTACATAAGGGTGATAAAGAAAGTGTTGGATACCGACAAGGTAGAAAAGCAAAGTCCAACCCACTGTACCATAGAGAGATTTTCTATGTCTGGCTATCCTTGGTCGGACTCTAAAAGCAGCTTTGGAGGGCAAAGGCTCCAGAAGATACAGGAGCACCATGTGCTCTCATTACTGTGGGTACAAAGGTAGCCCTATACCAACATCAACTCATTATTTGGCTTCATCACAATCGTACCGGGTACAAATCGCAAAGGCAGCAGCCGTAGTGATTGGAAGGGCAGTATCGTGTTGCAGTGCTTCCATGTGTTGCCTATACAGTCTAGGCTAAGCCATTATGCCACATATGGGTTTAATAAGAATACTCAATCGGGCATATTCATCCACTATTACGTAGATTTCGTGTAAACGATTCAATGCAGAAGCGTGTGTATAAACAGTTTCACACCTGATCGCCAAACCGAGCACAAGAACATGGATACGCAGTAAGGACATCACCACGTGTTCTCAGCTGCCGCACCAAAGAACCCACTGATTACCCGCTTGAACAGTAAATATAGGAAATCGGCTACCCCGATGCTCACTGCGTGTGTTACTTACCATTGCGGCGTTTGGTGAGTATTCGTGCAGTGGATCGGTGGTAAAATCACTCCTCTCAGCCCGGAAGCCTCACGGAGGAAAATCAAATGAGTCTGAGTAGAGCTCCGCAGCGGCAACGTGTGAAGAACTTCCGTCAAAAAAGGAAAGCGGAAAGGGCTGTCCGTCCCTCTCTTCTATCTAGCTTGCGGTTCATTGGTTTAGTTTTAGTCACGTGGCTGCCGACGGCACGCTCCCTGCACAGCGGTGCACATATAATGCCGTTACAAGGGCGGGGTTACATACTAAAGGGGCGTGGTTTGTGTGGTTGTTTCTTGAAAGCCCCGTGATTAATATTGGAACGATTATTATTAGTGTTATTCGCAGTGCTAGATGCTCCTAAAAGCCTTACTTATCAGTAAGCATAGGTTTGGGGAGGAAGTTTTATTTGCTCTCCTAGATGCTCTTGAAAGCCAATGTCTAAGGGTGAGGCCACGTGGTGTATTGCCCTCTGAATTAAAGGCACACTACACCTAAAACAACACTACACCTAAAACAACTTTTGTAAAAAAAATATCACATTCGGTTGTGTTTAAATTACAGTCTGCCTTTGGGTTCATCCATGTTTTTTACCATTATTAGGCACTGGTTTAAAAGTTTCACTGAATATACGCTCCTCTTCATTTATATAAATAAAAAAAAGAGCAACTAGCCGTTTAAAAAAATGATTTCCTTTCAGGAGAATTTGGGAGAAGAGTCTGTGAGGGTAGTAGGTATTCATTTCCTGTCACAACTCTGAGCAGAGACAACTAAATTGTACTTTAGGGTAACTCTGCTGGTAACGATAGCAGGAACATTTTGCTTCCCCCCCTGCCACAAAAAAATCCCTGCGGGCAGAAAATGAGTAATTAGGGTATTAGCGTGTCCCAGTGAGAAGACACTACCTCACAACAAGAAAATGAGACGCCGCATCGCAGTGTTTCTATAAGCGTGCTGTGGCGGCTCACTCTCGCGATATGAGACCTGTGACGCTACTGCGGGACTTTTAGACTGCGGTGTGGTTACTGTACCAGAAGAAATAGCGGCGCTGTAAACTCATGGCCGACTTGTATCTATACGAGTCTGTTCACTATCGGCATCATCCTCGCTGGCTGCTTTCTGGCTGTGAGGAACGTGGGGATGGTGTTACCTGCCTTGCGTGTGTTATAGAGATGATGTCTGACGGGGCAGTTTCGGTGAGAGGGATAATTAGTAATATTGTTTTTAAAACGAGCCACTGTCACCTTGTTTTAGGCTGAAGAAGAGGGTGTGTCCAGGGTTGCCAGGTATTCATTTTCAAAACCAGTCAAAGTTGGCTACAAAACTAGCCGAGACGAGTTACTTCAAAAGTAGCCCCAAAATAGCCCCATGTGTGCAGTGATACAAAAAAGTCTGATAAATAAATGTGAAAGTACGCCTTTTTCAGATTTTCACTGTTTCGCTAATTTTTTCATGAAGCAAAATGGGACAGATCAGCAGGTCACCACGGGTTTAAGTACAGATGGGGGCCCAGGAGGTATAGTGGTCCCATGCAGGGTCGGACTAGGGGGGCCCACTGGGACTGCTGTCCAGGGCCCCCCCTACTGTGACACGAAGGTGCCGCTCTGCACTCTTGCCCGTATGGCGCCACGAAAACAACATTGCTCGGCGTGCACGTTGTGCTGCACCTTTTTTTTTTTTTTGCAGAAACAATGTCGAGAGAGGGGGTCTGGCCCAGCGGGGGCCCACCAGGTCTTTTCCCCGTGTCCCACCGGGCCAGTCCGACACTGGTCCCATGAGGCCCTAAAACACATAGAATTTCAATACATATTTTTAAAACAGGTCGACCTCTTGACATTTAGGTGGCCAGCAGATTTTTTTGCCCTAAAATTGTCTGAAATTGAGGAAAGTCATCGGAAAACACGAGTGCTTAAGAGTGACAGGAGACTGGGGGTACAGATCCCAAAATCTGGTTACTCGCGACTTCTACACAAGTCAGTCCCATTGCATGCTGGGTATTGTAGCATTACATTTAAGTTGGCAAATTGTTAAACAAAAACGACATTACCCAACATGCATTGGGAGACACAGGCTTGGCACATTAGTGCAAGGAAAAACTTTGGCTGTTTTCCAAAGTCAGCCAAAGGCCCAAAAAGTAGCCCTAATCCGTACCTTGGCCAGTTAGTACTTTCAAAACCCGCCAGGGCTTTAAATTAGTAGCCCAATTTGGCTGCAAAACCACCAACCTGTCATTCGACTGGAATCTGAATAGGAGAGGCCTGAATAGAAAGATACCCGAGTATAAGCCAAGTTTTTCAGCATCCAAAATGTGCTGAAAAAGTCTACTTCGGCTTATACTCGGGTCAGCAGTACCCGACCCGAGTAGCTGAGATTGCAGTCACTTTTAATCATTCCTATACCAACAGTTCACTTGGGGAGAGACTGCAATATCCCACAATGCCCTCTGTTGGTTATATGAAAGAATAACAGTGCACCCTCTGTTGGTTATATGAAAGAATAACAGTGACTGCAATATCACACAGCGCCCTCTGTTGGTTATATGAAAGAATAACAGTGACTGCAAAATCACACAGTGCCCTCTGTTGGTTATAAGAAAGAATAACAGTGCGCCCTCTGTTGGTTATATGAAAGAATAACAGTGACTGCAATATCACACAGCGCCATCTGTTGGTTATGTGAAAGAATAACAGTGCGCCCTCTGTTGGTTATATGAAAGAATAACAGTGACTGCAAAATCACACAGCGCCATCTGTTGGTTGTATGAAAGAATAACAGTGACTGCAATATCACACAGCGCCATCTGTTGGTTATATGGAAGAACAACAGTGACTGCAATATCACACAGTGCCCTCTGTTGGTTATATGAAAGAATAACAGTGCGCCCTCTGTTGGTTATATGAAAGAATAACAGTGACTGCAATATCACACAGCGCCATCTGTTGGTTATATGAAAGATTAACAGTGACTGCAATATCACACAGCGCCCTCTGTTGGTTATATGGAAGAATAACAGTGACTGCAATATCACACAGTGCCCTCTGTTGGTTATATGAAAGATTAACAGTGACTGCAATATCACACAGCACCCTCTGTTGGTTATACGAAAGATTAACAGTGATGGTAATATCAAACAGCACCCTCTGCACATGGTAGTGGGACAGTGGGACAATGCACACAGTAATCCGTTTGGCAATTCTCTGTCACCAACAACTTTGCAAAGAAGTCCGGTTGATCGCTGGGGGGGTCGCTTTGGCAGAATGTGCGCTGCTGGGAGACAGGGCTGTAGTTGTGTCTAGGCTTATACTAGAGTCAATAAGTTTTCCCAGTTTTCGTAGGTAAAATTAGGTACCTCGGCTTATACTCGGGTCGGCTTATACTCGAGTATATACGGTAATAAAAAGTAGCAATAATAATAAATGTGAAGCCTTACAGCAGCGTTTGTTTTTAGATTGGGTCCAAGACCCCCATTTGAAACATAGAAAGGTTTAGAAGAAGAAGGCAACTAATAATGAAAACCAATTGAAAAGTTGCTTAGAATTAGCCAATCTATACTATACTGAATGTTAGCATAAAGGTGAACCACCCCTTTAATGTTGGTGGCTATGTAGTATCCCTTTCCCACCCTGTAGTAAATGCAGGCATAAAGTTTTATGAAGCAGACCGAGTGAATAAGAATGACCAAAGATGGCAGAGGCGGCCATGAAAATAAGGTAGCTAATTGTATGTGTGTGTGCATTTCCACTTAGTGCCTATGTGTTTGTACATTCTGCTCAATATCAGAGATGCTTTTCTCACTACACTGGTAGGGCGAACAGACCCACAGAGAGTGCCCTCCAGGAGCAAGTCAGTGCTCCCTCTGCATTCATTTGGGCAGCGCCAGGCACATTGTGCCGGCCACATGGCGTTACCTGTATCATATTTGACTGCTGTTTAGCATTCGTTTTGATTCTGTGTAATGCCGAGTTATCTAACCACAGTTGAAAACAAAGACTTTGGAACCAAATAATTAAACAATCACATCTGGCTCTGTTAAACCACACGTCCTGTGGGGGAAAGATTTTTGGGGGACAGGTGCCCTTTAACCATGCAAATATGTGACCCATCATGTTGGGGAAATGCAACTTTGTATCTCCTGTTCTGCAATGATGGGAATGAGTTTGGTTAGTGCTTCACTTCTAAATTCTGTTTGTTCAATCTCACTGAGCTATATAGTTTATGAAAACAATTGTTCTCACATGAAGATGAACATTCCATTTAAAACTAAGTTGGTTATAATCCCATAATTATTCCTTGATCATTTATCATAACTTCAGAGTATGGTATTTTAAGCACTGTGTTTTTTTGAGTACCCTGTGCTCAAAGCACCCTTTGTGCCATTATACTAAAGTGCAAACCATTTTATTTACTTTTTTTTCTGTACATTCCACAATTTTGACTTAAGTTGGCCAGACACAATAATATCATACAAAGCAAAGTATGACAAGTCTGCTGATTTTGACCATTATCCATAGTATAACAATGGATCTGTTGTCTGCCAGTCTGTGGTGTATCAGCAGATGAAGAAGTGCAGAGGAGCTATTAGCCAAAACGGTTGGAACAATATAAAGGTGGCGTTCCAGTGTATGGTCCCCAAGTAGAGTATGGGCCAGATTTATCAAGGGTCAAATTGAAAATTTAAATATTTGAGTGTTTTCATGGTCAAAACAAAATTTGACTAGGGAGTTATTCCAAATCGATTCAAATTTTCAAAAAATCAAATTTGATTTTCAAGATTTATCATTCTCTGGCCCTTTAAGAACTCAAATTTGCCTATTCACCACCTAAAACCTGCCAAATTGCTGTTTAAGTCAAGAAGAAACGTCCAGGGATCAATTTAGAGTTGTTTGCAGCCTTCCTGACATTCAAGTTTTTTTCGGAGAAAAAACTCGAATCGAGTTTTTAGAATTCTAATCAAGTTCGATTCAAGTTTTCAGGTCGACCCTATTCATCCCAGTTTAAAAAATTTAATTTTTATAATAAATTTAGATTGGTCGAATTTTGTGTTCATGGGAGTTTATCGGAGTTTTAAAAAACTTACATGAATTTGAAATTCGACCCTTGATAAATTTGTCTGGCCTGTGAGCTGATTGATTTACAACCCATGAGGTTTGGCCCCAGGGGCACTGCTGCCATGAGGTGAGTTGTGTAACATGCCACCGGAAGCAGCACTGAATAAGTTACTAGGGATAGCAAAAAAGCCGTTCCTGGTAACTTCAAGAGCCGAATTTCTATTTTTCCAACTGAAAATTCGGCCCTTCAAGTGCACAGAGTGCTGCACTAGCGATGCAGCCCCTTCTGGACCCCCTTCAGCACAGGAAAGGTAAGCATTGGCGGTGGCATCGCAGAAGCTGCCTTAAACTACCTTTGCTATTACAGTGTATTAATCAGTAATATGTTTATTTTCATTATTAGTGAAAATGAAAACAATTAGATCAAATAAGAACAAATCAAGACAATGTGGTCAGAAGGCGTGTCTGTGAATCTTTACAGTTCTTTACAGGTCTACAGAGGCTTCAAAAGTAATGAAAACCCCTATGGGAGGAATGCTGTTGAGAAACTTCTTGAGTCAAGGCAAAATGATGCATAATTTGGTGTCATCTTTCACACTATTTTACTACCTTTTCCCCCAATTAGCGTTTTGATATGTGAGTTTTCAAAACAGCCTTAGGCAAAGAGTTCCAATAGTTGATGCCAAATGTAAAAATGCATTTGATTATTTGTCAAAAACTCAGTAACATTATTTAATATGTTAATGAAATTACCCACGATTAAGGGGCCTGTTTACTAACAATGGAATTTCAATTTAGCTATTGTGAGTTTAGTCGTGTTTTCAAAAACCTCGAAAAGCCACTAAAATCCAACCTTTGATAAATAGGCCTCAAAGTGTGCAGCTGCATAACTTGGTTTTGGCCAAATACTGAATACAGAGGTTTCACTGAATAAATTGCTAAATCAAAACTATAATTTTCATATTCAATTTTTCAGGGCAGTTTTCGAGAGTTGCAAAGTCACATGACCTTTAAGACAAGTGCTCATTTCAGCTGAGGATTTACAATTCGGCCAAATCCCAAACCAATTGGAGATGACATGATTGACCCCTGTTCTTGTGGACCCTATTTGCCCATATGTTAAAGTGGCCCTGAGCTGTGCTAAATGATGGTTGGAAAAGAGGATACTGTTAAAGTTATAAATATTTGTATAATGTCCCCATGGTTCAGCTGCAAATGTTACTAACAAATATATCTACCTTCCAAGTATATCCTCTAATCCAACATTTGTTATTATTATTATTATTATTATTAGACAAACACAAACTAAATTTGGAACAAAATTGTCTGACGTTTGAGGTTCTTGACTGATTCACTGGATTGCTAATAGGCTGCACTGGGCTTCTGCACTGGTTAACTTTAGCACCTGTTCCTAAATGCTCCCAAGTGTGCCTATTTTTGGTAAATGATAATTGATACTCACTACAATTGCACTAAAAAAAAAAAAAAATATTTACATCTGTTTTTGCTTCCTATTTAGATTATTCGTAAGAAGCATGTGCTGTCCAGTTTTCAGAGTATTCTGCGCAATTATGCATCTTGCGTCACAGAGCTACTGACCAGCCATGAAAGAGTTTGTACTCAGTTTATAGGAACATTTCTAGGTAAATACTTGTTTGACCTTAATATCTAATAATAAACCATCCCTTGATGTTTCCTCAGAATAGTTCACTAGTGTGGAAATTAGGTTAATAGTGCCATTAAATCCCTAGGATAATATAGGTTTTTGGTATAGGGTGCTGTAATTATTCCCAGGTTTAAAAAAGTCCCTTGTTCTACCCTGTTGCATTCCAATAACATTAATCCTGACTGATATCTATGTACCATGGATATTAATTGACTTGTTGTTTAGGTGGGTTATAAAAATTCATTTGCTGATGCACAGTGTCACCCAGTGCATGGACAGATGGGGATGTGAAAAAGAGCTTGCAAAATGTGAAGTATCTGTCTGTTTGTCCCATGGATTGATCAGTCAGATACTGGTCAGGAACACCAGTATATGGAAGGCCCCTTACTTTCAAATTGAAAAGGTCTCTCATGTTTCTTGTAGAGGAGCAAACCATACAACCTGGCAGCCTTTAAGGTAGGTGAAGCTAGATATTAGTTAACCATTATATTATTATAGGGGTTGTTGGCCTTCCAAATACTTATTTTTTTCAGTTCAGGACACCAGAAATAAAACCTATTTTCAGTTTTTTTCTATTACTGTTCTTAATATAGTGGAAATCCTGTACAGTCTACTACACGTTATAAAATAAAAGCATACATTGGTTGCTATGGGTAACTGCACAAGTGCATTTTAATTGTAGTATTTTCAATATAGCACCCCGTGATGCTTGAGGGATACCAAGCATGCATTCTCCAGTGGAAACGAGCACACAACCCTTGTGGGAAGTGAAAAGTTAAGTTTAGAGAGTAGTCTACATTAAAGAAAGTAATCATGAACCACTGCGTTTTAAAAATAGTTAAAGGGAAACTATACCCCAGAACAACATAGGTCTCTAAAAAAAAATACTGTATATCACATATAACAGCTCATAACCCTGCTTCATCTAAATAAACCATTTTCTTAAAAATATACTTTTTAAGTAGTATGCACCATGAGGTAATTCTAAATAGTCATTTTTAGTACTAAGGGTCACCCCTTGGGATCCTACAGTTCACGGTGCACACAAACAAACCAAGGGCACACATACTTGTTAGGTCACATCTGTCAATTAATGGACAAACTTCTGTCTTCCACACGTCTTCCTGTTACAGTTAGAGTTACAGTGTTTTTGGTCAGGTGATCTCTGAGGGAGCACACAGACCATCACAAAATGGTGGCTCACGGGAAAAGACGTGAAAGGGAAATATTTACTGATATCTATTCCAGTTTGCGTAGATTCTTTAATAGGCCACTTAATATGATATAAACTGTTGCTTAAGTATTTGTTCTGGGAGTACAGTTTTCCTTTAAGCTTATTCATTTAATAAAGTGGAAAAAGCTAATTGCTTGTTTGGATGTTCTTGCAAGGAATTATTCTCCATCATGTCCTTTGCTGGGTTTGAACCTGTTACCTGGTACACTATGACCATTTGCATTTACCTCTACCCTATACAGGAAGCCTAGAGGAATAGGGGTAAATTCACTAACCTGCGGAGTTGCGCTAGTCGCCAGGGCGCCGCTAATTCACTAAAATCCGAAGTTGCACTCAGGGAGGTGAACGGTAGCGAAGTTGCGCTAGCGTTAATTCGTCAAATAAAGCGAAGCTACGCTAGCGATGCCTCATTTGCATACGGCGCCAAGTTGAAGTACAATGGACGTATATGTAGCAGCAAATAGATTACACTACACAAGCCTGGGAAAGCTTCATAAAATAAAATAGAGTTGTTATTTTGCCCTATACATGTGCCCACTGTATAGTTAGGTGCCATATGTTAGGAAATGTAGGGGAGAAGGAGGGTACCCCCAAAAAAATGTACGATCTTTTTCAGCCTATCACCCTTAAAAAAGGAAAAGACTCCAGTGTTTTTTGGAACTTTTTTTTGAAGCAATCCCTATCTACTCTATTGCACTTGGCCTGGTCTGAGGTGGAGAAGGCAAGTCTAGCGCAAGAAGTAACGTTTAGTAAAATGCACAAGTTAGTGAATTAGCGTAGTTACGTCCCTTCGCCATAGCATAAGGGTGCGAAGTAGCGCTAGAGTAGGTCCATTTCACTAGTGAATTTACGCCAGCGCCCGTTAGTAAATCAGCAAAGTAACGAAATTATGTCACACTGTTGAATTTGCGCTAGCGTTAGGCGCTTCACGCTTTAGTGAATTTGCCCCAAAGACTTTACCTGTATTTAGGTTTTCCATCTGTATCCTTGGTTCTGGTTATTGCTCCCAGCTGTTGTGCGTTAATTGACTAGTACAGCTCCTCCATAGGCTGCATTCCGTTGTGATCAGCAGGCCCTGATCTGAAGTAAGGCCACAAAGGCCCAGCCTAGAACGGCATAAATAAAGTGGCTGCATGCTGCACAACTAATTTCTCTGCATCTGGATCAACTTCGGTAGAAACAAAGGATACACTTAAGCTCAATACTACTGGTGGGAGATGGAGGACATCGATATCTCCGGGTCTTGTGGTCAATTTCAAAACATTCGCCCACAGGAGAGCACAGGACGAAACACGATTTTTTCTTCCAGGGCTGTATTCACACAGACTCGTAAGTGATGAATGCAGGTAGAAAACAACATTATGCTTTCCACCTGCATTCAGCACTTACAACATCTGACAGGGCATTCCACAACCTTCGTGCCCTTCTCTGAAGAACTACCCACACTGTTTCAAATTAGTCTAAAGAGGGGCCTCTGGTGTGGTGATTCATTTTATGGGGAAAAAAGATCCCTGGCTATCTGTCTATAATGTCCTCTAATGTCTTGTAAATGTGTCATGTAACTTCACAAGCGCATTTTCTCCAGAGAAAACAACCGTGACTGTCTACCCTCATAGTATTATTCTCAGGTTACCACTTCAGTTACATATCTCTGCACTTTTTCCAGCTCATAAATATTCTTCTTAACAACTGTGGCCAAAAATGCACTGTATGCTGAAGGGGAGGCCTTAACAGCGATCTATAATAAGGCAAAATTATATTTCATGCCATTTTTTATGTAATACTAAATTTTTTCTTTAGTAGTCATTGCCTGTCAAGATTACTTATTCATTAGATAATAAAGTCTTTTGGATAGGGTCCGCTTATTATTTTTATTGTTTTTATATGTATGTTCAATGTATCTGCACCTATTTATTGTACAGCACTGTGGAATATGTTGTTGATTAATAGATACAACAAAAAAATAGTAATAAAGTCCAGTTGGTTCATCCTATCCCTGCCTCAGCGTCAGGTGACCATGTAGATCCTTATCTCCTACCTGTTTGGAAAAAAGTTCTAAATTGTTCCATTCTTAGAAAGTGAACACCCATGAGGTGAAAAAGTTAATTTTCTGTCTAAAAGGTTCCCTGAAGCTTTTGCTTTTCTCAAATTTTAATTGCAGGTAAAGTTGCTGTACCGTGTTAGCCAGTAAAAATATTACAGGGCAACCCTTTTGAAATAAAAAAATAACAAAAGTGGTATAAAGGTGATACCTTTATTGGCTAACTAATATAATCAAGCAAGCATTCAGATCATTTTAGTTCCTTTTTCAAGCTGATTAGTGATTAGTAATCAGCTTGAAAAAGGAACTAAAATGTTCTGAAAACTTGCTATGATTATATTAGTTAGCCAATAAAGGTATCACCTTTATACCACTTTTGTTATTTTTTTACTTCAAAAGAGTTGCCCTGTAACTCAAATTTTAAGTAACCCGATGTTGTGATTGATTTTATTAGCCTTATTTTACAGTTTTATGTAAATTTTCTGGATTTATTTTATACTTTTTCATTTGTCTACAGTACATTATTGAATCCTATTTGTTTTTTTAAGGTATGCTACAGAATGTTGAAGATGCAGCTGTTTTAGACCTAGTTACTAAAAGTAAGATAAAGTTTTAAGTCTAAAGTGAATCTTTTTTTTTGAATTACAGGTAAATAGGTCTTAAATGAAAATATTCTTCATGGAAGCACTTTATACAACAAAAGTTTTTCACATCTATTTGAAACTTCAAAGTAGTTGTATGACACACAGCACAGAGCACCAAATAGTAAACTGACCTAGAATTGCATTGTTTACAGTAATAATTATTGGCAGTATATAAACTGATCTGTAGATTATGTGGGCACAATCAGAAATAACATTATTTCAGCATACTGTTATTTATTTCCACTGGCACAATGCTCACTAGCATTTCCACTTGCCCCAGCAATTTTTTCACCTGTGAAAATTCTACACTTTTTGTAGAGAGATTTCCTGGCATTAGGTCTGGTGACTTTTAAACGAAAAACGTTTCAGAGACAGAAACAAATGCAGACAAATGCCCCACATGCAATGGTGTTACAAAAAAATAGTGATGATTACCATAGCATTAGAAGTGTACATATTCATTCTAGATTAACTGTTGAGTGTTAGAGACACGAGGAAGGAGGCCCCTGCCACATAAATGCTAATAGGAGGATAATAAGTACTACAGGTAGTCTCTTTTGAGGGAAGATTCTATCCTAAGGAATTCATAGATGGTGTTCCACAGGTGTGAGCAGACAGAGAAAGAGAGAGGAGCACTTATATCTTCCATGAATTTTTTTTTAAATACAGTACTTTGGGGCTGCGTCATTTCTTGACACTAGCACTTTTATAAATAGGTGAAATTTGTGAATTTCTTGGCCTTGTATATTAAACAATATGAACATTAAATATGCAATATTTCTATGCAATATTTTGGTGTAAATTCTCACCTACACAAATAAGCCACTTTGTCCTTAGTAGCAATATTTGTTATAAATATTATTATTATTAACATGTATTTATATAGCGCCAACATATTGCGTAGCACTGTAAAGTAAATGTGATTATACAACTACATCACATGAATTACATACATAGAATATATGGAGTAACAAACATCACAATCAATACAGGTACAAAAAGGTGAGGAAGACCCTATGCATAGGCAAACAGTCTAAAGGGAAGGGAGTAATACACAAGGTGTGGGAGTGGGCAAGATCGAATTAAGTGGGTGAGAAATGTGGTGTTGCGTTTGGTAGTTAAGCAGAGTGAGGGTAGGCTTCTTGAAAGAAGTGCGTTTTCAGAGATTTCTTGAAAGCAGAAAGGTTGGGAGAAAGTCGGACAGACCGTGGGAAGAGCGTTCCAGAGGAGGGGTGAAGCCCTTGCAAAGTCTTGAATGCGAGCATGTGAGGAGGTAATGAGAGAAGAGTTGAGTAGTGGGTCAGTAGAGGAGCGTAGTAAGCGAGTAGGTGAGTATATAGAGATGAGTTCAGAGATGTAGGGTGGGGCAGAGTTATGAAGTGCTTTGAAAGTCAGTGTCATTAATTTGAATTTGATTCTGAAAGGTAAATGAAGCCAGTGCAGGGATTGACAGAATGGCGAGGCAGAGGAGGAGCGGTTGCTGAGGTGTATGAGCCTCGCAGCAGTGTTCATTATTGACTGGAGAGGTGACAGTCTCTGGAGGGGGAGGCCAATTAAAAGAGAGTTACAGTAGTCTAGACGCGATATGATGAGAGAGTGAATAAGAATTTTGGCAGCGTCTTGGGTGATAAATGATCCTATTTTGGATATGTTCCTTAGGTGGAAGTGACATGATTTAATAAGTGACTGGATATGAGGAGTGAATGACAGGGCAGAATCTAGGATAACCCCAAGGCACCGGGCCTGGGGAGAGGGGGTAATAGTGGAATTGTTAACTATGATGGATACTTCGGGGATGCTACTAGTGTTAGTTGGAGGAAAGAGAACCATTTCAGTTTTGGAGAGGTTTAATTTAAGGTAGCGTTGCGACATCCAGGTAGAGATAGCGGACAGGCAGGAGGAGACGCGAGTTAGGAGTTCTGGGTTGAGATCAGGAGATGAGAGATAGATCTGAGTATCGTCAGCATAGAGGTGGTAGTGGAAACCATACGAATTTATTCGTTTGCCAAGGGAGGAAGTATAGAGGGAGAATAGTAATGGTCCCAGGACAGAGCCTTGAGGAACTCCAACAGAAAGAGGTAGGGGAGAAGATGATACTCCATTGTAGGAGACACTGAAGGAATGATTGGTGATGTAAGAAGAGAACCAGGACAGGGTTGTGTCACGAAGGCCAAGTGACTGGAGGGACTGGAGGAGGAGAGGGTGATCTACAGTGTCAAATGCGGCTGAGAGATCAAGCAGTATTAGTAGTGAGAAATGATTGTTGGCTTTAGCGGTTAAAAGGTCATTAGTTAGTCGAGTCAGGGCAGTTTCCGTGGAGTGTTGTGGCTTAAAACCAGATTGTAGGGGGTCCAGCAGGTTATTGTCAGAGAGGAATGAGGTTAGTAGGTTGTAGACTAGGCGCTCAAGTATTTTAGAGATGAAAGGTAGCAGAGAGATAGGACGGAGGTTGTCAAGATTGGAGGGATCAAGAGAGGGTTTTTTCAGAATGGGGGTGACAAGAGCATGTTTTAGTTGAGAAGGAAACAGTCCAGTTGAGAGCGAAAGATTAAATAGGTGAGTTAAGGCTTTGATTAGACAAGGGTTGGTATTGCGGAGAAGTTTTGAGGGAATTGGATCAAGCGGGCAGGTGGTAAGGTGAGAAGAGGCCAGAAGCTTTGAGACTTCCTCATCAGTGACAGGGGTGAGGGAGCACAGGAGAGACTGGGGAGTGTGGAGGGAGGGTGGTGGAAGTCTAGGGGGGTTGAGTAGTGTAATGTCCCTTCTGATAGTGTCAATTTTGTTTTTGAAGTGCTCAGCAATATCTTGAGCAGAGACAGATGTGCATGTAATAAAATGTTAATTATTATACATACTGTACATGCATTTTTTTCCATTTAGGTTTGGTACAGCTAATAACTGAACTTCACCTAGAGCAGGTTTTACACCGTGTGCTGGATGAGTGTGAGAAACGGGTAATTTTTTTCCCTGTCTTTTTGGACATTTCTTGTATTGCTATGGAAAAACAGACATCAAAAATAAATCTGAAAATGTAGACCCCACTTCACATGACAGGTCTCCAGTTAAGCAATACGGAGTGGGTTCACGCCTTCTCCTTATTTTCCAATGAGTTTGCATCACCTGGTGCACAATTTCAGCACAATCCGCAAGAGATTTAGGGATGTATTTCCCACACCTTAGATTCTTCTGGTTCCTAGTAACTGTAAATCAATATCAGCTGGCCCTCTGGTGAAACAGCAGGTCTGTCGCCATCTTGGTGATTTAAAGGGATTCTGTCATGATTTTTATGGTGTCGTTTTTATTTCGAAATTACACTATTTACACTGCAAATAATTCACTCTACCATGTAAAATTTCATTCCTGAACCAGCAAGTGTTTTTTTTTAATTTATAATATTGGTGTGTAGGCAGCCATCTCAGGTCATTTCAGAAAGAGCCAGCACTTTAGGATGGAATTGCTTTCTGGCAGGCTGTTATTCCTCCAACTCAATGTAACTTAATGTGTCTTAATGAGACTTGGCTTTTTACTTTTGAGTGCGGTACTTAGATCCACCAGGCAGCTGTTATCTTGTATCATGGAGCAGTTATCTGGTTACCTTCCCATTGTTCTTTTAGTCTGCTATGGTGATATCACATCAACTTGGAGTACAGCAGTAAAGAGTGAATGGCGTTTATCAGAGCACAAGTCAAATGACTGGGGGCAGCTGGGAAACTGACTATGTCTAGCCTCATGTCAGATTTTAAAATTAAATCAAAAAATCTGTTTGCTCTTGTGAGAAACAGATTTCAGTGCAGAATTCTGCTGGAGCAGCACTATTAACTGATACGTTTTGAAAAAAAAGAATGTTTTCCATGTTCCCATGACAGTATCCCTTTAACTACATGTAAGAGGACTATTCCCCCTGTTGTAAAATATAAGGATATGAACTGACCTTGAAGTTCCATAACCTGTATAAAAGAACTCTGTCTGTGGCCACATGCCTTTTTAATAACATGGAACTCCTTTGTGACTTTTAATATCCTTATCTTTTACAATGGGGATACATTGTTACCTAGATTATAGTTAAGTGCACATGAATGACTTCATTTCTAATGAAACTCAGAGGATGCATTTTACCTATGAAGCCATATGTATGAGTACAATTGAATTAAAACCTCATTTGCCCCCGAATTACAAGTTTCCTGGGATCCCCACATACAAATTTTACATATTTTGTGGAATATGATGGGCCTCAAGGTACAGTTCAATACACAAATTGCTACATACTGAATATAAATAATATTTACATATTAAAAGCATTTAAAACTATTTTTGAGAAAGCTATAGTTACTTAAGGGTGTTAAGATTTTAAAATACAAAAAAAACTTTCATTTGTATCTTATATAATATATTCCTGACAAATATTTCTTTCGGAGTTTCTTTTTTTCTCTCTCTAGTTATGTGAAGTTACCAACTTGACCTTGAGCTTGTCACTATTGTGCTTCATGGGAAAGTTGCTAGATGCCATTCCAGATCTTGCTGACTTATTTGCAGCTACTCATTGTGAGTTTCTCCCCTGTGCATTTATTATGTCATAATATTTGTCAACTTTTGCTAGATTAGAATTGCTTTTGAATTGTGTGCTATAAAGTTGCAGATTAATTTTAGAAGTTGATAAAAATGTTATCCAAACAAATGAAATGTTAACACTTTTTTAATGATTTCTTAATTAGAGTTCCGAACATTTACTCATTTTGGTATATGATAGAGCTTAGTCCTTCAACTTTTTTTAAAGTAAATTTTGTTATGAACTCTGAAATTAAAAGGGAAGACAGGTCTGAAATCTATTTGTTTGCTAATGGTCTATCTCCCAAAATCCTATTTAAAAAAAAAAAAAAAGCTTCAAAATTTTGATTCATTAAGGGGCCCATTCACTTAGCTCGAGTGAAGGAATAGAGGAAAATAAAGAAAAAATAGTTCGAATTTCAAATGTTTTTTTTTGCCTACTTCAAACATCGAATTGGCAACTTCATCCTTCGACTACGAACTTCGAAGTGAACGATTCGAACTAAAAATAGTTCAACTATTCGAACGAATTGCGCTAAATCCTTCGACTTCGATATTCGAAGTCGAAGGATTTCAATTCGGCAGTCGAGTTTTGAGGGTTAATTAACCCTCGATATTCGACCCTAGGTAAATGTGCCCCTAAGTATAAAAACCACGCAAATCAAAATCTTTGCCAGGTAAAAGTTGTCAAGGTCCTATAGAAGTCAATAGGAGCTCGCTGATCCTATTGGCCATTTTAAATCAATTCAGACTTTAAGAGGTTTTTGTTTTTATTAGGAATTGTCTGAAAAACTAGATTTTTGAGGTTTTCGAGGTATTCATATTTTCTAGCGAGGTGTTCAGCGTAATTTTCCATTTGTACTATTTTTATTCAGTTCTTTTAATAAGGGGCAGATCGATTAAGGTTCGAATTGTAAATTCTAATTTGAATTTTTAAATTTTTTTTTAGGTCAAAACTCCGAATTGGGAATAATCCAAACCCAATTGGAATTTTAATTCAAATTTGAAAATCAAGATTTATCAAACCTTGACCCTTGGAAACCTGCCACCTAAAACCTGCCGAGTTCATGTATAAGTCAATGATAGAGGTCCAGTGACCCATTTGAAGATAGACAAATACAAGAGTCCTCTGCACTCAACCCATTATCAATATATTTAAGACAGAGACATTTTGTGCATACTGCTACTAAAAAATGCCTTACCCTTTAGATAGCCTTTTAGGAGAAAAAACTACATTCAAATTTAGTTGAATTCCATTCGAGTTTTTGGGTCGGTAGTTTTCGAGTATATTCTAATTTATCAGAGTTAAAAAAATCCACATGAATTTGAAATTTGACCTTTGATACATGGGCCCTTGTCATGACATTCGTAGTTTTAGAGTTTGTGAGTTTAGTAGTGGTTTCAAAAACTGACCTTTGACCACAACAAAAGTTATTGCCTGGTAAATTCAAGTAAATATTCATTTTCTTAAGAAACAAGGCAGTCTTTGAAAGCCATTTTAAAACTTTAAAAGGTCTACAGGTTTTTTTTTTTTATAAAAATATGTCCCTTCATATTTAAAAGCTCCTAGAAAATTACAAGTCCATTTTCTAATGCGCTATTTTTGGGGAAAAACCCCAAACATTTATTAAATCTAATTCACATAACATGTCTTCATTATTCCTCTATTATCTTTTGCAAGATGAACTTGTGGAATACTTGACACAGGGAATGATATATCCTAATGAAGTTGTGAAGGCTGCCATCTGCTACCTGTATGGGAAACTTTATTCCGTACCTAGTGCTGCAGAAAAACTTTCTACTCATTTCAGCGACAAACTCTGTGGCCTTTTTCTGGCCACTTTAGAAAATGCACAGACAAAGGAGCTGCAAATAAACTGTATGGGTAAGCCACTTATATACATTGTATTTATAGCCACTTGATACATAGACTTTATTAAGTAAAGTCAAGAGTGTTCCTTTCACACAAAGAAGTATTGAATTCAATAGATACATCGCAGATGAAATGAGGACTGCTATGAGGCTACCTCCCCAGGGGTAAATTGGTTCCCATGACCCATACATCTTGGGTGTCCTGCTGGTTTCAGGTCAACCCACACATATGAATTTATAAGATTTTATAGTCATCCTGGCTTTCTGAGCTGCTACATGAGGGAGGGATACAAAAAGGCTGACTTAAGAAATGTCTATATACCAATATGTTAGGTTTTTATAGCTTTTATGGTTTGTTTTAGTGTGGTTAACAATTTGCTGGGTTATAGGAGCTCCACACTATAGCAAAGCTCTGTAGTACAGAATAGATCTTGACTGCTAAATCATAGCATAAAGTGCTACATTAAATATGTTTACTTATCCTTTAAAACAATTAAAATCATTAATAATTGTGATACATTTTGAACAACCAGATTCTCAGGCTTGCTTTGTTGGAATTTTAACTAATCTGCCCTCCTGTTCGGAAGACATAAAAATGATATTTTAGATTAACTATAAAAAATAATAAATACAATTTAGAAACCCATTGTTTGTTGTGTATAATTTTATGACGGTGAACTGCCCGTTTAATTTTCACATAGTTGAATATTTAAAGGTAAAAAGTGCATCTTCTTTTTGTTTTATCTTTCATGCATTACTTCACTCCACTTTTTTTGTACATTTTTCTCAATTTAATATGTTCAAATATTTACAAATTTGTGTAATCCAATAAATAACTAGGATTAAATTAATTGTGGTGTTTTATTTGCAGGGTTACTTAAGCAGTTGTTAAAATATGACCATTTTGTTTCAATGATCATGAATGAATCAGACAGTCCTGGTGATTCAGAAAGCACACCAACGCTGGAAGCTCAAAACCCACTTCCTGTAGTTCTGAAAAAAGTAATTATGCCGCGTACATAGTTAACAGAATCTAACCTACAATATACAGAATTTCACATATCTACAAACATGATTCATTTTCCAGGTTCTGTTGTCTAGAGAAGAATTATTACAGATAGCTAGTGCACAATGTATTGCTGCTATCCTTGTGCACTCACCAGCAAAATATGCACCAGCATTTATTTATGCTGATATCCCAGGTAATTCTCCATTGTTAAAAAAACGAATATGGTTTGGGGGTTATTTATCTATCTATATATATTTAATACGTTTTAGAGGGTTGTGAGGTTTTTTTATACCTCAAATGAACTCACAACATGAATGTTGAAAGTATGATTATTTTGTTGCAGAATTTTTGTTTGAGAATCTTTTAAGCACAAATGAGGTCCTGATCTGGTCACTCTATAGCTGCCTCATGTTAATGACAGAGGAAAGGATTTTCTTCTCCAAATGTTATTCAGTATATGGTGAGAATAAACACACAATTATATATTCTTCATTCTAGTTATTACTAGTGTAAATTCATCATGATCAGCTCTTGACACACTGTACATTTTAAAATAAATATATCTTCTTTAGGAATTGAATCTGTAGTGAGAAGTTTAAAAAACATTCTTCCGAAGAACAATATTGAACTACAGAAGCAGGGATTGTTATTGCTTACAGAAATACTTTCTAGGTATGATAACCTTACTATATCAACTACTGAATAAACACCATATAGTCAGTTGTCCAGGTACCCTATATATATATATATATATATATATATATATATATATATATATATATATATATATATATATATATATATATATATATACATATATATACACACATATATATATATATACATACACACATATATACAGTTAGGTCCATAAATATTTGGACAGAAAACTTTGTTTTCTAATTTTGGTTCTGTACATTACCACAATAAATTTTAAATGAAACAACTCAGATGCAGTTGAACTGCAGGCTTTCAGCTTTAATTCAGCTGGTTGAACAAAAAGATTGCATAAAAAAATGAGGAACTAAAGCCTTTTTTCAACACAATCACTTCATTTCAGGGGCTCAAAAGTAATTGGACAAATTAAAAAACTGAAAATAAAATGTTAATTTCTAATACTTTGCTGGCAATGACAGCATGAAGTCTTGAACTCATGGACATCACCAGATTCTGGGTTTCCTCCTTTTAATGCTCTGCCAGGCCTTTACTGCCGCGGTTTTCATTTGCTGTTTGTTTGTGGGCCTTTCTGTCTGAAGTTTAATCTTCAACAAGTGAAATGCATGCTCAATTGGGTTCAGATCAGATGACCTACTTGGCCATTCAAGAATATTTCACTTCTTTGCTTTAATAAACTCCTGGGTTGCTTTGGCTGTATGTTTTGGGTCATGGTCCTTCTGTATTATGAAACGCCTCCCAATCAATTTGACTGCATTTAGCTGAGTTTGAGCAGACAGTCTCTCTGAACACCTCAGAATTGATTCGGCTGCTTCTGTCCTGTGTCACATCATGGATAAACACTAGTGTCCCAGTGCCACTGGCAGCCATGCACGCCCAAGCCATTACACTGCCTCCGCCGTTTTATAGATGATGTGGTATGTTTTAGATCATGAGCTGTTTCACGCTTCTCCATACTTTTTTTTGCCATCGTTCTGGTATAGGTTGATCTTTATTTCATCTGTCCAAAGAATGTTTTTCCAGAACTGAGCTGGCTTTTTTAGATGATTTTTTCGCAAAGTCCAATCTAGCCTTTCTATTCTTGATGCTTATGAGTGGCTTGCACCTTGCAGTGTACCCTCTGTATTTACTTTCACACAGTCTTCTCTTTATGGTAGACTTGAATATCGATACACCTACCTCCTGGAGAGTGGTGTTCACTTGTTTGGCTTTTGTGAATTGGTTTCTCTTCACCATGGAAATGATTCTGAGATCATCCTCCATTGTTGTCTTCCGTGGACATCCAGGTATTTTTGCATTGCTGAGTTCACCAGAGCTTTCTTTCTTTCTCAGGATGTACCAAACTGTAGATTTTGCCACTCCTAATATTGTAGCAATTTTTTGGATGGTTTTTTTTCTGTTTTTGCAGCTTAAGGATGGCTTGTTTCACCTGCATGGAGAGCTCCTTTGACCGCATTTCTATTCACAGCAAAATCTTCCACATACAAGCACCCCCCTAAAATAAACTCCAGGGCTTTTGTCTGCTTCATTGCTAGACATTAGAAAGGAATTGTCTGACACCGATAACAAAAGAGGATTCGATGGCGGAGCTCTCCCCACTCCTTCCTCTCTCCCTCGTCCACTGCAGCTATCGCGGGATCTCGGTAACTCTCAACCGAGTACTCCAATACATCCAACCAATTATCCGCTGGCAGCGCAGGTAGACATATCCACGGGAGGCGGTAAGAATAATATCAATATTCGGCTTTATTTAAACATACATTGTGGTATAGCAGCAGTGGGAGTGCGGAAAACTAACGCGTTTCGTGCCCCAAACACTGGGCACTTCCTCAGAGTTCATTAGAAAGGAATTACCCACATGTGCCCATGAAATAGCCTTTGAGTCAATTGTCCAATTACTTTTGAACCCCTGGTCCAATTACTTTTGAACCCCTGGTCCAATTACTTTTGAGCCCCTGAAATGAAGTGATTGTTTAAAAAAAAAAAAGGCTTTAGTCATAGATAGATGATAGATAGACAGATGATCGATAGATACAGTTAAAACCTCAGTCAGTCTGCTTTTTCCTTGCAAGGGACAGTGATGTCCAGAAACCAGGTAGTATTTAAAACTTGCTAATTTATAAACAACAACAAAAACAAGTGCCATTTAAAATGGTAGAAGTTTTAGAGGGCAACTATGTGTACATCTAGGGGGTTATTTATTAATATAAAATTTGAGTCTTTTCAACTAGAAAACTCAATTTTTTATAGGAAAAAAAACAACACAATTTTTCAAGATTTATTATACCTCAATGCTGCAAAAAGCCTGAATCCAAAAATCTGACATCTCAGACCAGTCGAGGTCCTGTATAAGTCAATGGGAGAGGCACCTATTGAGTTTTTCCTCAGTCCGTTTAAATAGAGTCAACCCTCTAGTGTTGTTTAAAAGGGGCAACATGAAGGACACTTTGACACTGCAGAAGTGATAGGGGCCCATGAAATTCAGCTACTCCTTATTTAATTCTGCCATTTTATATCTACTTGTACTTGCTGAGAAAGCAGAGTAGCGAGGCAAGCGGGTCTATGCCTGGTTTGCTCCACCGACATGCAGGGCCAAACTGAGCAGTCATATACGATTTGGACCAAGGCAGGCCTTTTGGGAGAGAACTGCATCAAGTACAGATGTGGTTCCTGACCCAAAAGGATTTTCGAATTTGCTGTATTTTACCAAGTGTGCCTCTATAAGATGCTATTCTCTTAAATAAACAATTGTGCAGGCCTTGGAAATGTACAGAACACACTTGGTATTACAATGGCAGCACTGGCATATTAGCAGCATTTCCACAGTTAATATGCAGTCTTGTCTATGTAACTGAGATCCCCAAATAGGAATTACAGAACTGATGAATCATCCATTACCATAACACAGTAACAATTATTTTGCATCTGTCACAGGCAGCCAGTACAAATCAAACTGTTTACTAATCCAGGGATTTTCAGATTAACATGTGATGTGCTTCAGGAGGCAGTGAATTGTCCTGTTCTTGAGGTTGTAATAGAAGCCAACAGATCAGCATCTGCATTTCTCAGGTGATTGGTGCTAAATACAACATTTTAACATTATTTTCCTCTTCCTGAGGAAGATCACATTGTAGTTACTAAAACTTGCACAAAAAACTGCTGTAAGTGATCCAGGTAAGTGTAGTTCTCTGCTTTTTAGTCAAGCACCTGGGTCCCACTTGCATATTGGTGATTTCTTCACTGGTCCTATAGTCATTCAGTACAGTATACCGAAACCAGGAAAATGTCTAAACAGTTCATTGTTTTTCATCTTTACATTTAAAGGAAGGATCACTTAAGCATCCCAGTGCAGTACATGGAAATGCAGAACTTGCTCAGTAACATTCTTCACCGTTGTGCTGATGTGCCTCTTCCAGTGATTAAGAAAAAATTAGTAAGTGGATTTTAATGGTGACTGGAGTGTGTATAGACTAGAACAGAGCTGTTAAACACAATGTTTTGTATCGCAAAAAGTCTCAAAGAGCCTCATAACAAAAAGAGAACAGGTAAATCGAAAACATAGAGGTACAACCGCAGGTTGATTAGTAGCTTTAATATCGTTTCTCTGCAGAGCAGTTAGGGACTGTCTGAAGTTTCCTATCCGCAGCTGTCAGAGCAAGAAAAACGAAGGGGGAATTTCACTGCATACAGTGAGTAAAGCATGATCCTCTCAGTAACTTCAAATGTCCCCATCAGCAAAAGCACAAAGAGTGCAGCATAAAACACTTTCTTTACTGATCAATATGCTTGGAACACATTTAGAACACTTTGGAGACTGTTTCTGAGATGGTTAATATTTTGTTTTATTCTGCTGGTTACAACAACCTGTATTTTGTACAGTTAATAGTGCAATAGTACGAACACCAGACAAGCTAGCATAAATTCAACCACAAAAGTGTTACAGCAGCAACATTTTGCTAAGAAAAAACTATTCCCAATAAACTGGTTCATCGAAATTAAACATTGTGCATAAAACAAAATATGTTTTACACTTTCAGTTGCAAATGAAACCAATTTTTTCTGCTAGCCCTCACCAACCTAACCCATGCATACTTTTGTGGGGAAAAATGATTTGCACACTGGGGTTTTCAACATGGTTCATATACTTTACAGCTTTCCACAGAAGCATTCAATTAAGTTAAAGCACCAAGTAGTTCCCAATTGTAATTATTGCATAATTATTTATTAAAAGTTATTAAAGTCTAATACATCATTGAATGCATTTTAAGCAGTATTTGGTGATTCTAAGTGATTAACAGCCTCTGTTGGCCTATTACCTACAATCTGAGTTAATAAAAACATTAATAATTTTGTCAGAATGCAAATACAGTATTTTACTATGATTTTTGTTTGTGTTATGTTAAGGCAAAAAAACACCAACACAGATAAAAAAAAACTTAATTAAAAATGAATTGATTGAATGCTGAAGTTACCCTTTCCGTTGACTTCTATGGCACCGTGACTGGTTTTTGATCTGATAAACCACAAAAAGTACATGTTGTTTATTTCTTATATTTATTGTATAGTAGTGTCCCTTAAAATGACTCAAGACATGGGATTTGCCTTTAACATATTATGGGGTTTATTAACTAAACTCTGAATGCAGACAATCCGAAAAATTTGTGTTTTTTTAGTATAAAATCGGAATTTAAAAAAACACAAATTTTTCGGAATTTATTATACTATACCCCAAGGATGGAAAAAGTCATAATCCGAAAATCCAACATCTTAGATCTGCCGAGATGGCATATAAGTCAATGGGAGAAGTCCGAAAGACTTTTCATCTGCGCTGGGTTTCGTGCAATAACCCAAAGATTTCGGGGTTTTCGGGTGGAAAATCCGAAAAATTCATAAAATTCTGTTTTTTTTCCTGCAAACAAAATTTTAGGGAAACTGTATTAATAAATAAGCCGAAAAAACCCTTGCGGATTTGATCTGAGTTTTTTTCAGAAAATATTGACATAATTTCAGCCTTTGATAAATGGGCCTCTAGGTGTACAGTTTTCCACTTACCTGACTTGCACATTCCAGAGCTGCCAGTCATGCAAATGTACCATGAAACGGCACCCCTAGGCAATCAGATATGGTGGAAACGAAAAGAAATTCACTGGCACTCAGGTAATGCTCGCAGGGTGAAACCCTTGCTTTAAATTTATTTAATGCGGCATGCAACGTTTCGGGGACAACCCCTTGCGCATTAAATAAATTTAAAGCAAGGGTTTCACCCTGCGAGCATTACCTGAGTGCCAGTGAATTTCTTTTCGTTTGGACTGTTGAGGGGTTGGCTGATCCCCTATTTTCGCTGGGCACCAGGGATTCGAGTTCCAGGAGGGCCAGGGTGTGTGCTTGTAATTTGGAGAAGCTAATCAGATATGGTGGCCCAGACAATAACTCAGAAGAAAGCGAGGGATGTTATTGACCAGGAGTTGAGAAGCTTTACATTTAGATATTTACATTAATAATGTAAATTCGCTACAATTAAATGTGCAAATGGATATTTGGGCTTAGGTTCCCCTTCAGTATTTATTCTGCATAAGCCACCCACAAATGATTACTTTACATTTACAGTGTAAAGATCTTCACTGAATGGAGAGAAATCTCTAGTTTTATACCAAAATCATTCCTACAATTTTACTGGATAATATAATAACATAACCTCTATTATGAAATCCTATTGTGAATGAGTGAACGTTTTCTTATTTTTTCTATTTAGGGCCATTCAATTAATAGGGATCAAACTAGAATCAATACACAACAAGGGCGTCTTCTGACTACTGCTTTGCAGAGTTTTCACAATGCTTGTAGGTAAGGAACAGTGTAAAGAAAGCTTAATACAGGTATGGGACCTGGGGTTTCCCGAATAAAGGGGCCTTACCATAATTTGGATCACCATATCTTCCAGAAAATCATCTAAACATGAATTAAACCCATAAAAGAGTTAAACTTGCAAAAGCAAACAAAATTTGCAAGATTAATCAGTGCCACAGGTTATGGAAAAAAGCAAATAACAGATCCTAGTGCAATATTGTTAACATTCAGTGCAGTCACCAGGGTGTTGCAACACTAATCTGTAAAGCACTTCAGTACACTATTAAGTCAAACAAGGTCCTTGTAGTGCTACAAGTACTACCAGCACCTTGTTTTACTTAATTATAATTTTATTTTAGAGATAGCACTTGTAGAAACCACTATAGCACTTTAGAACACACAAGAAAAATCTGTACATATGCTTTCTACGGTTAAAGACACACACACAGATTAGGTTTGCAACACCCTGGTGACTGCACTGAATATTAACAGTATTGCACTAGGTTTTGTTATTTGTTTTTTCCATAGCCTGTGGAGCTGATATAATTGTATCATGAATTAAACCCAATAGGATTGTTTTGCCTCCAGTATCTCTGATGGGATCAAGGATAAATTACTGTTTTATTATTACAGACAAAAAGGAAATAATTTATTAAAATTTTAATTATTTGCTTAAAATGCAGTTTATGGGAGATGGCCTTCCTGTAATTCAAAGTTTTCTGGATAATGGGGTGGGGGGGCGTTGTAGAAAAAAATAGCATATTGTGGCAGTTTTTGCATTTTGTACCTTGTCTGTTCTTAGTATAATATGCCCTATAACAAAACGTTTGGCATTAGGAAAAAATATTCAGGTTAATAAAACTGTCCAAAAGCAAAAAAGAAAACCCCAAAAAACTACTATTTTCCAAATGTACTGTACCTTGTTTTACATCTGAGTTACTCTTTATTATCTAAAAACACAACTATTTCAATTAGCAGTTTATAAATTGAGTAAACAGTATACACAACTGCATATATTTTTATTTTTCCAAGATTGGCTTTTGAGTGTCAAAGTGACCCATTAGCTCAGGAGAATGCATTCACAGCACCGACTTCTCAAAGTGAAGAGACTTTAGAGAATTTTTCCTGCTTTCTTTTAAAGATTTGTGATCAACTGTGCATCCCCACTGTCTTGGTATGTGACTCTTAATTGTCAATTCATCACCCTAGATGTGTAACTTTAGCTAAGTTCTAAATGTAATAGCAAATTATCTTGTAATGTGAAAATAAAGAAAATATTGTATTTTAGCTACTGTCTACTCTAGCCACAATGTAACCAGTTTTGGTCTTTCTGAGGTTTAGGATTAAGTGACAGGCAAACTCAAACTTATATTGGTTACCATTTACATTCAGTTGCAGTGATTTGTAATTTTTACCAAACTTAGACCCAATATACTACTACTACCAGCTAAAACCTTGTGGGCACAGCAGTGAATCAGAAATTAAAAGTAAAGTAAAAACACAACAAGGTCCCATTCTAGCTGCTAGGAAGAGGAATAATTCTGGAATAAGCAGTGAAGTGAGAGAAAAAAATCTCCTACGTTTTAAATTGTGGCTAGATATTGCCCCCATCTGCTGGTTACTGTGACAGAATAAAAAAAATATTCATAGTGCCCCGCCTATGTGTCACCTGTCCTCATATTGACTCATGGTGGGAATTCTAACATTGCCTATGAGATTGACAAGCTTTCCTAGTAAATTTGGCAGTAGCAACAGCATACCTCCTAACTGTCCCGTTTTACTGCGGGACAGTCCAGAATTTGACAGCTCAACCCGCAGTCCTGGGTTTCTTACTGAAATGTCCCAACTTTCTCTTTGATCTCCTGCACTGACTCGAGAAAAAGATCCAAAGTTTCTGAAAAGTAATTAAACTAAGAGGCTTTTTGGCAGAGAGCCTAGAACAGCCTGCACTTAAATACTTTTGTAACAATTTAAGATAAGCAAAGAAACAATTGTAACTATTTAAAGGGGACATGTGACCCTACGTAATAATTTCAAATGATTTTTTATCATGTTAGTTGAGCAAAATAAAACTTACTTACACTACATTTATTATTTAAATTGTGTTTCCTTCAGTCTCGGAATAACACAATCACAGCAAGCAGGCAGGAGCCATTTTGGGGAAACTGTTAAGACAAGTTGTGTATCACCCAAAAATTTTGAGTATGTGCCTAAAAGGGGGACCTAATGCCCATACACATTGCCCTACACAATTATAGAGTGTGAGGAGGGAGGGGGAATGTGGGGAGCGCAATGACATCTAAGAAGTGCTGAATGGAAAGTGAAAGTAATTGACTGCCCCACCTCTATGCCTCAGGCATAGAGGCGGGGAATGTAATATTTGATTGACAGCTCAGATATTTAAATGCCTTTATAAACAGGTATGAATGCTTTAATGAAAAAAAAATATGATTTCCATGTTTAATTTGCAAACGACTTTTGTTATAAATGTGTAGGTGACAGGTCCACTTTCAGATAAGCAATTCACTTTCATTAGCAAAGCTGTTATAACATAAAACATTGCACTAAAACTCCCAGAAATATGTTCAAACTATCATAACCTGCCAAATTTTGTAAAATAGACATGGTAATTAGGGGATGTGGCCATAAAATGGGAATGGACAAAATGTTGCCGCACTGCGCGTGCCACAACTTTTCATTTTTCAAATTTTGGATGGTATGCAACAGTGCTGGTATGCTCAATATTATATTATGTATTACAACAGTTGTGCCATATTTACCAAACTTACACCAAATATACTAACAGTTAAAACCTAGTGGGCACAAACAATTCTATAAAAAAACTATTTTCAGTTGTAGTCTGATAATTTTCAAGTATGATTGCTTCTGTAATTAGAATATAAACTTTAATTTCTATTTGTTCTTTTACAGAAGTATTATGAAAGAACTTTTATTTCTGCATCTATGGAGACATTTTTCCTTATCCTTTGTGATTTGTTTATAATTGCACCATCCATGAAGGAAGCATTTTCTGTAAAACTGGGTATGTACGGAGTCCTTCGTTAATTGTTGTTCCCATCTTCATGCTTTCTTGTTTGCATATATACGATGTAAAATATAACAAGACATTTAAGGCATAAATTAGGACTAACTAAATGAATACCTTTGTATTTTATTACTGTACCAGTTTGTATATTTTTCCTGGCAAATTTAGTGCCTTTTCTTAAATATGGGGGTATGGGGCAGTTATACCAACTATTGTAGTTGCAAATTTGCTGCAAATTAAATTGTGAAATTTCTTTTCACCGCAATTATGATTATTTTTCTGAAAAGCTAAGGTTTTACGCAACAATTGCAGAAAAAAACCCAATAAAAACCTTTACAGTTAATTAATGAGCCCCTTAATGCCACAATTTACTCATAAAGGATTAGAAGCAGCAGTTTAAGGGGATGTGGCTAATTCTTGGACACACAGGCATTGCACTCGTTATTCAAAAGACAAAAATATAAGCAATATATGACATACGTGGCTGAATGTTATATAGTACATTGCCAAGTTTAGTAACTTGACCGTAAAAAGGGGTGGTTCACCTTTAAGTTAACTTTTAGTTTGTTATGCAATGGCTAATTCTAAACAACTTTTCAATTGGTCTTCATGATTTGTTTTTTAAAGTACATGTATGGGACATGTTATCCAGAATGCTCAGGACCTGGGGTTTTCTGGATAACGGATCTTTCCTTAATTTGGATCTTCATACCTTAAATCTACTAGAAAATCATGTAAACCTTAAAAACACTCCATAGGCTGGTTCTTCTTCCAATAAAGATAATTTTATATTAAAATTGTAAATTGAATTGTATGTATTTATCCCTTTCAGTTCTGGCCTGACCTCTACACAGTGTAACAGGAGTCAGTACTCCACCAGGTATTTTAATTAGCTGGGTTGCAAAATTGTTTCAGGATTCATAATGAGAGTGCAGAGACTATAAACATATATATATATAACAATTACAGAACTCACTTTCCTTCTTTATGCCAAAAACTGTTTTGAGTGGAGGACCATTTTAAGGTATGCAGTAACATTTTCTTTTTTACTTTTTACCAAATAAAGTTTTGGAATGCACAAATAAAACAAATGAAATCCCATCTGTCTTTTACAGCTTCTGTTTCGTTTATTAGACTAGCTCTTAAAATGAAGGCATCTTATCATTTTGAGCAGAGGTGAGTTGTTACTATTATTATTGAAAATATTATTTTTCTTATGAAAGAGAAAGTGTGTCAACACAGGCTAAAGCTAAAGTACTGCATGTTTGCCAAATACCTGTGTGTGTGTGTATATATATATATATATATATATATATATATATATATATATATATATATATATATATATATATATAGTGAATAAAGTACAGTATAAGGATATTATAAGTCACCTAGGAGTTCCATGGCCTTGTGTTTTTATGCTGGTCATGGAACTCTGAGGTTACTTCTAATATCCTCATATTTTACAACAAGGTGTACTTTATTATAATACACAATAATTAGTGAGTCATGTGACAAAAATGACATCACTACTTACCGTTTATATATATGATCACATCACTAGTCACCATTCATAAGGATATCATTTACAGGATATTAAATATATTCCCTTAATACAACTATTCTTTTGTTTTAAGGCACTCATTTTTCACTAATTACTTAATTAGAGATTAAACTTTTATTGTCCAGCAAATCACAGTCTTTAGTGACAGAGGCCCATTGAGAGACCCTCCCCAAAAATGCTTTTCCAGCACAACTGGAAACATAAAACACAAAAGAGCCATTTATTCATGCAACAAAACTGCTGACAGCTCACTTTAGTATTCTTCTCATACACATTTTTTTATAACAAATGTTGTTTTGCTTAAGGTATCCTAATTTGAACCAAGCTTGTTCAGACTTCCTGTGTAATTTGTGCTGCACATTGTGGAAGCTGAAAGTTGAGAGTGCTAATTCTCTAAATGGTAAGATTTTGAGCAAATATATTCCACATAACTAAATACAAGTACACTTTGATTTTTTTTAAACAACAAATGAAGGGGTCAGCAGGACAGAAAAATATGAAGGGACCGATTTACCAGTACACATTTTTTTGTCTTTTTTACAAGTGGTACCATTATGTACTGCATGTAAAAAGAAACAGAATTATTCAGTATAAAAATAAATACTACTTCCTGCTTTACAGCTCTCTTGGTTTCCACTGATTGGTAACCACGCAGTAACCGATCAGTGACTTGAGGGGGGCACATGAGTCATAATCTGAGCTGAATGCTGAGGATCAAAAGCAAACTCACTGAATAATTACTGTATGTCCCATGTGGCCCCCCTTAAAGTTGCTGACTAACTCAGAGTTAGAGAGCTGAAAAGCAAGAAGTTCTGTTCTGTTATATTGGACATCAGCTCACTCCAGCCTTTATACATTACATTTTTGGTTAACTAACTACTGTATATTGAAAACATATTTTATCTATTTAACCAGTTTTTATTTTTACACTGAACTGTTCCTTTAACATTTTATTATTTAACATCTTACAATTTATTCCAATGTGGGGAACAGCTGTCCAAATTATTAATCCCCATATGAGGTATGCATTTGGTAGTAACAATTAAGAGTGTTATTAGCGATCAGTGCTGAGCTATGTTTATTTAGTGTACTGGCACACAGGGAGATTTGTTGCCCACGTTTAAATTTGAGCTACTGAGGTCAACAAATCTCCCGAAAATGCTTTCCTATCAGCAATAAAGTAAATCACCTGTGGGAAAACATATGCAGCTTGGTTTTCTGAAGTTGTCTCGCCAAGAGAGAGATTGACATCTTAACCACAGGAGTACACTTGTGAGCTTTTAAATTACCATTTTTTCAGAGAGGGCCTGCAGAGAGAGAGTTTGGAACCCAAAATTCTTGCCTAGAGAGAGAATAGATCATGTATTGTTAAAAAGCAAATTCATTGTCTACTTTTTATAGAGTGCACATCTGTATTATAAAACTGCAATTTTTATTTTATTTGATATTATTTTGATGTTTTATTGCTATATATCAATATCTTTTCAAAAAAGAGAATAGCAGTAAAATCCCACACTCCCTTAAATTATTAGACTTGATTTAGGAATAAATATAAAGTGCTTCTGTGTTCTATAAGGTGCTTAGTGCCAATATAATCACGTGCAACAATTTCCAATTAAATCTGTGCCGGTGCACAATTCATTCAACAGTTTCAAAAATCAATTTTATCCGTATAGTCTAACTAATTAAATAAAGTGCTTGTGCTATATTAATTTTTTAAAGGTGAGTTCATGATTAAAAAATATATTAAAACAAGCTCCAGCAATTCATGTGTAAAAGATCGGAAAAAGAAAATAGTGTTGACGTGGATCTATAGATTTTTCTAGGCCCTGGGACACCACACGGAGGAGAAGGCAGGACGCTGAGGACTGCGGTCTTGATATATTATGTTTAGCTCTGTTGTTAGACTCTACTATAAAACCAGCAAATCCCCAGTGCCTTAGAGTAAAAGAGATTTAAGGAGAATGATTGCCGCACTTAAAAAAGGGCCAACATATACGGGAGACTTAAATAGCTACGCAACGATTAGCGAGCCCATTTGCCTTGATAAAGCATATGCAAAACGCATGTCGGCAAGCCTTCTACTTTTATTTATTTTAATATTTATGGAAGAATCTTTCACCTTTTCCTTTTCATATATTAATTAATGGATTGGTAGAACTTCATTAGCCTTGTGGCCATTTTTTAAGTGCGGCAATCATTCTCCTTCAATCTCTTTTACTCTAAGGCACTGGGGATTTGCTGGTTTTATAGTAGAGTCAGCTCTACTATAAATTAATATTTCAAGACGGCAGTCCTCAGCATCCTGCCTTCTCCTCCGTGTGGTGTCCCAGGGCCTAGAAAAATCTAGATAGTTTCTTTGGGACAACTCCACCTCTACATTATTTTCCTTTTCCAATCTTTTACTCATGAATTGATGGCGCTTATATTATAGCACAAGCACTTTATTTAATTAATTAGCCTATACGGATAAAATATATTTTTGAATCTGTTGTTAATGAATTGTGCACAGGCTATTCTCTTTTTTGAGCAATTTTGGTTGCTTTTTATATCTGCATTTTTCCTGAACTGGTTTAGTAAAAGTGAGTACATTTTAAATTACAAGTAAATAATTCCATATTTTTTGAATATGTCAATATCTTATCATGAAGGAATAGGAGATTCACAGTAGATTTATGCATTATGTATTTAACAGAGGTAGCAGACCTATTGCAAAGGCATGTGATCCACATAAATGGCACTATATCTGAAAATATTTGTGTTCTGCTGGAGTCACCAAATTGCTGTACTACAAACAGATCATTAAGGAGTCACCAGTATACACTGATCATTATTTTTTTCATTGCATATGTGTGGGAGGACAGGTAAATTTAGAAGTTTATGCTAAAACTGTCAGTATTTTAGACATTTTTAGGCTAAGTTTACCAGGGGTGTCATTACCAGCTGCTGCTGTGACTGTTGTGGCAATAGAACTTGTCATACACATTGCCTTAGCACAGAGTCTGCTCAGCAAAATCAGTGAGCAAAACAACTGGGTAAAATACAATTTTCTGTGGGTTTGAATGCCCTGGTGAGCACTGAAGTTCAGGGTTTGGATCAGACATCTTACATCTTATATTAAAAGACCAACAATGCTGCAGTGGCTTGCAATGAACACATCAATCGAATGTGAAAATAGCGAAGCCTATGAGGAATGGGGAAATTGCTGGATTTAGTGAAAAACACATTTGGTTACAAAACTATGTATAAACAAAGATCTCGTCAAGACAGTGGCCTTTTGCCAGTCCTAATTAAATAACAATTATGTTTTATGTTTGGGGGGGGGGGCATGTCTCATTATATGGTATGACTTCTTTTAAAGAAAACCATCTTCAATGGGGTAATACCATTCACAAAACTTGCACTAAGTTTAGTTTGTTAAATTATTTGCTGCACAAAATCAAATGAAGCCTCACCTCTTGGAATCAGATGTTTAGACTAGCTTTTATTAGTGAAACGTTACAAAACACATTGCATGAATCCAGGACACAGGCTTGAACAATCTTTACTCTTGTCATGTTGTACGTTGTTGTTAGAATGCCACCCCACCACCCTCCTGGTGCAGAGCCATGTGAAACAGTCTTATGTTTAGGATTGCATCAGAGACCATGCACGGACAAGAAACTTTTGTAATGACCTTAAAAGAGATGGAAGGCTACCAAAGCAGTTTATTGCCAATAGATTAGCCACAATAGTGCAAGCTATAAGAATATATTTATTCTGCAGAATGCTTTTCTATAGCTGAGTAAACAGCACTAGAAGCTCTCTCTCTGTTTGTTTAGGATAGCAGCTGCCATATTAATTTGATGTGACATCACTTCCTACTTCTCCCTGCTCGCTCGGGGCTCAGATTACAGCAGAGAGGGGAGTAGGGATTGGGGGAAAGGGAAGGGGATAGATTAGCAAATTGAGCATGCTCGAGCCCTAGCCCTGAAGGTTTATGCTGTACACAGGAAGTCTGATACAGAAGCCCATGTGTACATAATAGAAGGAAGGTGTTTCATTTGACAGAGGACTCAGAACAGCATTACTTTGAGGGTTTAGTGGTGTATTTATATATACCTTTCTGATAAAGCTTGCTTAATTTTAGCCTTTCCTTCTCTTTTAAAGAAATATTTCAGTGTAGCAGTATTACTACATTTATTGTTCATATCTATACACAGGCAAATAAGCTTCCTTCCAGACTGAGACAGCAGCTTTTATCAGCACATGTATGCCCATCTTTAGAATGTAACAGCACTGGATACTACTTGGGGTTGTGCATATAGTTGTGTACAGTATATCGCTCCTAAAGACAGACTACTCATAGAGTCATGGAAATACCAAGATGCCAATGCGGTAGGGATGCACCGAATCCAGGGTTCGGTCCGGGATTCGGCCTTTTTCAGCAGGATTCCTTCTGCCCGGTCGAACCAAATCCGAATCCTAATTTGCATATGCAAATTAGTGGTGGGGAGGGAAATCGCGTGACTTTCTGTCACAAAACAAGGAAGTAAAAAATGGTTTCCCCTTCCCACCCCTAATTTGCATTTGCAAATTAGGATTCGGTTCGGTATTCGGCTGAATCTTTCGCGAAATAGTGGATTCAGTGCATCCCTACAATGCGGCCCTTGCCCCAATGGGAAAATCTAACCTGCCCAAATTCTGGTGTTTCATTTTCTCTGTGTGTAGTCTGCAATTTAGGAGCAATTTACTGTACACCAATACTGACTGCTCCATATACAGGCCAATAAGCTGCCAACTTGGTCTGGAAGGATTGAGGTGGCAGCTTTTATCTTGTGGCAATCTAGATTCTGAAAATATTGGATGCTACTTGGGGTTGTGCATGTTATTGGTATACAATATATAGCTCATAAGAGCAGACTACACATAGAGACACTGAAATACCATAGCACAGATAATGTACTTCATCTGCCATTCTTTTGTGTCCTGGGTTCAGTTTCCATGATCATGATTCTGTATGGCATACAAAAGTCAATAGTCAAGTTCCATTTATGTTAGATGACACATCTAGGACACCTTCATTTTTACCAATATTGTAAAAGAGTAACTTGTATTTTTAACAGGCTGGTACCAGAAACTGATTTATTCTTGGCAGTTTTAGGATTTCTGAATTCCACGCAGAGCATAGGGGACATACTTTCTCCATGTGTTATAAAAGCTGCCATTTACCTTCTGGCAGTTTGTCAAGATAAGAACCAAGCTATGAGTGAGGTAAACATATCCAACTTTTTTTTCACTGGTTACACAGGGTATTGCATTACCAACAAAATTATAAATCCAAATTTAACAATAAATGCCATGTCAAAATATGGTTGTTACTTCCTACAGGAAGAAATATTAGTTGTATTATTAAATGCAAAGAGTAGTCTAAAGAGTAGTAAAAAGGTCACTGGCAAAGTTTTCAAAACCACATTTATTTATATAGGTTAATGTTTTATAAATGTCCCATTCTAACTGGTTTATTCCCTTTGCAGTCAGCAGCAATTGGCATCTGTAGAATGCTTGAGAGCATTGGTAACCTTCAACTCATCTACTTTCAACATCCTCTGTTTTTCAAGTTTTTCTTCTGCTATCCTCAATTAATGGAAATGTTTGGCCAAAGAATAGCAGAGCTCTATATTTCTATGCTAGACTGCAGTCAGATCAGCGAGCTGGACAAATACCATCAAGTTTGCAATCACACAAGTACCAAGGCCTGTAATGTATGTAATTTGTCACCACTGATGAATATTCTTGAAAGCAATCCGAAAGCACTGCTCATATTACTGGTATGTATTACTTACAAGCTGTAGTAGATCTGATTTTCTCATTGTGTGTCTTTAATGCATGCTAATCTGGGCCTTTTCACCTTAGGGTGGTCTGTTGTATTGGAGGAACCTTAAGGGGCAAATTCACTAAGATTCGTAGTTGCGCCAGGCCGCACTTCGCCAGGCGTAGTTTCGCCAGCGCCCCGCAAATTCACTAAAATCCGAAGTTGCGCTTAGGGGTAGCGTAAGGTTGCGAAGTTGCGGTAGCGTTGATTCACTAAGCGAAGCGAAGTTACTCTAGTGATGGTTAATTTGCATACGGCGCAAAATCAAATTTCAATGGAGGAATACGTACAATCACTACAAATGCCTGGGAAACCTTCAAAACATCAAATAAAATTTTTTTTTGCCCTACACATGTGCTCACTGTATAGTTAAGTTGCCATGAGTTAGGAAATGTAGGGGGGAAGGAGGGGAGCCCCAAAAAATGTTTCGTTCTTTTTCAGCCTATCACCCATAATATAGAAAAAACGCCAGCGTTTTTTTGGGACTTAGAAAAAATGTGAATTTTTTTTGAAGCAATCCCTATCTACTCTATTGCGCTTCGCCTGGTCTGAGGTGGCGAAGTAAGTCTAGCGTAAAAGGTAGCGTTCAGTACAATGCGCGCGTTAGTGAATTTGCGTAGTTACGTCCGTTGCGAAAATTCGCCAGGCGTAAGGGTGTGAAGTAACACTAGCGAATTTATGCCAGCGTTCGTTAGTGAATTTGCAAAGTAACGAAAATTACCAACGCTAGCGAATTGACGCTAGCGTTAGGTGCTTCGGCGCTTAGTGAATTTGCCCCTAAGAGTTTTTGTTGGAAGGAAAAGTAAAAATGGAAACGAGTGCAGTGTAGATAAATCAATCCTTAATCCTAGAAATGAAACAATTGTTTGCAGGGCTGTTGGTTGTCATTAATATATACAGTCAAAATATACCATCTTGGCCCAATAAGCTCTGAATTATGAACGCCTCAAAATTATATCAAATTCAGTGGAAATGTTCTGAACATGGAAATGAACTGTATCTTCATATATATATGTAAAAATAACGTGACCGATAGAGCAATGGAATGTGCAGGGAATTTCAGTATAGGAGTTTTTGTTTAGTATGCCATTAAGATAAATCTAATTTAAACCAGGGTTTTTCTACACACAGCTCAGTACAGTATTGCCTTCTTTTTACCAGGATATAATTATCAGCGGCTCAGAAGAACTGGCAAATAAAGTGCTTATCATATTAACAACTTTCTTAAACGAAAACAGCAGTGCTCATTTCTCTGCAGTGTTCTGTAGCAGAATCTTGCAAGTGTTACAGAAAATTCTAATAGAGTGTACTTCTGCAGGATTACAAGGTATGGCATATCTATAACCAGTGCTGGAATTGGGGAGGGATGCACAGGGATGCCATCCCTCCACTTGTTTATTTCTGTGAATTTGCATACCCTATTGAATACAGCACTGTTTCCATTGTAATACCGGAGCTTTCTTTTGCTCCTCCCCACTTCTGCATGCAAATAAAATGGAGAGACAAAATAAAATATGGTAAAATATATAGAAGAAAGAAGAGGAATAATGTTGGTTAATATAGAATATACTGGGTTGAAGATATAGTTGGTGAAACAGTCCAAGGTCGACGCAGAACTTTGCTGCAAAAATCTCTTTATTCACACATGTTTCGAGCAAAATTGCCCTTTGTCAAGTGTACAAATTACCAATTAACACACCATCTTTATGGGAAATAGGTGGGAGGGGAAACGAAAGTGGGTGTAAGAGTTACAATTTTATTTAGGGAGTTAACCCATTATTTACCCCCCGGGTCTAGTGCAACTATAAAACTACATTATTGCATCAAAATCGTGTCATTATACAATGGTTATTAAAAGCAATTAATAACAATTAATAAAACATTAGTAAAAAATTACTATAACACCTCCACAGTGTACAAAGTGCTTGTGTCTTCTTATAAATTATTATCCTTTAGTCATCAAAGACGTGCTGGGTAAGACAACCACTGTTGTAGGCTTCAACACAACCTGGTTGGTAAAAACATATATACAATAAAAAGCCTAGTACTGCAATTATTTTGCCTACTGGAGGATTCACTTGACACATTTGTAGCAAGCTATAGCCGCATTAACTATTTCAATTCAAGTCACCTATTAGCAACAATGTCATACATAGCCCTCAGTATAACTACTTAGTATTCAAAAAAGAGGAAAGCACACTCTATAATTAAATAAAAACGAATTTTATTGCATGCTAGTTACCCCACATGGCAACAGCATGTTGCCCAACGCGTTTCAACCTATAGAGGTCTTCATCAGGGGCACAAAAATCAAAAAAAAGGCAGACAGAACAGTACAAACAGGACAGTTAAATACCTTGTGGCACATACAGTCAATCAGTAGCAAACGATCGCACATGAGCGCGTGTGACGTCACTTCCGGTTTGCAAAGTGAGCAACACATCCCCAATGCATTATGGGAGTACTTCCGGAACGCAAATGCGTTCCAAACACCGGAAGTGAACGGAACTAGCGCATTTAATGAGAGAAGAGGGCATTCAATACAATAGTAGTGGTGCTGTCATATAAAAGAATAGTAGTATAATGTCCAAATACATTTTGATTATGTGTGATGCTCCATACTGCAAATCAATAAATCCAGATGCATTATGGGATACCCTCTGGAACGCAAATGCGTTCCACCATCAAAAGGTACCATGATGAGTGAGAGTGAAGGGCCATAAGTGGGACATTCAATCAATATGAAAACAGCAAAAAAACTATAACAAGTGAAACAAGCATGAGAGGCAATGTATCTCAAGCAATACTGCTTTAACACTTCAGATAACGCGTCCCCTTGGTCCAACATCTCACAATGGTGCATAATCAGCATGTAATGGGGTAATGAATTTAACCCCTAAAACAGAAAGAGAGAATATGTTATTAAGTAAAGTAAATATGACATTTACCACAACCATCGTATATATCAGGGCAGTCATACATACCAGGAGGTATATCTCATATGAGTCTAAGAGCATCTCCAAAGGCTGAGCATAGGCCATCCAAATTACCTGGTCTGTAAAAAGCAGGATAAATTCAATGTATCATTTAGACCCATAGGAGTAACAGTGTCTAGACGGAAAATCCATTCAGCCTCTCTCCTCAAGAGTAAGGTGTTCTTGTCAACACCCCCACCGGGGGAGATTATTTGATCAATTCCCATAAGACGTAAGGAAGATATGTTGTGATTATGTTCTCTACAATGTGTCACTAGCGGAGTGGTATCTTTCCCAATTTTTATGACACTTTTGTGTTTCAAAAATCTATCCTTAAGCTTCTGTATTGTTTTGCCTATGTAGTAAAGACCACATGGGCAGACAATCATGTAAATCACATGTGTGGATTGACACGTGATTCGATGTTTAATCTGAAATCTTTGTGCTGTTCTGGGATGTGCAAAAGATGTCCCTTGTAACATGCTATTACACACCGAACAATTGTAGCATCTGAAATTGCCGGGCTGCGGATTAGACAAAAAGTGTTGTGTCACATAATGCGACTTGTTATCAGCCTTAACCAGTACATCTCTTAAATTTTTCCCCCGTTTGTAGGCAAACATTGGAATATCTTGACAAACAGATCCCAAAATGGCATCTGTCTGTAAATGATGCCAATGTGTCTGCACAATATGTTTGATAAAGCGACTAGCCGTAGTATATTTTGTTACAAAGACCTTCTTATCTTTAGTATTGTCTCGTCTCTGCCTCTCTGTATTTACCTTGACTAACGCTTGATCCACAACTTCTTGCGTGTAACCACGCTCACGAAACCTATCAGCCATTACTGTCAATGATTTCCCCAATTCCTCTGTTTCAGATGTAATTCGTTTGACCCTAAGCATCTGTGAATATGGTAGGGCTTTGATTAGTGCCGGAGGATGAAAGCTTGTGGCATGTAAAAGATTATTGCGATCCGTTGATTTACGAAAAATACTTGTTTTGAATTTACCTGATTGGTAGGTAATCATTATGTCAAGGAATGAAACTGCAGTCTTACTCCAAGATGCCGTAAAACGAATAGTGGATGGAATATTATTTAGATAATCAATAAAGGCGACCAGGGAAGATTCATCTCCCTGCCAGAGAAAGAAGAGATCGTCTATGTAACGATAATACCCCAAAATATACTGCCAAAATTCAGATTTGTAAATGTGTTGATCTTCATACTGTGCCATAAACAAATTAGCATACGACGGGGCCACATTACTCCCCATCGCCGTACCTTGTTTTTGGGTGAGGTTATTCCCAGTGATGGCCCTCGGCACATTTTTTTCCCACACCTGTTTAACATCATTTAACACAACGTTCTCAAACATATTGATGGCCTGGTTATCTATGTCTGGCATGTAACTGCTAGGTTTTTTAGCAATACCTTCCTTTCATTAGGACATTGTTTGTTACCAATAAATTGCATTTTTAGCTTAATGTTCCTTGTGAATTTCAAAAAGTCCACTTCCCAGTTTACAGGGTCACTGATATAAGTGGGGACAAAGCCTAACCCTTTATTTAACACAGTACTCTCGGCTGTAGTTAGTTCATGGGAGGAAAGATTAACTATTAAATCCATTACCTCCTCTGCTGGCGTTTCCGATACGGGTACTGTTCTCTGGGTATTGGTTCTCTTGAATTTTTTCTTTTTCCGTCGCTTTTGTCCCTTGGCATCCGCTCGCCTAAAAAAACGGACGCTGAAGATGCAGTACTGGTTTCCGAGTCGCTTGCCTGGCTGCCGTGTTCACTTAGTGCGGCTGCGCCGTAATTCGCATTGCTTCCATGTACAGGACCTGGCAGTCCGCTCTCTTGTCCCCTGTAGCGTGGTGGGTATCTTTGGGAGCGCTGCCGCCTTCGGTCCTCTTTCCACGTGTAGACGCGGTTTAGCCTGTAATCCTCCTTGTCGCGCTCCAGTTTACTCTGCTTCCGTGCCTGTAACATCTCGCGGTATTTGCTGAGCGTCTCAGCTTGCTCCTCCAAGATGGCCGCCGGTGACTTGAATTGAAATAGTTAATGCGGCTATAGCTTGCTACAAATGTGTCAAGTGAATCCTCCAGTAGGCAAAATAATTGCAGTACTAGGCTTTTTATTGTATATATGTTTTTACCAACCAGGTTGTGTTGAAGCCTACAACAGAGGTTGTCTTACCCAGCACGTCTTTGATGACTAAAGGATAATAATTTATAAGAAGACACAAGCACTTTGTACACTGTGGAGGTGTTATAGTAATTTTTTACTAATTTTTTATTAATTGTTATTAATTGCTTTTAATAACCATTGTATAATGACACGATTTTGATGCAATAATGTAGTTTTATAGTTGCACTAGACCCGGGGGGTAAATAATGGGTTAACTCCCTAACTAAAATTGTAACTCTTACACCCACTTTCGTTTCCCCTCCCACCTATTTCCCATAAAGATGGTGTGTTAATTGGTAATTTGTACACTTGACAAAGGGCAATTTTGCTCGAAACATGTTGTGTGAATAAAGAGATTTTTGCAGCAAAGTTCTGCGTCGACCTTGGACTGTTTCACCAACTATATCTTCTACTGAATGCCAATACCAAGGACGAGGTATAGAAACAGACCTTACAGGTTAGAAAAACAGAGGGGACAAATACCACAGCCAGTGGAAACAATAGAAGTTTTCATAGAATATACTGGGTTGTGCTGTATGATGACACAATTCACAGGCTGGCTTCTGTGTTTTCTTAGAATATAAATGGTGTGCCAAGAAAAGTCATATGCACAGTTTTAATTTTGGGGTCCTAACAGACCACTTACCTGGGTTATACTGTACATACTAGGAATAAAACTCTGCATCAGAAGGAAATACCAAATTGGGTTTTCTTTAAAGTAGGTGAAACCAGAAAGTATTGGTGGGTAAGGTTTATTTTAACAGTAGGTATGGCTTATGGTTGTGGGAGGGCTATGTTTTTTCAGCACGCCGAGCTGCACTTGCCACACATAGCTTCCCTATCATCCCTCCACTTTTTTCACCCCAATTCAAGCACTGTCTATACCATGTTATTATTTCTGCTCAAATGATAACTGTACATTAATTTTTTTATAAGTTTAGTTCTTGATTCAAATATCTGCTGTAAAATATTATCAATGTATGCCCACACATTTTTTTTCCAAACACATTCATGTTTAAAGGGGAACTCTGGCTTCCAAACCAAAATTTGATAAAGAGGCCCACAAAACACAGAAACCCCTAATATACCCATCACAGTTACCTATTTGTTCAAAAATTATGAATAAATGACTTTTTCTAGGCTGAAATCCAGCTGTTTAACAGTTCTTCTCTTTCTGCATCATTTGAAATCCTGGCAGGGAAGGAGGGACTAAACGCTGATGTTACAAATTGCAACAACTTCTCCACATCTTACAGACAGCATGCATGAACTACATGACCCACAATGCATTGCACTGTGATGTTCCGTTCCTTATTGATATCACGTGTGCAGGGAATTGTGGGGTTTAGAGGATGCAGGCTAAGGACAGATTGCTGTTGATACAAAGTAACAGTCGTCAGCCAGCTCAGCAGAGTAGTCAGACAGATGAGCAGGAGAGTAGGGGGCTAGGCTTAGGGAACTGTTCCAAATCATTAAAATCATGAAAAGTCTACCTTTCTGAATAGCTTTTAAGTGCCGGCAGTTTTCAATACGTTTTTGTGATTTGCAATTTTATCCACTTTTCTTTAAAAGTTTTCTTTTCTTTTCTCTCCTTCTTGTACACTTAGGAGTGTATTACTTAGTCTACTTTCTCACTTTATATGTTAAAATGTAATTATCTTATTAAACAATCATAGGTTGTGCAACACTTAAAACACTATGTCAGTATCAATGTCCATTCATTTCCCCACAGAAAAAAACTTGCCACTGATCCTTAGGCTGCTGTATCTGGTGAAGCTTAAAAGCCAGTCAGAAGGAATGATGGACAGCACTGACTTTAAACTTCTTCATCATGGTTCGTAGAACACTTTTCTGCACTGGTCGGAAATAATTAAGAATTTTTTTTTAGTAATTCCCAAAATATTTAAATCCAGCTATCCCTAGCTAGGAGTTGTTCACAGTTAAATTAACTTTCAGTATGATGTAGAGAGTGATAGCCTGAGCCAATTTGCAATTGGTTTTCATTTTTTATTATTTGTGGTTTTTGAGTTATTTAGCTTTTTATTCAGCAGCTCTCCAGTTTGATATTTCTGCAATCTTGTTGCTAGATTCCAAATTACCATAGCAACCATGCACTGATTTGAATAAGAGACTGGAATATGAATAGGAGAGAACCTGAATAAAGGGGGGCAAGTAATAAAAAATATTAATAACAATATATTTGTAGCCTTAAAGAGCATTTGTTTTTTAAATGGGGTCAGTGACCCCCACTGGAAAGCTGGAAAGAGTCAGAAGAATAAAGCAAATAATTAAAAAACTATAAAAAAGAAAAACATTAAGGTCAATTGAAAAGTTGCTTACAATTAACCATTCTATAACATACTAAAAGTTAACCACCCCTTTAAATGGAAACTGTAGCAGTAAGAGGAAAATGGAAAGTTTCTGGTACATCTGCTTGATCTGCCTCACTGTCCAACAGGGATTCTCCTGTAGTTAGAGTAAAGGATTCTTAATGGGCACAATACACCCTAGTTCAACTCAAACTGAATAGGGATAGTGCTGTTACGCTGTACATATTTGTTGCTCATTGTTTTAATGGAAAAATCTCCACGTTTTGTGTTAGTTTTTGCACTAGTTTTGCTTCCTAACTGCGGTTCCTCCAATGATCTGTACAATGTAGTCCCTTTATATAATGAGCTCTTCTTTATCTGAAAGCCGGACAGATTGCAGTTGGGAGAAGACAGGGGTTTGTTTATACAGGAGCTGGGCACCAGGAACAAGATATTAGGAACAGGAAATTGAGTCAAAGCACAATACAAGCAAGGAATAGGCAGAGGGCATGGTTTATATAAGCTGGGGCCTAACAAGGATCAGTTTCACCAGAATTGGTACTGAAGCTGCTGAAATGCATTATACACTGCTGGAAAATCATGTAGTAAATTAAAATCTTATACTGAGTATATTTCTGTTTGGACTCTACTCAACTTGCTTTCTAGCATACAAACCAGCTTCTGGTGCTAGGGTTCATTTGTGATGTACTGATCGCATACAACATGTGATTTGTTACTACTGTGAACTGAACTTGACCACGGCCCAATTTCTTTCTGTATTGCAGTAAGCAGTTTATCTAAGAAATGTAATGTCAACAATATGAACATCTTGCAGCCTTCCTTCAACTTTATTTACTGCACCCTGCACCAGTCAAGTGCCAACTGTAGAATAAGAGGTAATAACGGCATCTCAACAACATTTTTACCTATATTAATGCTTTTATTTTTTTTATTTTTCAAAGAGGGTATAGCTGGCAAACCAGAACAGGATCTCCCCTTGCTTAGTAACAATGTTTTTACAAATAGTTAATGACTTGTAAGTTCTGAAAGTATGAAGGACTGAAGCACTATATTAGATACAGACTATACTGTTATGCCAGCATCAACCAATTAGTGTTATATTTACATGGCTGCTTTGGTTGAAACCAGCTGGACTATTGCAGGTTACACTGTGAATAGACATGGATACATCTGTCTTAGGCCACACATTTTGTACCTAAAAGCATTTCAGGTATATCCTTAAGACTCACTGTGATACCTAGGCACACATTTCCATACTGTTAGTTGTAACTTCTGCAGATAAATGAAAGTATTTACTTGACTCTTATAGGTGTTAAAATAAAAGATACAAAATATGTATTGCCACCGGAAAAGTCTTTCTTATACTGACATATGCAGTGTAGCACTAGAATATAATTTAGCAATACATGGGCAGGTGGTTTTCTAAAAGTCCCTGTGCTTGTGGGGGTACATAGTTATTCCTTACAAGTATGTTAGAGAACATCTCAGACAGATAGAAAGGAGAAAAGATCTCCAATAATTTGTAGACCTGCATTTTGCCTACTGGGACATCTAGAGGAAATCACTTTACCCTCCAGTGATAGACTGTGTCTACAGCAGCTTTTACACTACACAAAGAAACTATTTTGCATACATGGAAAGCCTTGGAGCCTCCTACCCTTGTGTTTTTTTATTATTTATTATTAAACTGACATACGCAGGGTCGGACTGGTGGGCCCCGACCTTCATGGGCCCCCTGTCGGGCCAGACCCCCTCTCCCGATATTGGGGTGGGCGCTGTGCAGCGCCAACCTCGCATGCGCGCCGAGTGGTGCCATTTGCGCATGCGCGTGGTGCCGGCTGTGCATGAGCACCAATCACAATGAGGGAGCAGTGGGGGCTGGAAGGGGGGTCCTGGACAGCATTCCCGGTGGGCCCCCCCAGTCCGACACTGGACATACGTGTCATGAGGTTGCCTGGACAATATCAGGAAAATATGGGAGGGATGACTTGCTGACCCACAGACCCAGAGCTCTATAAATAATGATATGTTTTACATGATAATGTATATTTGCATGACTGGAAACTGTGTCTCTTCTCATTAACAAATCAATAAAGATAATCTTTCATAAAAGAAAGGAACAAAGAACAAGAGGCCACCCTTTTACACTTGAGAAACAAAACAAACACCACAAATGGTTCTTCAAAGTGAGGGAATGATGCTGTGGAATATCTGCCTACTGCCTGGTGTGATGACAAATTCAAGGGGCTTGGATGACTTTGACACATAGGGGTTATTTATTAAACTCCAAATGCCAAAAACCTGAATTTTTTTACTTGTCAATGGGAGAAGTCCCAAAGATATCTTGATCTGTGCTGGGTTTCGTGCAATAATCTGAAGATTTTGTGGTTTTCGGGCAAAAATCAAAAAGAAATCTGAAAAAATTTAAGCGATTCATTTTTTTCACAATTTTTTCATGTTTATTCCCACACAAGAATTTTTCAGGAAAATGTATTGATAAAAAAAAGAAAAGACGTGTAAGAGTAGGGAAATCAAGGTTTTTTTCTGTGGAATTCTTTCATTCACTATTAAATCAATCTCCTCTTGTCTTTTATGTGTGTAGCAGGTTCTTTTCAGATCTCCTATACATGCTTGAACTATTTTGAATTGTAATTTTTTTATGATAAAAAATAAAAACTTGATTGATACATTATAATCAATGTATTTCACCATTGATATTTCAGGGACAGCTATGCTTCTTTCCAACTGCAGCCTCATTGACCGGATAGAGCAAATGTTAGCACTTACATGGGCTCCCTCCTCTTCCAGTGAATCATTACAGACTCTGTGTTGCTCTTCATGGTTTATTACCTCCACTTTGGTACATTTACAGCACTGTTACAATTTGGAGGTTAGCAGTTTTAATGATTTTAATTGTTTTTTTTTTCTTTTACATTATTTATTATTATTATTTATTTATTATTTCCCGTGTCTTCCATGCACAAGTACTGTTTGTCATTTACTTTATGTAGCATGAATCTAAAAGTAAAAATCTGTGTACAAAATGCATTTGGAAACAAGATACAGGTATGGAACCTGTTATACAGAATGCTCGGGACCTAGGGGGTTTCTTAATTTGGATCTCCATACCTTAAGGGGCAAATTCATTATGGTTGAATATCGAGGGTTAATTAACCCTCGATATTCGACTGTCGAATGTAAATCCTTCGACATCAAAGTCGAAGGATTTACCGCAAATAGTTTGATCGAACGAAAAATCGTTTGATCAAAGGATTAAATCCTTTGAATCGTTCGATTCGAAGGATTTTAATCCATTGATCGAACGATTTTTCTTCGACCAAAAAAACATTAGAAAGCCTAAGGGGGCCTTCCCCTTAGCACTTCGGTAGGTTTTAGGTGGCGAAGTAGGGGATCGAAGTTTTTTTAGAGAGACAGTACTTCGACTATCAAATGGTCGAATAGTCGAGCGATTTTTAGTTCGAATCGTTCGATTCGAAGTCGTAGTCGAAGGTCGAAGTAGCCAATTCGATGGTCGAAGTAGCCAAAAAAAACATTCGAAATTCGAAGTTTTTTTATTCTATTCCTTCACTCGAACTAAGTAAATGGGCCCCTGTCTACTAGAAAATCATGTAAACATTAAATAAACCCAATAGGTTGGTTTTGCTTCCAATAAGGATTAATTATATCTTAGTTTGGATCAAGTACAATGTACTTTTTTATTATTACAACGAAAAAGGAATTTGTTAAAATTTGTATTATATTAATTCCATACCTGTAATTCCATACATCTCGTACTGCTGAACTGTTTAAAGAGAAACCAAAAATGAACTTCTGTCAAATGGTCTGTGTGATTTCATATTTGTATTCATTATATCTAACAATTTATGTTGTGATAGGTTCACAGAACCCTCCATGTGGATTTGGATAAAATGCTACACCTCATTTCTTTCAGTAGTCCAGGAAAATCCCCCTTGTTATTAGGTACAGGTTGGACTGGGTGAATTATAATAAAACATTTGCTGATTTGCAATTTCCTGATTGTTTTGTAATGCATTTTGTATATTTCTCCATTCTTTCTTCCAGTCAGCATCATTCAGCTGCTGAAAACACTACTCAGACAATCATTTTCATCAGCTCTGCTCAAAACAAAGCTGTCAGATCAGCCACTGGATGAATCCACTCTACAGCCTCTGAATACTCAAAGTACTCTCTATCTTGTTGCAGCTTTGCAGAACTTTCTAATACAGGTATCTTAGCAGTCATGATGGCATTGTGATCATTGTAGATTAATGACGATTGCTACATTAAAAACCCATAAAAGTGATAGGGCAATGGAAAAGATTGGTGGAGATATTCAACTGAAAATATGAGAAAGTGAGAGAGCAAAACATGGGCATCCACAGTAAGTTTTCCATTGGGGGGAGTGCAGGCAAGTGAAAGCATTACAAGTTTACTTATACCAATATTTTGGTATTTCAGCACATGAGCACAGTGTGTCTGTACCCATGCAATGCAGTGCTTGTCAGTGCAGAGACACGAGTGAGTAGACACCTGAAGAAACTGCCACGTGTGACACTAGCCAAAGATAAACTTCAGCTTTTGCCTCTGTATTGTGTTCTGATACGTGTACTTTTTGTATTCATGTTGTAAAGTTTTAAAGGAGAACTAAAGCCTAACTAAACAAGTAGGGCAGAAATGTTGTACATTATGTTTTGGGCTTCTGTACCAGCCCAAGGCAACCACAGCCATTTAACAGTAAAGATCTGTGCCTCCAAAGATGCCCCTGTAGCTCCCCATCTTATTTTCTGCTGATTCACTGCACAAGCTCTGTGCTGTTGTCATTGAGCTTAGGGACCCACTAACAATATACAGTACACATAGAATATATATGTCACAATATAAGGCTGATTAGTAATTAATACAGATAATTACTTCATGGCAGCACAGGAACTAGCATGATAATTTAATAATCAGCCTTGTAACATCAGTTTATATTACAGACCAACATTTTCTGCTTGATAATTTGTGACAACCCCTAAGCTTAGCTTTTCAACAGCTGCTCAGAGCCCACTGAGCATGTGAGCGTCACAGACACTTTCCAAGATGGTGACCCCGTGACAAGTTTGAAGTCCTGGAGCATTGCTGCTGCTGAGAAGCTGAAACTTTAGGCTGGTACAATAAGCTCAGTATGTAAAATATGGCAGTTTTAACCATATTAATTCTTAGGGTTTAGTTCTCCTTTAAGTGTCACAGTAACTGTTTCCTTCGCGACTGAATGAACATCAGTTCAGCTCCCTATTGCCTCTTATGTGTATGCATTGACAGGAAAGGAATCGGACCGCATACGTGCGGAATTTGGTCGGAAAACACTGGTGTGTGTAGTAGCAAACAGATTTCACTTCTATCAACACATACAAATAGTGACCAAGTCAGTTTATTCTCTACTGACGGAGGAACACTCTGGGGCTTATTTATAAACTTTGCGCAGGGCTGGTTCGCACAGTGAATATATTTGCCCTACGCATGGTTACATTTCTTAAGCTGAATAAGAGTGTGCAAACAGAAATGTGATTTTTTTTTTCACAATGCAAATGTCTATAAGAGCTATTTAAATATGTCAAAAATCGCAAATGGCATTTGAATTACACCGCAACTTTGGTGGCGGAGAAAATATCGGCAAAACCGTTTCTCAAATTGCGAATTTAAGTTACTGTCAACACTATTTTTTGCACTCAACAACCTCACACAGAGGGCACCTCCGTTTCATTTGTGAGCCATTTGTGAAAATTTATTCATAATGCGAATTTGCAGAACTGGAAAGTTGGGCAGAGCAGTGCAATATATTAGCGTTCAGAAAAAAAGCATGTGCAGAACAACCATTTGCAAATAAATATGTGCTGTGCAAACTCTATAAATGACCCCCTCTGTGTTTCAAAATATGACTAAATCCTTATTCTCATTTATGTCTCTACTCATTTTTTTAATTACCTTACATACTACACTATGTAATTCAATTATGTTTTTATTTGTATTCAATTAGAACCTCTTTTAGCACATAGCTGAATTAATTCATTTTCTACCATTTTGCTCTTCGACAGAAGCACCTTCTTCTTGTGCAGGCGTCCATTGGCTGCCTTGGATCTCTCTTAGAATTTCTGTTTATCAAAAACAAAGATATTGGTAAAGCTGAAGTATTCTAAACATACAACTTTTAATTGGTGATTTTATATACATCATTTTGTGTTTTGATAGGTAAAAAGGCAAACACTTTCTGTAGATGTTCTATTAGAAATGAGTGTTTTGGCATTTTGTATAACATTGTCATAGAATTCTTATGGGTTATAAAAAAAAATAAGGTTTGAATAACCAGAAGTGCTGGTGTACAATTCCACATGCACAAACTAAACATGATTTCACATATTTGACATACGTCTGGGGTACATAAGTCAAGTAACATCATTTTGTTTCCCTGGCACAGTTAGAATAGGGAAAGTAAACATGTGACTGGATGATCTGGGTTACTGTACCAGGGTAAGACCCATGCCTGTTACAGAATATTTTCCCTTATGATCATGATCAGATCATGTACGTTTTCAATTAGAAAAGCAGGACAGCACTACATAAAGGGGGTTATTTGCTAAAACAAATTTTCCTCATAAAACAAACTCAACCAAACTCCCATCCACAATTTTAGCTTATTTATTAATCAAATAACTCAAAAAATTTGGTTCAGGAAAAGTTTCTGTAAAATCGTGAAAAAACTCGAATTGTACCCATTTTTTATATTTGATTCCACGATTTTTTCCAAGTTATCGCCCGAAACCCCCAAATTTTTCGGAATATAATATAAAACCCAGACCACGATATCTTAAAATTGTAAAAGAGACATTTGCAATTGACTTCAACAGGATCTCGACAGGTTTGAGATTGAGTATTTTTGGATCTGGACTTTTAGCAGCTTCAGGGTATAATAAATCTTGAAAATTTGAGTTTTCTCCTTTAAAAGCCCCACCAAAAAAAGCTGAGCTTTAATAAATAACCCCCATAAAAAAAATACCAACAACCATAAATGTAAAAACCATTGGCATCTACCTTTAACAATAATTCTCCATTTGTATCTGTTATAGAAAATACTTCATATTTCACACTGTAATCCAAAAAATTAAAGACTTTGATGCCCAAATATTTTATTTATAAACATGATTCAGATCCCATATTTAACACAAATAACAAAAGAACTGTTTTCAGCCATAACAACTTGAGAAACAGTTTGTATTAGATAAGATAACACATGGCATTGTGGGTTTAATATCACTATGTACTAATGTTTATTTGTGCTATGTTTCTTTCTCTAGCATTTCATGTGGCTTCACAACCATCCAATCACTTTGTATTGTTCACATGTCTGAACGGTGCACAGAGCGGTTTCCTGCAGCGTGGCGTCCTTCGCTTTATGAGTATGGTGAGGAGGAACAGACTTACTTGTATAGATTTGAATTACTAAAAGCTATCTCGATCATTTAGAAGGAACATGTGGTATTGCAAACTCTAGTGAAGCAGAATATTTTCTCTGAATTTTGATCATAATGTTATGATGGGCTCTCACTCTCATAACCTTATGATGGGCCCTCACTGTCCAAATTAATGGGAATTCTATCTAAAGATACTAGCAATTTTATATGGCTAATATCTAGCTGTCAGCAGGCAGATTTGCTTCAGAACTTTTAAAAGGTTTAACTGAAACCTTTTTGGCATCTTTGCATATTCCTCTTGGTTCCTCCAAATTTTAGCACTGCACACACAGCTGAAGCAAAGCAGCAGTATCAGTAGGTGCAGGCCAGCCCTGTCCTTACTGTCTGCCATGGCCCTATTGCTGCCTCCCCCCCCCCCTTCTGCTATTTACCAATGTAGTACCAATAAATGCAGTCAACAATGTATTCGTGGTGGAGAGATGCCAGTCTCTGTGCTCCAATATTGAGTGCAGAGACCTGCGTCCATTGGCCCAGGGGCAGAATACAGTGTGCAAAGTGCAAAGAAATGGCTTAATGGGGTATTTTTGCATTTGCACCAAATAAGTCAAATCCTATACACCGTCCAAACCGGTACAACGTGATACCTGAATCTGCATAGAATGGGAGGTGTTACTTATCACATAATCTATGATTATACAAATATATAAAGTTGAAACAGACTAGAACATAGGCAATGCTTTAGTCTGCAATCACCCTTTATTGGTGCTTAAAGGAGAAGGAAAGCTCCAAGGCAGTTTATTGCCAATAGATTAACCACAATAGTGCAATTTAGAACGCTATATTTATTCTGCAGCATGCTTTACCATACCTGAGTTAAAAGATCTAGAAGATGCCTCTGTTTGTTTAGGATAGCAGCCACCATATTAGCTTGGTGTGACATCACTTCCTGCCTGAGTCTCTCCCTGCTCACTCATATCTCTGGGCTCAAATTACAACAGGGAGGGGGGAGAGGAGCAAACAGAGCATGCTCAAGCCCTGGAATTTTAAGATGAAAGCAGGAAGTCTGATACAGAAGTCCATGTGTACATAATAGAAGGAAATAAATGCTGTGTTTCTTTTGACAGAGGACTCAGAGCAGCATTACTTTGAGGGGTTACTGGTGTATTTATATAGACCTTTCTGATAAAGCTTACTTAATTTTAGCCTTTCCTTCTCCTTTAATCACAACATGTTCAGGGGCTAGTCCCTTGTTCAAGTGATTGTTCACAGTGAGGGATTATTTATAAACACAGGGCAAATTTGCACCTGGGCAGTAACCCATGGCAACCAATCAGATGATTGCTTTCAGAGTTCAACCCGCAGCTGGCTGAAAAAAGCTGATCACTGATTGGTAGCTATTGGTTACTGCCCAGGTGCATATTTGCCCAGTGTTTATAAATGAGCCCCAATGTTAATGTCTGTATAATTATTATTAATGGTGCCCTATCGTTTCATTATCATTTTGTTTGTAAATGGAAAAACTTAAAAATATATTATGAAAAAAAGAAGCCTTTAGCAACACAGACACAGGAGTTACAAGCAACACCACTGTCACTGCTCACAATATTATTGCCAGTGGAATTGTCCTGCAGGTGCATTGTTTTTAGTTTGTTTTTAGTTTGCAATACCTCAACATACCCCATCTCTACTATATACAAATATACTTCTACTTATCAATTCTTACATGTAGTTTTTTTCATTGTACCAAATTCTAAAATGAATCACTTTATAACTGATTTAGCCACTGTCAATCAGTAGAAACAGATACGTTGATAGATTCCATCTTATTCACACAGTATATGTGACACTTAACTGAATGTGTTGCTTTGTTTAAAGCTCCTAAAGTACAGCTGCACTGATACTCTTCCTCTGTTTGAGATGAAGCAAGTTATTGAGAATGCAGCAAAAATCCACTTATCAGACATTCCCTTTTCTGTTGCTGTGGAATTAAGGGACTTCTTGCTGCAGGTAAGCATTTACCTTTAATCCCTGCAGTTAGGTTTGCCACCTGGCCAGTATTTTACCAGCCTGGCTGGTAAAAATGATGGTTGATTCCAATGTTATTAATATAAAAAGTTAAATATATAGGAAGGTTGGTAATTTTCTATGGAAAAGGTGGCAACCCTACCTGCGGTGCTAAGGCTGTTGGGAAATGCGTGCCAAGTCACTGTCTGTATCCTATAGCTTCAGGGCACAAAATGTGCCATCGGAGATGCAGAAAGTAGCATCATAAATGAACTTCTTGACAAAGTCAGCTGCATTCAGGAGCCACCGGGAACACAAGACTTGCTGTATCCTTTACACATGTTCATTCCTGTGTACTCTAGTAACACTTTTCTGCTTTTCATCACATGACTTTCTTACTCTTTCCCTTTTCTCTTATTTTTTTCCTCCCCTATTTTTGTTTTCTACTCTTAATATCCTCCTTCTTTAGCCCTCAGCCCTTCCCTTCTAAGCTCTCGTCACTCAGTCCTCCCTCCTCAGCCCTTCTCTTCCGTTCTCAAAGCCGATGTAGCACCTATTTGGCGATATTTCATCAAATACCCACTAGCAGGGTAGAGCATTGGCTACATGCAACTTACACAACAGGGTCAGGGCCTTCGCCATGTGGAAGTGTTCCCTCTACGGTGTAGTGCAACTACATCCCTCAGGCTACTGTGCATACAAACATACAAAAGATGGGCGCCAGGAGGTTCTTATGGTACAAACAGTAACGGTTTATTGAACTATGCACAAGGCAAGTGACCACAGGTTTGTTACGCACGCAGGAGATGAGGCAATAGCACAAAACTCACACAGAGCTGCAGGCATTAGGCATTTCATAAGGAAGAGCCTCCATTAGGCATTTGCAGAATTCACACACATTCCCTCCTGGAAGTTGTCAGGAAAGCAGCTTCTACCCTACAGTCCCTCTTCACTGAGGTCCCTGACTGGAGGCAACACACAGAGCCTCTGGGAAGCTACTCCCTTACTGCAAATCCTTGTTGGAGCTTCAGCTACTCTTTCTCTCTATCCTATCTGCCTTTCTCTCCTAGAGAGACTATGACAAGTCTGCCCTAGTGTAACTATTCCTCATTCACAGGGTTTCCTGGTCCCCGAATTCTTCTCCAAAGCACATGGGCCTTTCTGGGCCTAGCTGTACCCAGGCTCCCCTGGGCACACCCAACTGGATCACCATCCACAGGCCAAAGAGAAAGAGGCCACTCCCACACTATATAGCAGTGTTATAGCAGGAAGCTGTCATTACCTCTCTGGGCAGATCACACTAATAAAAGGGTGGGGGCCTTAAAGCTGCAGGGCAGATTAACCCATAGTGGCCCCTACACTTACATGACAACGCTAGCTCACAAATGTAAACGCAGAGCACGGAGGGTTAAAGGGGAAGGAAACCCTTTTGGTGCAAAACCCCTCCCCCCGTAGTCCCCCTTCCCTCCTGTCCTACCTCCCCCCCTGGGCAAATGCCCCTAACTTGGTAGTCACCCCTCCGTTCAGGTCCTCTCTTGCCGAGTTGACGGGCTCCATCTTCGTCCGAGCGCTCTTCTTCCTGTTTTGATCTACGTTTGGTGGCGCATGCGCAGTAGGAGGCATTTGCCGGTTGGATCTACTATGCATGCGCCCGAATTTCACGATTTATTTTTTCGGAAACTTCGTGACTTTCGGCGCATGCGCAGTAGATCCAATTCATCATGTACTGTCTCTTTAAAATTTCGACTTCGATCATTCGCCATCTAAAACCTGGCGAATTGCTATTTTAGCCTATGGGGGACCTCCTAGAACCTATTTGGAGTCAATTTGTGGACTTTGAAAAATCAAAGCTTTTTTTAGTAAAAACTTAGAATAGATTCGATTGAATGCGCTATTCCTTCCATTCGAACAATTCGAATTTGGCCGAATACGGACCTTTTCGCCTTTAAAAACAACCGAAATTAAGTCGAAATTTTTTTAATAGAATTTCAATGTTTTTTCAATTCGAAATTCTACCCTTGATAAAGATGCCCCTTAGAATCAATGTCTGTAAAATTGAGTTTTTACTGTAAAAAAAATAATCCAAAAACAACATTGTTAAAATGTATTGAGAAACAGTTTCATCCGCATTAGCAGTAACTCCACTTCTACCCCAGATCTAACAATGTGGCTTCTCTATCCTGAAAACTTGACCAATATAAACCTCAACACTAACACATAGATCTGTTTATATTCTCCTTATGTTTTCTTTTTTTTTTTGGTGAAACTTCTTAAATTCCTTTACTAAACCATGTTAGATGTGTCAATGGAATAATAGTGTCACTGTCTCATGTGACAGGCTGAAGACGAGTAAAAAACCTGGTCCATGTGAAGTCCAAAGTCCATGCTGGCCTGAAATATTTTTGATTGGGTTTGGTCATCAGATGCGCATACAGTACATACCCCTATGTTTCTGTAAGTGATGGAAGCCTGGTTCCAGCCTCCGCTGTAATATTTTGCTTTGTAGTTTATTGATGTTTTCTAGTATCAGAGTGTTACCCGTAGATCAAAACCAGAAAGTACAAAGTAGGTAATAACTTTTATTGGCTAACTTAGTCCATTATAAAATGCAAGCTTTCTGGACTACTTAGATCCCTGCTCCATGCATGGTGTATACAGCAAATGACATTTATCCAGACTAGTATACCCTATGCTGTATACAGCAAATGACATTTATCCAGACTAGTATACCCTATGCTGTATACACCATGCCTCAAACAGGGGCCTAATCAGCTTGTATATATTTTCTTTTTTTCTAGGATGAGAACAGTTCCCTGACAGTTTAGGAGTATTAAGATGTTATGTAGTTGCATAGTATTACTTGTGCCGAGACTTTGTTCTATAAAGTTATTACATACTGGGGATTATTTCAGCCTCATCTCCTGCTGTACATCTTCCTGATTAATAAATGGCACTGAGGTGGCTTTATATAGTAACATATTTTTCTTTTTTTGCACATATATAACAATGTGTATTTTTCAGTATATTTGCAAAGCCAGGGGAATAAATGTTTGGTTTTTATTAGGGGTGCACGAAATCCACTATTTTGGATTCGGCCAAACCCCCGAATCCTTCGTGAAAGATTCGGCCGAATACTGAACTGAATTTGCGTATGCAAATTAGGGATGGGAAGGGGAAAACATTTTTTACTTCCTTGTTTTGTGACAAAAAGTCACATGCTTTCCCTCCCCGCCCCTAATTTGCATATGCAAATTTGGATTCGGTTTGAATGGGCAGAAGAATTCGGCCAAATCCTAATCCTGCTGAAAAAGTCAGAATCCCTAGATTTTATTACGGCACTGGTTTTCATACTCTTTGGGTTCAAGATCTGCTTTTGGTCAACAATTTGGTCAGAAACCCCCCTTTCACACTTTACTGAGGTTACAGTTGGGAAACTATTAGTGATGGTCCCCCAAAGCTCATCTGAACTGGTTTTATAGCCGGAGCATTGCTGCATTGTTCCCGGGTCCTACTATGGATTATAGCCAAGGATCTATCTGCTCTGCTTTTGACACCTCAAAATTGTAATGTGTGTGTGATTGGAGCTTAGATTGTAAATTCCACAGGGGCAGGGATTCATTCCATGGTTTTCTTGCATTTATATGGTCACAGAGTTTTAGATTTCATACATATATTGGTTGTTATCAAGGATTTTGATAAGGGATCCCCATATCTGTAGCATATCTGTAGCATTTTTAAACTTTGAGTTAGTCATGTCACATGGGGCATTTTCTCAGCTAGTGCCCCAATAAGGACAGTGGCATTGAACTGCTGCTCTGAATTAATGGATACCCCAAATAACGCTGAGTGAATCTGAATGGTGGGGAACTTTGGGGCCAGGTTCAATTTGAGCAAGTTCTTTATTAAATCCAATAGTGACGTACTCATTGTGGGCAAGAATAATATATCCCAAGTGGAGAATCAAATCCAAGAAAAAGCTACTCATCGTGGGTAAGAATGATATAATCCTAGTGGAGAATCAAATCCAAGAGTGACGTACTGATTGTGGCCAAGAATTCTATATCCCTAGTGGAGAATCATATTGGAAGAGGATTACATGAACCTGACACAATGAGCTCATTGGTAAGTTTGAATAGCCATATAAATATCAGCAGGCTGTATATAGTGGTGGGCGAATCTGTGCCGTAAAATTAGCAAAACGGGCGACAATTTTTACATGCACAACTTTTTTGTCCAAATGCATTAGTCATTGGGCGTCAAAATTATTTTTTTTTTTTATCACCGGAGAATGTTTGCAGCAATTTTGCGAAACAATTTGCAGGTGGTGTAATGCGGAAATTCACTGCGTATCCATGCCTGGCGAATAAATTCACCCACCATTAGTGATGTCACAAGTATCTCTTCATGATCTGCTGCTTTGCTGTAGCTCCTCAATCTTCCACTTTCCTGCACTTACAGTTCTTGTAAAAAAAAAAAAAAAAAATTATATACAGACACCTATATATACTGTTATATAGTACACCTGCCCCCTACTTTTACCCTAACATGCACGTCATTCACATTCCTGATGCTGCTTGTTTTTCTGTGTTGAAATCTGCCCTGTCTGTGTACAAATAGACCAATGTTCCAATGATCCAGGACTTCAAACTTGTCACAGGGGGACACCATCTTGGAAAGTGTCTGTGACACTCACATGCTCAGTGGGCTCTGAGCAGCTGTTGAGAAGCAAAGCTATGGGGTCGTTGCAAATTATCAAGCAGAAAATGAGGCTGGTCTGTAATATAAGCTGATGCTACAGGGCTGATTATTAAATTCTAATGCTAATTGCACTGGTTTCTGTGCTGCCATGTAGTAATGATCTGTATTAATTACTAATCAGCCTTATATTGTGACATTTCTATTCTATGTGTACTGTATATTGTGAGTGGGTACCTAAGCTCAGTGACAGCAGCACAGAGCAGTGAATCAGCAGAAAGGGGGAGCTACTGGGGCATCTTTAGAGACACAGATCTTTACTGCTAAAGGACTGTGTTTGCCTTGGGCTGGTACAGAGCCCCAAATATAATGTACAACATTTCTAGCCTACTTATTTAGTTAGGCTTTAGTTCTCCTTTAAATATTCTATATCTGGCTTGTTTCACAAGTGTTCTTATATTGCCATATAAATGCCGGGACACTGCTAGTTGAGATTTCACTCTGCTTCAGCAGCATTTCCCCCATTGTATCTGTACAACTTCTGCAACATGTCCGGCACTAGTCTCTCCATTTGTAAAACCGGTGCAATTGGAAATGAGTTTAGGAGAATTCAAATCAGTCAAAATATTTACAGACCTTTATTAAATCTTTACAATCATGTCAAATACACAAGGATATATACACAATATACACACCCAGGCCTTTAACAGTACATACACTTGTGCGGCACATTTGTACCCGACAATGAAAATACAAAAAAAAACCTGCCAGGACCAAGAATGGCAATGAATGATGCTGCGCATGGAATTGAGCGGAGTCAATGAATATCAATGCACCTGTATGGGCTAGTTCTTTTCATAGGGTGCTACTCACTAATAACACAAATAGCCCGTCATATAAAGCATAATAATAATTAATAAGAGGGACACAAGGGCAAATGACAGAAACTATTACTGTTTCACAAATACGTGTCATTTACATGCAAATATGGCATCTTCTCAATGGGAGAGGACACGTGAGAGGAGCTGCAGTTCTTCCACTCTGAACTCAACATCATTTACAGTAGCTATACAATTCATTGAGGGCTGCCCACACACAAAGTAATATGGTAATATATCATAAATAATCAGCCTATCACAGTCTGCCAATGTGTCAGCTGACCCAGATGTGAGTTCCTCACTCCCATGTCCATGGAAATAAATTTCACAAACATGGGGATGAATTATAACAAATGCCTCTATATCAGACAGCATTTATTGTGCACTGGCATAAGTATATCTATATATCTGAGTGTTAAACAAAGAATAATTGTATTATATAAGCACCGGTCATATAACAAGGGAGAGAAAAATCCACAAGCTGTAACTGGGAGCGTCCAGGGAATGAACCTTTGGAAAAGCAGAACCTTCCATCCAAAGCATCCGTTTTAGCATCAGACAAATAGCAGAACACAAAGCAGATTTCTGTTCATATGGGGGCCCCCATACACTGCATTTATATTCACAGAGGTCTAATGTACAATGCTTGCTTTATCATTATACGGGTATGGGATCCATTATCTGGAAACCCATTATCCAGAAAGCTCCGAATTATGGACAAGCTGTCTCTCATAGACTCCATTTTATCCAAATAATTGAAATTTTTAAAAATATGTACTTTTTCTCTGTAATAATAAAACAGTAGCTTGTACTTGATCCCAACTAAGATATAATTAATCCTTATTGGAAGCAAAACCAGCCTATTGGGTTTATTTAATGTTCATGTGATTTATAGTAGACTTAGGGTAAGGTCACACCTGCTAGAATAAGAAAACGCCTGCGGCATGGCACTCGCTGCTCTTTGTTCTCCGAATTCGCCCGAAGTTTCCTCGTCAGGCAACTTCGGAAAACGAAGCGTTGTGAGTGCCATGCCACAGGCGATTTCTCGTTCTAGCAGGGGGAAGACGGGGAAGCTGTTCGGGGAAATTAGTCGCCCCAAAGAAGAGGCAATTCATCGCCAGGCGACTAAATCTCCCCGAATCTCCAGGTGTGACCTTACCCTACAGGTACAAAGATCCAAATTACAGAAAGACCCGTTATCTGGAAAAACCCAAGGTTCCGAGCATTCTGGATAACAGATCCCATACCTGTACTTCAAAAGTTAGAATGATAACCAAATGGTTTTTTTTCCTGCTAAATTGGGCAGCTACATGTTTAGTCATTAAAGGTAGATAATTATCAGAGCTCCGACAACATTTCAATCACAACAAAGGGTGATGGGGCGGGGGTTTTATACTTAATAATCTAATCTATTTACCTTGCACTAGTAAACATGGAGTAACTTCAGTTTCCCAGTTTAAAAAAAAACGTCGATTTGTATGTTCAGCACAAGTCCTGTTCTTTGCACACATGTTGAACAAGAGGAATGTTGCCCCTTTAACTGTAGGATCTATGCCAACCTGACGCTTTATTATCACATTTTAATGGAGGTAAAACATCAAAGATGCAGAACTGCATCACATTATCCTGCTTTGTTACATGACTGTTGTATAAAAGAGAATCACCAGCATTCTAGGTCCCAAGTTTCTTTTCCTAAAAGACTTATTTCAGCAACTTAAAAAAGGGAGTCGTCTTAATACTTCTGCTTCATTATTTAATATTCTCTGCAGCACAACAAGAATTACTGGTACAGACCCATTCCAGTCTATGGCAAATATAGGACCCTGGGCTTAAAGGAGAAACAAACCCTTAAGTTAAAAAACCCCTACCCAACATAGACCCCCTTCCCTCCTCCCCAGCCTAGCTGCCCCCCTGGACAAATGCCCCTAACTCTTTACTTACTCCTCCGTGCAGGGAGGGGGGTCTATGTAGGGTAGGGGGGTAGGGTTTAACTTTAGGGTTTGTTTCTCCTTTAAAAGGTGAGAGGTGAAACTGTGACAAAGCTGTTTATGTTGTTGTTCTACTTCCCATTGTTTAATGAGTTGGAAGTACTTTATGCCATCGCTTTCTGGCCAGAAAAGGCAATGTTTAGACATTATATATCTTCCAACATAAATGACAAAGTGCAAAGCCAAAGTGCGTTTAAAAGCATCCTGGACTGAATGGATAGTAGCAGTTGTCTGATCTACAACATGGCACATCTTAAGGAACAGCAACACTAAAAAATGAAAGCGTTTTAAAGTCATTACAAAAATGTAGGGTTTCCCTGCACTGGTAAAACTGGTGTGTTTGCGTCAGAAACACTATAATTTCTACATATATAGTATATTAATAATCTGCTGTTTAGCCATTGGGAAAGCAATTTAAAAGAGAAAACGCTCAGATTACATAGCAGATAGGCTCTGTGGAATATAATGGTGTTACACAGATTTTATCTGTTATTAGTTATTTAACCTGTGCGATTTAGCCCTATTTCATTTGCTCCATTGCTACACATCAGCTTGTTTATATAGACAATAGTAGTGTTTCTGAAGCAAACAGATCAGTTTTACCAGTGCAGGGCAACAGTACATATATATATATATATATATATATATATATATATATATATAATCTTTTTTTGCATTACTGTTCCTTTAGAACTTTATTAAAAGAATGGCAGAAGTGTCAAAAAATAGCACACTAGTTATTTATTTTTCTTTGGAACAATTTCAGGACAAGCAAAAAAAAAAGTGCATTTGCCAAGATTCACACTTGTTTTATACAAACAGATTCCAAGTGACAGAGGTAGTAATGAGAGCAGTAATGGGTTTCAATTCACAGTATCGTACCCTTGTAAATACAACTATATGCTCCAAGTGATTGGAGACTTGCACATTCCTGCCAGCGTCATTTAATTTTGTCCAATTACACGAGAGATGAGAGAATGGAATTCGGTTAAAGAAAGCAGCAATTGGAAGGTAAGTCAGTCTCCATTTGGTCATCCAAGTATTGTACAGTTACAGGCTGAACGTGAGCATATCGAGATAAACCTCAACACAGGCATGTGCACTTGAACCTGGCTATTCCATCAATAAAATACAACGTTGTGTCCCCTCAAAAATGTGACCAAAGGGCAGTGACAAATAAAAAGGATTTCCCGTAACTCAAATAAAATGAACATTGTCTGCATTTAGAATATTCCCCTCTAAAATACTTTAAACAATAAGCACTTTGGTAGAGGAGGAGATTGCTGTAGATACGTAGGATTTATTTGGTGCAGCCAATAAAATGAAGTTGCCATATCATTGTAGTTTGGGTGGCAAACATAGTTAACAATGGCTCTCTAGACCCCTTATCATTATGATTTAAAAAAAAAAAAAAACGGTTAAAAATAATAATAATAGTCCAAAATAAAAGTATTTTCAATTTTGTGGTTACGTGACCTTCACCTCAGCGCTCTAATAATAGCAGCGGAAAGGGTTAGGTTAGGCACGGTAATCTGCTCCATTTCTGATGGAAATTCCAGAAGCTGGAGGAATTAAGCTTGAGGGGGTGCAGGAAAATCAATAAATCTGATTAAAGAATAAAATAAAGGAACGTCATATAATAACATTGACACTGGCAGAATGTAATGAGAATTCTCATTCAACCAAGGAGTCAATTTTATAACCATATGTCTATATATCCCAAGGCAGCTCATCCATGAGAGAGAGCAAACCATGACCTGGAATACCAAAGCAACACATTCCTGTGGATCACTTGAAACAAATATATGAACAATGATAACAAAACCTGAAAATGTACTTATTCATCCCATCCTGGCAAAGCAGAACATTGGATTTCATAATGTCACCCCTGATATAATAACTTGCCCTGGTTTTATGTTAAACATCGTCGGCTCAAGTATTTCAACGTAGGAAATATGGCTTGACAAAGCAAAACCAAGAGAGAAAAGACGAATGTAGAAAATATGGCTTAATGAAGCAAAAAGAAGAGAGAAAAGAAGAAGAAAGTAGGACATATGGCTTGTCAAAGCAAAAAGAAGAGAGAAAAGAAGATGATGATGATGTGTGAATGGCAGTCGGATACGCTCGGCAGTAAACTGGCTGGTTGTAAAGGCTTGCACTAATATTTTTAAAAGAGATTTGTCCAAAATATAAATTTCTATACATTCTAGACAGAATTAAACATTTCATGTTTAAAATGCAAAAAAAGGAAATGTGGAAACGTTCAGATAACAGTTGACTAAAGAATTAAATAGAAACATTTCTGGACCATGACCAAGAAGTCAGCTGTTGACCTATTGAGATCTTCTAACTAAAAATAATTTTTAACCGATTTAATAAACTATTTCCCCTATTTTTTTTTATAGAATTGTAATGAAGATAAATATGGAGAATTTCTAGGGCATTCACCTCCCAAACCTGAAGTTCTTCATAGAGCCTCATCAAAAACTGAATGAATATATTTGCTCCTATTCTCTACTAACATTCGACACAGGATCCAACAAAACAGAAGGAAACAGACATGCCTTGGGTGTTGTGGACCCGCTGAAAATGTACAGCAAATGTTGCTAAATATTATCCTTCACAAATGCTGCTGTTCATGAAGTGTGTAAACCTTTCAAAGAGGGCTGGACGCCTTTATGTGGTAGAGAAGAACAAATGGAGTCTTTAAAAAGAAAAATACGTTTGGTCATAGTTCATCCTTCTCCATCATTTCAAAGGCCTCAATGTCCTCTTTCCAGTCGGCCAATATTGACTCCATTGGCCGAACTTTGTTGTCCATTTTCTCCTCTGTGGAGTCTTCAGAGTTTTCTGGTGGGGTCTGAACATTGTCTTTCGGGCTGTGTTCAGTCTCTTCGGTCTTATGTTCTTGACTTTCTGGTGTAATGTCTCTTTCTGAAGTTCTGTCCCCACCAGATGGAGAGTCAGAACTTGGCACCTCTGGCTGAGAAACAGGTGATTCTTCCTCATGCACTATAAGAAGTTCTGCAATTTCTTCTGGAGTCATAAAAAGATCTTCCAATGCCTGTTTCTGGGAATCGTTTTCTACTGGCTTCTGTTCTCCACTTTCACTTTCTAAATCTGTATAAAAAGGAAAGAACACACATCTCAACACAAGAATGGTCCTGCCCCTTCTGTCATCATTAGGTTACATTTAACCAGCTTTGCAGCAATAAAATAGCTTTTTTTACAAAAGGGAGCGTGTGTGCAGGGTAAATAACACAGGGCTTACAAACAAACAACCGGAACCAAAGGGAAGAACAGGCTTTTTAGGAAAAGTTAACTTTGAGTTGATTTTTTTGGCTGTCCAGTTGGAGAAATGCAAAACATTTTTGCCAAGCAAAAACAGATGAAGAAAGGGTGTATTTTGGAAAACAATTGATCCAAATATTCTAGAAAACAACTCATAAAGGACATGCTTAAACTGGATTTGTCAAAAAGACTCGGTGGTGCTCATCTCCAGATTTTGGATAAATATTATCAAAGGCTGAAATCAATTGGCAAATTAGCTTTCAGCTGCAGTGATTTTTTTTACATTATGTGACTAAAAACTGAACATTTTTGTATTTAAGAAAAATCTATAGACCATGTGCAAAATTCAGTACATGGCACAAATGTATCATCACATCAGGATTCTATTAGTGTTCTCTGGAACGTGGTGCTAAGGCATTGGAATACAGAATTCTGCCTAAAAACAGAGGCCAGAGTGCGAGTGATAACAGGTAAGATAATGAAAGCCTGTCCTTGTTTCCCACCCCACTTCAGAACCCTCAAACTGGCCTGTTTGCTGTACCTGCAAGTTAATAAAAAGCAATCTATGGTGGAATCAAATGGACTTGTGTGCCTTTGCTTTGTGTAAAGAACTGTATTTATGTTGTGTGCAAAGAATGTCAGTGATGAAAGGAGACAAACACCAAGTGCAAATTCATTGTCTACGTCATACTAAAAGTTAAAGGTTACCATTGTTAAGCCTTCTCCTGTACTCCATAGGCACTACAGCAGTTAGCAGAGCACTAGAATGGAAGAACCTCTTCTACTCAACAGATTTGTGTAGAATCTGATGGGCCTCTTTACTACATGTATGAAAATGACCTAGTCAGGCCACTTCTAGAACAGGTAGGGAAAAATCGAGTAGAATAATAACACACTGGCCCACTAGAATGTCTCTCAGTTGTCTAATTAGCAAGTCATTAGTAGTACCCAGTGTAAAAGAATAAAAATGCATTTTCAAATAAATAACTCTTAATAGTAGCGATACTCTTTACTATGAGGGAAGGTCTTATGCAGGAATTCCTAAAGAGAATACTTGGCAATGTCTCCAATACTATGGGGCACATTTACTTAATTAACCCTCGATATTCGACCATCGAAGTGAAATCCTTCGAATATCGAAGTCGAAGGATTTACCGCAAATACTTCACTCGCACGATCGAAGAAAAAAACGTTCGATCGAACTATTAAATCCTTCGCTCAAAAAAGGTTAGAAAGCTTATGGGGAAAGTCCCCATAGGCTAACATTGTAGCTCGGTAGGTTTAAAGTGCCGAAGTAGGTAGTCGAAGTTTTTTTTAAAGAGACAGTACTTCGACTATCGAATGGTCGAATAGTCAAACGATTTTTAGTTCGGATCGTTCGATTCGAAGTCGTAGTCGAAGGTCAAAGTAGCCTATTCGATGGTCGAAGTACTTCGAATCCTTCACTTGAGCTTAGTAAATGTGCCTCTAAGAGAAAGAACAATACTGTAGCTGTTGGTCCCACACATGGGAGGTCACGATTCTGTTGCTGCACTGCAGGCACACACAACTTCACACTACACAGTAAGAAAGGCATGTTTCTGACTAACTGAGAAATGGTGTCACTCTGTAGAACAACACTGAAGCTGTAGGACATGCCTGCAAAATAGAGCACATTTGTCCAACCGGAGGAACTGTTGCTTAAAAACATGGCAGTCTTTTCCAGACGCTTCACAGAAATTTTGGATGCAGAATGATAGAAATCACATTTAGGGGCAGACTTACCAAGGGTTGAATTGAAAATTCGAATTCTTGATTTTTTTTTTTATGGTCAAAACTGTCAAATTCGACTAGGGAGTAAAACCTGCCGAATTGCTGTTAAGTCGATGGGAGAGATCCAGGGATCAATTTGGAGATGTTTGCAGCCTTTCAGACATTCAAGTTTTTTTCGGGTTGTTTCAATTCGATCGGTCGAATTTTGGGGAGAGTTTTTTAAAAACTCACATGAATTCTAAATTCGACCTTTGATAAATGTGCCACCCCGTGTTCTGCAGTGCTGGACCTTTCTACAACCGTATGTATATTACCTTGCTCTCACAATCAATCAATGTTTGTGGATACTTTAGGGGGAAAAAAAAAAAAAATTATATACTTTCTCCTTAAAAATCGTTTGTAATAATTTATTCTGACAATTGTCAGACCTCTGCAGTAACTATCAGGATAGGATTTTCCTATTAAATAAGTGTATCCATCTATTCCTCTCTTCAGTAATGTTATATCGGTCACATGACCTACTGAAATGTGTGTATTATAACATATAATAATGTACCACCTGTTGTAAAAGATGAAGGGTATTAGACTTCACCTTGAAATTCCTCTACCTGTATAAAAAGCACTCAACCTTTGTCCTTGTGCTTTTATATGGAACTCCACAGTGATATCCTTATATTTTACAATAGGGGGTACATTATTCACTATTAGATTTATGTATCATTACATAGCAGTACTTAAATGTGCAGTGTTTTACATATTTAATGTTTAAACCTTTGAATGCTAAGCGAGTCCCTTTCAGTGCTATTGGTGTTTCTCAATGAATAAACCGAAACCTGAAAATGAAGCATCTGCAGCGTCGGAGCTCTGTAACTTGAGTGGCAGCACCGCAAAGTCTACAATATATTCAATTTATGAATGAAATCAGTAGCAAAGAAGGATCAGACTTTATATCCAAAGTTAACATAGATAATAGGCCATTTACTCTTGGCTGTGCAGCCAACTATATATCGCTTGGAGAATATACTTACTGCTATCAAAAATGTAGTTTGGGACTATTTTACCTTTAAAAATGGCTGCTGAAATTCCACAGAAGGCACAAATGAAAAAGGAAAATATAGTGTGAGTATATATAAATATAAATTACATTTACACAAGTCACTTATAGTTTTTTTTATTTACATGGAATACTCTTATGAAACAAGAAAATAAATATTAACAAATTTGTTAGAAGAATTGGAGGTACCACTGCAGTGTATAAAAGGCAACACAAACCTCAGCTGCTGGACAAAAGCAACCCAGAGGTGTGAATGCAAAGCAATTATCATCATGCCAAGCGGCTACTCCAACAGCAATGGGAAGCACTGCAAGTAGTCATTGGCAACTCTTGCTTGCCATTGTTGTAGCACACATTTTGCTGCCAATCGGCTGCAGTCAGATAGCAGCGACCTGTTGTCATGGTCTATAATTGTGTTGTATTTATTACACAAGACCCAGGTATATACTGTCAATTATAACCTTATAAGTGACTCTTAGTAAAACTTGTATATTATAACAAATAGTACCCTCTTTTGTAAAATATGAGGTTCCATGACCTGTATAGTATTACTTGGCCTTCAGCCTCATACCAGGGTCATGGAACTCCTCAGTGACTAAAATGTAATTATTTTTCAGCAAAGGATATTTGTGATAACTAGGCTTACCACCTTTTCTAAAAAAAATTTACCGGCCGGTGGGGGGGGGGGCAGGAACAAAAGGGGGCGTGCCATGATGCAAAAGGGGGTGGAGTCATGCAGAGTGCTGCAAAAGGGGGCAGAGCAACATGTACAATAGCCAGAAGCCTGAAAAAATGTTAGTTCTGAGAGAATTGGGGAAGGCCAAAGTTTTTTTTTAAGTGTATTACAAATTACCAGCAACTACATTGCCAGTAAATTTGTAATAGCGGCCTTGGCAGGTGTTTTACACCAGATCCCAAAGAACTGCAGTATGAAGTGGAATTTCCATAAGACATATTTGAATTGCTAAAACAGAGGATGATAAATCACTGAAATATTGGCTCACAACACAGAATTCCTAGGCGATGTAATCTCTCTATTACAATAAAGCCTTCAAACTCTTGGGAGTCACTAGGAACTGTGGGAAAAATTCATTTACGTTGAAAAGGTACCTCCACTATAGTCACAATGCAGATGAAACCATACCTTAGCTTGGCCATTGCCTTTAGCTGGGCTAAATTGAGGATACAGTTGTTTAGCAAGCCTGTAGAAGCCACTACAACTAATGATGCATGATTCACACATGATGAAATTCAAAAGAGACTAGAACATGTTAAGATTAACAAAGGTCCAGGGCCAGATGGTATTCATCCCAGGGTAATTAGCGAGCTTAGCTCTGTGATTGCCAAACCTCTTTACTTAATTTTTCAGGATTCATTGAGATCTGGCATAGTGCCGAGAGACTGGCGAATTGCTAATGTGGTGCCTCTATTCGAAAAAGGATCCCGTTCTCAGCCTCAAAACTATAGGCCAGTTAGTCTGACGTCAGTGGTAGGAAAGCTTTTCGAAGGGTTAATAAAGGATAAGATACTGGACTTCATAGCAAATCATAATACTATGAGTTTGTGCCAGCATGGTTTTATGCGTAATAGATCTTGCCAGACTAACTTAATTTCTTTTTATGAGAATGTAAGTAGAGACCTCGATTCTGGGATGGCAGTGGATGTGATTTACTTAGATTTTGCTAAAGTATTTGATACAGTGCCACACAGAAGGTTACTGGTTAAATTAAGGAATGTTGGCCTGGAACATAATATTTGTACCTGGATAGAGAACTGGCTAAAAGATAGACTACAAAGAGTGGTGGTAAATGGAACATTTTCTAATTGGACCAGTGTTGTTAGTGGAGTACCGCAGCGCTCTGTACTAGGTCCCTTGCTTTTCAACTTGTTTATTAATGACCTGGAGGTGGGCATTGAAAGTACTGTTTCTATTTTTGCAGATGATACTAAATTGTGCAGAACTATAGGTTCCATGCAGGATGCTGCCACTTTGCAGAGTGATTTGTCTAAACTGGAAAACTGGGCAGAAAACTGGAAAATGAGGTTCAATGTTGATAAATGCAAGGTTATGCACTTTGGCAAAAATAATATAAATGCAAGTTATACACTAAATGGCAGTGTGTTGGGAGTTTCCTTAAATGAGAAGGATCTAGGGGTCTTTGTAGATAACAAGTTGTCTAATTCTGGGCAGTGTCATTCTCGGCTACTAAAGCAAATAAAGTTCTGTCTTGCATAAAAAAGGGCATTAACTCAAGGGATGAAAACATAATTATGCCTCTTTATAGGTCCCTGGTAAGGCCTCATCTGGAGTATGCAGTGCAGTTTTGGACTCCAGTCCTTAAGAGGGATATAAATGAGCTGGAGAGAGTGCAGAGACGTGCAACTAAATTGGTTAGAGGGACGGAAGACTTAAATTATGAGGGGAGACTGTCAAGGTTGGGGTTGTTTTCTCTGGAAAAAAGGCGCTTGCGTGGGGACATGATTATACTTTACAAGTACATTAGAGGACATTATAGACAAATGGCAGGGGACCTTTTTACCCATAAAGTGGATCACCGTACCAGAGGCCACCCCTTTAGACTAGAAGAAAAGAACTTTCATTTGAAGCAACGTAGGTGGTTCTTCACAGTCAGGACAGTGAGGTTGTGGAATGCACTGCCGGGTGATGTTGTGATGGCTGATTCAGTTAATGCCTTTAAGAATGGCTTGGATGAGTTTTTGGACAGACATAATATCAAAGGCTATTGTGATACTAAACTCTATAGTTAGTATAGGTATGGGTATATAGAATTTAATTAAAAGTAGAGAGGGGTGTGTGTGTGTGGATGCTGGGTTTTCATTTGGAGGGGTTGAACTTGATGGACTTTGTCTTTTTTTCAACCCAATTTAACTATGTAACTATGTAACTAGCACTTCCAGAGCTCTAGCCCTTTAATGGAGGATGCTCCAGATTGATGGAAGACTTCCTAGACTCACTTATGGTAAAGGAGGGAGCCCATGAAATGCAATCACTTACCTCGGTCTTTGGCTTTGTCTGAAAGTAGAACCTCCACCTGCTGGTATTCACGAATGGCATCAAGAATGATATTTCCTTCCTTACTGAAGAGAAACAACATGGGGATGGTGACGTCATCCGTACTCTTCCCATCTCCAGCCATTTGGAAGAGAGGGGCAGTGTCACTGCTGCTGCCTTCATTGTCATCTAGAAAATAGCAGAGGCACATTTTAAAATTAAAAACACAAGAATTTGGCTAACGATTAATATCACAATGAAAGCTTGAACCAAGCACATGCCCGAGTCAGATAGTCATTTCTTAAACTTCATCAGTATCTTTTCAGGCATGAACTGCCCCATTAAGCTCTGCAAGTACTTACCTATAACAATCCCTCCAATGGCCCCAGCTTTCTGCACATTGCGAGCCTTCTCAGCAAACATACACTGACCTCTCTGCATCAGTGCAATCTTGCCTTGTATTGCCTGTCCGTTGGTGATATCAGAGCACCCGCTGTATGGCTCCGCTCTAGCTACCAGCCCTTGTGCCTGTGACAAGCAGAAATGAAGATGTTACAGTCTCCCATGTTGTAAAACAAAACGAAGGATGCACCGAATCCAGGATACGGTCGGTATTCAGCCAGGATTCGACTGAATCCTCACACCTGGCCGAACCGAATCCTTAAAATCATGTGATTTTTTTTGTTACAAAACAAGGAAGTAAAAAAATTTTTGCCGAGTGATACAGACGCAAATTAGGGATTAGAATTCGGCCAAATCTTTCACAAAGGATTCGGGGGTTCAGCCAAATCCAAAAGAGTGGATTTGGTACATCCCTAAACAAAAAAAAAAGAAAGCCATAGTCAAACCAGCTACTTGCACCATAATCCCAAATTTACACAATAAGCGTTATTGTAATGTGCAAACCGCTGAATTGACTGTGGCGGCACTATGGTTCTTTAATGTGAATGTGAATCCTTGTAGCCCACTTTACCCATAATGCTCTTTGTGCCATTACCCCCCCCCCCCCCAGCTATATTTTGGGAAATGGCACAGATCGGCTCCTCAATAAATCACAGGACAAATTGGTTTTCCAGTTGCTGTTCTTTATAAAACATAGATGATGTGTCAATAAGGATGTGGAGGGGAGTGGAAAATATAAGAGAGAATTAGCTGGAGTTGACTCATGTTTCTTTAATACTCTTTCCCTGTCCATCCCCAATGAAAATGTTATTTATGTAATGCTTTGCAAAAAGATTCAGATTATAGCACATGTTCTTTGTCAGAACAAGGATCCACTACATACCCCAGCTAAATGTTTCGAAAGGTCCATGCCAAACTGAGCGGGTCCCGCAGTTAATACGACTCTCCCATAAAACGGGTGGGACACAATCTGCACAGCACGGGGAGGCAGTTGCTGCTCTTTCTGCTGCTGGCTGGAGAGCTCAATCATTTCTTGCATGAATCGAAGGCCATCCTCAGCATCAATAGAGCTTGCAGCCTGGAAAGAGATTCATTTCATTTATTTGTTCAAAGATTCCTCCATACCCATGAAAGGGAGTCAAAGCTTCTGTTTATTGTATACACACATATGTCTAGGCCAAGTTGGGTGGTGGGAGAATCAAGCCACATACTACAATAATAAATGACTTACTGCCAAATGAGAAAAGGTAAAAGTGGGAGAGAAAAGAAAAAGGTGAATATATAGAATGGTTTTCCGCACACCATTTATCCGTAAATGACTCAGGTGCTACCCACAATTAGTAATGTTAATAAATATTCCAAACAAAGTAGGTGCACACCAGGAACTTTTGAAAACAATTAAAAAAAAATCTTCATGTTTATTAGAACAATTAAAAACAGGCATAATGGTATGCAAGTCTCTATTAAGGTGGTTCTAGCTCCACTTGCAGCAACTAATTTACCCTAGTGAGCAATTTTTCAACAGACTAAGCCCATATGTAATAAATGGCACGAGCTTTGCACAGGAGCAGTAACCAATAGCAACCAATAGGCTGTTTGCTGGTGACCAGTAACTGCTTTCTGTTGATTGGTTGCTATGGGTTACTGCTCCTGGCCAACCTAATGTGTTGTTACATAAGCCCATAAAGTTTAAACCACTAGCAGGACTTCATGGGAAACCAAAAAATACAGCACAACCAAATAACAGGTGCAAAGTTTCTAGTATTCAATAATTAGATGGCATTTATTGCTCCACTATTAGAAGGAAATCATCGGGGGGCTGACATATCAATTGTGAATAAATGTTACTGAGCAGTTTTGTATTATATAAAATGTAAAAGAGCCCAATATAGTTAATAGGCAGCTTTTATAGCCTCTTATAAAATGCAGTTTTAACTCAGCTGTCTGCTGCCTTTTAATGAGAGCTGAAGCTGGCACAATGCAAAATTCCTTGGATGGTTTAGGAGTCCATGATTTCGGTTCACTATTCTATATCCAGCCTACAGAAATCACAATACAACTGTCATTTTTGTGCTATTTGGGTTGTGGGCTTTTTTGTGCAGGTGAAGTGTCTGGATACTCTTTATCCTTTTCTGAGTGTATAGATATTTATTTTTAGAAATAAGCAGATTGATTGCTAATGGCAATGATACTAACTGATACTGATACTAACTGGTGCTGATACTAACTTCATTGACCCCAAGGAAGGCATTTATGGCAATCTTGGTGTTTTGGCAATAAATATCCCCTAGAGCAGTGATCGCCAATAGCTTGGATGTTGCTCCCAGTTGCCTCAAAGCAGGTGGTGATATTCGAGACTTGGAGGAAGTTTTAGTTGCATAAAAACCAGGTGAACTGCCAAACAGAGTCTCCTGTAGGCAGACAGTCCACATAGTGGCTGCCAAATAGCCAATCACAGCCCTTATTTGGCATCCTCAGGAACATTTTTCATGATTATGTTTCTCCCCAATCCTTTTACATCTGAATGTTGCTCACGGGTAAACAAAAAGGTTGGGGATCCCTTTACTAGAGAGAAACCAGTGCTGGGACAGTGTACAACAAAGTGGATTATCATTCTTACTTGGTTGGCATGTTGGACCAACTGAACACGGCCATCCTTGAGGTGAATAAGACTCACACCCATCTTCTTTAGGATCTCTAAATGCTCTGAATTAGAGGCCATAAAATCACGAGCCCGTAGAGGTGGCATTTTACCACTGCCAGAAATCTCATCCCTGCAATGGGTGCAAAAAAAAACAATAGACAAGTTAAGGTATGCAGTTTGCTGTCATAATCGGTAATAATCAGGTTTTACTCTTTCCTGTTGATAAAGTTAATGATATAATTAAACATTGTTCTGTATAAGTAGCAAACCTCCTTTTAACAATAATGTACTTATTCTTGTTATGATGTTCATGCTCGAGTCACAAGGCTTCCATGTACAAAACGTTGTTATATTAAAGTGTAGGAAGATGAGACGTCATAAGCACTATGAATAATTAGAACAGCTACACCAACAGTGGTATAATGCAGAATACTTGCTTTCTCTTTCTCCTTATCTTGTTATCGATAAGGATAACAAAGCATATTATTGACCCCATTTGTTCCTTACAGACACAATATAACTGCAGTGCTGTGAAGAAGAGTGTGGTCAGGCAGCTCTGTGACCATCTATATCTCCCCCTTACATAGTTACATAGTTACATAGTTAAATTGGGTTGAAAAAAGACAAAGTCCATCAAGTTCAACCCCTCCAAATAAAAACCCAGCATCCATACATACATAGTATCCTAAACTTTGCAAAAAATAGGTCAGGAAAGTGCCATATAGCAAAAACACATCTTACAGACGAGAAGGACTCCGAGGACAATTCTTATCAACGACATTTTTCAGAGGTTCCCGAATATTCTGTGCGTACATTGGGTCATTCCGGAAGAGGATCTGGGTGTTTGGGCAGGACCAATCAAAGTTACTATCATCGAGTTCAGTGTACTGAGTAGTCTGTAACACACAAATGAACAGCAGTGTTATGTTAGAGTTTCTACTCTTTAGTACATGCATTTATCTTTCATGAGCCAGAATAGAATTTTGCATTAGCCAGGAAACTCCTATACTGATATAAATGAATGAAATGAGGGGAAAGAAAGGACTTACTGTATTTTTCTTTGTGCTGCTCGGATTTGCAGTGGAAAGAGAGAGAGGTAGGAGATGTGCTTCTGTAGTGAATATATAATCTTCTATATCAAATATAAGATCTTCCCTTTCGGAGAACAGCAAATAGAGGTACTTAAACATCTCTGCCAGGAAAAAGGAATCCATTCTTAAAGAGGAAAGAAAATAAAAGTCAGTGAGGTTAATGGTTTAAGAACTCAAACTATAATTATAAATAGCGTTCTAGTACTACTTCAACATAAGAAACCAGGATCCTGTGATGTGGCATATGGTTTTAATATCTCTGTATTAATATGCATAAATGGGAAGAAATGAACTGTGCAAAATAACGGAGCTGCTGTTATTGAATGCATCACTAGGCACATTATTATGCAGGCTGAGAGGGGTTCCCAAACTTGTTCAAATGACTGTAATATACAGGTATGGAATCCGTTATCTGGAAACCCATTATCCAGAAAGCACTACATTATGGAAAAGCCATCTCCCATAGACTCCATTTAATCAAATAATTCACAATTTAAAAAATGATTTCCTTTTTCTCTGTAATAATAAAACAGTAACTTGTGCTTGATTCAAACGAAGATATAATGAATCCTTATTGGTTGCAAAACCAGCTTGTTACGTTTATTTAATGTTTACATGATTGAAGATCCAAACTATGAAAAGATCTGTTATTGGGAAAACCCCAGGTCCCCAGCATTCTGGATAACAGGAGCCCTACCTGTATTTATAAAACTAGCACTCACTCCAAAATATCTTCATTCCTATATAACTAAAGCAGAAATACATCACTTCTGATGGTCTCGGTTCAGTTTACTTGTAGACTAGAATATCCTGTTACATATTATAGAAGGTATTTATAAATAAAGGTAGAAATGATTTCATTTTACCTTTTCCTACATGTATGTGTGTGCGCTTAATTTCACTAGTGGAGTCAACCATAGCAACCAATCAGATTTTTGCTTTCATTTTCTAAACTGTAAGAGGCTGAGGAAAACGAGATACTATGGTAGTTAATCTGCCTCCTATTTTGTACTGTGTACTTGGTTAACATGCAAACTGTTGGCTGCACAATTAGGGGCAGATTTATCAAGAGTCGAAGTGAATTTGAGGGAATTTCGAAGTTAAAAAATTTGAAATTCGAAGTAATTTTTTGGATATTTCGACAATTGAATAGGACACTACGACTTTGGTTCGAAGTACAATCGTTCGAATATTCAACTATTCGAAAAACGAAGTACTGTCTCTTTAAAAAAAACTTCGATTTCAATACTTTGCCAAATTAAACTTGCCGAAGTGCTATATTAGCTTATGGGGACCTTCTAGAGCTACGACTTCCACTTTTTGGAAGTCGTAGTAAAATCATTCGACCGATCGCTGAAATCCTTCTAAACGTTCGATTCGAATGATCTAACTTCGACCGCAGGATGCCGAAATTCGCTGAAAAAAACTTCAACTTCAATATTCGAAGTCGAAGTATTTCAATTCGAAGGTTGAATTTCGAAGTATTTTTAACTTCGAAATTTGACCCTTGATAAATCTGCCCCTTAATGTAGGCTTTATATCAACTCAAGCCAGAAAGCAATGTTAATTTTGTTCCAGCGCTATTGCATCTACTATGGGACAGCAAAAAAATTACATTTTAAAGAAATGATGAAAAAAGTTTAAAACATACCGGTCTTCATGGCTTCCGGTCCGCACATCTTTAACAGCAGCGAATCCACATGGCACCCGTGCATATTTATTCAGATTATCAATCAGAGTTTTTCCCACTTCGAGGTAGTAAGGATCACCAGTGGCCTGGAAAAAAATGAACATGATTAGCAGAAAGCCACAGCCTATTATATTTATATCTTGCCAGCCAAAGCTACTGGATCCCACAGAAACTCAAACTCTAGAAAGCAACTGTATAGGCTGCCTCAGGCTTTACAAGATGAGTAGCACCGGCAGCTGAATTGAAGCAAGTTGCTAACATGTGGAATCATATACATAAAACAGAACATATAAATGAAATATATGTCCAGTTATTACAGCCAAGTTATGTATAAGACATCTCAGTGATGTGCAAGTGTTAACATTCACAAATAACTTGTGTTGTTCTTACTTTATAGAGGAAATAAGTACTTTCAGCAAACTCTGGTCTTAAAGGGTGCTGGGCCCAGTGAACCCTGAAATCAGTTGTGAAGGCCTAGAAAAAGAAAACCAGCCAGTCAATATAAATAGAAAAGCTTTATCAGAACATGGCAGAGATTATAATTTTCCATCATGAGAAAATACACTATGAACACATATCATGATACTAATAATTTGCTTAGAAATACTTTTAAAGGTCCCAAAAACAAACACTCTCTGCAGCAATAAGCTGATGAATATGGCAACTGTAGTAAAAATGTTAAGTTGCAGCAATCAATAAAGAAGCTTACCTCTGGTAGAAAATTGTGCTTTTTTATCACCTGGTAAAGCATTTCGTGAGTCTCAATTGCAGGTCTGATATCCCCCTTCAACACCTAGTGGAAACAGCAATATATACACAGACATTGCTTTAGCACATATTTATAAAGGACCAACATATTAAGCAGTGGTGTATACATCGAGAAAAAACATGGGAAAGTCAGATAACATACTGTAAATGTTTGCATCAAGTTGAGGTATTCCAATAAGTAGAACCAGGAACATACATTTCAAAAATGGAACTGGGCTTTTTGTTTTAAAGAGAATTGCGATTTTTTCATAACCCAGCAAAAAAAAGAAAGAAAAAAAAAACGTTGACAATTTTCTAAACAGCAGTCCTAATATTAATCATAAATATGATGTACAGTCAACAAGGCAGTGAATTCTCTATATTAGTTTTCTAACTGGACCTGACCTGGAGAAGATCCATATTAGGACTGAAATGTTTGTTTGATTTTTGGTAATGTATAATAAATAACCATTAATATATATATATATATGTTGTATGGACTTTACCTGGAGACCAGGGAAAAATGCAAGTAGTGAATCCATCCATGTCCGTGCTGTCAGCATTGGTTTGTGGATATGTACATCAAGCAGGAGTGGAGGCTGGCTTATGTATCGCATAATGGCATCATAGTGCTACAGGATTGCAGAGTTGCTTGATCAGTGTTGAATAAAAGATTATTTAATCTAAAAACAGCTCAGGAAATTATAATAAATGGTGAAGCATCTCTCCTCCCACTTGCATGTGCATTGCCTACAAGCACCCACATGAGCAATTGCAGCCAATTCACATGAATGTTTATTTGGCCATTTCTGGGTGCCTTGGAGCTGCATTTATTGGAAAATACTCCAAAACATAGCAGTCAAAGCTATCTAAATGGTACTGCACCTACACAATTTTCCAATAGTTGTTTAAACGGTCTGCAATCAACCTACTGTATTGAATCTTTCCAGATAGCTGTCATCCCCCAGGAGAACGTAGGCCTTCAGTAAATATTCATAGTAAGAATCTATTCCTGCTCCCACTCCGCTGTCTTCAAGAGAAAAAATAAAACGTATTGTACACAGAGGATGCAACTGGGTGGTGCAATAAAACTGCCGAATAGAACAAAGAGCAATCAATGCATATTGATATTGTGAATGGCACATGTAGAAGGGATGCTTACCTTTGCGCACCCAGTCCCCCGTATGGATATTAATTGTCACACCGACCAGGTTACTGCTGCGCTGCCTTTTGTCCCAGAGGAAATCTAGGGCTTTCCGAGCATGTTCCTGTTCAGAGACATGAATACGTTAGCTGCAGGAAAACTGAAACCATTTGCCTCAAAACGTATAGCACTTCAACACGTACATACACTGAGGTGTCTATTAATCATGCTTTGTAAAACAGATCTTTGCTTTTGTTTTCTAACTTGTAGGTTTTGAAATCCAATTGCGGATTGGTTGCCGTAGGCAACATCACCAGTGATGTTTTACACAGCATGATAAATAGGCCCATTAATTGTACTGCCAACTGGAACAACTAAATGCCCAAACAGGAGCAAGACAAACCTCAAATACTGATATTCCAGTAAAGCGGCTCAGTGCAGCGAATTCCAAGATCATTGTTCCTGCGCAAGCTGTACACGTATCAGTCTCTGTCCCCGTCCGAGCCTCTGGCCTTCTGATGCCAAATTTTAAGTTAATCTAAAAGAAATATGTAAGCAAAGGGTATGAAAGGCATGTAACACACTTTGGAATAACAGCCAGATAAAAGGCATAGTCAAAACTGAAATTCAAACAGGACGCTGTTGAGTAATTCATTCAAGCATTTATGGTTGCCAAGCAGGCATAATAGCAGCATCAATAAGGAAGTGATGACAGATTATATGTCAGTATTCTATTAAAGGAGAAGGAAAGTTGTCTTGCACTTGGGGGTGCCAAGTGATTGTATTTACTTACCTGAAACCCCAGGCTGGTGCTCCTATAAGCAGAAACCTGCACCGTTATTCCAGCGAGCACCACGGAGTGATCCTCTTTCAGCTTCTTCTTTCTTCAAATTTCCGGGGGCAGATACATGCGTAGTAGAACAAAATAGCTGACTTTTTAGTTAAAGTCTGGTTTTTCGCTCTACTGCACATGTGCAGCCGCGTGAAGAAAGAGGAAGACGGAAGAGGATCACTCTGCGGTGCTCACTGGTAAAACCCTGACCCGTTGCAGTTTTTCGCCGATTGGTGCACCGGCCCCGGGTTTCAGCTAAGTAAATACATTCACTTGGGGGTGCCTTACATTTGGCACCCCCAAGTGCAAGATGACTTTGCTTCTCCTTTAAGGGACATTAAAAAGTGAGGCCTAAACTATGCCTTGTGAGTGAGACATAAAAGTACAAGGCTGCAGGAGAGTTCGAACACTTTCAGGCTAATGGCTGCCACCAAGTTTTGGTTGCTACAGTTTATATATAAAGGCTGCTGTATAGATGTGGGGAAGTCATTTAAGGAGAATGGGGGAGGAGCAAATGTTAGGCACCCCCAGTGCTTATATTCCCTTATCTGATATCCCAGTCTGTGCTCCTGTTAGCAGAAAACTGCACCTGCTTGGGGTACCTCTGAGTGAGCACCACAAAGTGATCCTCTTCTTCCACATTTTTTCAATGGCTGCAGGCCGGCACATGAACAGTAGAGTAAAAAAAAGGTGTCTGCTTATAGTTCAGCTTTTCACTGTACTGCTCATGTGCACCCAGTGAGAAGAAGCAGAAAGAAGATTGGGAAAGAAGTTTTCTGCAGGAACACCGGCCCAGAGTATCAGGTAAGTCAACTTGACTCCTTGAGGGGTTCCCTAAAATTTGGCTTCCCCCCTTGGATTGGGGCTTTCCTTCTCTTTTAGAGACATAACCCATTAGTCAACATTTAACAATTCATAAAGACCCTTACAGAATGTGTATTATGTCTATGTATCAATGTCAATTAGTACAGTAAGCTTCTTTTTGAGCATTCTAGTCACCCAAGATCTTGAAGAAGTGAGAAATAACACAATTGTACCAGGCAATAACATTAACTGGATATTCTGCAACGTACTCTGGGGTAGGGAAGGCCACTGGTAGTGTTGAACGCTGGGAGAAGCTTATAGCCAAGCTCTTTAGCCATGTGCAGGAGTTCATCATTGTACCACTGCATGCCATCCCCATTTTCTTTCAGCATGATGGCAACTGAGTGTCCACCAAGGAGGCCGCTGCAAGTAAGCACAATGTTATTATTTGTTTTCTTTTTAGTTTTTTTTAAATAGTGCTGCAACAAATACTTTACATATAAAAACAATACATAAAACTCTACTTTTTTTTTTATTTTTATTTTTTTTAAAAAAGGAGCCCCATAGCCTTAAAATAAAATTTTTAATAGAGAGTAAACTTCTCTTATGCTGGACTGGTTTAAAAAGACTTCATTACTGGTCCCAGTTGGTACCCATATGGCTGTCTAAAAAACCTATACTGTCCAGAAATCTCTGTTTTGTAACAAATGCACTACTGTAATGTTAAAGCTAAACTTTCTGCCGTCTTCCATATAAATGTGTTAAGGGCTTCAAGTAAGACAAAAAATGTGGGCATATAGACAGTATGGTAAATGGAACAACAAAATCTCCTTAGTACGTTTATATCACTAAGCAGCAAACCTTGTAAATACTCACATAGTCACATTATATGAGTAAAACTGGGGGGAAATCACCCTACACTCCCCAATTCGTATTTTTTTTATAGATTATATGTGTTTTATGTGTAACCACTTACCCCAAGACTCTGATATTTGTCTCAAAGACAGACACCACTATATCATTGTCTAAATTGACATCAGTAATCACTTTTCGGACTGCATCTTCAAACTCCTTGGTTTTGTTTAACACCTAAAAAAAAAAATTTGGCATTTTATTATTTTTTTGCTGCCTACATATGGGAAGATTTTGAACAATTTGTAATTTTTTTAATAAATTATTGATATTTTTGTTCTGTAGTTATCACACTTGGACTTTAAACTGCTAAGTGGCTTCTAGGAGTTGATTACTTCAGCAACCAGGGAGCATTCTTTGCCCAGCGACAAATCTCCTCTTCTTCAGGGCGACTAACTTCCCTGAACTACCTCCCACCGGCTAGAATGTAAATCGCCTGCGGGATGGCACTCGGAGTGCTTTGTTTTCCGAAGTCGCCTCATGAGGAATCTTGGGAAAATGAAGCAAACCGAGTGCAATCCCGCCGACGATTTACATTCTAGCCGTTCGGGGAGATTATTTGCCCCAAGTAGAGGCGATTTATCGGCGGGCGACTAAGTCTCCCCGAATCTGAGCATGTGACTCTGCTCTTAATAGTAGATACTACAGATGGGTGGATGCCCTTAGCAAAGAGATACACAAACAGTTCAGTAATTAGATGTTTTTAATATCAGTGTTTGTCTTCTATTTCCCACTGCTCGTTGTTTGGAACTTTAAATGCTACTTGGTTGCTGGGATTAAGGACCCTTTCTGAGGGCAATGGCACAAGGGTGGATCAAGTTTAATTTGTTGCCTGGGTGATTTCCAGCACTAGTGGGCTGCACTGACTTTTGTATAAATCCATATTCATGAACATGATACCATGGTGTAAGGGACAGATGGACTTGTCATGACTGATATATGGCAAGTAAAGCAGGGATTCATTTAATATAATAACAATAATATAAACCTACCACAAGTGTGTCCAGTGTGTCGATTAATGTTAGCGAAAATCTGGAAAATAGAAAAATGTTGAGAAATCAGAGTTTACCCCAAGAGCAGGAGCTTACACAAGGGATGTCTGGGACACCAGTAGAAAGAGAAGTAAAATCTGGGGGTGCCCTTTGTACTTAAAAGGGATTCTGTCATGATTTTTATGGTGTCATTTTAATTTCTAAATTACACTGTTAACACTTCAAATAATTCCCATTCCCATGGGAATTTACCCAATGAGGAAACTGGAAACAAGTATCAGGACTAGGGATGCACCGAATCCAGGATTTGGTTTGGGATTCGGTCGGGATTCGCCTTTTTCAGCAGGATTTGGATTTGGCTGAATCCTTCTGCCTGGCTGAACTGAATCCGATTCCTAATTTGCATATGCAAATTAGGGAAAGGGAGGTAAATATCATGACTTTTTGTTACAAAACAAGCAAGTAAAAAATGTTTTCCCCTTCCCACCACTAATTTGCATATGAAAATTAGGATTCGGTTAGGCTGAATCTTTCAGTGATTCTTTCAGATTCGGTGCATCCCTGATCAGGACTGACTGCAATGTGCAATGTGAATATTGGCTTATTGTGAGATTATGCAAAAACCGCTAACACACGCTGCCCATGAAATATTAACAAGAACATGTGCACTTCTTGCCCAATAAAGGGAGTTTTCTGAGCTGTTTCCCATCCAGCCACAGGAGTTATAGGACACACCTTTACAGAGCAGTGGAAATGTATACACGACCTTGTAGATGACACAGCCAGCACAGGACTTTCCATTTAATCAGCAGACCAGACTGGATAAAGAAGAGATCTTTTACAGCTGTAAACATGAGCTAAAACTCTACAAACAGATTTTTTACAGCTTACTTTCCCAAAGCGTCATCAACATCCCCTCTGCTGGGTTCCTGGCCACGTATTCTTCCACGGCAGGTCAAGGGCATGAGTTCGTCAGCTGGGTAAGCGTGTTGCTAATTGGGATACATAGAATATTACATTAAAAAAAAGTTTCCCGTGGATACGTTAGCCGGCTACACAAACAGCACAACTCACTAAAAACGATGTATTTTAAGCACATTCGGGCACTGCAGGGTTATAAGAAGTCTATATAAGAAACAACACTTGGGAGACAGAAAAGTCTGCAGATCCTGATGTTGGTAAACTATTACAAAGAGAGCTGGTGTGGGTATTTAAAAAAACAGTAACATTCAAAGGAGAAAAGGCTCAGGTTACACAGCAGATAGCAGATAAGCTCTGTGGAACATAATGGTGTTATCGGTTATCCACTATTTAACCTGTGCCATAGCCTTTTAATTTCCCCCATTGCTAAACAGCAGCTTGTTTATATGAACTATAATAGTGTTTCTGAAGCAAACACAGTTTTACCAGTGCAGGGCAACACTACATGATATTTTCATTACTTTAAAACACTTTCATTTTTTGGTGTTACTGTTCTTTTAAAGGAGAATTCAACCCTAAACTTAAAAAACCCTACCCCCCTACCCTACATAGACCCCCCATTCTTCCTCCCCCCAGCCTAAGTGTTACCCCGGGCAAATGCCCCTAATGTTTTACTTACCCCTTGGTGCAAATTCAGGCATCGAAGTTCACGGGCGCCATCATTAGCCGCTTCGGTAGTCTTCGTAATGAGACCGGCGCTTCAGTAATTTTTGTGAGTTTCGGCACATGCACAGTTGTCACGAAACAGAAAATTACTCCAACTGCGCATGCACCAACATGCTGGTCTCATTCCAAATGATTTCCGAAGAGAAGAAGATGGCGCCCATGAACTCCGATGCCTGAATCTGCACCGAGGGGTAAGTAAAACGTTAGGGGTATTTTCCCAGGGTAACACTTAGGCTGGGGGGAAGGAGGTCTATGTATGGTAGGGGAAGGGTTTTTTTTTAAGTTTAGGGTTGAATTCTTCTTTAAGCCTGAAGTGGCAGCAAGAGGCTAAATGGGGATATTAAAAGAATAAAAAAGTCTTCCGATATTTCTCAGCTTAGGGCGAGGTCACACATAGAGTTTTTACTTTGCATTTTAAAAAAAAGAGTTGAGCGTAAATACACAAAAAATTAAGCCCTATTGAAAATAATGGAATAAGTACTATGGCAATTCCTACGGGGCGCTTGCGAAAAAAGTATTTGCGTTTTTCAGCAGAAACACCAATATGCCAAGGAAACGCCATATTATTGGACTCTATGGGATTATCAGGTTTGGAAATACACTTCACTGAAATACACCACATATTTTCAATATGGTGGGCAAACTCTCACGTGATGGATTGCGCATATACGTATTTGTGGCATTGTATGCTGGTGACATAATTACGTTGCGTATTGACGATCAGTCCGGCTACATTTGGCATGTAAATTGCTTTCCTGCTTGGCTTTTTTACCACAAAAGTTTACTAAAATTCTTCCAAGTGGAATTGTGGGGAATGAGGAAATACAGAAATGCATGTTGGAAAAAGAAAACGACATGAGTATCTACTCTCGACCGCACGTTTTTAAGAGCGCAACGTAAAAACACCACATGTGACCTCGCCCTTAGAAAAAAAGAGCGGAGAGACTTCAAATTACATTTCTACACATTTAATGTTTCAGATCTATTATAAACATGAGCCTTTTTGCCTTATGCAGCTTAAATGGCTGCCCCATGGCTACACAGCAGCTGATTTGTGCAAACTGCAGTTGTGTTTCTGAAACAAACACACACACCTATTTTTACCAGTGCAGAGTATCAGTAGTATCAGTACATTATATTTAAATGCATATAAAGATCTTAAAAGTTTTGGTGTTTCTGGTCTGCATTAAAGGAGAAGTAAAGCTTAACTGAAGAAGTAGACTAGAAATGTTGTACATTATGTTTTAGGCTTCTGTACCAGCCCAAGGCAACCACAGCTCTTTAGCAGTAATGATCTTTGTCTCCAAAGATGCCCCAGTAGCTCCCCATCTTCTTTTCTGCTGATTCACTGCACATGCTCTGTGCTGCTGTCACTTACTGAGCTTAGGGACCCACTCACAATATATAGTACACATAGAATATAAATGTCACAATATAAGGCTGATTAGTAATTAATACACATAATTACTACATGGCAGCACAGAAACCAGTGCAATTAGCATCAGAATTTAATAATCAGCCCTGTAGCATCAGCTTATATTACAGGCCAACCTCATTTTCTGCTTGATAATTAGTGACGACCCCTAAGCTTAGCTTCTCAACAGCTGCTCAGAGCCCACTGAGCATGTGAGTGTCACAGACACTTTCCAAGATGGTGACCCCCTGTGATAAGTTTGAAGTCCTGGATCATTGCTGCTATTGACAAGCTGAAACTTTAGGCTGGTACAACAAGTTCTGTATGTACAATATGGCATGTTTAACTGTATTCATTTTTAGGGTTTAGTTCTCCTTTAAGAATTGATTAAATCTAGAACAGGGGACAGTGCAGAAGCCATATGGGGTGAGAATTCAGTTGAACATAAGCTAAGGAGGTTAGTAAGGCTGCTGCAGTCCAATAGCAGGTGCTTTACTGTGTCGCTACTAGAATTCCCATATCTGGAGTTAATCATTCCAACCCCTAAAATACAATCATGTGTAACTATTCCTCTACACCACAAAAAGAAAGCAAGTTTACATACCATATAATTTCCGTATGCATGATCGAACATCTCCAGCACTTGACTCCTGCAGAAAGTAAATGATATACATATATAAAAAAAATAGACTGTATATGATTTATCTCAATTAACAATTACACCCCATTAAGTCAGCAATCAACTGCTGTAGATAAACTGTTCAGTTCTGTTAAAATGCCGACATCTCAGGGATTAGGAATACTGATGGAAATATAAAGAAAGAAAAGCAAACGCTATAGCTTTAAGGGAGCTCCAACCAAAAACAACATTCGTTTTCACATATTTATCTAGTATAGGTAAATCTGAAAACAACTGGAATCAATGAAGACGTTTCACTACTCATCCGAGCAGCTTCTTCATTTCAACTGACTGGTGTGGGAAGTTCTCGAAACATAGTCATCCCATATGTAGCTGGAGTGGCGGAGAAACTCAGGAGGATTTTCAAAAAACACCACATCCCTGTGTTTTTCAAACCTAGCAACACACAGACAAAAACTGGTACACCCAAAGGATCCAACACCAAAAGAAAAACAAAGCAATGTGGTATATGGAGTCCAGTGTAGCGAGGAGTGCACAGATCTATACATTGGGGAGACAAAACAACTGCTCTCCAAGCGAATGGCTCAGCACAGGAGGGAGAACTCTACAGGGCAAAACTCAGCTGACACCTAAAAGACAAGGGAAACTCCTTTGAAGATAGCAAGGTCCAAATCTTGGTTTGAACGAGGCGTGAAAGAGGCGATTCATGTCAAGGTGGAGAAACCATTCCTAAACAGAGGCGGGGGCCTTCGACACAACCTGTCTGCTACATACAATGCTGTTCTAACATCTGTACCCCGGCGGTTTCAGAACACTTCACACATCCATTCATGTGCCATTGTGATTGGATTAGTGGAAGAGTTTGCAGTGGTGTGAAAAACTATTTGCCCCCTTCCTGATTTCTTATTCTTTTGCATGTTTGTCACACAAAATGCAGTTTTTAATGCAGTTTTTAAATGAGGGTTTTTATTATTTAGGGAGAAAAGAAATCCAAACCTGTGTGAAAAAGTAATTACCCCCTGAACCTAATAACTGGTTGGGCCACTCTTAGCAGCAATAACTGCAATCAAGCGTTTGCGATAACTTGCAACGAGTCTTTTACAGCGCTCTGGAGGAATTTTGGCCCACTCATCTTTGCAGAATTGTTGTAATTCAGCTTTATTTGAGGGTTTTCTAGCATGAACCGCCTTTGTAAGGTCATGCCACAACATCTCAATAGGATTCAGGTCAGGACTTTGACTAGGCCACTCCAAAGTCTTCATTTTGTTTTTCTTCAGCCATTCAGAGGTGGATTTGCTGGTGTGTTTTGGGTCATTGTCCTGCTGCAGCACCCAAGATCGCTTCAGCTTGAGTTGACGAACAGATGGCCGGACATTCTCCTTCAGGATTTTTTGGTAGACAGTAGAATTCATGGTTCCATCTATCACAGCAAGTCTTCCAGGTCCTGAAGCAGCAAAACAACCCCAGACCATCACACTACCACCACCATATTTACTGTTGGTATGATGTTCTTTTTCTGAAAAGCTGTGTTACTTTTACGCCAGATGTAACGGGACGCGCACCTTCCAAAAAGTTCAACTTTTGTCTCGTCGGTTCACAAGGTATTTTCCCAAAAGTCTTGGCAATCATTGAGATGTTTTTTAGCAAAATTGAGACGAGCCTTAATGTTCTTTTTGCTTAAAAGTGGTTTGCGCCTTGGAAATCTGCCATGCAGGCCGTTTTTGCCCAGTCTCTTTCTTATGGTGGAGTCGTGAACACTGACCTTAATTGAGGCAAGTGAGGCCTGCAGTTCTTTAGATGTTGTCCTGGGGTCTTTTGTGGCCTCTCGGATGAGTTGTCTCTGCGCTCTTGGGGTAATTTTGGTCGGCCGGCCACTCCTGGGAAGGTTCACCACTGTTCCATGTTTTTGCCATTTGTGGATAATGGCTCTCACTGTGGTTCGCTGGAGTCCCAAAGCTTTAGAAATGGCTTTATAACCTTTGAAATTGAACTCAGGTGTGATAAACCACAGTTAAGTTATTTTTTAACAAGGGGGGCAATCACTTTTTCACACAGGCCCATGTAGATTTGGAGTTTTTTTTCTCCCTTAATAACGTAAACCTTCATTTAAAAACTGCATTTTGTGTTCAATTATGTTATCTTTGACTAATAGTTAACGGTTTTTGATGAGCAGAAACATTTAAGTGTGACAAACATGCAAAAGAATAAGAAATCAGGAAGGGGGCAAATAGTTTTTCACACCACTGTATATGCCGAGAACTTCCTACACCAGTCACACCAGAAACGTCTTCATTGATTACTCAGCAAGTCCAGTTGTTTTAGATTGACCTATACTAGATATGCCATGACCTGGATGAATGAAAATCTTCATAGTCACGTTTTCACATATTAAAAGAAAATGTTGAAAGAATGTAGCAGAAGTCAGTCTGTTTATCACCTGCCGTCTATTACAGTGTTTCAGTGGAATACAAACAGCAAGCAATTGCATTTACAGATAACCCCTGTTTAATTAATGCATCTGGGAAAGCTGCTTAAAATATCATGTCCTTCCACTATGTGAATTGTTGGCTGAAGGACCCCTTGTAAAGAGGATTTAATACAGTTATGTTCAACGTGAGCACAATATCAATAGGGCTTAAACTTGTACAGGTACGGGATCCGTTATACGGAAACCAGTTATCCAGAAAGCTCCGAATTATGGAAAGGTGGTCTCCAATAGACTCCATTATAATGAAATAATCCAAGTTTTTTAAAAATAATTTCCTTTTTTCCTGTAAAAATAAAACAGTACCTTGTACTTGATCCAAACTAAGGTTAATCATTAATGGAATTTAAACCAGCCTATTGGGTTTATTTAATGTTTACATGATTTTCTAGTAGACTTAAGGTATAAAGATTCGTTATCCAGAAAACCACAGGTCCCGAGCATTCTGGATAACAGGTCCTATACCTGTACTTGTACTTGTATTTCATGTCTCCAATTCAGATGAAAGGAAAACACTAGAAAAGTAAGTGTTGGTGCATGTTGGCCCATAAATCACTCATAGGAGAATGTTCATACCAGAAAGTGCTCAAACATGTGCTGCTCAGTGTTTCCACTTCAACTGAATGGGAGCTACAACAGACTGGAATGGGTGCCCAGTATAACAGGAGCCTTATAAATTACCTATTCATGAACTGTCCCCAAATCCTTACCAGATAAACTACAGGTGGTTTCCATGTTTCCTACTAATTGTATAAATTGGTTCATTACAAAGACTTTTGATGCATCTTAGTTGGTGTTACTGGCAAAATACTGCCATAAGAATGTACCCTAAGAGTGCTTAAAGGAACAGTAGCAACAAAAAAGTGTATTTAAGTAATGAAAATATCATGTAGTGTTGCCCTGTACTGGTAAAACTGACCTGTTTGCTTCAAAACACTATTATAGTTCATATAAACAAGCATATTAGTAATGGCAGGAATTGAAAAAAAGGCTATATGGCACAGGTTAAATAGTCGATAACAGATACCACCATGTTCTACAGAGCTTATCTGTTGAGTAACCTGAGCCTTTTCTCCTTTGAATGGCTGCCCCCATGGCTATACAGCAGCTTATTTATATAAACAATAGTAGTGTTTCTGAAGCAAACACAGCAGTTTTATCAGTGCAGGGCAACACTGCATTATATTTGTATTACTTTCCTTTAAATGGGGCCTTGTCTTATATCACCAAGAGCATGTCTATCCAAACCAAGACAGGAATGGGCTGCTCCAAGAGAAACTTTAACAGGGACAACTGAAGAGTTTTGCCCATAGATTTTACATAGACTTTATAAAAGAATGGAAGCTTAGCCATTTCCCTCTTCTAAGAAAAAGCTGGGATATTTAGGGTACAGTAGCCTTATAAATGGTCAAGCGCTAGAAGAAAGGTAAGGTAACAGTCAGCGGCAATATTTTATACACATAACACATTGTCACATGGAAGGGGCCCTGAATGCAGCGACACAGCTACTAATAATGAAATGAACATAACCCTAAGCAGTATGCACATTCCAGCCATCTATTGCTTCAAGGGAGGAAACTTGCTTGGCAACTAGAGGGAAGAGTTTTGCTAAAAAGTAAAAGGTGTAAATAAAATAAGAATGATGTAGTTTTGGTACAGTAAACATTGCTGTAGGGCAGTTACAGGTATGTCTTCAGCTCACGTTAGTTCTGCATACAAGGAACTTTAGCACATTCCTTTAGACTGGTCAGGGAACTATTGTGAAAATGGAAATCTAATAGAACCCTTATATTATGGAAAGATAGTAGTCAACAATTCTGTACCGTTTCTAATCAAGTTACTCATGAATATCAGCAATCTGCCTCTCTTCAGGCAGGAGTCGGAGTCCGATTTTGTTTTGATAGTTAGGCCAAATACATTTGTGACAATGAATTAGAGTGAACAGTCTTCAGTCTTTCAAAATAAGTGACTGCAGCATGAATATAGACTGGTGAAAGAAGGACGAGGGAGAATAATTCGATTATTTAAGAAAATAATAAAGATGTTTATGGATTAGATTTGGAAGGTTCCTTTTTTCCCATGAGATGAATCTTATATAAAATTTTCATTTTCACAATAGTTGCCCTTTAAACATCTCCGACAAATACATTACTCTGGGAAGAAATATACCAAACTTGTCCAAAAGGCCCCTTCGATACTCATATGTAGTGAATGAGTTACAAAACAATTGTCAAAATACTCACTAACAAATAACAATACAGACATTCCTTGCTCATAAGTCATTTTTCTATAAGCCAATCACAATGAGCCGGCCTTGGACTCATATAAACCTCAAAGTATTCATGACAGGTTGCAACCTGAGGAGGCAGCTTAGAAAAGCAGGAAGACACCACCATTAAAAATAATGTTTAGCTTTATGTCTTTCCTCAATATGTAATGTATAAAGTAGGGACTTTAAAACACATGATTAAAGTGGACCTGTCACCCAGACATAAAAAGCTGTATAATAAAAGTCCTTTTCAAATTAAACATGAAATCCAAATTCTTTTTTTTATTAAAAGCATTCATTGCTGTTAAAAATCTCAACTGTCAATCAAATATTGTCTGCCCCTTCTCTATGCCTTTCCATTCAGCACTTCCTAGATGTCACAGTTCTCTTCACCATTTAATTGTGTAGCCAGGGCAAGGGGATGGACACCAGGTCCCCCATTCTGGTGCACAAACAAGATTCTGAGATGATACAAGGCTTGCCTTGATAAAAGTGTTCGTATTGGCCTGGAGTGAGGCATTTCTGATTAACCCACAGCCTCTAATACTTTTACATGATTTGCATTTCCACTTTCGCATAAAACTCACCACTTAGATGAACATGAATATGCACCTGGTTTTGTATTGTTGCTCAAATAAGTTTAATGTAGAAGCCAGTATAATGTAGATGGGGCTCATTTATAAGGAACAGTGTGCAGTCCTATGCAAGCCATAGATGTTAAGATACCATTGTACAAAATTTATGATTTTCCCACATTTTTCATACCATGGTGATTGGTCGTTCAGTCGATCGGACAGGTTAAAAGATTTACATTGACTAATGATAATATCTCTGCATGTATTGACGATATAAATGGGTGACTCATTATTTGTCAGACATAATTTTAGTACGATTGCTGTCTGTCAATTAATGGCCTGAGCATTGTGTGATTTGTTTTTTACTACTTTATACACATATTATACACTCTCTCTCTCTCTAGTTTATTTCGGGAGACGTGCCAAAGGTCACATGTTGCACTTCATTTGGTCATTGACCTTAGTCAATAATCAACAGATGGTAATCCCATTCATAGCAATGTGGACCTACTCTACAATATGCAGCGGCAACGCTTATAATTCCATTCTAACAATTATTGCACTACAGTGTTTTTGACTGTCAAATAGAGTCAGTAGCATTTCTTTTGCCCAATAATGCAACCAACGTGTGTCCTGCTAGTAAGGTCCCTCCTGTGTGTGGGCTTTTCGTGTAAGAGGCACATATGATAACAGCCCACACCCTCTCATTCCAAGTTAAGTGAAAACAAACTGCTGTATACTTGCATTGACCTGTCACCCTCTGCAATGCTCACCAAAGGACCGGGTAAGAACTACATTCACGTGGCGGCATTTTTACCATCACTATTTATCCCAAGAAATGATGATACATACAGAACCTTTAACCAAACACAGCCTGCACCTTGCACCCAGCTAATGCAGAAAATACTTCTAAAACCAACCATAACTTTGTCTATTGTACATTTAGGGGCGTATTTCCTAAAACAAGAATTAATCTTATCTTTTCATGAAAACAAAGCCAACCAAAGTCACTCCCACGAATTGAAAGCCCCAACTTTATCGGATTATCCAGCGCAGATCATAAACAACTTCAGGGACATCTGCCATTAACTTCTTCAAAACCTCGACAGGTTTAAAATGGAGTATTTTCGGATTAGGATTTTTAGCAGCTTTGACCAGAAAAAAACCTTGACCAGAAAAAATTGAGGTTTAATAAATAGGCCCCTTAAACTAGGTGTGTTCCATGGCTGGATGGATAGATGTTTGGAAAAACAAAACAAGAATCAGTAGTGATGCAGGAAGATTTCAGTAAAGAGAACAAACACCATATGTGTTGTTACAATTACTAAAAATAAAGTAAATATGTATTGTGGAATCGTTTTTTGTTTCATTTTTGAAATGTAACATTTGTGCTACTGCTCATCCAATCTAGAGAAAGCGTACAAAGGATTATAATAATAACAAAGTAACCTATGCTTGGACTTTAGTGAAAGTACAATAGTTCAATCTTTCTAGCACAGTAGAGCTCCTCATCCTTTCCTGTGCCCAACAGGTTTGGCTTGGTTCTTAACTAGGGAGAGTAGTGTAACTTTAAGACATAGATTACCAATCACTGTGATATGATCTAATTTGCTGGTTTGCCTTTATATATTTATGTGGCTCTGTAATAAAATGTGCAAAGTTTGCTCCAGTTCTTATCACCTTTAGCAGGAGGTAGCATTTTCTGGTCACTCATTTAAAAGCAAAACGTACCTATAGGTTATTGCACCTGGGCAAACGTTGCGCTTTTTATTACATAAAGGGACTAGAGTCTAAAGTTGGGCACATATATTCATATTCACTTGCTAGGTGAGGATTCAATACAAGAAGCTTGTCAAATAGCACTAAAATGTTTTTTTGGCCCCTAGGCCAACAATAAAGTGACATTAGGGGCCCCTGCTTGTCAGGAGAGCACCACAATCACCTGCTGATGAGTTATTTGGCTGATGGGATTATCTAGCTAGACCTCATAATATTTGGTTGAAGCACAAAAAAACAAAGAGGATTTGGTTGCATTATTATTGCATTGTTCAGATGGCAACCTGAACATGAATGGCTAATACTTATTCAGAAAACAATGTTGGCCAAAGCAGAGCACCTAAACACCTATAGAATCCTCATTCGGCTTAACCCTTTAAAAGAACTGTTCAGTGTGAAAATAAAAACTGTGTAAATAGATAGGCTGTGCAAAATAAAAAAATGTTTCTAATATGGTTAGTTAGACAAACATGTAATGTATAAAGGCTAGAGTGACTGGATGTGTAACTTAATAGCCAGAACACTACATCCTGCTTTTCAGCTCTATAACTCTGAGTTAGTCAGCGACTTGAAGGGGGGCCACATGGTACATTTCTGTTCAGTGAGTTTGTAATTGATCCTCAGCATTCAGCTCAGATTCAAAAGCAACAGTTATGACCCATATGCCCCCTCCTCAAGTCTGTGATTGGTTACTGCCTGGTAACCAATCAATGGAAACCAAGAGAGCTGAAAATCAGGAAGTAGTGTTCTGGCTATTTTGTTAGACATCCAGTCACTCCAGCCTTTATACATTACATTTTTGGCTAACTAACTATATTAGAAACACATTTTATTTTGCACAGCCTATTTACCCAGTTTTTATTTTTACACAACTCCTTTATAAGAAAGTTGGGAAGTATGAAAAAAGACCATCTTGAAAACAAGGATGCCATTTCTTGGCTCTGAGCCCCCAAGTCACCATATATACACATTTGACTTGCAAACCACCATTCTATCAGCCCTTACTGGACCCCGTCGTGATAGGACAGTTTTCTTAAATATTTCATAAAAAACATCTAGACATCACGATGACCACATCATTCTCTTCCTTATACACACTGTGTATACAGTAAGTGTTGCAGGAATGTATTCAAATAATGTATGTCCCATAAAACACTATTATACATTTAAAGTTATTTGCAAATGTAACTACAAATAAAGAGTTCCTCTCTGTCCCAGTCTATGTTCTGCCCTGCTGGTCCTTGTCTACATGTACCACAATGAAACGACATAGCAGTGACCAGTACATGTGGTATTTGACTAGCAGGGTGCTAACAAGAAGAACCTCAGTGATGAAAATGCCCTTAATTGCCTTTAATCTATCATCAGCACAAGCATGTTTCTTTTCACTGTGTGGAACACGCTTGTGGTCGCCTTATTGGCTGTTTGCGGTCAACAATGACATGTGGGATAATATTGTGGCATGTGCATCACCATTGATTCCAAGACTTTGCTGAATGCTGTGACCCCATATAAATCTTAAAAGAACAATTCAGTGTAAAAATAATTACTGGGTAAATAGATAGTCTGTGCAAAATAAACAATGTTTCTAATATAGTTAGCCAAAAAAGTAATCTATATAGGCAGGAGTGAGCGGACAACAGAACAGAACCCAACTTCCTGCTTTTCAGCTCTTTAACTCTGAGTTAGTAAGCGACTTTAAGGGGGGGGGGGCACAGGGCACATAACTATTCAGTGAATTTGCAATTGATCCTTAGCATTCAAGTCAGATTCAAAAGAAACAGTTATGACCCATGTGGCACCCCCCCCTCAAGTCACTAATTGGTTACTGTCTGGTAACCAATCAGTGGAAACCAAGAGAGCTGCAAAGCAGGAAGTAGTGTTCTGGCTATTATGTTAGACATCCAGTCACTCCAGCCTTTATACACTACATTTTTGCCTAACTAACATTTCTTATTTTGCACAGCCTATTTACCCAGTTTTTATTTTTATATAGAACTATTCCTTTAAGTGCAGTGCACTAAACACATTCCAGGCCCAGGGCAAAAGAGGACTGTGTGGATTCCAAATCAAGTGATGTCAGCCCTTTAATTAGAATATGTACTCTTTCATGGGATGATCTGGATGTTGCCACGGTGGCAGTAGGAAGTAGGTGCACTGTGCCTTATTCATTACAATTATAGTGGCCTGAGTCACTACAACAGTAAACAGTAGCGATCCTAGAGGGGGGCGGGCCCTGGTGCATGAGGCGCAGCCGGGCCCCGTCCCCCTCCGTACGGCCGCATTTGTATGTGGCGCACGGACTGCCGGGGGGCCCTGAGGGGGTGCAGGCCCTGGCCCGCTCGCACCCCCCCCTGCTCCCCCGGTAGTTCCGCCACTGACAGTAAAGCTGGCCATAGGTGCAAAGATAAGTTTGCACAAAAAAACGTTCATACTTTTTTCAGACCGTGAGAATTGTCCCAACATTTTTCGAACCATGGTAATCGGTTGTTTAGTCGATCAGACAGGTTAGAAGATTTCTGACGGCCAACAATATCTCTGCATGTAGTGCCTTTCTGACAATATCAATGGGTAACTATCACTGCTATCTGTCAGACAGTTGCAGTTTGGCAGATTGTGCCGTATGATTGATTGTACGATACATGGCTAATATCTGCACATCTATGGCCAGCTTAAGAGAGTAGAACTTTGCAAGCAGAAAAGTATACAGTGTGTAAAATGAAGGGTAATGGCACATGTTACGTTTTGTCTCCCAAGTTTAATCTGTTCCATCTCTATTCAACGTTCATGCATATGTTTCATGAACCATTTCTCCAGAACTGGCAATAAAAATGAGAAACAGACCCATAAGGACTGTGTGCTTGTCAGGAAACTGTGCGCTGCCGAGCAGTCAAACATGTTACACAACACCTGCTGTTTGTGCTGCATACACCTACAAGTCAAGCGTTTAATCAGTTACGGAAATAGGTGACATGGATAAAGTGGTGACATGGACAAAGTGGTGACATGGACAAAGTGGTGACATGGACAAAGTGGTGACATAAATCTTGTGAGTAAAAAGGAAGAACTCACACAAGGGCTGCAGAGACTCTAATTAAAGAACAAATCACTTAGATTGTAAGCTCTTTGTATTTAGTACTGGATTGACCTGCTTGTTCTGCTGAACAGTGTTGTGTAAGGGCAAGGGCAGTGGTGTAAGGGCAGTGGTGTAAGGGCAGTGGTGTAAGGGCAGTGGTGTAAGGGCAGTGGTGTAAGGGCAGTGGTGTAAGGGCAGTGGTGTAAGGGCAGTGGTGTAAGGGCAGTGGTGTAAGGGCAGTGGTGTAAGGGCAGTGGTGTAAGGGCAGTGGACAGTGTTATAAGGGCAGTGGTATTAGGGCAGTGGTATTAGGGCAGTGGTATTAGGGCAGTGGTATTAGGGCAGTGGTATTAGGGCAGTGGTATTAGGGCAGTGGTATTAGGGCAGTGGTATTAGGGCAGTGGTATTAGGGCAGTGGTGTCCTATGTGCCCAGTAAAAGAAGGGGATGCTTAAGAAAGATAAAGATGTTGGGGTCGTGCCCAATAGAGCAGGTACGTGATTAGGGGTGTCTAATACATTGGTTTAATTCTCCCTTAACAGTGGTATTAACGACAATACAACAGAAGAAATTAATGTAAAAAAATAAGTTCATTCAAAAAGAAAGCAATCCAGATAGGCAGTAGTAAATCAATCCAATATCAAGAGGGAGATAAGGGCATCAGGAGGAAAAGCCTTCTAAACCTAAACAGCCACAGCTTAAAAGAGGGTGAAGTGAGACATATCATATCACATTCAAATACAGAGAGAATGAGTCCCAGCAGGAAGCACCTTATGGCGGTAAGAGAACATTAGAATTTGGCAAAGCAGAAAGATGGAAAAGGGAAATGCCACCCAGAATATATAGGTGGAAAGATGACAAATGGACTGAACTTCCTCCCAGCAGATTTGGTGAGGACAAATACTGTAACTTCATTCAACCTCTGGAGGGGTTAACCCTAATATCTGATGTGTATGTGGCTGAGACTCGGATTAAAGGGGAGTTCCATGTTAGGGCAGAGACACGCACTGCTATTTTGGGAGATTAGTCGCCCAGCGAAAAATTGCTTCTTCTTCAGGCGACTAATCTACCTGAACTGCCTTCCTGTTGGCTACAATGTAAATCACCGGCGGGATGACACTAGGAATGCTACGTTTTACGAAGTCGCCCAAAGTTGCCTTATGGCAGGGGCACACAAAGCTACTGGGGGATGGTGCTAAGAGCGCTTCGTTTAGGAAGTTTCCTCATGAGGCAACTTTGGGCGACTTCGGAAAACAAATCGCTCCGAGTGCCATCCTGCGGGCGATTTAGATGCTAGCCAGCGGGGAGGCAGTTTGGTGAGATTAGTCGTGCGAAGAAGAAGTGACTTGTCGCTGGGCGACTAATCTCCCGAAATAGCAGCGTGTGTCTCTGCCCTTACTGGGAGGGAAGTGCAATAACAAGAACACTGATATCCACAGACAGAAGGGAGATATGAGCAGCATAAGGCCCTTTGTCCCCCAGCTATTGTTCTACTACTCCGGCCAGTAACCCTGCCAGCTGGGGGGGGACTGTAACAGCTGCAACCAGTAGCTTCCAGTTCCACACAGAAATAACAATAGCACATGAGGCTGGAGCTGGGAGCAAGAAGATGAACAGTACAGTAACCTATAGCAGTCGCTCAACTACAACTCCCACCAAGCTCTCCGCAACATTCCCAGGTGGGAGTGGTTAAATGAGAGTAAGAGCTGTGACAAATGACATGTCTCTATATCCGGCTGTTTATTACCTTAAGTGAGCCTTCTCCTCCTTGGTCACAGCAGCATGTCCGTGTCCCAGCAGACAGAAGGCCACCACCAGCCACATGTCACCCCAGCGCCGGGCCTCTACTGCTGGGCAGCCCATACCAAGCACGGGAGGACTGAGGAAGCCTCCTACACACGCCGGGCCCGAGGTAAATACATCCTACAAAGGCCGAATAGGAAAGCGATGCCAAGGCCTGGCAACTCCTCTCTGCCAACTCCTCTACCGAGCCAGCAGCTGATAACCCCCGGGACTGCTCAGTAGGCAGAGACCACAGCTGCCACTAAGCTTGTTCCGGCTTTCTGCAACAGGATGACGCGCTGGCATGGACACGCATTAGCCAATCAGTGCTGCACCCCGTGCGTGATGTAAAACAAGTGACGTGTACCGGAGATCCGGGGGGCGGGGCTAGGTTTAGGCTGGGAATTGTAGCTGGTTATGGGATCTGATTTTCTTCTCCTCTGTGTTTGTGTTCTTCGCATTGTTTTTCCCCAGAAATGGTCCGCGTCGTTACAAAATAACTTCTGTGGTTCAGACTCTATGGAGATGATTGAAAGTTCCATTCACACCTGCCTATGCAGCATCTCCTTGCGCCTATTAATGTGACATTTTATGGGGCTCATTGATCAACACTGGGCAAATTTGCCCATAAGCAGTTACCTATAGCAACCAATCAGTGATTGGCTTTTTAAAGCCAGCTGCAAGTAGAACAATGAATGCAGCAACCTGATTGGTTGCCATGGGTTACTGCCCATGGGCAAATTTGCCCAGTGTTGATAAATGACCCTCATTGTGTTCCCTATAACAGCCTGTAGTCTTCTGGGTGACGTCGTACTAGATTAGGGTTTCCTACACTGTGGGGATGAGTTCATTTCAAACAGATTCTACAGGAGTCAACTTGTTTTGCCCCCACAGTCACAGCCCAGTCACCTTGTAATGTGCATCCAAGATAATGAAAACAGGTTGCACTGAACAGAGCTGGGAGTGTGATCAGGGGTCTCCAAAGCTTGACTAAATAGTGCTGTGTTGGTGCCTTGGGACAATTAGGTTAGGAATTGGGTTCAGGGTCAATGTACTCTCCTACATACCCCTAAAAGCACAGAATGCCATGTAGGTTCATTTTTGGGTGGACAGTTATTTGGTGTCATATATGCTAATTTAACAATGATTTCATGTATCTGTAACTTATTATGAGCTAAAAGGACCCCAAACAAAGACTGCCCCCCCCCCAGTAGGGTTGCCACCTGGCCAGTATTTTACCGGCCTGATTGACCCCAATGTTATTAATAGGGGAAAAAATTGAAATATATAGGAAGGCCGGTATTTTTTTCCAGAAAAGGTGGCAACCCTACCCCCAAGGGGCAGTGTCATAACTAGAGTGCGCTAGGCCTCCCTGCAAAAAAATCTTCAGGGGGGGTGCACTCCAATCCCCATCCTCCCGCCCACTTTTCACCTTGTGCCCTCCCTTCCGTGCCGCAGGTAAGAGAGCGACTGGAGAGGGGGGTTTTCCTGTAGACTATAGAATAGTGATCCTAACCATTTGATCATGAGCAACATGTTGCTCCCAACCCCTTGCATGTTGCTCCCAGTGGCCTCAAAGCAGGTGCTTATTTTTTAATTCCTGGCTTGGAGGCAAAGTCAAACAGAGCCTCCTTGAGACTGCCAGTCCACATAGTGCTTCCTGAATAGCCAATAACAGCCCTTATTTTTCCCCACAGAAACCCTTTTCATGCTTGTGTTGCTCCCCAACTCTTTTTACAATTGAATGTGACTCATGGGTAAAAAAGGTTGGGGACCCCTGCTATAGAGAAAGCAGACTTCACAGTCTGGGGCCCCCTGTCCTGCAGCCCCCCTGTGATTGTGGGGTCTGCTTTCTCTATAGTTACACCACTGCCAAGGGGGCTCAAAGCAACCTGACACATTCAGCTAGAAGAGCAATAGTGTGGTAGGGTGCTAATGTTTGAGATCAGGCCTGACTTACAGTCATAAGGGTAACCCTGGACTATTATTCCCAGGAGAGGAGGAGAAGCCAGTGTTGGAGTGGAGGGTTCAAGGTCCACCGGGGCTTCCAATGTAATTATCCTACTGCACACCTGTAGTTCACCAATCCTGCAAGCTGGTGGTGCGTTCCTTCCGTTGACCCGGGTCGGGTCCCTTAGCAACCAATGTGTAAAAGAAACGGATCCGCACACACACCGATTAGTGCAGTCGGGGATTATCCCCTTTTATTCAGCCACCAAACATCAACGTTTCGGGGGGGAACACCCACCCTTCATCAGGATACAATTATTTGTGCAGTCACCCATTTAAACCCAACTTCCCACGCCTTCTTTTCCCATCATGCAATTTGCCATAAAAATTAACCCTTATGTGGGATACAGGAAATTCGACCTATATGTTACATACAATAAAGCAATCAATTTGGTACGACAGTCCACAAAATGATCTTTTTCTTTCTCAAAGTGCCCATGTGCAATAATTATTATAAAATATGGTATCAAAACATTATTTTAAACAACTTTTTCTAAAAAACCACATACATTAAACACCATATTGCAAAAATCCATGTGTTGTATTATAATACCTTACTGCCCTTGGGATTTTCTAATAACCCTTAATATTATATGTGATCATTCAGCAGTTCTTATCCGGGGCTTCCGACACAGAGACCCCCCTGCCCCAGCTACAAACCCCCTTCAGGCCTCCGCCCTGGCCGCATCCCCCTTCCGTGCCCCACATGTACCCGTTTCTCAATCAAGGGTGGGAAGATCAGGGGGCACTGGTGTGGGTCTGGTTCGGTGTGGCCTGCCGGGTTTTTGCCCGATGTCTTGCTAGCCCAGTCTGACCCAGGGTGAAGCTGGGGTGGGGCTCAAATGGGGCGGGGTACAGCCCTTGGCTGAAATCAGTATTGATTTCACACAGTGCCACATACTTTTGGCCATGTGCTGTAAAAGGAATGTTTACATTTCATTCAGTGGAAATTATTCACAGGCATTCATATTTTTATTACATTCAAGACAGTTTTTGGCAGAATTGCTTTATTGTGCAGATGCTGTAGCACAAAGTGATTGATTTTGCTGATCAAACTCAAACTGGTTGGCCAATATGGATAACTGGCACAAGTCACAACATGATTTGTGCTAAGCCTTCAAATGACATGACCAAGTGGCCCTAAGTCATACCAGTGCAATTTGGTCCAGTCGCACTAATATTTAGGCCATTAATATATATATGCCAACTAGTTGTATATCCTACATCTCTTCCCCGGCAATCCATAAAACTCAGCAGGCCCTGTTTTGGGAGCATTTTGGCCACACCCCTGGCCAGTCCCCTGTTTGCACTTCAAGCTTTGCAAAACTGACACTATCTGAGGTAATTTTGGGGGCTAAATCTCTCAACCTACTAGTATTGGATCCATGTCTAATACTGTCTAGTAGGATAGTTCAGCCTGAAACAATGGAAGCACTCTGCATCTCCTTGTCATTCTCCTCATTTTTTTTACCTTTCAACTGAAGATACTGTATGTATTTATACATAGCAATGTGGAATATATGCAACACTATTTGATCTCCAATTTCTTTTCAGTCTTATCATTATCCCCACAGGGTTCTCTCTTTCTCAGCCTCTTTTTGGATACATTATGTTTTTGTTTTTTTTAAATTTTGTTTTTCCGTTGTAATAGTAATCTTGAAATAACATGTTTACTTTTTAAATTTATTTCTATTCAGTGTATTAGAATATTTTTTGATCTCCTCTTTTTACCTAATTGTACATGAAATTTTCTGTGGAAAACAATAAATATGAGAACAGACCATTTCTGTTACAGGTACAGCATGTGCTGCTGGTATGTCATAGTTTGTGACCATTTTCACTAAAAGGTAATTCATTTTATTTTAAAATGTAAAGACTACTGATTGACAGAAATTTCACAGGGTTACCAGCCCCTAATTTGCATATTCAGTTTTGATCAAAAGCTAAAAAAGAAATTGTAAAATAATGTCGCCTTCAGTTGTCCATTGCACACCTCCAAACTCTTCTGCTTTTTGTGGTTATGCTTTTTAGCTTCCATCCTGGGGTCTCAGATGTCTCCTTCAATGTTCTGTTTTTTTTGCCTGCCTGTTACATTCTGGGGAGATCAGAATATGATAACACTTTCTGTACTATATAAAGCACAGGCCAGCCGTCTTGATAAAAAAACAAGGATTGCTCAGTGAGTATTATTGATTATAAGGACCTATGAAGGTGTAGCTGAACTATATTAAAAAATTAAAAGAAATAGATACATCTTAAGGTATAGCAAACTACTATCTCAGCTGATTGCTGTCTGATCCCTAGTTGGAAAAGGCAGGAAACCTAGGGCTGTGGCACAATGTTTACCATCCCTACTTCTGCCTTTGAAAAGTTATTTAACCTATAAAACCACAAACTCCAAGTACCCAAGAAACAGAGAAAGTGAATAGGCATTCATCTTAAGACTCAGAAACCACAATATGGATTGTAGAGCAGGCACTCAAAGAGCATGTATCCAGCCAGACTAGATGTTTATTGAAGTACAAGAAACAGTCACATTTTGTGTTCTCACAACACTTAGAGGGGTTATTTATTAAAACCAGATTTAAGCCCATCCACAATTTTAATTTATTTATCATTAAAATACGTAAAAAAAGTTGGGTCAGGAAAAAACTTTTCAGACTTTACTCCAGAATGGCTCGATTTTTTTGGGTTATTGTCCAAAACACACTTTGAAATCTACAAAGACATTTATGCAGAGGGAGAAGAACAATATTCTGGAATGGCCGCCACAGTCCCTCGACTTGAATATCATCGAAAAATCTATGGGATGATTTGCTTCAGAAACACAACTATAGTTTATATAAAAAAGCAACTGTGTAGCCATGGAGGCAGCCATTCAGTAGATAACAGATAAGTTCTGAAAAACTTCTTACTTATTGTTATCTGCTGTGTATACTGTGCCATTTCTCATTTTTCAGCTTTGAGTGTCTGCCCCCATGGCTAAACAGCAGCTTGTTTATATAAACTATACTTAAGTTCCTAAAGCAAACACATCAGTTTCACCAGTGCAGTACAAAAGTACATTATATTACCTTTACTTTAAGACATTTTCATTTTTTGGTGTTACTGTTCCATTAACACGTTTATCATATCATAACATATTCTGCAGTGCTGTACAATAAATGGATATATATTAGATTACATACAAAAATAACTAATCATTGATACAAGATGCAAAACATGCCCAGTACAAAAGAGCTTACAATCTAAAAGAGTTAAAAATATTGTGCATTCAGTTGTTAATGCCAATGTGTTACCTCAATGTGTGAGTAATGGTATGTGTGCATTACTATTTCTAGTTCTGAAAGGGGGAAAGCAGGACAATCTGGGAGTGTAATGACTAAGTGTTTTTGCTGTCAGGGGGTGACTGGGAGCCTAGTGTTGAGAGGTAGTTACTATTTTAAACAGGGTTGGCGGTTTTATAGCCAAATTGCGCAACTTTTAAAACTTTGGGCTAGTTTTGGGAGTTGCAACAGGTTTGGACTTTCAAAACCCACCCAGTTTTTTTTATGCAAATTAAACCCGTACTGCAGGAACTGGACTCTGGAGAGAATCTGAGATATTAGGTAGAGCGTGGCAGAGACAGAAGTACTGTGGACATATCCTCAGCGCCGGATTTCATTGATGGCCGCCCCTAGGCCGCGCAGTCCGACCAGGCGGCCGTACGGTCCTAGCGCCCACCTACACCTCCTCTTCCCAGCGCGCCGGCAAAAAAACGCCGGCGCAGCTGCTGTAATTGAATGGGGACGCACACATCCCCATAATGCGGCTGGGCGGCATGTCGCCCCTATTTTTTTGCCGCCCTAGGCCCAGGCCTATGTGGCCTTGCCGCAAATCCAGGCCTGCATATCCTGAGGTGATGGAAAGAGTCCACTGACTCATGGGCTGTTCATTGTTTGGCTGAGGGTGGGGGCAATAATATACAATGTGAGAGCTGCTGTAGCTTCTCCTGTAGTAAGGGACAGATATGGGGAGCAGCCATAGGGGATTCTTTTAGGATTTACTGTGTATTGATGCTGCCCCCATCCCCATGTTAAAAGTCTACAGGGTTTGATAGATGCACTGCTTTATGTATATGTACAACTATAGTGGGATACATGTGTTTATTTCTATGCACATACAGTCATATGAAAAAGTTTGGGAACCCCTGTCAGCCTGCATAATAATTTACCACACTTTCAATAAAAAAGATAACAGTGGTATGTCTTTCATTTCCCAGGAACATCTGAGTACTGGGGTGTTTTCTAAACAAAGATTTTAGTGAAGCAGTATTCAGTTGTATGAAATGAAATCAAATGTAAAAAACTGGCTGTGCAAAAAATTGGGTACCCTTGTAATTGTGCTAGTTTGAATGCATGTAACGGCTTAATAATGATTACTGGCAACACCAAATTGGTTGGATTAGCTAATTAAGCCTTGAACTTCATATGCAGGTGTGTCCAATCACAGAAAAGGTATTTAAGGTGCACAATTGCAAGTTGTGCTTCTGTTTGACTCTCCTCTGAAGAGTGACAGCATGGGATCCTCAAAGCAACTCTAAAAAGATATGAAAACAAAGATTGTTCAGTATTGTGGTTTAGGGGAAGGCTACAAAAAGCTATCTCAGAGGTTTAAACTGTCAGTTTCAACTGTAAGGAATGTAATCAGGAAATGGAAGGCCACAGGCACAGTTGCTGTAAAACCCAGGTCTGGGAGGCCAAGAAAAATACAGGAGAGGCATATGCGGAGGATTGTGAGAATGGTTACAGACAAACCAAAGATTACCTCCAAAGACCTGCAAGAACATTTTGCTGCAAATGATGTATCTGTACATCTTTCTACAATTCAGCACAATTTGCACAAAGAACATCTGTATGGCATGGTGATGAGAAAGAAGCCCTTTCTGCACTCATGCCACAAACAGAGTCGCTTGTTTTATGCAAAAGATGGATATTCCAACAAGACAATGACCCTAAACACACTTTGAAATCTACAAAGACATTTATGCAGAAAGAGAAGTACAATATTCTGGAATGGCCGTCACAGTCCCCCAACTTGAATATTATCGAAAAATCTATGGGATGATTTGAAGCAGCCTGTCCATGTTGGGCAGTCATCAAATTTAACTGAACTGGAGAGATTTTGTATGGACAATGGTCAAAAATACCATCATCCAGAATCCAGACACTCATTAAAGGCTATAGGAGGCGTCTAGAGGCTGTTACATTTGCAAAAGGAGACTCAACTAAGTATTGATGTAATATCTCTGTTGGGGTGCCCAAATTTATGCACCCGTCTAATTTTGTTATGATGCCTATTGCATATTTTCTGTTAATCCAATAAACGTTATGTCACTGTTTCCATACGGCATGTTATATATTAAAAAGAAGCTGCTACTTTGAAAGCTCAGCCAATGATAAACAAAATTCCAAAGAATTAAGAGGGGTTTCCAAACGTTTTCATATGACTGTACCTGTCTGCTTTTATAGGCTGGGATTGTGATGATTTCTCCTAGTGCATTTATTTTGCTTAATTTTATTTAGATTTTTCAGTGTACAAATTGGGCTTTTTTTGGGCTACTTTTAAAATGGCTTTTGGCTACTTTTTGATTAGTTTTTTGATAGTCTTTGGCTGGTTTTGAAATGTAAACCTTGGCAAAACCCTGATTTTAAGGGTCAGGGCACACAGGCAGAGTCAGGGAGATTAGTTGCCTGGCAACTAATCTCTCTTCTTTGGGGCGACTAATCTCTGAACTGCCTTCTCGCCGGCTAAGATGTAAATTGACAGAGGGATGGCACTCGACGCGATTCGTTTTCCGAGGAAACTTGGGCGACTTCGGAAAACGAATCGTGCCGAGTGCCATCCCTCCGGTGGTTTACATTTTAGCCGGTGGGAAGGCAGTTTGGGGAGATAAGAAGATTTGGAGATTTATTGTCGGGCGTCTAATCTCCCCGAATCTGACTGTGTGCCCTGACCCTAAAGCTGGCCATAGACGCAACGATCCGATCGTCGGAGTCCCGACATTTTTCGTCCAGCGGAGATCGGTCATTTGGTCGATCGGACAGGTTAGAAAATTTCTGTCGCCTGCCGATAATATCTCTGCATGTATTGCCGATTGTACGATTTTCAGAGGGAGACTGTCACTAACTTTATCAGACATAACTATCATACGATTGCTGTCAAAACATTGGCTGATCTATTCTTTTACTACTTTATTTTATCGGAATGTTAAAGCTGGCCATAGGAATCGAGGATTCGTACGATATTCGGACCGTGTGTGGAGTCCCGACATTTTTCGTCCGGTGGAGATCGGTCGTTTGGTCGATCGGACAGGTTAGAAAATTTCTGACGGCTGCCGATAATATCTCTGCAAGTATTGCCAATCGTTCGATTTTCAGAGGGAGACTGTCACTAGCTTTAACTATCGTACGATTGCTGAACATCGGCTGATCTGTTCTTACAACCTTATATTTGATCTGAATGGTAAGACTTTGATCTTTATGGTTAGTGGCAGATAGGTAGATGGGGAAGTCCGATCGTACATTGATTCGTACGATCGGATCTCTGCGTTTATGGCCAGCTTTAGACTTTGATCTGAATGGTTAGTGGAGATGGGAAAGTCCGATCGTACGTTGATTCGTATAATCAGATCTTTGCGTCTGTGGCCAGCTTAAACACCGCATGGAGTTGTACAGCGCTGCTGCCTCATATGTAGGAATGCTCCAGTCTGAACATATCATTATCATCATCATTTATTTATATAGCGCTGTCAAGATACGCAGTGCTTACATATCCCTCTCACTAATTATAAGAATAAAAATGCTAGTTTGAATTGACGAAGCCCCCCCCCCTTTTAATCAACGTCCCTGCTCCCCCCAAGTAACCTAACATCCCTCATCACTCCATTTAGCCATTCCTCCCAAATATCTGCCTCTCTCCTGTAATTTTCATCCTTCTACCGTTTCCCTTTCCGCCTCTCTGTCTCTCAAGCAGCTTCTGCCTGCCTCCTTCGGCTCTCCCCTCCTTCCCTTTCACCCCCTCCCTCACACGGCGCAGTCCCTTCCCAAGCTCCATTGCGGACGCTGTTAGGCCTGCGCCATATTGGGCAGCCCGAGCACAGGAGTAGAATACACAGCATCTCTATCGCAAGCATCGGGCGCTCGGAGCAGGCCGGGCACAGGGTACGGCGAGACGGTGAGTGCGGCCATTGGCTGCTATGAGCTGTGTGTGTCGGGAGCCGCGGCTGTACCTGCTCTCTGATACACTTACTGTACGGCAGGAACAGCACAATGGGGGACGCGCACAGCAACAATCATTGTCTGTAATTGTGTAACATTGTTGTTGCCCTTTAACCGACTAGTAAGGACTCGGTTACATCGGCACCACCTTGTACAAGCAGGTGAAACAGCAACAATGAATGTGGGCTACGGGGCTCCAGCAGCTGTGCATTGGACTGTACCACCAGTGGGGGGGGGGGGGAAATATACAACAACAACATCGTTTTGGTATCAGAGCTGGAGGATTGTACAAATCCAGGTGCAAAGGCATTATCTGAATAATGTGAGGCGCCAGTGTGTAACCTACACTCACGTACACTCATGTCTGGGATCATTTAATGACCCAACTGTGCAAAGTGACATTTAGGGCACAAATCAGCATGTTTTTTCCTCCCCCACAGTGTAGCATGTTTCTTCTTAATCCCAGTGTAATTGTGTCAGGGTGCATTGACTTTTGGTTGAATCGTGTGCAATGCATTGACATGTAACTGTACTTTACATACGCTGTATACTGCATGTCTGTACTCTGACCGCAGTGGGAACCCTGGAGTTGCTGCAGCATTTGAGGTGCTACAAGGTGTCTCAGCATTGTGCACAATTTGTCTGGAACAGTAACCGTATACGATACTTTAATATATAGCGTCAGTTCTGCAATTGTTGTCGTTAGGGTTCCCGCCTGGCCGGTTAGAATGATGGTTGAACCCAATGTTATATATATGTATGTGTATGTATATATATATGTATGTGTATATATATATATATAATATATATATATATATATATATATATATATATATATATATATATATATATAATATGTCCTGTATCTGGAGGGCTTGCTCTGCATTGAATCCATTCTTTGCTTTAGAAACGTATGTAATTTTTTATATGCGAGTAGGCTACTGGGTAACGCCAGCTGGAGAGCCAAAGGCTGGAACATTCACGAGTGATGTAGGACATTATTCAAACAGGTGCAAATTGCTACCAGTTTAATATTCCATAAATAAACAATTATATAAACAGGCCAGGTAATGAGAGCTGTTGATTGGCTGTTATGGACTACCAGAAATGGAACAAACCTTCCATTCCCCATATATATTCTAATGAGCCTATTGATACAACCCCCAGTGTTGGTTGGCATTACCACCAGGTCCAGATTTCCCCAGTGTCCATCGGAGCAGTTGTTCATCAGAAGAGGCAGAATGGAGATGTAAGTGCAGGAGCACTTGAGCGCCTTATGAATTGCATCAGCATGCATTTTCTGTTGAGTCCATTTTTGAGCTTCCAAGGTGTGTTAATAAATGACCTCTTGTATATTTAGGCCAATGAAGCTAAAATGCAGTATGCGCCTTCTGTATTACAGCATTAGTTTGAGTTGTTTTAAATAATCACAAATGTAAACTTATTTTTGTCAACTTTTAGAAATGGCGCAAGCAGTGCAGACCAACGGTGCCCAGCCGCTGAGCAAGACATGGGAGCTCAGTCTGTATGAGCTGCAGAGGACACCACAGGTAAATCAGCACTGACTGTGTTCTGCTTGTTTAGAACTTCATTAGCTCTCCCTAATGTGCCTGTTGTGTGCCTTTATGAATAGGAAGCAATAACCGACGGGCTGGAAATTGTGGTATCCCCTCGAAGTCTGCACAGTGAACTTATGTGTCCCATTTGCTTGGACATGCTGAAGAACACAATGACAACGAAAGAGTGCTTGCATCGATTTTGTGCTGACTGCATCATAACAGCCCTCAGAAGTGGGTAAGTCAAGGACTGCAGGATATTTTGGTTTGGTTTTCAGCAAATCCAAGGAAATAACCTCTGACATACATTTGCTGATTAGCAGAGGAGGTCCAATGATTCAGGGTCACTCCTCTGTTACTCAAACAGCCCCATATGCCATAACCCTAATGGAAGAAATACAGTAACAGTCATTTCCCTTTGGATTGAGTGAAGAAGATGCATCAGTAAAGTCTAATCCATCTGTAACTTCATTCAATGCTGCAGCAAATGACATTACATAAAGCCAGGCAATAAATGTCACAAGATGACTATAGCATCTCGGCAGAGCCACTTTATTGTTAAACCCAATCTAATTATGAGTTATATATAGCAAATATGCTATTATGTTGCTTTGTTATTATGCAAATAAATATAACATTTACCTGTTTCCTGTATTGTGATTCCATCATCAACTTTGTCTATACCACTTACCTCTGGATAAATAAGCCCTTGTTTGTTTTATTATGAAAGTAAAATATACATTTTTTTAAAATGTGTTGTTTCTTTCTTTTTTTTTCCCACAGAAACAAAGAGTGCCCTACTTGTAGGAAGAAGCTAGTTTCCAAAAGATCACTACGGCCAGATCCGAACTTTGATGCTCTAATAAGCAAAATCTATCCAAGTCGGGACGAGTATGAAGCTCACCAGGAGAGAGTTTTAGCCAGGATTAATAAGCATAACAACCAGCAGGCTCTCAGTCACAGTATTGAGGAAGGATTGAAGATACAAGCCTTGAACAGGTAAAAAGCATGTGGGCTGATAGAGAGTGTGCAGCCAAAGAGAGTGCATTGCAGGAATAGGCCAAAGGACCAACCGATTGGATCACCAATGTTTAAAGTGTTCTATTTGGGTCTTTGTCTCAACCCTACACACAACTTCTGCAGTATGGGGAGATGCATTGTCAGAAAACTTGATCCGTGCAGCAATAAGTTTCCCATATTCTCTGCATGTTAGTGCCCAGCACAGATAAGGTGGTCTTTAGGGTGAAGATACACTGTTAATAGTAGCAGCTACTGGTCACTTATCACAAAAGTGATAATTGGCTTTGCTAAGACCCCGCGTGTGTTTTAGCAGAGGCAATTCTCAGTATTGTCTGTGGCAGGGTATTTTTGTAGCTGCTACTAGTAGCTTAGGAGCTACTAGTAGCAACTACCTGTCGTGGCTAAAAAATGGCCAAAAAATACCGTGCCTTAAACAATACTGAAACTTGCCTCTGCTAAAAGCACACAGTGTCTTAGCAAAGCCAATTATCATTTTTTTGTAGCCATGTCTATTAGCTGCTACTAGTAGCTGTGTGTGCCTTCACCCTTAAATGGATATGGTTCGATTCCAACCCACTGTGTGTTATCAATGGCCAGGATCACTTGTTCGATAAGCAGAATGATTGGCCTTTTTCAGATGGGTTCGACCGAATCCTTCTGCCTGGCCGAACCGAATCCTAATTTGCATGTGCAAATTAGGGGTGGGAAGGGAAATCGCATGACTTTTTATCACAAAACAAGGAAGTAAAAAATGTTTTCCCCTTCCCACCCGAATTAGGATTCGGATTTGGTTCGGTATTCGGCCGAATCTTTCGTGAAGGATTCAGGGGTTCGGTTGAATCCAAAATAGTGGATTCGGTGCATCCCTGCTTCATTCCAATGATCAGCTAACATGTAACCTCACTGAAAATGAGCAGCCAGGGCCCTGGTAATTGACTTCTTTTTTTTTTTTTTTTCACAGGTTACCAAGAGGTAAAAAGCAACAGGTAGAAAACGGGAGTGGAGCTGAAGACAATGCGGACAGTTCCCATTGCAGTAACGCTTCTGTTCATAGTAACCAGGAAGCAGGGCCCAGTAACAAGAGAACCAAAACATCAGATGATTCAGGGCTAGAGCTGGACACAAACAATGAGACTGCATCCATGGATTCTGTTTTGGATGGAGCAAGTGAGATTGAGTTGGTCTTCAGACCTCACCCAACACTGATGGAAAAAGATGACAGTGCACAGACTCGGTAAGTGTGTTTATGTTAATCTAAAAGCCAAATGACTTGTGAAATGTCCACTATTTATAAATAGGCCTTTAAGTAATGATCACTGTTGATGAATTGAGCTTATAAAATCGATTTTGCATTCTATTTATACTACATGCAAAATGGGTGAACTTGAATTAGACTTAACTTGAATGATATATATGCCAAATGGCTCTACTTGAATATATGAGTTTCTTTCATTCATGGAGCTAGGCTTGAGCTTTTCCATTATATCAGATGTGCTTGCCAGACCAAGGCTTTTTCTAAGATATAAAATTTTGAGATCACAGTAAGATTGAGAACAATGAAGTCATATGCAAGGCTGAAATTGATACTGAAATTGAACTCCAAGCCAGAGAAATTAACCCATTGTGAAATAATATAAATTTCCTTCTTAATATAGTTTTGACAAGTTCTAAATGAAAATAAAATCGTACTGCCGATTCTTCATATCTCTTAAGATCAGTCAAGCTTTAATATTATAGATGCATTATTTGGACTCTTGTTTGCTAAAACATTGTTTATAACTACACAGATACATAAAGACTTCAGGTAATGCCACAGTGGATCACTTATCAAAATATTTAGCTGTGAGGTTGGCCTTGGAAGAGTTTCGAAGCAAAGGAGAGAACAATGAGATGAGCCTCAGTGCTGCGAGCGAGAAACAGTACACTATTTACATTGCTACAGCAAATGGACAATTTACCGTAAGTATTACTGACTCTACCCTATGTGAAAACACAAACTACATACGGGAATGAGTCTGCCTTTTTAGGTGACTGAAAAGGAAAACAGGAATATATCTTCATCAGTAGGAGGTACAAATTTCAAAAGAAGACAACCCCCTAGCGAGTAATGATATTTGGCCCCATGTAGTCTGTGCCAAAGTATATATTTTTAACCTGGGACTTGTTTTTTTCTTGTTATTGCATTTAAAACCCACAATAAAGCACATGCATTGTTTAAAGGTGTGGTTCACCTTTAAGTTAACTTTTAATATGTTAGAGAATGGTCAATTCTAAGCAACTTTTTATTTGGTTTTAATTTTTTATAGTTTTTTAATTATTTGCTTTCTTCTTCTGACCCTTAACATCTTTCAAATGGGGCACACTGACCCCATCGAAAAACAAATGCTCTGTAAGGCTACAAATGTATTGTTATTGCTACTTTCTATTACTCATGTTTTTATTCAGCCCTTCTGCTATTCAAATTCCAGTCTCTTATTCAAATCAATGCCTGGTTGCTATGGTAATTTGGACCCTAGCTACCAAATTGCTGAAATTGCAATGTGGAGAGTTGCTGATTAAAAGCCACAAATAATAAAACATTAAAACCAATTGCAATTTGTCTTAGAATACCACTCTCTCATACTAAAAGTTAACTCAGTTGCACAACCCCTTTAATGTGCCCATACACAGGCAAACATTGGCTGTTGATCCCTTAGCTGCAACGCTCAAAGGTCCATTTATCAAAGGTCGGATTTCGAATTAATGTGATGTTTTTTAATTCAAATATACTCACAATTCAACTGGAAGGTTATTAAGAAAAAAAATCAAATGTCTAATGGTTCCAATCCGAAAATCCAACCATATTTGATATTCGTTTCATATTTGAATTTTTTTTTGAAAAAAAACCTTGAATGTCAGGAAGGCTATTAACATCTCCAAAAGGCTCAAGGGATCTCTGCCATTGACTTGTAAATGAACCCTGCAGGTTTAAGGTGGCGAATATTCGAATTAGGACTGTTTCCATGGTCGAGGTGTGATAAATCTCACATTCGAATTTAAATTCGAATAGGGGGATTAAAATCGGTGAATTTTAAAACTCGAAAATTCTTATTTACTATTCAAACCTTAATATATCCGCCCCTGGCTGTTGAGTTCCAAACTGAAAGTAACGTTGGCACAATTAGCATGGAGTTTTTATGGGTGATCAGAGGCACCATGTGCAATACCAAGAGTGCAAAGGATCACTGCACCAGAGGCCTCCCCTTTAGACTAGAGGAACAACATTTTCATTTGAAGCAGTGTAGGTGTAGGTAAGAGTCTCTAGCAGTATTCTTTTTCTAGCTGTTGTGCTTTACTAGAAATTCTCTATAGCAGACAATAGTTAAAGTCTTCCTAGGACAATTCTTTACTATGATAGTAAAGGTATATGCAAAACATAGTTGATTTGTTTAGCATTGATAATTGCAAACCGTTTCTTTAAGAGATTGTTGCCTTTTTATAGGATGGGTAGGTATAATCTGTGGCCTTCCAGCTGTTGTACTTTACCATGCAGCATGCTTTCGCTGTGCTTGAACATATCGCCGGAGGTCTGTGTATTAATCATTTGTGTAATAATATGTGCTAGTAAACTTAGAAACAGAACAGGAAAGCAAAAACACTGGCACTGACACAGCTCTAGTGTTCTGTTAACAACTCCTGTCTGGTTTAAAATGCACACTAACGGGATATCTTCTTCATAGGTGCTGAATGGTTCATTCTCCTTGGAACTAGTCAGTGAGAAATACTGGAAGGTAAACAAACCAATGGAATTATACTACGCACCCACCAAGGAGCACAAATAATGAGTTGGACCTTCCTTTTTGTAAGCAGATTTGTTATATTCAGAACTCACTTGTAAACAACGCACTTTTTAAAACCAAGTGTAACCAGTTCCACCCATGGATAATAACTATTTTTACCACCACCACGTACAAGCTCTTTTTTTGCAGTTTTTCATTATAGTGCTTAAAGGTAAGCTTTTTAGCAGCAACCAGAACAAATCAGAGGTGTATCGAATCTGTAATAGAGGGAATATCTGGGTGGTTTGATGGGGGAGTGGTGATAAGTAGCAAGCTGACCCACCCATGACCCAATTGAGGTTATATATATATATATATATATATATATATATATATATATATATATATATATATATATATATATATATATATATATATATATATATATATATATATATATATATATGAAAAACAGTCCACTGGCGGCCTGGGTGCTTATTTAAAAAAAAATCCAAAGTATATAGCAAGAAAAAACCGCACTGCTCAGGACTTATAATAATTAAAAAAACCATTTTATTGGCACATACTGACGTTTCGGCGGCTGCTGCTGCACAAAGCTTTGAAAAAGGCTGTACATCAGTATGTGCTAATAAAATGTTTTTTTTAATTATTATAAGTCCTGAGCAGTGCGTTTTTTTTCTTGCTCTATATATATATATATATTATATATATATATATATTATATATATATATATTATATATATTATATATATTATATATATATATATATATATATATATATATAATATGTGTGTGTGTGGTGCATTCAACCAATTACCAGTTCTTAGATGCAGGATTTGCTGTGTCCCATGTACATCTTTCAAGGATCCTTTTACTAGTAAGTGCATAACCTTGATAGATTCCAATCAGTAATATTTCAGAAATCGTCACGTTTATTAAAGGAATTGTGTACAAAGAAACTTTTTTTTTTTTTTTTTTATCTCATTGCCAATTCATTGTTGTTGAATTTTTTTGAGTACTTTTAGTAATTACATTATATACTCCTACTAGTGGTATAATTATAAACAGAAATGCATCCACTTTGGGTGATCTGGTGGGTGACCTGGAGCCCAGGTTCTGATGGCTAACCCTGCTGTCTTTTGTTAAAGCTTTGGTACTAAAATTCATTTTCTTGATAGACCTCTCGCTTCCACGCAAGAGTCATTAGAATTAACCAAGAATATTGAATGTCGTTGAATCTGATGAAAACAGGGAGTGTAAGCTTGCTACATTAATATCTGTACAGTGCAACATGTATTTATACTTCAATTTCCTGTAGGCATGTCAATGTTTGTGTCTATATTTCTGGTTCTAGTTGGCAGCAAAGGCAAACTTAACTAGATGACTTGCGTGAATAATCCTTATGCTACAGGAGACTTCTTTGTTTTGTAAATAAAATATTTTCAGTTTAAAAATCTCTGCTTTGAGTTTGGGTTCTTGCTATTAAAATTCCTAAAGTCCTTCATGAAGCAATTCAGATGTGTTTGCAAAAGGTTGCATTATACATTGGCTTGGCCAATCAGTCGGGCAGACTGAGACATCCAATTGGCACAGAAAAAATAAACTCAAATGATTCTTAGGGTGCTCTACTTTCATCTCACACGTAGGCTATTTGGCTTTGGAGTAAGTGTGTGTGTGTGTGTGTGTGTGTGTGTGTGTGTACATATGTGACTGTGGCAGGAAAAATACACAACTCCACTGGGGCATGACTTAAAGGCAATGATAAACATCCAATGTAAAGCTCTGTATATCAACACTGTTTAAATAAATGGGAATAGCTCCACCTTAGACTTTTGGTTTGTGAATGTATTTATTTACTTGAAACCACGGGCCGGTGCTATTATAAGCAGAAAACTGTACCGGCCCGTGGTTATACCAGCAGTCACCACAGAGCATTTCTCTTCCGGCTTCTTCTCACGGCTTTCGCATGCACATAAGAGTGAAAAGTTGAACTTTAAGTATAAATTTGACTTCTTCATTCTACTGCCCATGCGTCTGCCCCGGGAAATTTGAAGACAGTAGAAGCCGGAATAGAAACGCTCCTTGGTGCTCGCTGGAATAACCCCCGGGCTGGTACAGTTTTCTGCTGATAGGAGCACCGGCCTGGGGTTTCAGTTAAGTAAATACATTCACTTGGGGTGCCTAACATTTGGTACCCCCAAGTGGTTGACGACTTTACTTCTCTTTCAACTGTTTTAAGCCGTGCTTGTTACATAGTTACATAGTTACATAGTTAAATTGGGTTGAAAAAAGACAAAGTCCATCAAGTTCAACCCCTCCATATGAAAACCCAGCATCCATACATACACCCCTCCATACTTTTAATTAAATTCTATATACCCATATCTATACTAACTATAGAGCTTAGTATCACAATAGCCTTTGATATTATGTCTATCCAAAAAATCATCCAAGCCATTCTTAAAGGCATTAACTGAATCACCCGGCAGTGCATTCCACAACCTCACTGTCCTGACTGTGAAGAACCCCCTACGTTGCTTCAAATGAAAGTTCTTTTCTTCTAGTCTGAAGGGGTGGTCTCTGGTACGTTGTCTCCACAACTATTCTGAAAACAGAGTAAAAAAACACAAGGGCAACTCCTCCCAGGGCAAGGAATAGAAGACGATAAAACTAAGTGGAACTTTGTCATTCCAGTGTAGAAGGCCATTTTCACAACTGTTTGTTATTATAGATGAATTTGGGGGAAAAGCAGCTGTGGCTGCACCCTTACACTCTGTGTTATTTGTGTTGGGAAATGCATTCATTGTTTGGTACACATGTTGAGTACAAATTTATACACCCTGAGCTCTAGGACACGTAAGCTCATTGCTCCCATAGCATTAGTTGGATTTGCCCACACCTTTGTAAGCGTAATGGCATTCTGGTTGCCAGACAAGTGTTTGTAGCTCCAGTTTGTAGTTGTAGTGCCATTTTTGTGGGATTCAGTGGCTGTCACTTGGCTGAACCAGATGATTCCCACTGAATGTGAATAGGGAGTGATTTCAAGTATTTTGCCCCCCATTTGCGGAAGTACAAAATGATTGAGGGACAACGCTTGAAATTGCCATTGTCCTTAGAATACTTTGGATTATTTAGTAGCTAAAAAACACAGTGTTAAAGTTCTAAATGCAGCCTCTGTAGACTTCAATGTAAATTGCACTACTTGTCAGGTGATAATAATCTTAAACTGTGGTGCTTTCCTATCACCTGACAAGCACTGATGTAAAAACTTTTCTAAGTCTATGATGGCCCTTTGGTGCAGCACGTTCTTGCTATGGGACCATAGTACATGTGAGGCTTTGCAGTTCACGACCAATCTGCACTTTGTGCCTTCGTTTGCAGAGACAATTCTCAGTATTGTCTATGGCAGGGCAGTTTCTGCGGTTTTGTGGCTGCAATAAATTGCATGTCATTAATCTAAGTGCCCCGTGTGCAATTTCCCTAAGAGATTTATCAGACTGACAGGAGTGCCTTATATAAACAAAAAGAGGACTGCTGGGACAAGACCCAGAATAATGGGTACTTCTAAATTTACTAACTCCCCATGTGGACTTCACAGTCACTGCAAGTATTATTCCAAATGAATAGATGGCAGCGGGGAAATGGCAGATGTTTGTGGTCACAAATGGGTTAAAGCACAAACTATAACCCTTAAACAGGTGCAGAATACTGAATTTGATAGACAAATGGGTTTTGTCACATGTAGCATTTTCCCAATGAGTTTTGTTAGCACTGACATGCACATGGAAACACTTGCCACTTTTGGACAATGAAACGACCGAGGGAACCGGGTATCCAATTAGGCAGTGTACCATACATATCCGCTGGAACTACAGAAAATAAGGAATGTACTAGTGGCACCTAGAAGGTAAGATGATCCTCTTGAGGAAGATTATTCCAGAGTAAGAAGATTTTTGTTAAAATTTTTTAAATAAAGGTTTTAATCATGAGAAAAGGTGCATTTCCATTGTATAATCCTATTTGTATAACATCTAGTACAGCCAATACTAGGGATGAGCGGAATCCACTATTTGGGATTCGGCCGAATACCCGAATCCTTGGTGAAAGATTCGGCCGAATACCGAACCAAATCCTAATTTGCATATGCAAATTAGGGACAGGAAAGGAAAAAGTGGAAAAAAAATCTTTTTATGATGAAAAGTCACGTGATTTCCCTACCGCCCCTAATTTACATATGCAAATTAGGATTTGGTTCGGCTGGGCACAATGATTCGGCTGAATCCGAATCCTGCTTAAAAAGGCCAAATCCTGGCCGAATCCCGAACCGAATCCTGGATTCGGTGCATCCCTAGTCAATACACATGTTCATCAAGATGTGGCAACAGCCTTCAAGGAGAAAAACTGTGAAGAACAGGTTTGTGCCATTGCATTATAAACCTTAAAAAAAGTTATCTTTTTTCCCTATTGATAACATTGGGATCAACCATCATTTTTACCAGCCAGGCCTGTAAAATACTGTCCAGGTGGCAATCCTATTTGTAACTCAAACCAGAGACACAAGGCAAAAAAAGGTGTTCCTTCTCTTCCCTTCAGGCCAATACAAAAAAATGGCAATAAGATCAAGACGCGTGCCTGTCCAACTCATTCCCAAACCTTTTGTGCTATAGCAGCCTCTATTCTTCTGTGATACGGTGGTATAAAAATGTTGTTGCATAGTAAAAACAGAAGAATCAATGAAGGACAATGAAATATAGCATAGACTGTTTAGCAATTACAACTCACTTTTACCAATTACCAGGAGAATACATTATGGCAAATGGCCTGCAGCAACCTATAAAGAAATCCTACCTCTTATTTAAATAACCAATTCACTTACTTCTAAACAAAAGGTGGAAAAAGGATTATTAGCCAAACTTTCTACCACTTCCATATTCCATAATAACAAGTAAATATTAGGAATGCACCAAATCCTAGATGACACTGGGCACTAAACCAAGTGCTTGACAAAACCGAATCCGGACCCTTACAATCACGTGACTTTTGGTTGCACAAACAAGGAAACATTTTCCCACGCAAATGAATTTTTATTTGCAATATTTTATTCCTTCCTTGCCATAATTTGCATATTTAACTGCATCCTTCATAAAAGTATTGGGATTCAGCCGAATCTCTTTAGTGGATTTGGCAGATCCCTAATAAATGTACATTCAAATAAATGCTATTGTGAAGGAAAACTTGAGCGCTTATGTTTATTTGCATTTAAAGATTTGTAAAGTTTTTTTTTGTTGCATAAAAGTAAACTTTGCTTGCTGGAGATAGCAGAAGCTGCGGGAATGCAGTTGGTCTAGGTTTTAAAAATCCCACATGTTCCTTAGGACCCTTTCCCCTTCCTTCTCAAGCTGTTAATTTAGATGTTCAGTCACACACAAATGTAAGCTGTGCAGAGAGGGAAACACTTTTTTTAATAGAAATACTATTTACAAACCAAACTTTTTAAAGGAGGGGGCAGTATAGGCTTTTTTCAACAAAAGTTCAATGAACATGCTTCTTGTCAAACATTATAACCAGGAAAAACCTATAGTTTTTGTTATTTTTTGCAAGGTACTACTTAGGGTTGTCACCAACCGAACACATATGGAATCCACAGCCTGCTTGTCTAATTAGCAATTCATTCTAATACTACCCTTCCCTTCCACCTTTGTTGCAACGGTTTGTTAGCAGGGGAATTATCTGTGCCCTATTAATCTAATTATATTCCTCCCAAGGACCAAACATAGAGTAGCTTCAGTTTCCCCCATTTAGCTCAAGAGAAGATTTTTCATGATTAAAACAAGAGGCAAAAAAGTATGTTCACCATAAACCTTATTCTTTACACTTGTGTGAACAAGGGGGTGTACTGCCCCTTTAATTGTATTCTGGAGAGTTGCAATTTCTTTCGTAATGAAAAAAAAAAAAAACATTTATGAAGATAGAGTTCTTTATTATACAGGCAGGCCGAGTATTGTAATGGTTTAATGGCTAAGGAAGCCTTTAAAAACAGAAAACCTAAAAAAACTATTGCAAATGAGCTTTCATTCAGCAGTTTCCCAGCAGGGGCCACTCCGGCATTAAGGCTTTGCTTACACTGGTACATTCCGGACAAAAAGTGACACTGATGTCTGGAATAAGGGGGGAAAAATAGATTATTTCCTGCTCACCTTATGGGAGGTGTTAGAAATATATCTATATATCTATGGGGAAAATTTACTAACCTCCGAAAATTCACCAGCGACCAGCTTCGCTCACATTGCAACACTTCGTCAGGTGTAGATTCACCAGGAGAACACTAATTCACTGAAATCCGAAGTTGCGTCTGGGGCACTGAACGCTGGCAAAGCTGCGCTAGCGTTGCCTAATTTGCATACGGCGGGAAATTACAGTTTAATGGAGGTATATGTTGCAGCAAATACATTACATTACACAAACCTGGGAAACATTAATAAAATAAAATAGAGTTGTTATATTGCCCTACGCATGAGCCCAGTGTATAGTTTAGGTGCCATATGTTAGGAAATGTAGGGGGGAAGCTGGTTACCCCAAAAAAATTTTAGGCTCTTTTGCAGCCTATCACCCTGAAAAAAGGAAAAGACGCCAGTGTTTTTTGTGACTTAGAAAAATGTTCAACTACATTTTTAGGAACTTCTATCTACTCTATTGCACTTCACCTGATCTGAGCTGGCGAAGGCAAGTCAGGCGCAAGAGGTAACGTTCAGTAAAATCCGCATCTTAGTGAATTGGCGTAGTTACGTCCATTCGCCAGGCGTTAGGGAGCAAAAGTACCGCTAGAGTCTATCTCCTTCGCACATTTTCGCCAGTGTTAGTCACTTCGCCCTTTAGCAAATTTTCCCCTAAATCCTGTTCGTCCTCTTTGTGTGTGATGGGTCATTGGCAGAAAACACTTTCAGACTGGACAGTCAAAATGGTCAGTAAACATAAACAGCAGCACCCTGATTCACCAGCTTTTTAATTCCAGTGTTTAGGGCACAGATCAATTAAATCCATTGGAAGGCAGCTCGTGTCTTGGATGATGGATCACCTCTCTTAAATTTTTTTACAATTTTGAATTGCCATTTGTTTTAAAATAAATGCACACAGTGTTGCATAATTTAATTTCAGGAAAAAGGAAACGTCAGGACATAAGCAAAGCTATTTATAAACGTCTCAAGAATGAGGCCCCTGTAGAGCACTCTCTGTTTTATAACAGCATCCACAGACAAAGCATCCGAGGGCTGAACATACCAATGTAAGTTCAAGCATTTCCGTTGGCTATTTTTGTTGAATGAATAACATTTCAGATTTTTGACAGAATTATAGTAATTCAGAAATCTGGAAGAGCTTTGGAAGTAAAGTATGGAAATGCTCTATCCGTGGCCCAAACAGGTGCCTCTGCTCAGAAACTTCCCCTTCTTACATTTGTTTATTTTAACTTTTGTGTCCCCCTTCCTCTCTCTTAGCAGCTCTCTGTGTTCATAGTACATGTGTGAGTGCCACAGCTTAATACCTTGTTGGTTAATGGCAAATACAGTGGAGTTCAAAACCCAGGAACTCTCCATTTTATCCATTATAACAACTAAAACTTAGCTGATACTTAATTTAAAAGACTGCATTATTATAGAAGTTTCAGCACAAACAGTTTTGGATGACATTGATCTGATCAGACGAAATTCAAATGGTAGTACTTGCAACATCCCATTGTATATTGTTGGTCTTTAAAGGGGTGGTTCACAGTTACAGTAACTTTTTTACGATATGATTAAAAAAATGAAGAATTAACCATTCTAAGCAACTTTTATATTGGTCTGCATTTTTTCTTTTATATCGTATTATTTTCAGCCTTTTGACGCTTTTCAGCTTTCAAATGAGGGTCAGTTACCCCATCTTAAAACAAATGCTCTGTATGGCTACACATTGAGGGGCACATTTACTAAGCTCGAGTGAAGGATTCGAATGAAAAAAAAAAATTCGAATTTCGAAGTCATTTTTTGGGTACTTCGACCATCGAATAGGCTACTACGACCTTCAACTTCGATTCGAACTAAAAATCGTTCGACCATTCGATAGTCGAAGTACTATCTCTTTAAAAAATACTTTGATTACATACTTCACCAGTTTAAACCTACCGAGGTTCAATGTTAGCCTATGGGGACCTTCCCCAGCACTTTTCTAAGGTTTTTATGATCGAATAAAAATCCTTCGATCGATCGATTAAAAGCGTTCGAATCGTTTTTATTTGATCATACTAAAAGTTCATTTAAAGGGGCACAACCCCATTAAGCATCCGATACTGGAAAATGACTCAGTGTATGTAATTCATGTTCTATCTGCATTACGGGGGGGGGCTGAGCAAATTCATGCCCACATTTTTAGAATAATAAGGGATGTTGATCACACACAGCCCCCAACTTGACAAAGATAGAGTGCCCCCCTACAGTTCATGCCAGGCCCAACATGCCCCCTAAAATTTCATGACAGATACAGGACAGCCCCTGCTTCACATTTCATCAAGGATACAACATGGCCCCCAGCATGTCATAACAGACACAGCATGGCCCCAGCATTTTATGACGGATAAATGTCACCAATTTTCAGCGTCAGCACTGGTTTATACAATGTAAACTGGAGCAGATATACAGTAAGTGGTGTGAGTATGGCGCTTAGTGATGTCATCAGTTATAGTGGATGCATTTTCACTATAAATATACACAATTGTTCATCCTTTTTTTCTTCTTTATCCTCTCAAACTCTCACTGTCCCCTGATATCATACCCGTAATCTTTTAATTCAGCCCTCTCCACTTATACATAGGTTTTCAGTTTTTTTGCCTGTCCCCTTTACCTCTTGATTCTTTTCCTCTCTCCTGTCATCCTTCTCCTCCCAGGCTTGTCTTGCCGCACCTCTGTTTCAGACTGGATGGGTAACTGATGGGGGCCTGGGACTTGCAGATCTGACAGGACCTGTATAAAGAAGAATCACATATTCTTTATACAGGTCCACTGTTGGTCCTGAACCAGTGGTCAAGTTTCATGTGACACAAGGTCACACACTGGGTTAGGGGCCAGGACTGTGCACTGCTCTGCCTTATGGAGAGTATGTTTTTATGAAACTGGTGGTCACCTTTCCCTTTTCTGAATGGATGGCTGTATCTTTCTCTTGGGAATCTGCCATATATCACAGCAAGCAGGAGAGCAGAAGGTTGGTGGTATTAGCAGAGAGAGATACAGCCGTCCATCCACAGTGCCGTAATATGCAATTGTCACACTAAAGATCTACTAAAGTCCAAATTTATCCAAACTCCATTGCCCAATTTCAGATTATTTATTAATAAAAAAAAAATAGATTTAATCAGATCGCAGGAAAACTCGATACAATCGAGTGAAAAAATGTTTTCAAGCTTTTTTCCTGAATTGCTCTAATTTTTCACATTTTGCACAAAAACTGTGAACAAATCGGATTTTCAGGCTAAACCCAGCGCAAACCGTGGAAAGTTCAAATTGAGACAGGTGCCTTTCCTATTGACTTATACAGGACCTCGACAGGGCTCAGATGGTTGATTTTCGGATTCTGGCTTTTTTGCTGCATCAGGGTATAATAAATTTAAACATGTTGAGTTTTTTTTCCCTCTAAAAATTTGAGTTTTCTAGTGAAAAAACTGAATTTCTTTTTCTCAATTTGAGCATTCGAATTATAATATATAACCCCCTTAAACTTATGACCTCTTCAGCCCATTCTGTTCACTTGCCTTATACTAGCAGATTTTAATGCAGCTGCTAGTCTCCCAGCTTGCCACCTGATAAGGCCTCTCTTCTGCATCACTGCCTCCAGCACATGCACATCCACTCCATTTTAACGCTCCTACAGAAAAAAACTCCATAGTGGGTTACATGTGCGCAGACTTATTTTTAATATGTGTAAGGATGTATACTTTGTTGCCTCTAGAGTGCGCTACAACTTAGTGCAATGTTCTTGCAGCTTGAATGTCTAAATACTTTCATTACCCTTTTCCTTGTGATTATTTAGTGGTCCCTCCACTGTAGATTGATAATAAACAACTAAGTAATTGTTATTCCTCAGTTCATCAGTGCAAAGTATACAATTTCATTATTATTATGTCCATAGTATTGGTATCACAAAATCGAATTAGCTGGGCTCTCTTTAACGTCTTTATGGATTAGTATTTCTCAAATCGAATTTGTACACCTGGTGTATGCACCCTTCTATATGATGTATACACCCTGCAGAATATGTTGGTGCTTTATAAATATGAGTTAATAATACTAATAATGATTGACCAAGCCAAAGCCAGAAAACTCATTTCAACTAATACTTGTGGAATGTAACCCATTGGGGTCATTTCACATTCATTTTAAGGACAAGTTTCCTTGCAGAGATGATTCTTGTTCAACAATGCACACTGGTGAGTATCTGAGAGATTATAAGGAGCATGGGAGTGTACTTTGCTTCCCATGCAGGTGGATAAGTTGCAGTGTTTAAATCACAGCCACATGTTGCTTTCATCACTTTGATTTTTCCGTCTTTCTATTATTATTATGAGGTTGAAAGAGAACTAAACCCTAAAAATGAATATGGCTAAAAATGCCATATTTTATATACTGAACTTATTGCTCCAGCCTAAAGTTTCAGCTTGTCAATAGCAGCAATGATTCAGGACTTCAAACTTGTCACAGGGGGTCACCATCTTGGAAAATGTCTGCGACACTCACATGCTCAGTGGGCTCTGAGCAGCTGTTGAGAAGTGAAGCTTAGGGGTCGTCAATAATTATCAAGCAAAAATGAGGTTGGCCTGTAATATAAGATGATGCTACAGGGCAAATTCTGATGCTAATTGCACTGGTTTCTGTGCTGACATTTAGTAATTATCGGTATTAATTACTTATATTATATGACTTATATTATGACATTTATATTCTTTGTCTAGTGTATATTTTGAGTTGGTCCCTCAGCTCAGTAAGTGACAGCAGCACAGAGCATGTGCAGTGAATCAGCAGAAAAGAAGATGGGGAGCTACTGGGGCATCTTTGAAGACACAGATCCTCCCTGCTAAAGGGCTGTGGTTACCTTGGGCTGGTATAGAAGCCGAAAACATAATGTACAACCTTTCTGCCCTACTTCTTTAGTTACACTTTAGTTCTCCTTTGAAAGAGCTTTGAGAGCTTTTGAGTATCATTCCTTACCAGGGGGCATAATTACAGAAGAAGCAGACCCTGCAGTTGCAGACTCCAGTAGTGTAGAGGGCCCAGTGAAGCCCTAATTAATGATCAATCTTGGTAGAATAGGTCAAATTACTAATATTTTGTGGCCCTAAATTGAAGTTGCTGTGGAGCCCAGTAATTTTCAGTTATGCTAAAGTTCTTTATTGACCTTTAGTAAATGGACCCATTCACTGAGCTACTTTTAGCTTGGATTGCATCTTCTCCAATGGAGGCAATTACCTGCCCCCCAGAAAAAATTGAAACCAATTTTTAGCCAGGGCCATCTTGGTGTTGCTGCCAGCATCTCCAATGATGACTTCTTCAGCTGAGCAAGTGGGCTGCATCACTAGCACAAAAAGCAAAATAACAAGCCAAATTTCTGATAAACGTAAAAATGGAAAAAATTCAGCCTTTTAAGTTTACAGGTTAGAAAAGAGCTGCCTAAGGGTGGAACTCCATGGGCGATTTCGGCACTATCTGACGTAATGCGCAAAAACGCAGGAGTCTCATCGGATGCCACGGAAATAAGGTAAGCAACAGGAACGTCGGATAGTGACGCTTAGTTCGTCAGCCGCAACACAACTGTCGGATGCAGACGATGCGTCCGCATCCCACAGTCGCGTCGCGTCAGATGAATGCTTCGACTTCATCCGTCATTTCCATCTCTTACCTTATTTCCATTGCATCCGACGTAACGCCTGCGTTTTTGCACAGCGCGTCGGATCGTGCCAAAATCGCCATGGACTTCCTCCCTTTGTCAAGGTTCTCAATTTCTTTTGGCTGAAACAGCAATGGTTCTAGCCCAGGGCCATTTTAATAAATAAGCAATAGGGACATTTGTTCAGGGCCCACCACCACAGCAGAAAGTGTTATCCAGAAAGTTACAAATTACAAGACTGTAGGGAATTAGTGCAAAACCTTTGCACTTATCCCTGTAAGCAGAGATCAAGCACAGAGTCTGTGGGGTAAATTTATCAAAGAGTGAAGTTCCGCCACTAGAGTGAAATTCCGCAGCTCTCAATTAATTTCTATGGGATTTTGAAAGGTGTATTTATCAATGGGTGAAAGTGAAAGTTCACCCTTTGATAAATACGCCTATAAAAATCCCATAGAAATGAATAGAGAGTGGCGGAATTTCACTTTTTGATAAATATACCCCTGTGTCTGTGTACTGTAAGCTGTTACCTATCAACCAGCTGTTCAGTGCAGTAGGAAGTGACACAGCAGCTAAGGAGTGGCAGGCAGGAAAAGGAAGACGGGCAAAGGGAGCCACATGGTGGACAGAGAAAGAGGCTGCTGGTGGGCCCAGAGAGCTGCACCAAAATCATTCATTTGGATCAGGCTGGCACAGGGAAGCCAGATACTGTGCCTGGAGAGACATAGAGTGTGAAAGGAATACAGACTGGAGGAACAACCAGCAGGAGATTCCTATCTGAGTATCCAAAGGAGCTAGTAATCACACTTTATGACTGAATGTGCTGTACTCACCTGAAGAGAGCTCTAAAGTATCCGAAGAGGATTTGTGAGTATCCTGGTTAAAGGGACAGTATCCAAAAGAGGCGCTGAAGACATAGAGACTGTTTACTGTGTGTGTGTTATTACTGTATTCCTAGTGGGGCCACCCGTAGGTGCATTCCTGGATCCCACTCGGTGGAGGCACTGCGCTAGTAAGTACCAGGTACCCAGTCTCTCCCCACACCACTGTGGAGTGGCTCAGGTTTGTCCCATGTCATCAGGTAAGCGCCACACGTGGAGTGTAACACAAATAAAGGGGTGTCGAAAGGGTTACAGGAAGGTCATCTCCCAGAGACTCCATTTTAATCAAATAATGCTAAATTTTAAATTTCTTTAATAACAAACCAGTACCATGTACTTGATGCCAACTAAGATACAACTAATGCTTATTGGAGACAAAATAATCCTATTGGACTTATTTAAGTTTAAAATGATTTTAGCAGATTTATGGTATGGAGATCTAAATTACAGAAAAACCCCTCCAGAAAAACCACAGGACCCAAGCATTCTGGATAATGGTCCCATAACTGTATAACTTTTGAGCATCCCACAGATATGGCAGACCATAATCAACTGGAAGAATCTCTGCAGCATGGATATTTAATTTATATTTCTTCTTGTAGCATCTCTATTCTGTCATTTATCTGCTCCCATGGCTGGTGGTCCAGGCGGCACACCTGGGGATCATGTCTGCTCCAATAAGTTCTCATGCTTAATTTCTTGGGGCAGTGTTGTCTCACCAATCAAATATTTGCTCTGGGCTCACTGGTACCTTACAGTGACCCTGTTCTAGCAAACTATAAATGGCAGTTCATATGATATGTTTATAACAGAGCATGCATAAACGTTTAAACTAATGTCTCATAACAAATCTATGCATTTGGACTGATAAACAGTCTGATTAGATTGGCCGGAGAGCTTGCATGGGTTGATATCTAAACAGCTTGAGAATCTTGTGATTGCCTGGCAGGGCTGATACACAACTGCTTTTAAAATGCCGTGAGAGCATATCTTCTTTATATTTTGTGGGAAACTACCAGAGCTTGTAGGCTGCTAAGGCTTTATTATTTTAAATTACAAAATAATATACTCTGGATTGGCCAAGAAAACCCTTTGTTGGAACAACATCTGAAAGCTGCCAAGGTCATGTAAAAGTCAATGGGATTTGTCTTCTAGATAAACCGGCCAGAGCAAGTTTTCTGCCACAACTCTAGGCCATCAAAAAGTATCAATGACTTTCAATAAAGTGAGGATGGCAGCATTAACCATGGGAAGTTCAGGCCAAAAAGTGTAGAGGATGATGGATAACCTTCAATTCTCAAGTAAAAATGGAAGATGGGGAAAAATCTCCCAGTCTCTCAGGTGTGGGATCACACGAAACACGTTAGGAAGATTGTCTGGTAAATAAAACTGTTTTACTTCACCGCTGTCTACTGATCTGTTGAGTGCACGTCGTAAGGGTATCCTATCGGTTATCTTAAATTCTTACAAATGTATCAAAGTGCAGGTGCTAAGTGTTCTGGGCTCTCTGCCAAGAGCCTCTTTTTTAATTAAATTTCAAAAACGTATCTTTTTGTGGTTGTTCAGTGCAGGAGATCAAAGTGAAAGTCGGAACATATCACTTACAATCCAGAACTGCGGGCCGAGCTGTCAAAATTGGGACTGTCCCACAAAAAATTGGACAGTTGGGAGGTATGTATTTGGAGTGTCAGTACCCTCTTCCTCTAACTGTATAATGTATTGAGGGCAGTGCTGTCAAACTTATGTGGTACCAAGGGCCAGCGATTTTCAGGTGCAAAGCCAATAATGGAAGCCAGTGTTGACCACTCCCTGTTTTTAACCACACCCACTATAAACCACACCCATGTTACCACAAGAACTTTTAAGACCATATCCACATTAATGGTTGTTGCACATTATAAAATCAAATGGTTGGTGCTCACTGCATTGCAGGCAGAGTATGGTACACACAGGGAGCATAGGGCAGGCAGAGTATGGCACACACAATGAACATAGGACAAGCAGAGTATGGCACACACAGGGGGCATAGGGCTGGCAGAATACAGCAGGGGACGGGGAAACATATCAGGACCAAGATACATACTGTGTTACATACAGTGACACAATGTTGGTGCCATCCAGCAGTTTGTATGAGGTGTGAACAAGTGAACAGTGTGGACACTTTCAGTCTGGGTCTGAGGTGTGAACAGTGCAGGGCTTTACAAGTGTAAAGACTTTACAGACAATGCCCATTATGTTGGCATTTTCACTGCTTACATTCATCTTACACAAGAATTTCTTTAAATTTGAAAACCATTTCTGTATACAGTGCACAGGAACCGCTATGGGAGCAAAAGTATTACCTGGCTAATGCATATGAAAATGATAATATTTTCAGTCTCTGATTGGGGCTACATCAATGATGTATTATTTCTGTGGTTAGGTACTAAGGATAAATTAGATACCTTGGTGAGAAAATTAAATGAACTGAACAGTGCAATAGAATTAACAGTTAAATGTGATAGAAGTATTGAATTTTTCCATGTTAAACTCTACAAGGATAAGGGAAAACGACAGACATGCATCTATGTGAAACCTATAGATACAAATACATTAGTGCACTAAGTAATCATCCCAAACATCTATTAAATTCATTATTCAAGTCACATGTTAAGAGTTGTTCGTATACAAAGTGACTTATCTAAAAGAGAGGAATACGTAGCACAGATGAGCACAAAATTCATTCAGAGAGGATATCCAAGGCAGTTGGTTGAGGTGAGATTTGCACCTTGATAGAGGAGAGGTTTTATTTAACTAAGAAAAGGGTACTAAAAATAAGCACAATACTTTGGATACAAATATTTATTATTCATGCCAATACGGTCCAAATTCAACAGAGTGTTATAAATGCATTGGTCCATTGTATCAAGTGATGAGGCACTTTCTAAAAAACTCTTTGTGAAACCTAAGTTTGGATATAGAAGAGGAAAAAATTTAAATGAATACATAAGCCCCTCTGATCCTGTGGATAAATATAAAAAACTGCAGGTGCAACATTTTTTTAACGCAACAGCCGGGGGGTTTTAAATGTTCTGCTCCATTACGTGCAGTAGCTTTATCCAGAGCACTTATTTTACACATCCACATTCAGGTAAAAGATATGCTATAAAACAGAGGAAGGCATGTGAAACATCCATGTAATATATTTTAATGTCCATGTGGATTAATGCATTGTGGTAAGACTACAAGCTAAAAGAAAGGATTAATATGCACAGAGCTAGTATTTGGGCAGCGTTAGATCCGGATAAGACTGAGAGAAGCAAGGGCTACAAATGAGACATTGTATAACAATTGGTTGCCAAGCATTGGGCAGAGGCCAAGCACAGTCCCACCACTTATGACCATAGAACATGTGCCCAATAGGGCAAGGGGTGGTGACCAAGATAAGGTTTTATTAAAAAGGGAGGCCTTTTGGATCCATGAACAGGACTGTGTGGTACCTATGGGATTAAATGGACAGCTGGTTCTAAATAGATTTTTGACATAAATTAGGTATTTCTCCTGTATAGGCAGATGTATGTATGATTAAAGAGGAACTCCACAAAAACATAACGTAAGCTTTTTGAAAAGTAAACATAATTTCAAGCAACTTACAATATTGCAATATTCATCAATTCAAATTTTTCATTGATTAAGAATTTTCAGGATTTTTAATGGTTTCTGGCAGTTTCCTAAGCCTAGCCCCCTGCTCTTCTGCTGATCTGTCTGACTACTTTTCTGAGCTGGCTGACTACTGTTACAAATTTTGGTTTGGAAGCCAGAGTTCCCCTTTAATATGGAGTTGAAATTGTAACGTTTGTGACACCTAGTGCTGAGGTAAGACTTTTTTCCGCTTGTATAATAGATATGTGTTGTCATTAATTATGCAAATGAGGTTATGATGATGTCCTTTGGTGCCTTTTAGAGGGGTAGAGTGGTTATAAAACGTGTAACACTGTCACTAATAACTTATCCTTGACAAAGGCCCCAATGTTGGCCTAAATGTTTTTTAAAGGATACACTGTGATGCATTCTACTAAAAGATAATTTTGCACAGGAGCTGGTCCATCTTGCCATTATATATATATATATATATATATATATATATATATATATATATATATATATATAGATAGATAGATAGATAGATAGATAGATAGATAGATAGATAGGACCTGGGGACTTCTGGATTATGGATCTTTCTGTAATTTGGATCTTCGTACCTTAAATTTCCTATAAAAAATATTTAAACATTTTTTTTTTTAAATTTGGATTATTTGGATAAAATGGAATCTATGGGAGACAACTTTTTTGTAATTCAGAGCTTTCTGGATAACCGGTTTCCTGGATAACTGATCCCATAGCTGTAGTGTATTGCTGTCAGCCAGGTATTTATAGCCAAGTGCATATCTTTGCAATTAGTTGTGGTTGACAGCTCTTATTCAGAATCCATTTTTACCTGTAACTGCTATTCTTGCCCTAAACAAACTCTTTCCAGCTTTCAGATGGGGGTCGCTGATCCCATCAAAAAAACAAATGCTCTGTAAGGCTACAAATGTACAATGTGTTATTGCTACACTGCTCTTTCTATCCAGACATCTCCTATTCATATTTCAGTCTCTTATTCATGTCAATGCATGGTTGCTTGAGTAATTTGGACCCTGCAAAACTGGAGAGCTGCTGAATAAAAAGCTAAATGGAATGGTTTACATATAAAAGGATGTTCAACAAGCACACACATAAAGAGAAACAACTGAACAAACACATATTAAACAAAAATATTTATTTAATTATACTTCTTGAGCCGAACAGCACTGGACACAAACAAGGGCAGGGATGGTGCATTGTGGGCAAAACACATGGCAGACAATTTGCATTAGGTCTCCCTCATAATTAAAGAGGTTTTCACCTTCCAACACTTTTTTCAGTTCAGTTGGTTTCAGATTGTTGACCAGAAATAAAGACTTTTTCCAATTACTTTCTATTTTCTATTTGTGACAGTTTTTCTAATAACAAGATCGAGCGCCGATTTGAATCACACGATTGACGGTCAGAAAACCCGACTTTATCGAATTGTCGAGCAGCTAAATAAAAAGCTCAATATTTCAAAAACAATAAACTAAGTGTTCATATCAAAAGTTTGATATTAAATGTTAATTTAAAGGTGAAGTACCCCTTTAATGATATAATCATAAACCCGTTAAACCTGTTTTCTTATAATGTATCTGCTTGGCTAATTGTGGATACAACTTGTTGAATGGAATATGCATTGGTTTTTATATGGAAAATTGAAGATGAACATGGTGGGAGTGGGCTGGATCTGAAGGTTTAAATGGGGAGATCAGGGGCATAATTGTGCAGGGGGGAGGGGAAGGACAGGATATTTGCAAATTTCCCCTTTGGCAACAATAGATGACAATCAAAGCCTGCCTGCTTGATGACATGGTAAGTAAGCCGAGTTAAAACCCCACAAAGTCATCTAAAACATATAATCAAATCTTTCCTTTTGAGGGTTATGATATCCTCGGAAAATACATTGTGATATAAAAAATGTTCATGCTGGAGATATTTCTTTTAATCTTATTATTGTTTGATGTTGGATCAAAGATGAAAGTCTAACCCTAGAATGTGTTACAAGAACCAAAATTGATATAGCAGACTTTTAAACTGCCACCATATGTAACAAGATAATTCGACTATTCATACAAAATACATGAAGCATTTTTTTGTCTAAAAAATGGGTTATTTTTCAAGAGTGGATCTGATATTGAAGTACATAATCACTGACCTATTTATGTTCCTCCAACTTTGTCGTCAGCTTGCCATGTGATGAGTAATAATTTTGGCATGCACGGAGTTGAGGCTCCATTCATTAGGGCACATGCAGCTTTGTTGCACTTTAACCATAAGGCTGGTGATCTCAAGTTTTCACTATATTTTATTTTATGATTATCACATTTTAATAACATTATTCGTAGCAATGCTCATTGAAGTTCACAAAATGTAACATTAAAAATTGAATAGAATGTTTAATGCTACACCTTCCTTGAATGATACAAAAAACACATCAAACCCTATCCAGGTCTGACAATGGTAAAGGCCACATACTGTACAGGCCTATCTAGTCTGGAAGTTAAAAACCACATAGAGTTTTATAGAAGTCCTATCCATGCTGAAACTGAGATCTCAACTCCCCTTTCACTGTAGTTCAAAGGGGTGAGACCTGAATAGGGCTTCATGTGGCTTTATCATGGGCCTGCATGGATAGGACTTCTATAGAACTCTATGTGGTTTTTTAACTTCCAGAGTCTTGGATAGGCCTGTATGTGGCCTTTACTATTGTCAGACCTGGATAGGGTTTTATGTGTTTTTTTAATCATTCATGGAAGGTGTAACATTAAACATTCTATTCAATAATGGATTGAGTAAAGTGAAGTAGACCAAGACACAATATTATTTTTTTAATATTTATTTAAACTGGTAGAGTTTGGAGACATTGACTTAACACCATTCATTCTGTAGACCAAGGGGCTTTTGCATGCTAATTTTTGAACATACACTCAATCAGACCTCTGCCTGGTCTTCGAGAAGAAAGGAAGACAAAGGGTAAGTACCTTCGGGCACTCTCTGCCTGTCTGCCTACCCCTGCCCATTAACCTACTGCCTGCATAGTATCTACACAGCGTATTAGATGGGACATTCTCTGAAAAGCAATTACTACAGATATAAACAAAGGGCACGTTCAGTTCTCATCTCAGTCAGTCTCCACACTTACCGACAACAGGTTACAGTAAGAGATTACATCATTTGGGAAGAAATAAGGAGTTTAAAAAGAATTTGCTTGTAGGGTTGGACTGGGCTGGTAATAAAAAAAAAACCCTGGTGGACCTGGCCCTAGTGGACTCAGCCGACCAAGCCTCTTCCGAAACTAATGGTGATCTTCCTTGATATCCCCCCCCCCGGGGAGTGGTGTCAACTCATGACAGGGGGCCCTGAGGGGTGGCAGCCCCCAGAAAATAAGGGAGTGAATGTAAACTTTAGTCAAAATGCCTAGCAGAGAAGAAATACCTGGGAGTTAAACAGTAAATATGGATTTCAGTGCCTCTCAATCCATAATTAAGTTACACACTACTGGGCAGAGTTACAAAAAGTTGAATATCGTATTTATTTGGTTTCTGATATTTACAAACAAATATGTTACATTTTATTTTTTTACGGCTTTCATTTATTGAAGGAAGCAACCCAGTGGCACAGTCTGGAGATGACAATGTGCCTGATATTTAGACAAGAGTGCTCATTGAAGTGGAAGGTCCTGGACACACAGTGAAGAAGCAAAATCAATATTCGGCCAATGTGGTGCAGAGCAGGTAGTGGAATTAGTAACAGGTAAAATGTTCCATACATAGGCATGCGAACAACGGAGAGGGTTTAATCAAAGCACATTCCAAGGCCACCTGTTTAAATAATAATTTACTCTGTGAAATAGCGGTTTTTAGTTACAAGGTTATGATCATATTTTTGCTGTGCCGATTAAAGGTAAACCCCATATGGTGGCCCTTACTATTTACTTCTAGTCATATTTTTCATAGGCTGACACATGGTTGTGTTTCCTGACTTGATATAACAGGCTGATCCTCCCCTGCTGTAGCTTTTGTAGTAGAGGGATCTCCAAGACCAACATACAAACTTTAAATTCATAAGATACGGATGCATGTATAAAGTGCAAAGCTGCTGAAAGTATGGAGTACATCCCAAACAAGTGAGAAATAAAGGTGTGAGGGAAATACTGGCAAAATCATGAAGAATCATTTCTTTCCTGTCTACTGCAGTAGAGTGGGATAACCTGATGCTGGACTTTTTAGGTACTAAAGTTTTTCCTAACTGCCTTGGATCAATGAGCATCTCAACAGGAACTTTACAGGAAGTTAAAGTGGGTTCACTTGTTTTTATTGTTGGGGTTTCCTGAGTTGTGATGATGACTGTTGATGGTGTTAACACTCTACCACTGCATAGGATAGGTGTATGAGGGCTGGCTTGTGGGTAATTAGCTCTGCCTTACATTTTTTTCAAATAAATCTATCCATTGTAAAAAAAATGTGGACTTCAAGAGACCTTCACTACTTGTCTGACCAATTTAAAATCAAATTCTTTTGGAGGGAGAAAGACAGAATAAATAATGTACTTGGAAAAGCTCACAGAGTTTAAATATATTCACTTTTTCCAACTCAGGAAACTAAGGATATGAAGTTCTTGTGGTTTATGGTCTCAGACAAGTAGCCACGGATGCAGGAGGATCATTGTTCTAATTGAGCCCATAGCTCTCAACCATTGAGAAATCCTTATTCCTACAGGAGATTCAGAGAACACCAGACATTTCCTACTTTTACGTTGATGATGATTTGCAACCTGAGATTGAGGCATATATCACAAGGAACTGGGACGGGGAAAAGTGAGGTGTTGCTTTATCTCCTTGTACTTCACTTGTAAGTTGCCAGAGCAAATCTCAAAGACTTAGTGAAAGCCAAACAAAATATAATGGGAGAGACATAAAATCGACCTTTATATTTATCTCTACTATCTAATTCTAGATTTGAGCCACTTCCTAACATGCAGGTAGGTGCATGGCAAACATTGTCCTGACAATAATTCAAACTGCTGGAAATCCTTCCGAACAAGCAGGTTAAATATTTAAAAATTAAGCTTCATCTTCTGGGAACAAACAATGTCTGTGCATCTGTTCAAGCTAGAATAAGGTATCAGTGGCAACACCATGGAATTTGGTGACTCTTAATTCATGCCAACTACAGCAGCAAACACCCACGACTTGCCCTACATTGAGCTTTCCTGTTGTTAATGTGGGTGCAAATCAAGGCTTCTGTGTGACTCTTGCTGAAATCATCTGCATTTCATTAGGCTTTTGTAATATTTTCTGTATATGCGCAACACTCAATAAAAAACCTGGAAATAAGACATTCTCAAGTCAGTTGTCTATTCCAGTCTATTTTAAGGATAATATGTGTCCTATATTTGAATAAAGATCTACAGTTATTTTACAGTGCATGTTTGTAGGATTCTGTGAGTGCCAGCCCGAAATATTTTGCCTTGGTGCTTTCTCCCAGTGAGTTGCAGGTCTGGGGCATGTGCACCTGGACCCCATATTTAAACTGGCAAGCTTTACTGTTTGGTGAACACTAAGGGGGTTATTTATCAAGGTCCGAATTTATCTCAATATGGGCTGCTACAAACTCCAATCTAACCCGCTCGGATTTTTAACGCTTATTAATTATTACATTTTCCCGAAAATTTGCTTTGCAAGAAAAGATCAGATTTTCACAAATTTTTCATGAATTTTCCCCGAAATCTCCAAAACATTGCGAAATTGCCCAAAACCCCCGACACAACCAAAAATCAATAGGACTGTTCCCATTGACTTTTATGCAACCTTGACAGGTTTGAGATGCTGTGTTTTTATATTCGGGCTTTTTAGCCCTTGGGGCTTAATAAATTCCAAAAAATTCGCGATTTTTATAAAATTCCAATTTTATTTAAAAAAATCACAAATTTTTTCGGATTTCGGGGAATTTCGGGTATTCGGAGCTTAGTAAATAACCCCCTAAAAGCCCTTGTTTTGTGTTTTTTCTATTCCAGTTCTCCCTCACATCTGTGAGTCTTGCACTTTGAACCTAGTAAATTATTCCTAAAAGGAGAGTCAACTGGTTCTTTGAAGAAAGAGGCAAGTACACAAAAGTGGGTATTGATGCAGCTACCTACGTAAATAGCACTTGGATTGAGACCATTTTAGCACTAAGGGGTCGGATTTGGCCTGTGGGACACCGGGAAAAAACCCAGTGGGCCTTGGCCCTCATGGCCCCCCGCCAGCTCAGACCTGCTCATCTGATTGACTACCCCCTAAAAAAAAAAGAATTTAGAGGGAGGGGCCCCGGTGACTGCCAATAGGGCCCTTCATGTCGCAGCCTCAGTGGGCCGCCAATGCTCCAGTCCAACTCTGTCTGCCCCTTATTAATATAAACATATTACTAGTCACACATGTGATACCTATAGTACACTTTAGGGGTCCCCTTAGTGCTCATTATGGAATGCACTCTATGATCAGCATAGTGTCAGGACATACAGCTATCCTGTCTTATGGCAGGCAGTAAGGGCAAGTAAGTAAGTATTTACTAACTGCTAACTTCTTCATGCCCCCCAATAACTAATTTCCCCACAAATGCTGTGTGTATATAAGCAGTACATCTCAATATATGTTATTTATAGCTTTTATACATAATAATGTAGCGGGTGTTGAAAAAGTAATTATTGTACTTACAAGCTTAGCTAAATTATCTCCATCATGATATAAAGAAAAAGAAAAAAACTTGCCAAGCAGACTGAGGGGCAGATTTATCAAAGGTCGAGGGTCAAGCTATTTTTTGTGTACTTCGACTAGAGAATAGTCCAAATTCAATTTGAATTTGAAAAAAATTAGAAAACTCAAATATCGAAATTTATCATGTACTGTCTCTTTAAAAATTTGACTTCGACCATTCGCCATCTAAAACCTGGCAAATTGCTGTTTAAGCCTATGGGGGACCTCCTAGAACCTAGAATTGGTGGACTTGGGAAAAACTTTGAATTGAATTCGATCATATGCGCTATTCGTTCGATTGGAACGATTCGAATTCGGCCGAATACAGACCTATTCGATCAAAAACAGACCTATTCGACAAAAAAAAAACCTTGACTTAATTTCAGTTGGTCTTTCTGAATTCGAATTTTAAGCAAACAAAAAAATTGTTATCTGTAAATATAGAAACTCGCCAGAGAATTTATCAAATCAGAAAACACAGCACAGGCACCTAAATGCCAAGTAAAGTCATAGAGTAGATAATTAAAGCAATGCACTTCAATTGAGCACAGACATAAGGGACCAAGTAAATGAATCTATCACCAGGTGTGGCTAGAGCTACATATCACTGAATATTTATATATTCATGGTCAACATGCTGGCACTAAACAATACACTACTAGCTTTCAGTTCAGGATGTCCTTAAAGGGATACTGTCATGGGAAAAAAAAAAAGTTTTTCAAAACGCATCAGTTAAAAATGCTGCTCCAGCAGAATTCTGCACTGAAATCCATTTCTCAAAAGAGGAAACTGTTTTTTTTATATTCAATTTTGAAATCTGACATGGGGCTAGACATATTGTCAATTTCCCAGCTGCGCCAAGTCATGTGACTTGTGCTCTGATAAACTTCAATCACTCTTTACTGCTGTACTGCAAGTTGGAGTGATATCACCCCCTCCCTTCCCCCCCAGCAGCCAAACAAAAGAACAATGGTAAGGTAACCAGATAACAACTCCCTAACACAAGATAACAGCTGCCTGGTAGATCTAAGAACACCACTCAATAATAAAAACCCATGTCTCACTGAGACACATTCAGTTACATTGAGAAGGAAAAACAGCAGCCTGCCAGAAAGCATTTCTCTCCTAAAGTGCAGGCACAAGTCACATGACCTGGGGCAGCTGGGAAATTGACAAAATGTCTAGCCACATGTCAGATTTTAAAATTGAATATAAAAAAATCTGTCTTTTGCGAAATGGATTTCAGTGCAGAATTCTGCTGGAGTAGCACTATTAACTGATGCGTTTTGAAAAAACATGTTTTCCAATGAGAGGATCCCTTTAAAGAAAGGTCCCAGACTAAACAAGTCAAGTGTAAACAATAAAATATAGGTTTTTCATTCATATAAGGGGTTGTTCACATTTGAGATAACTTTTAGTATGATGTAGAGAGAGATGATATTCTGAGACTATTTGCAATTGGTTTTCATTTTTTACTATTGAAGGTTTTTGAGTTATTTAGCTTTTTATTCAGCTGCTCTTGGATCTTAACCAATCTGGTAAGTAGGGTCCAAATTACCCTAGCAACCATGCACTGATTTGAATAAGAGACTGGAACATTATTAGCTTTATTTGAAAGCTACAAAGCGTTATAAGAAAAAGGCAAATAACTGTAAACCTATAAAAAATAAATAATGAAAACCAATTGAAAAGTTGCTTAAAATTAGCGGTTCTATAACATAATAACAGTTACCTTCAAGGTGAACCACCCTTTAATGGTCATGATCTAAAGTACATTTAGGCGCCCATTTACTAACAATCGAATTTTGATTTTTTTTCAGGAATCTCTAAAAATTCCTGTTTTTCCTATTTTTTTAAAAGCTCTAAAAATTCGAGATTTATTAAGTGTAAAAACTACCAAAACCTCTAAAAAAAACCTATGCAAGGTAAAATTTGTTGAGGTCCTATAAAAGCTGCGATGATCTTATTGGACCATTTTTTTAAATCAATTTGGACTTTTAGAGGATTTCAGATCTTTTTTCTGTAGAATTTTTAGAGGTTTTGTATCTTTTTCTGATCCTTCAATGTTGTTTTCCTTTAGTGCTTTTTTAATTGGAGCTTTTAATTTAGTTGTGGTTTCAAAAACCTCTACAACCACTAAAATCACGACCTTTGATACATAGGGCTCCAAATGTGGCCAACTCTTGAACTTTTCTTATCTGTTTCTACCAAAATGAGTATAATGCTTACCCCTCAATTAGCAACTTGCATTTCAAAAACAATTTTGTTTCCAAAAGGAGTAAGACTGCGCCTAAATTGTCTAAGGAAATAGAAAACTATCTATTTATGGTTATGGCTTCAGCAGCATTTTTCAACTCTGGTTTTGAGGATAAGGTTCCATACTTAGAGAATATTTTGTTCCATTTACATCATTTTTCCCTACAAGAGACTGTTAGGTATAGAACTGGCACCCAAAAAAATTAGAAAATATTTCATGGACATCTGCCATGGATAGCCAAATAATACATAAGTATATGAGTAATCATTTGTATAATGTTAGTGCCCTCTTCTCAAATGATCCTCTATTCACTTTTCATTTCAGACCAATTTATCTAGAACAATATTTCTGCTCTAGGAAAGGAAGCCCCCCTATAAGATATATTGGATCCAACTATCAATGAATATCTGACACCCAACTGTTGCATGATGGTATAATGAAGAGAAACAGAAGCTGAGAGAGGAATAGTGAAGATAAATGTGATTATTTCAGGAACAATGCAAAATATTTAATTTATTGTGTTTACAAAGTTTCTTATTTCAGTATGCTGAAGGTTATATCAATTTTTGTTTTCGAAATAGTTCCCCTTTAGTTCCCCTACGCATATTGGGCATTACACTGTTCAGTAGACCCCTGTGGTTCATATTTAGGGGCAGATTTATCAAGGGTCGAATTTCGAAGTGAAAAAAACTTCGAAATTCGACCAATGAATAGGCTAGTTCGACATTCGAATTCGAAGGATTTTTAAGATCGTACAATTGTACTATGATCATACTACGATCGTACGATCGTACTTTGAATCGAACGAATCGAACAATTTAATCGTACGATTTTACAAAAAAATCCTTTGACTTCTACGCCAAATACTGGCTATAGGTTCTAGTAGGTCCCCATTGGCTAACACAGCAATTCAGCAGGTACTTCGATTATCGAATGGTCGAATAGTCAAAGCATTCTCACTATGAATCGAAGTCAAATTTGGCCTATTTGATGGTCGAAGTACCCAAAAATTACTTTGAAATTCGAATTTTTGAATTTGAACCCTTAGTAAATGTGCCCCCTAATGTGATTTTTCTTTGTACATAAAACATAGTGTGAGACAAATACGACTAATTGCAACATTTTTTGTGATTTTCAGAAATGTGATGAAGAATACTAAGTTTAGGAAGGATTTGCAGTTTGGTAGTTTGTTGTAGAAAGAAGTCTTTACACATGCTGGATTTGTCAGAACGTGTACTTTCCAAAAATATATGGTTTTCTGGAGTCACTGTACATTTTTGCTTTTACCACACATAAAATGGGCGATGTGTTTTTGAAATTATTTAGGGTGATTTATCTTGATAATGATATGTGAGAGATAGGATGCTGCAAAGTGGAAGCTTTGAGGTGATTTTCTGAAATTTCATCAACTTCATCAAATTTAGGAAAGACTTGTGGTTTGATACTTTAAAGTAGAAAGACATATTTACCCATTTTAAATTCAGGGGGAATAAGTATGTCCCAAAAATATATGACTTTATGGGGTTACCACACTTTTTTGCAGCTGTACCCCACATAAAATGCAGTAAATGTGTTGCTTTTGAAGTAGCCGGAATGACTATAGAGATTATAGAGCATATGGGGAGTCTTCCTTTTAGGGGCCCTAGAGGCCACATACTTAGGTATGCACTTTAGGCATCAAACTGTAAATGTGTTGCTTTTGCAGTGGCTGGAATGTCAGAGGATGATAGATCATATGGGGTGTCTTCCTTTTTGGGCTCCTTACTTAGGTAACCTATGCATATTGGGCATCAAACTGTTCAGTGGACCCCTGGCCTTCATATTTAGAGTGATTTATCCTGATACCTAATAGTACGTGGGAGATAAGATGCTGCAAAGTGGAAGCTTTGAGGTCAGCAAATGTTATAAAAACTGGAAAGTTTAGGAAAGTGTTGTGGAATTTGGAATAGAAAGACATTTTTAATTATTTTGGATTCCTTAGAATTTGTTATTTCCAAAAATATATCTTTTTTAGGGTAAAACCACTGTTAGTGGAGTTTTTGGCTTGAAATAAGTATTCAGGTTTCCAGAGGAGAGCTTAAGAAACGTGGTAGTGTCCCTGAGTTTTTGACTCAGAAATTAGAAATCTCCATAAAACGATACATATTTGGCATTGGCGTGTTCTGGAGACATGGGTCTTTCCCATGTAATTTTAGTTGTAATTTAATTTCATGCATTTAATAAACTATGTTTCTGCTATATCTGTTTATATAATGGAAAATATATTTTTTTGACAGAACAGAAGCTTATACAGAAATGGATTTACATCAACATTCTCAAATATTGTGAAAGTTTAGTTGTTTTGAAAAAAAAAGTTATATAGTTTTCCAGGGTAAATCTTAAGTCCCCTCCATGAAAGGTCCCTAAAGTGAAAGAGCACAAAATGTTCAAAAACTATCTGGCAATAAAAGTTTGCAAGTGACCAAATCGACCAGCAGTGAAAAGGTGAGTGTGAGAGGGACGTTTTTTCTGCATGTTGCACATTGCTTAGGAGGTCACAAATAAATCTTTAAAGTCTAAAATAGAATAAGGCTAGAAATGCTGTATTTTGTATACTAAATATAAACATAAACTTACTGCACCACAAGCCTAATCAAACAAATATTTTATGCTTTCAAAGTTGGCTACAGGGGGGTCACCATCTTATAACTTTGTTAAACATCTTTGCAAGGCTAAGACTGTGCACATGCTCAGTGTGGTCTGGGCTGCTTAGGGATTGTCATAAACAAAGCTGCTTGAGTTCTGCATGGCTGGTAAGTAAGGTGGGGGCTCCCCCTGCTGTTCATAAGTATGATTGTTTCCCTGCTCAGCAGTTAGGGTCCATCTGACAATTCCTATCCACAGCAGTAAATGAAGGGAGAATTTCACTGCATACAGTCACGTTTCTTATAAAAACGGTACACATTTTTTAATTAAAGTATATTGGAGATAGGTTTCTTTTTCATTAATGTAAAAATGTGATTCTATTTTTTTGCCTTTACATGCCCTTTAAGTGTTCATATTTTCATTTAGACGAGCAGAAACACTGAAGGAAACATACAATAAAATCACTAATAATCACATAAAGAAATTAGTGCTTAAAAATGACTGAGCCTCTAATCACGCTACAACATAAATATACTGTATAATACATGAGCTGGTTGTATGTGAGCAAATAGTTCACCTGATGGCAGGCGAGGCAGATCTGGTAGCCAAAGTCAGAGTAAAGCTGCAGGCAGCAGCAGGAAGGCTCCAATCTACTTTACAGGCAGCACAGCAGTTAGTGGTGGCCCTTGGGGCTGCATTTAAATACCAAACCAGCAGATACATGGTCTGAGAAGGGTTGTCCTGTGGTCCAAGTTTAGTGAATATATTCACAGGGGGAGGGGGTTCCTAACAGATTGGCACCACTAGTGAATAACATTTTATTTGCCCTTACTCCTTTAAGAGTTTAGGGAACCACTGCCTTAAAACAGCCCTTGGTTCATGGGCCTCCAGGTGATTGTAAAAGGTTACGACTATCCTTAGATGACATTATCATCATTTTCATGTTATTTTTTTCTCACAATACATAATTGTCACACATAATATGGATCAAGGTATCCAGTCTATGAAGACACACCTTAGATCATAATAAAGTAACTTAACTTCCTTGTAAGATTTATTCTTGTTGTACGTTGTTGTATGGTATATTCTGCCAGCTCATATATATATTCTTTGTCAAGTATAAAAACAGGTAGCAGCAGATCAGCTGCTATTGTTCTTACCTATTAATACATTGTTTCTATTCAATCATGCAAGTACACTTGGCTAGACTAATTGGATTAAAGGGATTGTTCACCTTTGAGTTAACTTTTAGTATGATGTAGATAGTGATATTCTGAGACAATCTGAAATTGGTTTTCCTTTTTTATTATTTATGGTTTTAGAGTTATTTAGTTTTTTATTCAGCAGCTCTCCGGTTTTCAATGTCAGCAATATGTTGTTAGGGTCCAAATTAGGGTCCAGCCTAGGAGTAAGTGCCCACCCTTGGAACGAAACACGTCAGGCTTATTTATGTTCTAATAAAGAATTTCTACTTTTTATACATCATCTAGGCTCCTCTTTTTCACATAACAGTAAGGGGCCGATTCACTAACTTCGAGTGAAGGATTCGAAGGTAAAAAACTATGAATTTCGAAGTTTTTTTTTGGTTACTTCGACCTTCGACTACGACTACGACTTCGAATCGAAAGATTCAAACTAAAAATCGTTCGAATATTCGACCATTCGATAGTCGAAGTACTGTCTCTTTAAAAAAAACTTCGACCCCCTAGTTCGGCAGCTAAAAGCTACCGAAGTCAATGTTAGCCTATGGGGAAGGTCCCCATAGGCTTTCCTAAGTTTTTTTGATCGAAGGATATTCCTTCGATCGTTGGATTAAAATCCTTCGAATCGATCGTACCATCGCAGTATTTGTGCTAAATCGCAAATTTTAATTCCTAGTCGAATATCGAGGGTTAATTAACCCTCGATATTCGACCCTTAGTGAATCAGCCCCTAAGTCTCTCCATACTTTAGTTTTTGGTTGACTAGGGTCCAAATTACCCTAGTAACCATGCATTCATTTGAATAAGAGACTGGAATATAAATAGGAGAGGGACTGAATAGAAAGATAAGTAATAAAAGGTAGCAATAACTAAACCTATATGTCTAAGGTCACTTTACCGCTTTTATTATAGTTGCTAATATATTGTCGAAATATGGAACATATTCTGGTTTAAAGGTAATTTGAAATCAAGCCATTATAATGTCTATTAATGGCATACACCACTGAGACCATGCATGCACCATAGCCCTAAGAACTAATTAATGGTGTAAATACCAGTTGTTTACACAATGACCATGCTGCTAACTACAGAACAAGTAGACTCCCTTCAAAACCATCTAGAGAGCCAAGGGTTGCTAACTTATTGCACATAAACAATTATCTGTTGCCTGTTTGACATAGAGCTGTTACAGTGATGAGACAATGCCGTTGTATAGGGTGGCAATACAATAACAGGTTCCACTTTCAAAGTGAAACCAGAGATACTATAGCTTATAATGTAATGGCATTGTCATCTTTGTTTATTGTAGGTGTAGAAAAAAAGAACCGAATTCTCTTATGAGTATTTTTCACCTTGCAAACATGGGATATTGAAATCTACAAATATATAAGGGTTGAATTTAGTGACAGTTTTGTGCAAAGGTCTGAGCAATACATTTTCTGGAAGAGTTTTTCCTGATGGTGTATTCCCATGTATTCTTTTAGCTGGAGGACATTCATTCCCAGAACTGCTTTCACAGCAGTCTCAGTATCAAACTCTACAGCAGGGATCCCCAAACTTTAGAACCTGTGAGCAACATTCAGAAGTAAAAGGAGTTGGGGAGCAACACTAGCATGGAAAATGTTCCTAAGAAGCCAAATAAGGGCTGTGATTGGCCATTTAGTAGCCCCTATGTGGATTGTAAACCTACTTTGAGGCTCTGTTAGGCAGTGTACTTGGTTTTTGTGCAGCCAAAACTTGCCTCCAAGCCTGGATTTTAAAAAGAAGCACCTGCTTTGAGGCCACTGGGAGCAACACCCAAGGGGTTGGAGTGCAACATGTTGCTCATGAGCTACTGTTTGGGGATCACTGATCTACAGCATTGATCCCCAACCAAGGGCTCATGAGCAACCCCTTGGATGTTGCTCCCCGTTGCCTGAAAGCAGGAGCTTCTTTTTCAATTTATGGCTTGGAAGAAACATTTGGTTGCATATAAACCAGGTGTATTACTGAACAAAGCATGCTGCAGGCTGAGAGTCCACATAGGGGCTACCAAATAGCCAATCACAGCCCTTATTTGGCACCCCCCTGAACTTTTAACATGCGTGTGTTGCTCCCCAACTCTTTTTATATTGGAATGTTACTTACAGGCAAAAAGGGTTGGGGTTTGGTACCCCCACAGCTTCATCTCCTTCCTGAAGTTCAGTTTCTTCAGGTCTATCAGGCAAACCAGTTATGTAGGTCACCTTACCAGATCCCATCTTGATATCCCCAAAATGCATTCCGCAACAACAATCTGATTAATGAACTATTTACCAATCTTTGACACATGGCTGCAGTGGCATGACATCAACCAAATATCATTGCATCACTCAAGGGCACGCCACTGACTCTCAGATGATTACTGTAATATTTGGGCTTAGACATATCAATATTTTAATTAGACACCCTGCCCATGCTTAGTGATTTGGATGTTATCTACCTACAGGCAATGATGATGACACTGTAGTGTTTTAATTTATGGTACAGGTATGGGACCTGTTATCCAGAATGCTCGGGACCTGGAGTATTCCAGATAATGGATCTTTCTGTAATTTGGATCTTCATACCTTAAGTCTACTAGGAAATCATTTAAACATTAAATAAACCCAATAGGCTAGTTTTGCTTCCAATAAGGATTAATTATATCTTAGTTGGGATCAAGCACAAGTTACTGTTTTATTATAACAGAGAAAAAGGAAATCACTTTTAAAAATTTGGATTGTTTGATTATAATGGAGTCTATGGGAGACGGCCTTTCCGTAATTCAGAACTTTCTGGAAACCGGGTTTCCGGATATCAGATCCCATACCTGTACCAATATATTTACACACATTTTGTTCCACTGCTTTTCTAGAAAAGTGGTGACACCTGACCGCCTATATGTTAGTTCTCCTGCCGGTGTTTCCGTCTGGGGCATCTGCTGTTTACTCACCTTGAACTTTGTTGGCAGGGGTCTCCTGTCCAAACCAATCCACCAGCAACTCACTTTCTTCAGGTACGCAATAGCCTTACTAGCTCTTCTCTGTACCTGAGGAAGGGGCTTATTCCACCCAAAATGTTGCACAGAAGCCTGCAAGTAAATGTTGCTCTACAGAACTGAGCTGTCAAGAAAGTCAACTCACACTTTACTAATTGGTGTGGATGGGTAATTTATTCAGACTTTTAAAATAGCAGAAGTGAAGAAATTGTTTAGGCAGATGTTTTGAATACAAATCAGAATGCAATTTAATATGAATGCATAATTGTATAGAGTTATGGTGGGTCCATTTGGAAAACATTGATTTAGAATAAAACCGATTCCTTAAAATCCAAAGGCTCTCTCTTGCTATAGTGCTGTAAAGGAAAGGATGGATTTTTCTTACAGAGAGAACTGTCTAGCCTGCTTGCCCTGTACTTCTGGCTGACTCTGTCTCTGTAGAGTGAGATTTTTCTTATATCGAGGTTTTGGACTGGCTTCGGTTATGTATCAGAATCACATGAGATCAAAAAGACTTTATAAAGAAGGGGAAGTAAAAATAAGATAATAGCTGCAATAATCATTTTTAAATCATTTGATTTATTTGCTTATGATTCACTATATATGTAACTTCCGGCTTTGGTTAAAAAAGAATCTATCACAATAACCAAGTCCAGCACATATTTTCTAAGCAAAACTGCATCATCTGTGAAATAGAATGTCACCTTTGGTGTCCATTGATTAAAGGGGTGGATATAATTTAGTATATTATAGAATGGCCAGTTCTAAGCAACTTTTCAATTGGTCTTCATTATTTTTTGTATGTTTTTTTCTGACTCTTTCCAACTTTCAAATAAAAACAAACGTTCTGTAAGTCTACAAATGTATTATTATTTGTACTTTTTATGTACTTATATTCAGGCCTCTCCTATTTATATTCCAGTCTCTTATTCAAATCAATGCATGGTTGCTAGGGTTATTTGGACCCTAGCAACCAATTACTGCTGAATTAAAAGCTAAATGACTCAAAAGCCACAAATAACAAAAAATGAAAACCATTTGCAAATTGTCTCAGAATATCACTCTCTACATCATACAAAAAGTTAACTCAAAGGTGACCAACCCCTTTAAGAGTAACATGACATTCACAAAAGATTTGAATTACATTTTGGATTAAACTTCCCACTAACTGCTGTCTGAAGGGGTTCACTAAAATTTCCAACTGGAAAGACTGTTTGTAATTGTGTATATAATATAGGACAGAGTCCATGCTCCGATCTTAATGTTGCACTTAATCTGCAAGTGCAAAAGATCCTGCCAATTCAGCTGAAAGGTTGGGAGGTATAAAAAGAAAGCATTTACTGAATTCATCCTTCGGTTTTGGATTCAAGCTTTATTTGCAAAATTTGGATTTGGCCAACCCTTCAGTGTTTATTTATGTTGCAATGTGACCTTACAGCTGTCAACAACTAAATGTGACATTTTTTGTTCGCAGTTGATGCAATTTAACAAATGTTAACATCCAAATAAGGAGTTTGACTTGGTTCTGTTTTTGGCCACATCCAAGAAGGATGGAGTCATTAAAGAATTGTCCTACATTATCTTTAGTGTGATCTACAGTGATAATAATTGTATAGAGAAGAGAGTCCTGACACTGTAGAACTTACAAACGTTGTTTTGATTCCATGTTCTCTAGCAGATTTAGTGACTTGCCCAGTCACACAGTGAGTTGATATAGGATCCCAGTTGTCACCAGTGAGCCATTCCTCCATTCCCATGCTGGGATTATCTAATCATCTCTCTGCACAGTGTAAAGGGCCTGGCAAACCATAATACCTAATGCTTTTTGTCTACTACTATACACTGGAACCTTGTAGAAATTATCCTGCTACAAACTGCACCTCAGTTGAAAAATTGCTGCTTAACATTTTTTATTAAAAAGTGTTTACATTATATTTGTCGTACAAAATATGATGTAAAATTCTTTAATAAAAATGTGTGCCTTTGTGAATTTGTGATTCCTTTAGCTGGAGGTTTGGAGCATGTGCAGCCAGACCAGTGTCGGACTAGGCTGGCGGGACACCACGAAAAAATTCAGTGGGCCCCTGATCTCCGTAGGCCTAGACTGGTCCCCTTGTCCAGACCATCCCCTCTCCCCAGTTGGACCAGACCAGACACTGGAATAACTAGATGTAACTGGGCCCCACAGCAAATAAATTTTAGGGCCCCCAAAATATCCAGAGATTGTCCTGTTTTAACAATATATGTTGAAATCTGTCATTATTTGGGTCTCATGGAGCCCCCTATACCTCCTGGGCTTCCCTGCAGCCGAAGGGTCTGCTTCATCTGTTTTTATGCCCCTGAGATCAGGGTAAAATGGAAGTACATGCTACCCCTGTCACAGGGGCTGGCCTGGAAGCAATGGGAGGTTCGGTTAAAGGAACAGTTCAGTGTAAAAATAAAAACTGGGTAAATAGATAGGCTGTGCAAAATAAAAAATGTTTTCAATATAATTAGTTAGCCATAAATGTAATGTATAAAGACTGGAGTGACTGGATGTCTAACATAATAACCAGAACACTACTTCCTGCTTTGCAGCTCTCTTGGTTTCCACTGATTGGTTACCAGGGAGTAACCAAGCAGTGACTTGAGGGGGGGGGCCACATGGGTCATAACTGTTGCTTTTAAATCTGAGCTAAATGCTGAGCATCAAGTGTAAACTCACTGAACAGTTATGTCCCATGTGACCCTCCTTAAAGTCGCTGACTAAGAGCTGAAAAGCAGGAAGTTGTGTTCTGTTATGTTAGACATCCAGTCACGCCAGCCTTTATACATACTTTCTTTATTTTGCACAGCCTATCTATTTACCCAGTTTTTATTTTTACACTGAACTGTTCCTGTAAGTTTACATGGAGAGCCCTGACAGTTGAACTCCTGGTGGGCCCTGGACGCACCCATCCGACCCACCCCCCATGTGGTGTGTTCACCTTTAAACCAGGATTATTTCTTATTTTCATGTCTTTAGTACCATCCACTGTCTGACAAGATCTATACTGTTACAGACAAGGAGTGTTGTGAGCTTAGAGTAAAACTGTATTTCTAGTAAAAACGTCTGTCAATGACAATGTGCAAGGTCACTGTATCTAGACAAAAAAATATTCCCCCTTGCAGAGGCCCCTTACACAACCAGAGAAAATAATCAGAGTTTTACTTTCACTTTCTAACTTGTACTAGACTGTCCAGAGCTAATTGCCAACGGGTTGCTAGTGGCAACTCTGCTTCTGCAATTTAACCTTTGTGTTAGTAAATGCAAGACGCAAAGATTTGAGTGTACGAATCTTCATTTCGTACGATTTTCGGACCGTGTGTGGAGTAGTCTCCCAACATTTTTCGTGCCATGGCGATTGGTCGTTTAGTCGATCAGACAGGTTAGAAGATTTCTGCCAGCCCCATTTGCCACCACCCTTAGGGGCAGAACATTGTCTGATCTGTTCTTTTACTAATTTATTTGATCTGAATGGTTAGTGGTAGATCAGGAGATTGCACCGCACGATCGTTCGTCTAATATTGAAGGTATATCTGCATGTCTATGGCCAGCTTCAGTGCTAAGGCAATAAACAAATATGTTAGCCAATGAATAAATAGTCCATAAACAGCCTCAACTAATCAGCTAATTACGCTGCAGATTAATAGAATGCATTTATGACTCAAATCATATAATTAATCAATCTATTAATCTCTCTGCAAGAACGTAATCATTAAGGAAATGGTGAGAATCTAAAGGGCATTTCCAGATGAATACAAACCGGCTGCTACTTTCTGGCAGAAAGTCTTGGCAGTGGAATTGCTGAGAGCATTTCTGCTACATTTCTGATGCAGCTGTGGTACTTTATCCTCCCATTGCAAGTACTGGAGCAGAGTGTTGATGTTGCTTGCTCCTATTTTGATACATTATAAAGGGCCATACTCAGGCCCAAATGGGCAATCTGTGGGTTCTGGCACATGCCAGAGGGGCTGCTGTAAAATGCCATAGTCAGTCACTGTTTAGTTTGCTAGTGGGGGCTGTTTGGGCCTATTTTGTCTAGACCTGGCACACTGCATGGCCCCAGCCTAAAATGATAGTGTATGGAAGGGGCTACCCCTGACGTGCAAAAATTCCGATTCACTTTGCAATTCAGCTAAGTGAAGTGACTCAAGCTGAAGATTTGTGCCCAAAGCTAGAGAATTTCTGATATCTAGTTAAGTTAGAGACAGACAGTCAGGTCCAGATTTGCAATCTGTGGGTTCTGGCAAATGTCGGAGGGGCTGCTATAAGATGCCGTAGACCAGTTATACCCAACCAATGGCTCGCGAGCGACATTTTGCTCAAAAACTCCTTGGCTGTTACTCCCAATGGCCTCAAAGCAGGTGCTTATTTTTGAATTCCTGGCTTGGAGGCAAGTTGTGGTTGCATAATACTAGGGATGCACCGAATCCACTATTTTGGATTCGGCCGAACCCACAAATCCTTGGTGAATACCGGACCAAATCTGAATCCAAATTTGCATATGTAAATTAGGGATGGGAAGGGGAACACGGTTTTGACTTCCTTGTTTTGTGACAAAATTCACGTGATTTCCCTCCTGCATATGCAAATTAGGATTCGGATTCGGTTCAGCCGAATCTGAATCCTGCTGAAAAAGGCTGAATCCTGGCAGAACCGAATCCTGGATTCGGTGCATCGTTACATAATACCAGATGTACTGCCAAACAGAGCCTCACATAGACTGCCTGTCCACATAGGGGCTATAAAATAAAAGGGATGCACTGAATCCAGTATTCGGTTTGGGATTCTAGCTTTTTCAGCAGGATTCGGCCGAATCCTTCTGCCTTGTCAACTAAATCCGAATCTTAATTTGCATACGCAAATTATGGGCAGGGAGGGATATTGCGTGACTTTTTGGCACAAAACAAGGAAGTAAAAAATGTTTTTTCCATCCCATCCCTAATTTTCATATGCAAATTAGGATTCAGATTTGGTTTAGTATTCGGCTGAATCTTTCGCAAAGGATATTTTGAATGTAAGACCAGCAGGCAGTTTTTCCAGGTCTGGATTTGTGGAGAGGACACACAGGCCTACGGTGGCAGGATTTTAGGGGGCCGCATGCTGCCCAACCACACCCACATTGGTTCAGAAACACTAGGGAGGTGCAGGATATATGATAGTTTTTAACATTTCCTGTACTCTAATCCCCATAGCTCTGGTTCTGATGATGAAAATGTGATTAAATAAAAGGGATGGAACGGGGCGACGAATGACTGTGGGCTTAGGGGTGCCTGCTATGTTAATCCGGCCCTGAGTTTTTCTATATTGAGATCAGCTGACTGAAGGACACTACATATTTTATTAGCTGGGTTGTGCTCTTTGGGAATGCATGGCACAGGATGGTATGGATTCTGTTGGCTGTATTCAGGACATTCAGTGTTGGACTGGCCCACCAGGATACCAGGAAAGTCCCTGTGGGCCCAGGTGCTGGTGCTGCCCTATTTTATGTAACGTAACTAGAGGGGTGCAGCCGGACCCCCCGCCCCCCTCCGTACGCGTATTTTAGGCCCGCATTTCAGTGGTGCGGGCTGCCGGGGGGCCCCGAGGGGGTGTGGGCCCTGGCACGCTCGCACCACCTGCTCCTCCAGTAGTTCCGCCACTGGTCATTCCTTATTTCTAGGAGAACAAAGAGACTAAATAGATGGAATAATAGATTATAGTATATAAAGAATAGAGACTAGAGAATAGAGGTTGAGTGAGAAGAGGAAAGAATGGTACTGAGAGCGGCCCCTGATCTAAGATTACTTGGTTGGCCCCTGGTCAAAGGTATTTGGGGGACCCTGGCGTCCCAGTCCACACTGAGTACATTACTATATTTAATTATGGCTTAGTGTGATCCAGAGTCCTACAGTGATAGAGATTTGATACGTGATGCAGAATAGAATACTGTTCATGTTCCCTGGCATCAGAGAGCGGGGCTTGTGGGAAGAGTCGCTGATCTGCTGCTGGAGATTTAGGAAGGAGCCGCACATCTGCACAGAAGCAGCCAGCTGTGCGCATGTCCAAGCGCTGCCAGTCAGCTCGGGGAGTGGTTACAGAGATAGAGGGGAGAGCAGCGGCGGCGGCTGCACAGAGTGAGGGAGAGAAGAGATGACATGTAGAGGAGCAACAGCATCACTGCTCAAGGTAAGGGAGCAGCAGCCACACACTGGGCTAATGGGCTGGGCCTCTAACGGGACAGCGCTGGGTGCAGGAATGCAGAATACAGAATACACGGGGCTTGTTATGGTGGGGGGTGGCACCTGTTATAGGCAGCGGGGAGTGAGATCTGCTTTATGGGTGAAATAGCAATACGACACCCTTATTATTGTTATTATTATTATTATTAGAGGGGTCGCGGGAGATGGGAGTCAGTGGCAGACGCAATACTAACGATTAGTCTGTAGAATGGAGTGAGTGTCTGGCATCTCAGCCTGGGGGGGGGGGGTCTGGAATGAGCTGCCCCAGTGTCAGTTCTACAGCGATGTCTCTCTAGTCTCCAAAAATTATATTGTCTCTTGTGCATGAACTTCCAACGTCTCCATCACTGGGGATTCCTTTACTTTACACATGTAATAAAGTGACTCGTGTAAGTGCAGGGGCTGCTGAGTTGCAGTTTATCAGAAGAGCGGAATTCGGGTTTTTCCGCCCCGGAGAACTTCGTGCAGTTTCAGTCACTTCTCCCCGGAGACCCCGCAGTCTCAGGAAGTCGCAGCACATTGTAACGGGCGCATAACGAGTAGTTTCTCTTTCACTAGTGTCACTTCACTAGTCACTTCACTAGTCACACCCAGCATCACCAGCAACATCTCGGATCTCTCCTTCTACAGCAACATTCACTTTCCAACACTTTTTTTCAGTTCCGTTGGTTTCAGAAGTTCAACAGTAATAAAGACTTTTTCCCAATTACTTCTTATTTTTTATGTGTGATTGTTTTTCTAATATTGAAGTATAAAGTTGTTGTTTTTTAAGCAGCGTTAGGGAGGGGGGTCGCCGACCCTGTAAACTGTTCTAAATTGATACATTTATTTTATATATTTCTTATCTTTGTACCTGCTGTGCAGAGTCCCTGAGATATATTAAAGGAGAACTAAACCCTAAAGTAGAAAAATCCCTACCCCCTACCCTACATAAACCCCTTAGCTCCTCCCCCCCAGTCTTGCTGCCCCTCAGACAAATGCCCCCTAATAACTCTTTACTTACCCCTTCGTGCAGATTCTGCCCAGCGGAGTTCACGGGCAACATCTTCAGACGCTTCATTAATCTTTGGAATGAGACCGGTGCTTCAGCAATTTTCGTGAGTTTCAGCGCATGCGCAGTTGCCGTGAAACAGAAAATTGCTCCAACTGCGCATGTGGCGCTACGCCAGTCTCATTCCAAAAATCATTCCGAAGCGGCTGAAGATGGTGCCCGTTAGTGATGTGCGGGCCGACCCGATACCTGCAGGACCCGCGGGTCGGGCGGGTTCAGGTTGACCTCACACTGCTCCTCACGGGTGGCCACCTTCAAATGCCGGCTTCCAGGTTCCGGTTTTATAGTCTCGCGTCTGCTCGCCCCACCCCTTTTGTGACGTCATGGTGACGTCCTCGGCGGGGCGGGTCGGCGCGGGTCTATAAAAGGACCCCGGAAGTGCAGGTGCCGGCGGGCGCGGGTTGGAGCAGGGCGGGTTATGGTTGGGTGCGGTTCAGGAAAACCCTGACCCGCACATCACTAGTGCCCGTGAACTCTGCTGGACAGAATCTGCACGAAGGGGTAAGTAAAGAGTTAGGGGCATTTGCCTGGGGGGGGAGGGGTCTATGTAGGGTAGGGGGTAGGGTTTTTTTAAGTTTTGGGTTGAATTCTCCTTTAAAGGCAGCTGTTAAAATTGATACAATAGTTGCTAATATTACCACAGATGCTGCTGAGAAATGTATCAACTAATGCAGCAAATTGTAGCAGTTCTGAATCTGCACCTGAATTACAGAGTTGCCAGACTGAGGGAGGAAGAGTAAACTTCGATTTTGGAAAAACAGTAAAAAATAAATGATGGGAAGCAATTGAGAAAAGTCTTTATTTCTAGTTAACAATCTGAAAACAACTGAAACAAATGTTTGGAAGGTGAACTAGCCCTTTAAGGTTAATGTGCCCAGATGCATTTTATTCTGTGGTTGTAATGCAGCACATTCCAGTCTGTTTCAACACAGACTGCAGGCCCGGATTTGTGGCGAGGCCACATAGGCCTAGGGCGGCAAATTTTCATGCCCAGCCGCATTCTCCTTTAGCAATGGGGAGCCGCGGCTAAGCATCCGCATGCACATGTACACGCTCGCGCTGGGTCTTTGCTTCCATAAAACCACTGCTGAGCCATCTCTTTTAGAAATGTATTGATAAGGGTAACTAAAGCCAGTTTTTGTTTTTCAATTTGGAACTGTAAAAAATGCAGTATATGAAGAAATGCTGATTCATTTATCCTCTGGCCAATGATTCAGAGCCCATGCTTAGTTGGGGGATCTATAAAAATGTGAAATGGCGGCACCACTGCATTCCAGGAAATGTTGTGAACTGCCTCCTTCTAATCTCTATATAATCTCTTATAATTATGATAAATATGCCTCGTGGCAACGTCAGTCATCCAGAACACTCTGTTCATAAATGAAAACAGGGTGAGAGAGGGGGGTGGAAGCAACTTGTTTTGCCGCAGCGGGTGAACTGCAGTCAGGGGCGTTTTTGGGGTTTGTGTATTAAAATTCTCATTTATCATTAATTCAATTGAATGTTTTGGTTTTCTAAAACATTGTTTTACTCGCAAGAAAGGAGAACAAACTGCCAGTCACCCAACTGGTGGGAAAAAATGCTCTTTTGCTTTTACATAGTAACATAGTAAGTTAGGTTGAAGAAAGACACACGTCCATCAAGTTCAACCTTAGGTCTGTATATAACCTGCCTAACTGCTAGTTGATCCAGAGGAAGGCAAAAAAGAAACCCATGAAGCCTCTCCAATTTGACTCAGAGGGGGAAAAAAACCTTCCTGACTCCAAGATGGCAATCGGACTAGTCCCTGGATCAACTTGTACTATGAGCATTCATTCACTTATAACCCTGTATTCCCTCATTTTTGTGAAGATTCTCATTCATCCAGGTAATGGTATATCTGTATAAATAAGTCAAATCAACTGGACTTGCTGTGCTTTTCTTGAAGACGTTTTACCAGTCATCTGACTGACTTTCTCAATTCAAAATACAATTGATATCAATACATGGTTGCTAGGATAATATGGACCCTAGCAACCAGATTGCTGAAATTGCAAACTGGAGAGCTGCTTCATAAAAAAAGCTTAATAATTTAAGAATAATAAAAAATGAAAACCAATTTCAAATTGTATCAGAATATCACTCTCTATATCAGTGATCCCCAACCAGAAGATCATGAGCAACATGTTGCTCTCCAACCCTTTGGATGTTGCTCCCAGTGGCCTCAAAGCAGGTGATTATTTTTGAATTCCAGGCTTGGAGGCAAGTTTTGGTTGTATAAAAACCAGGTGCACTGCCAAACAGAGCCTCAATGTAGGTTGACAATCCACATAGGGGCTGCCAAATGGCCAATCACAGCCCTTATTTGGCACCCTCAAGAACATTTTTCATGCTAGTATTGCTCCCCAACTCCTTTCACGTCTGAATGTTGCTCTCGGGTTCAAAAGTTTGAGGATCCCTGCTCTACATCATACTTAAAGTTAATTTAAAGGTAAATTACCCCTTAGTGGGGGGCAGTTTATCCAGCAGGATTGCTCCTGCACTTTCTAGTCAAGTTGTGATCAGATACCACCAAAATGTGATAGTTGGTGCCCAAAGTTTTCCAGCAGAAGGAGAGCAAAACTTCTGTAGTGTCCAACCAAGCTGAGGTCAGGTATCACCAAGCATGAGTCAGTGCTCCTAAGTATCCACAGTTTCTCCAGCAGAAGGAGGGGGAACTCCTGTATTTTTACAACCAAGTTGTGATCAGATACCACCAAACATGTGACAGGTGCCCACAGTTTCTCCAGCAGTAGGAGATCAAAACTTCTCTATATCCCATTCAAATGCAGGTCAGATACCACCAAGCACTTGCCAGTGATCCTAAGTGTCCATGGTTTCTCCAGCAAGAGGAGGACGTAACACCGGTATATTCTAGCCAAATTTGGGTCAGAAACCACCAAACATGATAAAATGCTCCTAGGTATCCAAAGTTTCTCCAGCAGAAGAAGGGGGTTAATCCTGTATTTTCCAGCAAAGCTGGGTGCAGATACCACTGAACATGTGACCGTGATCGTAAATGTCCCTAGTTTCTCTAGAACGAGAGGAAACACCTGTATCTTTCAGCCAAGCTGACATAAATTAGTTTCTAGCCTCTATAGCATTGTTATATAGACTGAAAAATGATGAGACATGCTGTTTCATACTGAAGCCAAACCTACCTTTATGTGTATCCAAATTGGTTGATTTTGTAAGCTGGCTAACTTTATCGTATTCATTCCTTTGCCAAGATGCCCTAATCTGACCATGGTATCTACTGGACCAGGGCACCTGACAGCTGGGCAAACACCAGAGACATTTGTATGTACCCAAGGAAATGAAGATAACTTTTAGTGACAAATGCTGTGTTAGAGACCCAATGAAATCACTGGGAGGGTTGACGGATAATATTTGACAAATGAAACTGCCACTACTGAGTGTATACATCTAAATTGGATGTGAGAAATATTTAATGGTTAGTGTGCTTTATACATATATTTATGTATCAAAACTGTTCTAGATCAGCAGCAGAACATGGATTCTCTAAAATTCTGAACCTTTTTAACCCATTGCACTCTGTAAACGTGCACATAATATACTCACCATTCTACACCCAGCCACCCATCTTGTATTGCATATACAGAGTAATAATGCAGGGCTGGCAGACATTTACTAAATCGATGTACAATGAATGTATGTAGTTTCTGGATTTTGTTCTCTTCGGTACTACCAGAGATAAAATGAAAAACATTACAGGAATGAGCTTTCTTACGTTATCAGGCAAATATTGCAAGACTGTTGGCTCAGACTGTTGCTATGTTACCGTACAATAGTAATAGTTATTGGTGTAGGGCGTTTGTATACCGGATATCGGACCTGAACAAATGATTTCATTATATATAATTATACGATTAAAGCTGCAATTAGAGGTGCATTGAGGGACATATCCTTTGTCTATAGCAATGTTGTTTGTTTTATTTTAGTGGTTATACAAATCCCTGTACTACAATTGCCAGAATGACATAGAATCTGGGCACGCTGGAATTTGTAGTTTGGGGATCCAAGTTGAAGAAATAGGGGTGTACAGAGGAAAATGGTTACTGTAATGTTACCAGTACAGTTAAGGCGTGCAGTTTTCTGATTTTGTATTACCCCAGTTTTATAAAATGTTGTATTACCCCAGTTTTATATGAAACAGGAAATATCAAATTCCGAGGACAACTCTGAATTTGCTATTTCTTGTTTTATATAATTGGGACCGTCATATACTTTATTGTGTTTTTGCATTATGTTATTGATTTATTGTGTACGTTTACAATGTATCTATATAGTATGTATGTTTCAATGAGCCATCAGAGATAACGACATTTGGAAGCATATGGGCTGGCTTTGCAAACTCCGCCTAAACAACCTCTGATTGGCTCCTTCTCCTTTAAATAGTCTTTGTGTGTCTAAAGCAAGTTAGCCTATGATTAGTGTCTCTTGATGACACAAACGCGTAAGGCTTTTATCCTTTATACATAATGTAAATATAAATATTTTTGTACTATTTAAACATTGGGCTTCTGGGTTCTACTCTTGGATGTTCCGGTTTGGTGCCTGCCTACAACTAGAATTTTTTATGTTTGACCCCCCTATGCTGAAGGTCTGGGGCATGAGCACCCGCACCCAACATTGACAGTGGTAAGCTTATACATTTATCCAGGATTTCAGCTTCAAATGTTTCAGAAATAGATATGTTACCCCAGCTTTAAGCAAATAAACTAGGTTTCAGATGTGCTTTCTATGAGTAGCAACAGAGTTAGCTGCTTCCTCAATTTGGGCTGTAAATTATTCGTTATGAGTTGAATTTTTATAATTTTATTGTTGCTGACCTTGTTTTAGTCATTCTGTATAAAATATAACATAGCCTTGCAGTACCTTAGACTACTTGGAAATAATCTGGTAGTTGTGCCAGCCGGGTTACTGCCTACTACAGCTCCCAGGCTCTTTATTGGAAAATATGTAAAAGAGCAGGTGTGCTGTGTTTCAGCCTGAAAATGCCTACCTGAAAATTTCTGTGCCCAAAAGCACAGTTGCTGTTCAGGCTCATTTCATTCAAGCATGGATCTTTTATACAAGACTTGTCAAGATGATGAGAATGATATTCTGAGACAATTTGCAATTGCTTTTCATTTTTTTTTATTATTTGTGGTTTTTGAGTTATTTAGGGTTTTATTCAGCAGCTCTCCAGTTTGCAGTTTCAGCAATCTGGTAACTAGGGTTCAAATTACCCTAGCAACCATACATTGATTTGAATAAGAGACTGGAATATGAATAGGAGGTGGAATAAATAGAAGGATAAGTATTAAAAAGTAGCAATGGCAATCGAAGGGTTATTTACTAAAATTCAAATCTATCTCATTTTTTAAATAAAACAGCCATGACCAAACTCGTATTTATTATTAAAAAAAGCTCGATTTAGTCGATTCTGGTAAAAACTTTATAAAATCGAGCAGTCACATATAGAAAATAGAAAGTAATTGGAAAAAGTCTTTATTTCTGGTGAACTGTCTAAAACCAACTGAACTAAGGTGAACAACCCCTTTAACACTTGGTTGACAATAAAAACATTTTATAGCGGGTTTTTTAATGACATTTCCAGCACTTCGTTTTCTATAAAAACTATTATTTCCATCCAACCTCTGACCTTCATTGAATTTATGATGAGTTCTGTCATGTGTAGCTTTTTGTGGAGGAAAGGTGGAGAGCAGTAGGTAAATGGAACCCGGCTGTTTTCAAGAACAAGGTTTGAATCCTTTTCACTTCCAATACAATAAGTCAATAACAATGTGTACCATGCTTTGCCTGCCCTATGCTCCCTGTGTGTCCCATACTCTGACTGCCCTATGCTCCCTGTGTGTCCCATACTCTGACTGCCCTATGCTCCCTGTGTGTCCGATATTCTGACTGCCCTATACTCCCTATGTGTGCCATACTCTACCTCCCCTATGCTACTAAAGGTGTTTAATCATGTGCCGGGGGTTGCTGTGTTATCCACAGGGGACGAGAAGGATTATGAATTTAGGGGTACACATAGTGATATCATAGAGATATCCCTGCAGTCAGCACCAACCATTTGGTTTTTTGGTGTGCTACCACCATTATTGTGGACATGATCTTTAAAGTCATTGTGGTAACATGGGTGTGGTTTAAAGTGGCTGTGGTTTAAAAACTGGAAGTGGTCAACACCGACTTCCATTACCAGCCCTCCACCACATACAGTTAGGTCCATAAATATTTGGACAGACAACTTTTTTTTCTAATTTTGGTTCTGTACATTACCACAATGAATTTTAAATGAAACAAATCAGATGCAGTTGAACTTAAGACTTTCAGCTTTAATTCAATTGAACTCCTGGTCCAATTACTTTTGAGCCCCTGAAATATGTCACATATTAGGTGTGTGGACACTTGTACTTATTCCATTATTTATAGTGTTTTTTTTTTTTTAATTCAAAGGTTTTTATTGTTTTAACATTTTCATAAACAGCCTCACAGTAGACACCAGTCAAGCATTGGTGTAACAGAGGAAACAGTTATTAGAGTTGACTTGTTGCTGGACTAACGTCCAACTAGAGGCTGTTAGGATAGAAGAGCAAAGAGTAGAAGAAAGGTGAGAGAAGAAGGGAAAAAAGATTGGGGAGGGAAGGGGGGGGCAATCAAATCTGAATAGGGCCATCCTACAGAAATGAGGCCAGTTGGTCGTCAATTCTTCCTTCTTTCTTTGCAGGGTATGGGTCTATGCCCGTCTGTATATTATCTTGCTGGCAGGGATAGTCTCATGTCTGGTCTTGGAAGAAATAGGCACCTTTCCATCTCTTCCACATTTGCATGGAGGTTGAGCTGAGTTGTAATCGTCTGTTGGATCTGAGCGCCATTTGTTCATATGTAAGATTTGAGTCTATTAGTATCATTAGTTCCCTTTTGCTAGGTACTGCTGTCGTTTTCCAATATCTAGGGATCAGGAGCCTGGTCGCTGTCAATATGTGAAAGATCAGGTGCTGTATTAGTTTCGGAGTAACGGAGTTTATAATTTAGCAACTTATTTTTAGTGTTTTAGTCATAGCAAAGCATAGCATGTATTCTGCTGCCTGCAGCAACATTTATATATACAGTTTGTGACAAGTGTGTTTGGAAAACACCCATCTGTCCTAAAAATATACAGGGAAGTGTATTTTGTGGCCTGGCTGAAAGAGATAAGTTAACATCTCTGATGATCTATGAGTAAAATGGGGTTAACTAGAGCTAGCCAGAGGAGGCCCTGGGCTAGTCAGGAAGATTACATTATCTCTGATGCCGTGTGAAGACAAACGCCAATGTGTTTTGAGTGAATAAAGTAAAGGCAAAGTTCTATTTTTCTGTATTTTTGTGTCCCCCGTCTCCTCTCTACATAGGAAACCTGCTTGCCTACCATACAAAAAAAGCTAATGTTCCTACAAGTATAATAAATGTTATTGTGTTGCACAATAATAAATTCTTGGTGAGATGACTGTATTCTGCTTTAAACAGAGTCCCATGCTTTTGTTTTTTTCTTCCACATCCCTTACCCCAAATACCTGGTTTCTTTCAGTGTCATAGACTCCTGCCTTCCTACCAATGCCTATACCGCAGAACACTGTAGGTCTCTAATTCAACCATTTTCATAAAAATATAATTTTTTTACCAGTATAGTGATTTCTCAGGATTTCACGTGCTTTCCTTCCATCATAAGCTGCTTCTCTCATAATCGGAAACAGATTTTTATCATTCAAAAATTGAATTACCTCAGCATAAGCCTCCTCTTTCTTACTTCTGTCCTCATCCAAGTCTGTGTCCTCTGTGGGTTCATGCAGGATGGTTTCTTTAAGATTCATCAGGTGCAATATCAGCCTGCTCCATCGGTTTCCTCCCTCTCTCCTGGGCCAAAAACCTGTTGCCATTCTGCTTAAAGGAGAAATATACCCCCAAAATGAACACTTAAGCAACAGATAGTTCATATCATATTAAGTGGCATATTAAAGAATCTTACCAAACTGGAATATATATTTAAGTAAATATTGCCCTTTTACATCTCTTGCCTTGAGCCACCATTTCATGATGGTCTGTGTGCTGCCTCAGAGATCACCTGACCAGAAATACTTCAACTCTAACTGTAACAGGAAGAAGTGTGGAAGCAAAAGACACAGCACTGTCTGTTAATTGGCTCATGATGTGACCTAACATGTATGGTTTGTTGGTATGTTTGCGTGCACAGTGAATCCTACGATCCCAGGGGGCAGCCCTTATTTTTTTAAAATGGCAATTTTCTATTTATGATTACCCAATGGCACATACTACTAGAAAAGTATATTATTATGAAAATGGTTTATTTACATGAAGCAGGATTTTACATATGAGCTGTTTTATGCAATATCTTTTTATAGAGACCTACATTGTTTGGTGGGTATAGTTTTCCTTTAAGAGTTCAATCTCACGTGAGCCTGCAGCTTTCTTTTAGACAGAGGACAAACTGCACACAGACACAATGCTTCTCTTGCTTCAAGAAGACATAACTTTATTAACACTTCTGCATTAGCAGACAAAGATACATGTTACATGACACTGTATCAGTATCAGATTAGTATAGGATCTGTATGAGAGCACACACATATTAATACATGTAACACCCTCTTTGCGACCCCCCTGGTGCCAAGGTTGTACCAGCTTACCAACTTGGGTCCTGAGTTCCCTTTGCAAGGTGAAAGGTATTGGGAAACTCTTCTCTGGCAGTGCCTCCACCTAATGGGGTCCTGGAATACACCTGAGGATAGTCCCATTAGGAAACAAATCACTCACACACTTTATTATGTAACAAACCACAACTTTATATAAGGAAAGTGTAAAGGGGAAATAAAACACATTTACATCATATCATTTGTAACCCACTCCCCTGGGAACCTGTGGCAGTCCATTTCCTGATCATCCATGCCAGGCAAAGTCCCACAACGCCTTTGGCAGACAAAGAGTCTCAGTCCCTTTTCCCCAAAGAGCACGTGTCCCCAGGTAGCGCTACCTGCCCCAAATACCTTTCCCACTGGACAAGATATTGGCTCCCACGTGGCAGGCACACAAACAGCCTGTCTCACAAACAAGAGATACGCTGGATCCTTATTCTTTTTCTACCCTCCCTTAGGTACAACTCACCCTTGGGATTTACACAGATGGGTAGGCTCCTCCCGAGCTGGAACAGACATCCACAGCGATGAAATATTTAGAAGCTCCAGACTCTCCTAGCCGAGCACACAACAAGGCTTTAAATCCTTCAGGGTATTGCTCCCAGCACTGTCTATAGCACGAGCACAGTAAACCCCCTTTACTCCTTACATCCAGCTCCCAACGTTGTCTATAACATGAGCACACAGAATTCCTCTGCAGAACTACAGCTCCCAGCACCATCCATAGAGAGAGCACCAAAGATGTCCATCCAAGCTCCAAACCGGCATGGTTTAGCTTTCCTGGCTTTTGGAGTACCCTGCATCAGCCCACAGGGCTATCGAACTCTTTTTAGCCCCCTACATCTTTGCATAAGTTCTGGTCACCTTCCTACATGAAAGGGAAAGTAGGAATCCTCCAGCAGTAATCTGACTGAGCACATGGCATCCCCTTTTATATGGTTGCACAGCACCACCTTGTGGCTGCTTTTGGGATCAGCCATGCTACACCAATCCAGAAACCCTGTATACACCATGAGGCTCCAAATGACAAGTGGAACTTACACCTCAGGGTCCCTACACATATCTTAACAGTCACAGTATTTTGTGGACTGAATCACATTTCACAGCTATTAGATCTCAAAGGTTTCAGTTGCCAAACACTCCAAAGCAACTGCAGGCCAATACCCTGAAGCATGAAACTCATTTATTTCAGTTCTTCTGCTTCACTTGAAAGAAGAAGTCTGCCCTTTGACATGGCACAGTAAGTGAAAGTGCAGAAAGCTAAATGAAATACTTGGCACAACTGCTGTTTGAAATTGAGGCTCAATATTTGACGATCATTAACGAGTGAAAACTGTCTAGCACATGATGTCATCCTGGGCTGGGCCAGTAGGTATTTGAATGGTAATGCCATGGTGTAACTAATGAAATAAGCATTCATGCATGAAAGGGTTCTGATAAAAGAAGCTGAAATAAAACCTTAACCTTTAAGGAACAATAACACCAAAATATAAAAGCATTTTAAAGTAATTAAAATATCATGGACTGTTGTCCTGCTTTGGTAAAAGTTATGTGTTTGCTTTAGAAGGACTACTATCTTTATAAGAATAAGCTGCTGTGTAGTCATGGGGTTTAAAACAATAAAAAACAAACGTAGGATTAGTTAGCTCTTTAGGGTTAGTTCACACGAACTGCCTCCTCGAATTTTCCCATCCACTAGAGTCCCCGAAGTTTCCTCGTGAGGCAACTCACATTTGTTTGCATGAGTTTTAGTCACATATAGGTAAGTCTTTAGCAGGTGTCACCGGTTGGAATTCAACGTGGTGTCCCTCGTGGTGACGTCACTTCCACCTGACGCGTTTCACCGACCCAATTGGCTTCCTCAGAGGCATGAAGTGTGTGTAACAAAGCGTCCTTAAAAACTAGTCGCGTGGTGTGTTTGCTTCAGAAACACTACTACAGTTGATATAAAGAAACTCCTGTGTAGTCATGGGGTCAGCCATTCAAGCTGAGAAAGGAGAAAAGGCACGTTTACTTAGCAGATAACAAATAAGCTGTATAATAGAATACAATGGTATTTTATAGTGTGCATCTGTTATCTGCTGTGTAACCTGTGTTTTGAATGGTTGCCCCCAGTTTCTTTATATCAACTGTAGTAGTGTTTCTAAATAAAAACACACCAATTTTACTAGTGCAGGAAAAATTCTAAAAGCGTCTTAGCATTGTTACAAAATACCAGCTTAAGAATTCCAGCCTCAGACCATTTCTTTAGGGAGATATGTGGTATAATTTGTTTGATTGTTGTTCTCGGTAGTAGGGGTGAGGGGAAAGGTCCAAACTTATGCTTTGTTGATGATGTGTCCCATATTTTTAATGATAGTTTTGTGGTGGGCAATACATTTTCAGTTGATGATCTGTTTGGTTTGGTAACCAAAAACTTTTTGTGAGAGTCTTGTGCCCTATCTGCCTCCATATCTACCCATATTTACTGGTGCTATCTGTCCCTTGTCTTTTTAATATTAAACCAATCAATCATTTTTGATTATGGAAGGCAGCACCAGGTTAAGTATTTCAGTCAATAACAGAGTAAATTATAAGGTCTGTATTGAGGAGTGTAATAGGTCTAAAATTTTGACATGATCTTGATTTTCCCCCAGTTTAGGCAAGATTATAATATGGGCTTGGAGGTATTCTGGATTAATTTGTCCCATGTCCATAAAAATTTTAATATAATTTTACTAAACGTGGAGCTAGATGATTCATAAAAGTTTTGTAATACTGATTAGTGAAGCCATCTGGACCTGGTGCTTTTTCTGGTTTCAGATCTTTTATTGCTGATTGGATTTCTTCTATTGTGATCAGTTTACTTAATGTCTCCAGTTGTTGTGCTGAAGGTGTTGGGAGGGTTATTTTATTTAGGTATATATTCATTTTAGCTACTAGAGGTTTCAGTGTTTCCGAACTAGATCTGAGATTGTATAATGATTCGTAGTATTGTGCAAATTTATTTGTGATTTGTTTTATTTTTTTGTGATCTTTGTCTGCGCTGATGTTAAGTATTGGATTCAGGCTTGCGCTTGTTTTTGTCTAAGTAGGTTTGCCAGTAATCTGTCAGCTTTATTCCCTTTAGTGTAATATAAAGGGCAGATTTAGCAAAGATCGAAGTGAATTTTCGAATGAAAAAAATTAGAATTTCGAGCTATTTTTTGTTTTGTGTACTTTAACTAGAGAATAGTCCAAATTCGATTTGAATTTGAAATAAAAATGTGAAAATTTGAATATCGAACTATATCATGTACTGACTCTTTAAAAATTCGACTTCGACCATTCACCATCTAAAACCTGCCGAATTGCTGTTTTAGCCTATGGGGAACCTCCTAGAACCTATTTGGAGTCAATTGGTGGACTTTGAAAAATCAAAGTTTTTTTTTGGAAAAACTTTGAATCGAATTTGATCGAATGCGCTATTCCTTAGATTCGTACGATTTGAATTAGCCGAATATGGACCTATTAGATCGAAAACTGACCTATTCCACCAAAAAAAAACTTTGACTTAATTTCGGTTGGTTTTTTTGAATTTCAAAGTTTTTCAATTCGTAATTCGACTCTTGATAAATATGCCCATAACTGTTTTAAACGCTGTAATCTATATGCAGTTTTGGCTGCTATTATTTTGTTTCGCTTAGCTCATTCTTTCGTTATCTGGTTGGCTATGTTTGTATTGAGTTTTGAATTCGTTTTTTTCTCTAATTCTGTTAGTTGTGCTTCTAGTTGCATTTCTCCTTTTTTTTTTTTTTAGCTGTTTTACCTTTGAAATCAGTTCACCTGTAATGACTGCTTTATGTGCCAGCCATGCCATTTGCAAGTTTGTATCTGCTGGGTCGTTATTCCTGAAGTATTGTGTTTGTTCAATGTGTTGTTTGCAAAATAATGTTTGCAGTATCCTATAATTGAGCCTCCAGGGCAATTTCTCTGTGTTCGAACTATATGGAAGTTCTATGCCTATAGGGGCATGGCCTGCCCACGTTCTTAGCCCTATCCATGCTTTGTTAACCTATGAAGTAGTTTGGGGGTCTGTAAGAAATAGGTCAATTCTAGTATGAGTAAAACCTTGGTGAAAAATAGGTGTAGTCTTTTGAGGTTGGGAACTTTGCCCCCCATATATCTATTAATGTGAAGTTGTGCAACAGGTTCCTATAGCTCTTTGCTTGATTCAGTGGTATTTTATAGTTTGTTCTTACTGTAAGTGGGGGTTCAGAGTCATATTGAAGTCCCCAGCTACTATGCAATTCACTTTTTTTAAATTAGTAATCTGGGAAGATTACGTGAAAGAAAATGTACCTTTTTTTTGTTTGGGTCATATATGTTCTCTAATGTATAATTAGTATTTCCCAATACACATATGAACATTAAGAATCTGCCTGCGGGGGCCGCAATGGTCTGTTTCACTTGGAATGTTATTTTGGAACTTATTACTATAGAAACCCCCTTCGGTTTGTTTTGAGAATTTGCGTGATAATTGTGGGGGTAATGTCTGTTTAGGTTTTTTTTTTAACTAAAAGGGTGTTTCTTGGTAAGGTCTATCAGCCTTTGCTTTATACGAATCTCCCAGAGCTTGGTTTGGTTTTTGAGGAGAGTTTAGTCCCCTCGCGTTTAGGGAGTAAAATCGGATATTTTCTGGATGTCAGACCTCTAATTTGCCCACAGCAGTTTATTCACCTTTCAAACACTTTTTCAGTTCAGCCATTTTCAGATTGTTCCTCAGAAATAAAGACTTTTTCTAATTACTTTCCATTATTTATTTTTTACTGTTTTTCCAAAATCTAAGTTTAAAGTTGAATGTCCCTGTCTCTAGTGTTTAGTAATTCAGGTGCAGACTGTAAACTGCAATTTTGCAACATTTACTTGATACATTTCTTAGAAGCATCTCTGGAATATCTATCTGAAAACAACTAGTTGTGTAAAGGTGAACAACCACTTTAAAGATATTTTTATAGACAGAGTTGCACAATGACCTTTAGCATCACAATATAGTTCCATATATAACTGAATGAGTGTATAAAACACCAAACCAGGAAAAGAAAAGTAGGACAAGTATGGCAACATTGTATAAAACTTTAAACATTAACTGCAATTTATGCATGTGGTAAATATATGTGAAATACCACTAGTCAACTCCTTGCTTACGTATGTTGGAGCCAGTGGGGGCTCTGGAGTCCTGTACTCAGGGGAATTTCTCCATGTGTCGTATTGCCCTATTAGTGTTGCTGCTCCAGGGGTAAAAGGCACCTTTAATATATTTGTATTGTTGTATTCATCTCTATACCGTGAGCCATTCTTTCCTCAGCTTTTTTGGTGAAGCTGGCACTGTATGCTTTGAAGAGGAAGCTCTTTCTTTGTCTCTTGGGTTGATGTTCCATCAGGTTAGTGCTTTTTTTTTTTGCCTCTTCCGCTGTAAGTAAGGCGGCAGGCATGCCATTTTCTTTGGACTATTAATTTAACTGGATATCCCCAGCGATAGTGTATGTTGTGTTGATGCAGTAGCTTTGCTATATCTGTAAAGGCCTTTCTTTTTCGTAGAGTTGCTGGTGATCTATGTAAACTTCCAGCTGCTGGGCCGGCCAACCCTCTTTCTTCCAGGAGAGTGCCCGGAGTTTGACTTTAGTTTTATAAAAAACAAATCTGCCACTACATCTGTTCAGTTTCTGGAGCTGATTTTGCTTTGGGCACCAAATGAATTTGGTCAATCCCCAAGAAGAACTAATAAATTGTGCACTAAACAAAGCTTCTCTAGCAGAAATAACCCAAACTCAAAGGGACATGCTAAATGCACCCATAACGAATACAGAAGTAACATCCACAATAAAAACATTAGCCAGCAACAAATCACCAGGCCCAGATGGCTACACAGCGGAATATTACAAAATATTAAAGGGATACTGTCATGGGAAAAACATGTTTTTTTCAAAATGAATCAGTTAATAGTGCTACTCCAGCAGAATTCTGCACTGAAATCCATTTCTCAAAAGAGCAAACAGATTTTTTTATATTCCATTTTGAAATCTGACATGGGGCTAGACATTTTGTCAATTTCCCAGCTGCCCCTGGTCATGTGACGTGTGCCTGCACTTTAGGAGAGAAATGCTTTCTGGCAGGCTGCTGTTTTTCCTTCTCAATGTAACTCAATGTGTCTCAGTGGGACATGGGTTTTTACTATTGAGTCTTGTTCTTAGATCTACCGGGCAGCTGTTATCTTGTGTTAGGGAGCTGCTATCTGGTTACCTTCCCATTGTTCTTTTGTTTGGCTGCAGGGGAGGAAAAGGGAGGGGGTGATATCAGTCCAACTTGCAGTACAGCAGTAAAGAGTGATTGAAGTTTATCAGAGCACAAGTCACATGACTTGGGGCAGCTGGGAAATTGACAATATGTCTAGCCCCATGTCAGATTTCAAAATTGAATATAAAAAAATCTGTTGGCTCTTTTGAGAAATGGATTTCAGTGCAGAATTCTGCTGGAGCAGCACTATTAACTGGTTTATTTTGAAAAAAATTTTTTTCCCATGACAGTATCCCTTTAAGTCCATACACTACAGAACTGTGAACAAATGTACACAACACTATCTTTCAGAAAGGCGACATCATCAAAGAACAGATAGAAGCATACACCACATTAATCCCCAAAGCACACAAGGATCTGACTCAATTAACGTCTTACCGTTCCATCTCCCTGTTGAATGTTGACCTTAAAATACTTTCCAAAATAATAGCCCAAAGACTCCAAACTGGGCTTTGTGCGCAATTGTCATTCAACACGGGGTATTTGAACGGCAATACTGGCAACAATAATTTTGACCAAACAACAGGAATGTCCTTTTAAGCCTTGACGCAGAAAAGGCATTTGATAAAATACTATGGCCCTTCCAATTACAACACTGACAGTTTATCAGGATTGGAGGAAATAAGGGGCGACAACAATGCGCCAACTAACAAATGTCAAAGACCACAAACCCCTTACACTAACACAGCTACAGGATAGCTCCCCCCCCCCAGCCAACAATATATACTGTATGTCTTCTTACAGGCCCAGACGTATACCAGCAGAACCATCCGACTACTATCAGATAAAGACTGGGACAATACCCTAGATAGTTTTCTCCTAAAAACTATCTCCGCCAAGGGAGCTATATCTCACAATTACAGGTTCCTATGGAAAACTTAGATTATGACTACCCTCAGGATCAAGACAGTGGACTATAGACATACCAGAATTAGACATGGAAGCGATAGTAAAATCGTATAGGCAACTTTGGTGCACCCTACTCTCTAGCATTTATAGAGAAATGTTTCAGAATCTATTGCACAGAACCTACTTAAAGGGTAAGGAAACCTAGTTGGCGCAAAAACCCTCCCCCCCTCCCGTGTGTTGCCCAACCTCCCTCCTCCCCCCTGGCCTACCCATCCCGCTGGGCAAATGCCACTAACTTGTTACTTACCCTTCTGCGCAGGTCCAGTCCAGGGAGTTCACAGACAACATCTTCTTCCACGCGATCTTCTTCCTGCTTTGACCGGCGTTTTGGCGCATGCGCAGTAGGAGCATTTCTCGGGTACGGATCTACTGCGCATGTGCCAAAAGTCACGCAGTACTTTTGGCGCATGCGAAGTAGATCGTAAAGGTGAAATGCTCCTACTGCGCATGCGCCGGTCAAAGCAGGAAGAAGATCGCGTGGAAGAAGATGTCATCTGTGAACTCCCTGGACTGGACCTGCGCAGAAGGTAAGTAACAAGTTAGGGGCATTTGCCCAGTGGGACGGGTAGGCCAGGGGGGAGGAGGGAGGGTGGGCAACACACGGGAGGGGCGGGAGTGTTTTTGCGCCAACTAGGTTTCCTTCCCCTTTAACACCAGAAATACTGTTCAAAAATGTGGACAGACAAAGGCAGATCTAATACACTGTCTGTGAACTTGCCCAGAAATAAAAGGTTCTGGAACCAGGTGCGAGAATATGCAACCAGACACCTGGTTAACTATGTCCCACTGTCATCCACATGGGTACTCTCGTGCATAACCCCCAGCACCCACACCAAAATGACGCAGGGGAGCGAAAAGTCTATTGCTAATCCTAATGAATGTGTCAAAAAAAAAAAAACGATACAAGTCTGGATCCCTAGATTTCTGATGTTAGGAATGTATAGCCTCAGTCACATTGTAAATATGACATTTCACCATCATGGAGATGGCAAGATCTTGTATGAATATTGCTCAAACAAAAATAATGTAGTGCACAAAAACCCTCCATCTAATTACATCCAACGAACATCATATCTCTCAGATTAGCTCAGTATGTACCTGGGGAGAGACAATTCCTGAGAGACCTCTGTGCAGAGGATCAGATAGGGGCCCCTCTTCCATAGGGATAGGGGTCTTCACTTCTCAACCGCCGTTTTGCTACCCAGCGTAGCTTTGTCAAGAGACCAAAAGTGACAATAAGTGAACAAAGTGACAATTACTTAAAGAGGAAGCACTGTTATGTCATATTGGTTACTGTGGTAAGCCAAATTAGATTGGGTAAATCAGATAAAGGTCAAATAAACCACATTACTTTATTCTATTCTACAGAAAGTCTCGTAACAAAATAACAATCATATTACTAAATAATCCAATGAAACACAACTAAAGTAGAATATAATATATCATATCATATATACAGTGCTTAAATTGGTTGCAATGATATAACCCGATTATAGTAATTATATCCAGATTCTATTAGATAACGCAATGGTAGTTAATTTAACAATTGTTATTTTTGGACCATTGTAACTAACTAAGTAATTTCCGTGCAATTAAATTTAGATCTTTAATTGTTAAAGAGTGATTAGTTGATTTAGAGGGCACAAAAGAAAAACCCCCTTTTTAAAAGAAAACTATACCCCCAAAATGAATACTTGATCAACAGATAGTTGATATCAAATTAAGTGGCATATTAAAGAATCTTACCAAACTGGTATATATATTTAAAGGGATCCTGTCATCGGAAAACGTGTTTTTTTCAAAACGCATCAGTTAATAGTGCTACTCCAGCAGAATTTTGCACTGAAATCCATTTCTCAAAAGAGCAAACAGATTTTTTTATATTCCATTTTGAAATCTGACATGGGGCTAGACATTTTGTCAATTTCCCAGCTGCCCCTGGTCATGTGACGTGTGCCTGCACTTTAGGAGAGAAATGCTTTCTGGCAGGCTGCTGTTTTTCCTTCTCAATGTAACTGAATGTGTCTCAGTGGGACATGGGTTTTACTATTGAGTGTTGTTCTTAGATCTACCAGGCAGCTGTTATCTTGTGTTAGGGAGCTGTTATCTGGTTACCTTCCCATTGTTCTTTTGTTTGGCTGCTGGGGGGGAAAAGGGAGGGGGGTGATATCACTCCAAGTTGCAGGACAGCAGTAAAGAGTAATTTAAGTTTATCAGAGCACAAGTCACATGACTTGGGGCAGCTGGGAAATTGACAATATGTCTGGCCCCATGTCAGATTTCAGAATTGAATATAAAAAAATCTGTTTGCTCCTTTGAGAAATGGATTTCAGTGCAGAATTCTGCTGGAGCAGCACTATTAACTGATTCATTTTGAAAAAATTTTTTTTTCCCATGACAGTATCCCTTTAAGTAAATATTGACCGTTTACATCTCTTGCCTTGAACCACCATTTTGTGATGGTCTGTGTGCTGCCTCAGAGATCACCTGACCAGAAATACTGCAGCTCTAACTGTAACAGAAAGAAGTGTGGAAGCAAAAGACAGAACTCTGACTGTTAATTGGCTCATGAGACCTAACATGTATAGTTTGTTTGGTTTGTTTGTGTGCACTGTGAATCGTAGGATCCCAGGGGCGGCCCTTATTTTTTAAAATGGCAATTTTCTATTTATGATTACCCAATGGCGCATACTACTTAAAAAGTATAATATTATGGAAATGGTTTATTTACATGAAGCTGGGTTTTACACAAGAGCTGTTTTATGCAATATCTTTTTATAGAGACCTACATTGTTCTCGGGGTATAGTTCTCTGTTAATCGATAATTGACACGCGAGCAAGGATTCGAGAAACACTTATACAATATATCTTGTACAAATAGGAGACCAATTTTGGTATAAAAGACACTATTCGTGACTTATACTGAATACTACTTTAGAGGAAGCAAGCTTAATCACAATGGGGCATACATAATTAGTCTATGGATGTATCTCTCCTTGAAATCTTTTCAATATACATAGATCAAGCTTACAAGTAGGAGTGACAATATTTTGCGTACATTGGGGGTCATTTATCAACACTGGGCAAGTTTGACCATGGGCAGTAACCCATTGCAACCAATCAGATTGCTGCATTCATTTTTCTACTTGCAGCTGACTTTAAAAAGCTAATCATTGATTGGTTGCTATAGGTAACTGCCCATAGGCAAATTTGCCCAGTGTTGATAAATGAGCCCCATGGTGTACATTTTTGGTGGACTTTTTGATCAAAATTGACAGTAGTTGTTATTTTCAGTATAGTGATACGGTTACCATTATTACCCTGCAATAAAATCGCTTGTGTCACAGAAGGGAGGGGTCCCTCCTCTTACAGGAGTAAGATGGTGTGTAATGTGTTTTTAAACACCCCCATTTTAATTATATTCAATATTACCAATGAAGTATCTTATTATCTGGCTTTTGTTTTATATCACGCTGTCACACCATATTCTCCATTTACTACTATATGATATATCCATCTTATGAACTTTTTGAATTAACAACATGGTAGCTAATTTTTTTTAAGGTTTTTATTGTGCATTTTTTTAAACAACACAACAAAAAAATATAAACAAAAACATATTACAGTTACAGAATGAGGGTCATTAACATCACAACATTACAACAAGTCATAAGTAGCAGGACACAGTTAGTATTATCAGACCTGGGGGTCTGCCTCTGGGTTGGCCTCCAACCATGGGTCCCTTACCTTCTCAAATTTTGGGGGGCAACGTCTGGCTATGTAGGTTAACTTAATAATGGCCAGCTTGCTGTTTATTAGTTGCACCCATTGTTGAGTAGTCTGCGGTTGGGGCTTATCCACTTCATTACAATTCAACATAATGTTCTGAGTAGGGTTCTAGTTTTGTTCAAGAGCACTATGTCATCTATTAGGCCTAATAAATATGCTTATGGAGTTAGCTTTCCAAGTAATAGGATTTGTTCATTGAGGTATTTTACCACTTTGGACCAATATTATATACTACAGAACATGCCCATAATAAGTGGAAGAACCCAGCATCTGGAGATTGACATCTGGAGATCCCCATTGGCATTGGGATTCTTACCTATAGCTTGCAGTCTCAATGAGGTGATCTACGTCCTATGCATTATCCTATACTGTATCATTCTGTCTGTAATAGAAATCAGGTAGTCATATACCCTGCTTGTTATCTATTCCCACATATCATCATCCATGTGGGGTATGTCGTTGACCCATTTATTCTTGGCTCTTTCCAAAGGTTTCCCTAGGCTGGGGAGCAGGGATTTATAGAGGTCAGATATTAGTTTTTAAGGGTTGGAATCCCATAGTCTGCTTTCATAGGATGGGATCATGGTGCTAACTACCTGAGAATCAAATCGAGTTATAAATGCATGGTGCTTGAATCGTAGGTTGGATTAGCTTTTCTCTAAGCCGGCCATAGACGCAAAGATCCGATCGTACGAATCGAGGATTCGTACAATTTTCGGACCGTGTGTGGAGAGTCCCGTCATTTTTCGTCCCACGGAGATCGGTCGTTTGGTCGATCGGACAGGTTAAAAAATTTCTGTCAGCTGCCGATAATATCTCTGCGTGTATTGCCGAGTGTACGATTTTCAGTGGGAGACTGTCACCAGCTTTGTCAGACATAACTTTCGTACGATTGCTGTCAGGGGCAGAACATTGGCTGATCTGTTCTTTTACTACTTTATTTGATCTGAATAGTTAGTGGCAGGTTGGGAGATGGGGAATCTATGCCATCTTAAGTGGATCAGGGTGGGGTAAGTGTCTTCCACTAGCAAATCTTCTAAATGTCTGATCCCTAATCTAGGCCAGTGGTGGAAGTGTTGGAAATTAGAGTTCATGGTAGCTAATAATTAATTGAAAGAGAGTTTAGGGTTTTGAGATTTGAATACCACTCCTTGTACATTCCCAACTGACTTTTTATCCTTTTTAAATGAATTGTTCTTTCATATGTTTGATATAGTGAAACCTCAATTCTGCATACCCTGATGTTATGTTTTCCTGCATTTTACACCATTATTTTGTGGTCCTACCTGTGTAACATGCATAATACATTTCCCTGATTTTACATTTTCCCTGCAGTTTTTACACAATTTTTTTCTGGTTCCCTGGAAAACTTAAAATGGGGGTTCTACTGTATTTGATATGAGTTTATGGTGTTTTAAAATGCTGTGATGAGTAGGCTGGCTGTCCACTTTTTTTAATGAGAATTGATCAATTAATTATTTAGAACCCAGCACTTATTTTATTTGTATTATATATTATTCTCTCATTGATATATGTGTTGCTAACTGGTCCCTAGCTATGATGGGTTCTTTAGAATGCTGTATCACCCCTGCTTTTATTATTGTGATTAGACTAACCTTTGCACTTTCTGTGTTTCTCATGAACAGGAATAATATTTTATACAGAAAAAAATGATTTGGCATCCATGCCAAATTGACCAAATAATGACCCTTCTGTCTTCCTAAAATAATCCATTCAACTCCCTACACTACAGGGGATAATGTGAAGATCAAAAGTAATTAAGTAGGCTTCAAAAGTCAGGTCAAGCAGCCTGTACTTGCAAATAATGGGTCAAGCATAATGCTCACTGTTACAATAATATAATTAAATGCTTGCAAAGGTTAAAAAAAAACAGGAATGGAAACTGCTTGCAAAGGCATTTGGAAATGACCTAGGGATATTTCAACAGTTCAAACATTTTATCATATATTAGTAAAGAGAAGTTGTTTAACTGGACAACAAGTGTCTGGACATCTGCTCCTTAACAGATGACGTTGTGTATCAAAAACCAATAAATGATAACCATCAAATACGTATGTGATTAACTAACCTATGAATATGATTTCGGGCTCTTACTCACTGGCGTTCTGACCTGCGCTCCCCTGTGTTCCGTTTTTTGGCGTTCAGCCGCCGGGGAGCGCAGGAATAGACGCATGTCATTATTTCAAATGGGGCTGTACTCACTCAGGCGCGTGTAGGCGCCGAACGCAGGTTGAGACGCAACATGCTGCATTTTTCCTGCGTTCGGCGCCTACACGCGCCTGAGTGAGTACAGCCCCATTTGAAATAATGACATGCGTCTATTCCTGCGCTCCCCTGCGGCTGAACGCCAAAAAACAGAACGCAGGGGAGCGCAGGTCAGAACGCCAGTGAGTAAGAGCCCTTAGAGTGTGATAATGCTAATGATGTTTTGATCAAGGTATAAAAATAAACGTTATATCTTTGTTCGGACCTGTGTGATTGCTGTATTACTAATCTGCAGTTTGGCGCACCTTACCAATAAACCTTATCTTCTTTTTGAGCATTATCAGTGTGTCCAGATCTGGTGATTACCTAGGGAAACAAATCTGAACTTCTCAATAAGATTTATTTAGAAGTATATCAGCCCTCATAATATAACTGCAGTCCCTAATTACAGAGTAGAGGGCTACTCAAAGGCTAAAGTAAATGGATACAGCACAAAGCAGACAAGACATACTTTCTGACACCACTTCATTACAATGAATTTGGCTACAGGCCATGGCTGCCACTGCATGTGGGTTCCTGGAATGGCATGTTTGCATGTTAAGTCTGGGTATGCAAGACAATGAACAGAACAGCCTTTCAGCAAGACCTAATTCTTCTATCACTTGTTTTCAGTGTCTTTGTTGCAGAGAAAAGAAACAACTTTTATGGCCATCATATGAGGTAGAGCAAACACCAATATAAGCAGAACCACAGTCACATGAAAATGGAAAAGCTGCTCTGTAATTAGACAAAGGGACAGATACATAGTTTTCTAGATGCATAGGTTTTTTGGGTTAAAAAAAGAAAATAGTTGAACTTGATGGACTGTTGTTTTTACTAAGCCATTAACTATATGATTGTAGATCTAGTTTCAGTTTGCTTGCAAAATTGCAATTGGTCTTGACCACTTTTCCTGGAGGTTCTCTTATCTAACGGTATTTCTGATGTAAAATCATGACATTTTAGCAACCGTTTTTATCTGACATACTGACCCTATACGTCCCATTCACTTACATCAGTTTTTATTCTGGTATGTTTGTAATTATTTTAATTATACAGGTAAGGGTTCCATTATCGGTAATCCCGTTATCCAGAAAGCTCTGACGTGCCGGAAGGCTCTCTCTCATAGACTATTTTATCCATCCTCACGGGCCCCCACTGGCCCAGACCTGCTCCCCCGATCGGCTGCCCCCTAAAGAAAAGATCTTGTGCCGCGTTCATGCATGCACGCAGTCAGGGTCGGACTGGGGGGACTGCTGTCTAGGGCCCCCTGCAAATGTTTTTGTTTTAGGACCAGGAGATCGGGAGAGGGGGTCTGGCCCGGCGGGTAGAAGTGTTGGAAATTAGAGTTCATGGTAGCTAATAATTAATTGAAAGAGAGTTTAGGGTTTTGAGATTTGAATACCACTCCTTGTACATTCCCAACTGACTTTTTAGCCTTTTTAAATGAGTTGTTCTTTGATATGTTTGATATAGTGAAACCTCAATTCTACATACCCTGATGTTAAGTTTTCCTGCATTTTACACCATTATTTTGTGGTCCTACCTGTGTAACATGCATAATACATTTTCCCTGCAGTTTTTACACAATTTTTTTCTGGTTCCCTGGAAAACTTAAAATGGGGGTTCTACCAGGGCCGCTCCGGCCATGAGGCAAGGTGAGAATCTTGCCTCAGGCGGCACGGAGCGGCCAGTTACCAGGGGCGGCAAAAAGCCGCCTCTGGTAACTTTAAGAGCCGAATTTCCATTTTTTAAAACGGAAATTCGGCTCTTCTAGCGCAGCGAGCGCAATAGCGCTCACTGCACTAGCGATGCGGCTCCTCCACCCGCTCCGACGCTGGTAGTTAGAAGAGCGGAGCAGGAGGAGGGGCGGCATAGGGGCTGCTGCCTCAGGCGGCAGCAGCCCCTGAAACGTGCCTGGGTTCTACTGTATTTGATATGAGTTTATGGTGTTTTAAAATGCTGTGATGAGTAGGCTGGCTGTCCACTTTTTTTTAATGAGAATTGATCAATTAATTATTTAGAAACCAACACTTATTTTATTTGTATTATATATTATTCTCTCATTGGATATATTTGTTGCTAACTGGTCCCTAGCTATGATGGGTTCTCTAGAACGCTGTATCACCCCTGCTTTTATTATTGTGATTAGACTAACCTTTGCACTTTCTGTGTTTCTCATGAACAGGAATAATATTTTATACAGAAAAAAATTATTTGGCATCCATGCCAAATTGACCAAATAATGACCCTTCTGTCTTCCTAAAATAATCCATTCAACTCCCTACACTACAGGGGATAATGTGAAGATCAAAAGTAATTAAGTAGGCCTCAAAAGTCAGGTCAAGCAGCCTGTACTTGCAAATAATGGGTCAAGCATAATGCTCACTGTTACAATAATATAATTAAATGCTTGCAAAGGTTAAAAAAAAAACAGGAATGGAAACTGCTTGCAAAGACATTTGGAAATGACCTAGGGATATTTTAACAGTTCAAACATTTTATCATATATTAGTAAAGAGAAGTTGTTTAACTGGACAACAAGTGTCTGGACATCTGCTCCTTAACAGATGACGTTGTGTATCAAAAACCAATAAATGATAACCATCAAATACGTATGTGATTAACGGACCTGTGTGATTGCTGTATTACTAATCTGCAGTTTGGCGCACCTTACCAATAAACCTTATCTTCTTTTTGAGCATTATCAGTGTGTCCAGATCTGGTGATTACCTAGGGAAACAAATCTGAACTTCTCAATAAGATTTATTTAGAAGTATATCAGCCCTCATAATATAACTGCAGTCCCTAATTAGAGAGTAGAGGGCTACTCAAAGGCTAAACTAAATGGATACAGCACAAAGCAGACAAGACATACTTTCTGACACCACTTCATTACAATGAATTTGGCTACAGGCCAAGGCTGCCACTGCATGTGGGTTCCTGGAAACATAGTTTTCTAGATGCATAGGTTTTTTGGGTTAAAAAAAGACAATAGTTGAACTTGATGGACTGTTGTTTTTACTAAGCCATTAACTATATGATTGTAGATCTAGTTTCAGTTTGCTTGCAAAATTGCAATTGGTCTTGTCCACTTTTGCTGGAGGTTCTCTTATCTAACGGTATTTCTAATGTAAAATCATGACATTTTAGCAACCGTCTTTATGTGACATACTGACCCTATACGTCCCATTCACTTACATCCATTTTTATTCTGGTATGTTTGTTATTATTTTAATTATACAGGTATGGGATCCATTATCAGTAAACCCCTTATCCAGAAAGCTCTGATGTACCGGAAAGCTCTCTCACATAGACTATTTTATCCATCCTCACGGGCCCCCACTGGCCCAGACCTGCTCCCCCGATCGGCTGCCCCCTAAAGAAAAGATCTTGTGCCGCGTTCATGCATGCACGCAGTCTGTCCAGGGCCCCCTGCAAATGTTTTTTTTTTCAGGGCCAGGAGATCAGGAGAGGGGTGTGGCCCGGGGGGGGCCCATGAGGGCCGGGGCCCATCGGGCCAGTCCGACCCTGCACGCAGCATGGTGTGTTTGCACGTGCACACGGCAGGTGGCATGGGCTTAGAATTTGGAAGGGGGCCCCTTGAAGGAGGGCCCTTCATGTTGTAGCCCCGGTGGGCCTCCAGTGCTCCAATCCGACCCTGATTGTATCCAAATAATCCAATTTTTATAAAAAAATATATATATTTTTCTCTGTAATAATAAAACAGTACCTTGTATTTGATCCAAGCTAAGATATAATTAACCCTTATTGGAAGCAAAACCAGCCAATTGGGTTTATTTAATAGTTACATGACTTATGGTATGAAAGATCTACTGTATTATCCAGAAAACCCCAGGTCCAGTGCATTCTGGATAACAATTCCCATTCCTGTAATGCTATAAATAGAGGCGACTCTCTCAGTCCCAAATGATTCAACCCCATATTTGGGAATTACAGGAGGACTCACTGTTTCTGGCCCCTATTGGAAAGCAATGCTAAGGAACACATTTAAGCCTGATATCGTTTGCAAACTGCAAAGAAGCCTTATTACTATTTTATTCTTTTGTTTATACATCCCACAGACTTTATATGCCTCCACTTCCTGCATAAACATTTCTAAATATTTAGGGAGGATATAAACCAGTCACTACATCTATCTCAAAACTAAACAATATGGCGGAGTTTTCACAGCTGTTCTGTATTTCACATTCTCCTTCATGCTATCTTGGGAGCAGCTGTTATAAGCAGTGATCAGAAGGGAAGGCATTTGTTACCCCACCCGTGGCTCAGAATACCAGCTTGCTCTCTGAGTCTTTGAACTTCTGCTTCTGCTGTCAAGTGAAAGTAGTTGTTTACTCGTACTGCGCAGCACTCGGGTGCCCTGGAAAGAATCAGCATCTCATAACGATGGACAAAGATCAGCTCCTGTCTCCCTTTACATAATCTAGTAAATACCCAAGCAGATATTCATTGCTGCATTTGACAAACCCAAATCAATTTTTAGCTTAAAGGGGGGTTCATCCTTAAGTTAACTTTTACCATGTTAAAGAATGGCCAATTTTAAGCAACTTTTTAATTGGTCTTCATTATTTATATTTTAAATATATTTTTTATATGCTCTGTAAGGCTACACATTTATTGTAATTGCTACTTTTTATTACTCATCTTTCTATTCAGGCCTCTCCTATTCATATTCCACTCTCTTATTCAAATCAATTCATGGTTGCTAGTGTAATTTGGACCCTAGCAACCAGAATTTTGAAATTGCAAACTGAAAGTTAATTGAAACATGAACAACCCCCTTTATTACAGGGCAATATCCTACCTCCCTGTACCATTTTTCACTGGACAGTCCTGATTTTGACAGCTAACTAAAATGCCTCAATTTTCTCTTTCATCTCCTGCACTAATGCCAGAAAAAGATACACTGTTTCTGAAATGTAATTAAATAAGAGGCTTTTGGCAGAAAGCTCAGAATACTTGGCAGTTGCACTTAGACCCATTTGTAACAATTTAAGGTAAGCAAAGATACAATTGTAACTATTTAAGTCTCTTGAGGAAACTATGGGGCACATTATTAAAGGGCATGTTTAGAGAAAATTTGCCAAAAAGACAATTCACCACAACTATATACTAAATGTCAAAACAAATCCACATGTGAAACCCCTTAGTGCTAGAGAACTTTCGCACCATTCCACCAGTGGATTTTCGACCAGCGAAAATTCTCTAGTGAAAATTCCTTAATTTATCATTGTGCGAACGCTACCCTTTTCGCTAAAATCTATTTCACCAGGTTTAGGCTGGTTAACTCCCATTTTATATATTATTTCGAGAGATTAGTTCCCCATCAATAAATCGCTTCTTCTTCGGACAACTAATCTCCCCGAATTGCCTTTCTGCCGGCTAGAATTTAAATCGCCGACGGGATGGCACTTGAATTGCTTTGGTTTCCGAAGTTTCTGGCGACTTTGGAAAACGAAGCACTCCGAGTGCTTCTGTGGGAGATTAGTCACTCGAAGAAGAGGCGCTTTGTCACCGGGCGACTAAATCTCCCCAAATTTTAGAGTGTGCCCTAATCACAATGAACATTGCCCTTTCCATGCTACTTTTCACCATGACGAAAATTCATCTAAAGTTCTCTGAAGAACTTTTCCCTACTGGTGAATTTTTACAGAGAATTTTTTGCCAGGAGAAAATTCATCACAATTCTCTTGAAAAAGTGAGCTTATACTTCACTTATACTTCTCTTCTGTATAAATCAGCCTGCCTAGGTAGGGTTTTTTTACACAGCAACATCTGTCACAGATATCAGGGGTTATTCTGAGAGCTCATTCAAAAAGTCTATATGACCAACTAGTAGCAGAGTAAAAGAGAAATATGGTCAAGGACTTTATTTGGATGCCAAAACTGCTCCACGGCTATGCAGTGTTCATGCACCAGTGGTGATGCAATCTCAATGTCTTTTAACTGTTACAACTAAATCCTGGAGCTCAGTTACTATAGACTTTATTTCTGAGCAGTGTCTCAAGGGTACAACATTAAGATGAGCCACTTTGTCCCTTTCTGTAGTTTACCATCTGCTACTTAGACTAATTAAATGGTCATGAAATTATAGAGGGTGTTTCTAATGAGAGGAACACTTTACTTTGAAATTCTGACGGAGCCTTCGTAAATCAATGTTTTCTTTCTTCTGCGTGCCAAACCCAAAGCCAAGGAGTAAATCATATTTTAAAACAATACGGCACAGTTTTTCCTGTTTCCTGAAATATGGCTTGTATTAATATGTCCCATTTCCTGAGTTTCCTAAAATAACATATTCCTAATGTAATGTAATGTAACATTGTCTTTAAAGTGGACTCATTCATTTGCTAAAATGCTGGTTACATTCCTGCTATGTTCCAGTGTTCAACCACAATTTTCTGTCCTTTCTATCTAAAAATCTCTTTCTATGACAAAGCTCAAAAGAAATGTTAAGGGGCGTTCACCTTTAGATTAACTAAAACTAGATATTTTGAGACAATTTGAAGTTGGTTTTCATTTTTTTGGGTTTATAATTAAATAACTTTTTTTCAGCCGCTATCTGGTTGCTAGGCTCCAAGATAACCTAGCAACCAGGCAGTCACTTGAATGAAGAGAGAGCAATAGTTTTTGAGTGCTAGGCTCAGTGAACCCTATTTGAAAGATAACACATAATTAAAACAATATGAAAATTGAAGACAAGTTGCAAATTTATTGAGAATAGTTACAGGTGAACTACCCTGTAAGTAGGGTTGCCACATGGCCGCTGTTTTACCGGCCTGGCCGGTAAAAATGATGGCTGATCCCAATATTAGAAATAGGGAAAAAAAGATAAATATATAGTAAGCCCGGTTTTTATTTTTTCCCAGAATAGGTGGCAACCCTAACTGTAAGGTATTTGCATATATGAAGATCAACCCTAATTTGGGTTTAAAACGTGTGTTATATGTTCTTGTGCGTATAATAATTCTTAAATTACTGTGAAAAAAATAGAAAAAATATGTGCGGTTTCTTTTGCTGTCAGATTAATCTAGTGGCTTTGAATTTAGACTTATTACATCCAACTATGTTTCCTACCAGTTTATTAAAGCTTTATATATATATATATATATATATATATATATATATATATATATATATATATATATATATATATATATATATATAGTTTTATAATACCCCACGGGAACCTGAGATCAGTGTGCTTCATTTATGATTTGGGCATTTCATTATAGCAGGGCCGGGCCCCCTAGGCAACTCGGCCGGCTAGCCCCACCCCCTGGCCGGCAAGTCCCCCCGGCATGCGCGAGCGACGGAGAGAGAAGAGACGGATGGAGAGGGAGGGGTGAGTGAAGGAGGGAGGGGACAGCAATGGAGGGGAGAAAGGGAGAACAATGTGAGGGTAGGGTGTTAAGAGGGAAAAAGTAGGACAGAGGTATGGACTAGGGGTAGGCAGAAGATAGTTTTAGGTAGGTAGCAGCCCAGCGACATTACTGCGTCCTAGGCAGCTGCTTCTTCTGCCTACCCCTAGTTACAGCCCACACACATGGCAGCAGCAGCCGGCAGGGCCAGAGGGGAAGCCGGAGGCGGCGGAATGGGGGGAAGCCCTGAGGCAGCAGCCCCGGTGGGCCCTGGGCCCCCCAGTCCGACTCTGAATGTAGTAACCTCCATATGTAATAAAAGGCACACAGTTTGCCCAGTAGCAGTAACCCATAGCAACCATAAGCTGTTTGCTTATAAACAGGCAACAAGTAAATAATACCTGCTGATTGTTTGCTATGGGTTACTGTTCCTGGACAATCTTAGTGCCTTTTATAATTAAAATCGCAAGCAATGTTTAAAATAACATTTTAACGCTGCTCTCATGTAAAATAATTCACTGGCGAATGTTACATGCTCTGGTATTTCATTAAATATTTTGGAGCAAAAAATGCTTTGCAATTGTGACATTTTACTACATATACTGCATTTGTTTGCAAACAATTTAAATGAAACACATTACATTCCTCCATAATATCTAAGCCCTCCAAAATGAATTGATGTAAACGTATTCATTTGGTCATCTGAGCACTTTTACAATTACATTTATATTCTGTTTATTGTGGTTTCTATTAAATTATTGTCAGTTTTAGACATTTTAGACTTCGAATGTCAATGACCCTAGCTATCAATGTGCTTTTTAAAACACCATGTATTCAGCTTTCAGCTGGCGAGTAAATGGTAACTGCTGACTGGTAGCTATGGGTCACCAAACAAGTAGCAAATTTAAGATTATTTATTATATTATCCCTAAAGATTTAAAAATAGTTGCTGTGTGTTTCCATGGATTGATTTAAAACAAAAAAAATATTTTGTTAATTTTAGTGTTGTAGTATATTTTGCTTAAATGTGTTTATCTCTTTCTGGAAAAAACACTTTGCTTTGTACAGAAGGGTTCGCTACCTAATTTACATGGAAAAATAACTCTGTAGATACTGAATGTTGGTTTAGTCATTACAGGGGGGGTTGGCATTTTCCATTGTTACAGGTCAGATGAAAAAAGCTATAAATACAACCATACCCATTAGGCCTTGCATGCTTATGCAGTAGAATTCAGCAGGAGGACTAGCAAGAATTGGATTCCTTGGCATGACCTTCAAACAAAGAAATATATGGATTTGTTTCATCTTATTTACAGATAAACAGCAGTTTTAACTGAGGCAATGGTATCATGCCTACAAGACAATGAAGAGAAAATAGGGAACACTGTTCCCCATGTTGCTGTACACACATACAATTTGGGCTCTGAATGGGGATTGTTCTCTTTTTGTGTTTACAGGTGTGTCTGAGTGGGGAGAGGCTGCAATGGCTCAGGCCATGGAAGGAAACCCTTAAAGTTATTGTTCAGTGTAAAACAATACTGGGTAAATAGACAGGCTGTGGGAAATAAAAAAATGTTTTCAATATAGTAAGTTAGCTCTCAATCTTGCTCACTAACCAATCAGTGACTTGAACATGGGCATATGGGACTGAATCTGACCTGTATGCTAAGCAGGGACACTCCGCCAATGAGGCGAGCTGAGACACTCGCCTCAGGCGGCAGCGCCAGAGAGGTTTCCAGGGGCGACAAAAAGCTGCTCCGGTACCTTTAAGAGCCAAATTTCCGGTTTTCCAACTGGAAATTCGGCTGTACTATTAATTGCGCTCTCTGCACTAGTGTTCCTGCCTCCCCTCCTGACAGGTAAGCCGACGAGGGGGGGCGGCATTGCAGGAGCCTCAGGCGGCTCCTTCTACAGAATCGGCAGTGATGCTAAGGATAAAGAGCAAACTAACAGAACAGTTCTGTCCCATGTGGCCCTCCTTCAGATCACTGACTAACTAAAGGCCCCCATACACGGGCCGATAAAAGCTGCCGACAGACCGAATCGGCGTCCCGTGTGTGGGGCCATCCGGCGGGCTTCCCCCGATCGATATCTGGCAGAAAGTCGGCCAGATCTCAATCGAGCAGGTTAAAAAATCCCGTTGGATTGTGGCCGCATCTGTGCTTTTATGCGCCCCCCAATCCGACTACTCGTATCGGATGCATTATGATCCAAACTAACTGTATTAGAAACATTTTTATTTCACACAGCCTATCTTTTTACCCAGTTTTTGTTCCTTTAAGGAATGCGTCTTAAAAAATTCACACAATTACTTACAGGTATGGAATCCATTATCTGAAAAACTGTTATCCAGAAAGCTCCAAATTATGAGAAGTCCATCTCCAATAGACTCCATTTTATCCAAATGATTAAAATTTTTAAAAAATTATTCCTTTTTTCTCTGTCATAATAAAACAGTACTTTGCACTTGGTCCCAACTAGGATCTAATTGGAGGCAAAGCAATCTTATTGGGTGTAATTCATATTTTTTTAGTAGACTTTTGGGGGCCCATTTACTTAGCTCGAGTGAAGGAATAGAATAAAAAAAACTTCGAATTTCAAATGATTTTTTTGGCTACTTCGGCCATCGAATTGGCTACTTCGACCTTCGACTTTGAATCGAAAGATGTTAGCCGATGGGGAAGGTCCCCATAGGCTTTCTATTGTTTTTTTGGTCGAAGAAAAATCGTTTGATCGATGGATTAAAATCCTTCGAATCAAAGGTTTTAATCATTCGATCGAATGATTTTTCGTTCGATCGTACTATTCGTTCGATGGTACTATTTAACCCTCGATATTCGCCCCTATGTAAATCTGCCCCAAGGTGTAGGGATCCAAATTACTGAACAATCCCTTATCCAGAAAACCCCAGGACCCAAGCATTCTGGGTAACATGTTCCATGCCTTAGTTTTTTTTTTTCTTAACTTTCTTTTCAACATAAAAGTTTATCAACACATGTGGACATTATACTGTTCAGTACATTTATACTGTACATTGATTAAACTGATATTAATGACAGATATGTTGCTGGGTTTATCAATAATTTCCATATATAAACATATACACATGGATATGTGTATATGTTTATATATGGAAAGCAGGGCTTGGGGCATAAGTCAACATACCAACACCATGAAATTGGAATGCCACAACAGATTGGCCTTGGCTGGAGTACATGGTGAATCCTTTCTTGGGTGCCCTTATAGTGCATGAATGCCATATACAGAAGGTTATACAAAACAAATATAAATCTCTGCCTACTCCCTTCATGGAGCTATTAACATGTGAAAATGATGAAAAGATAGGAACAAGAACATTTCTTAACTCCTATAAAATCAGGGGGTGTCCATATGTGTCTAGAATGATACACCAGACTAGAAGTTGGAATGGACTGTTTAAAATATGAAATTAAGCAATAGCATAAACATAAAACTGCTGATCACTGCAACTGACTCTTTCTTGTATCATTTCCGGGTTTTTTTAGTAGAGGAAAAGTAAACATTTGTAGAATGCAGCAGCCAATATTCCCATATGAAAATCCTCTAGATGCCCCAGTAGACACCAACTAAAAAACTAACAGGATTTTCACATATCATTTAAACTGGCCCAAATTATAGGGAAGGTTGAGGAGTATAATAGATCTTTATTGTTTTAGGGATCCTATTATTACAGCCATTTTACATGGGCAGGGTTTTCGGTGTTTATTAAGTGATATTGGCTTATTATTTTATTATTATGTGCTTTAAACAAGATTGAAAAATAAATTGTGCCAGCATCCTCTGAATGAAATCCAATAAACAACCAACTGGCTTTCCTATGAATGATAACTCAAGTTTGAAGCTAAATGGTAGCTACTAATACATGTCTCACAATCTGCCCTACCCAAACCAATTAAAACTCACTGCTTTCTGAGATCCAGGCTGTTCCACCTAAGGGACCACTAGAGATATACGTATAGCATCTAAAACTGCCTTACATATATTAGGTACCACGTTGGCCTCACATGACTGGATTGGTAGTTTATATGCCAATGTATGGAACCTACGAAATAAATTTGGTTTTATGGGATAGGATCACAAGTATCAACTTTCTAAAGCGAATTTATTTAGCTGTGTGCCAATCTGTGCACTCGTCTGAACACTGGCATAACTAAAACTTACTGGACCACACCCAATCCATAAAACAGCAGGAAGAGCATATGCTTTGCTGTCTTTTTTAGCCTCTCCCTAGCCTCTGGATCTTAACACCCCTAAATCTGAATTTATTTTTTCATCAATCCAGTATCATTATTTTATATTAACCTGAGCATATCAAACATGTCGGGGCACATTGTCCCTGGTGTGGGAAATGGTGTGCTCTCTTTATGTCTAGCCCTCTTTATTCATATGCTGCTTTGCCATCACATTCCTTATTACGTTCAACATTCCGTGTTGTAACCCCACCTGCTTATAAAAAGCCAGGGGGAGGCTTGTGCCATAAGACATGGCTGATGATTAAATTCTCCAGGCATATTATTAGTGGGAACTAGTTCCTACATTAGCATAAGAAACTCCCTTGCACTAAGTATAAGTCAGTGGAAACAATTAGTGAGCATTAGTCCTTTAATATCAGCATGAATGTCCTGATACGAATGGGAACATTGTTGATGTGTGGAATTGGTGCCAGGGCAGTGTCATGTTTTTACAGATCTTGTTTTTTTCTTACTGATCCATGAAAATGTGACCTGATTTCTACTGGCTGTCAGTAACATTACTGAAGATTGGAATGGCGACACAGGGAATAGCGTTTTTTTTTGTGCAGTGGATAGTGAAATGATTCATTATCTCAGGGATGGGGTTAGGGCCAGATGGGGGAAGGGATGCAAATATGATTGGGGAAGTGGATTTAAGCATTCAGATATTTACAAAAGCATATTTATGTCAGACAACAGGCAACCAGCTAATCGGTGCCTTGAGACTGTAAGGGGGCAGTGTACAGGCATGTGTAGCGACTGGCATTTTGCTTGTATTTCCAGAGGAATTTCCAGAGGTAATACTACAGTTTCTTTCTATAAAGTGTGTGTTTGTTTACTTTCTAAACTGGTGGTTTTGCACAAATAAGTTAGACAGACAGGCAGAGGACTGCAGGCAAGACGGCTACAGCAGCAGAATTACACAGCAGAAAGTGTGTGGGCAGTGCTAGAGATGCCAGTGAAGTGCATTCAAGTATGTGGCAAAAAACACAGCTCCTTTTCCCCTAGAACTTCAAATCCTTGTCTGCCAGCGTGAAAGAACTACATGCTTGATAGTTCCTACCTGCCAGCAGACAGTGGTTTAATGATAATAAATAAGCATATCTAAAGAATAACGCAGTGCCAAATAGTAGTTATTTATGAAATCAAAAAGATGATTTTTGGCATTCAATTATTCAAGTTAACCTCCCATTAGCAAACTGGTTGTTAAATTGTTAGTTACCCCTTCCCCACTACATGCTTAATACATTAATTGAGTCTATCTTGGTTGTTTGAGTCACCTCCATTTATTTGAATGGGAATGGCCCGGTGCACTTTCATGGCAGGGAATTATATCTATTGCTGCACCCTCTGGCAATTTCTATTTAAATGAAAGCAGAGGTGATTGAGCATTAAGTCCCCTGCCCACCAAGCTACACTGCAGTGACAAAAAGCTCACCCTGTGTGTGCCATCGCCCCAAATGAGGCAACTATCCCTGCCCAAAATTGCAAAAGTTAATCCTTATGTGTTAGAAGCACCTTGAAAAAACATAATAATGTTTCTATTTTTCAGGCAGAGAGATTGCGAATAAGGCAAGTGCTGCGTGGATTATAACTAAAGGAAGCCTAGGAATAAATATTTGTGTGCACTTCAGATCTGGACAGTATTAGCATGTCATCCTGGAGAAGACGTCACTGCTTCCCTCTCGGGTGGAACTGGCATACCAATCGCTTCTTGTTCCACTGCTTTGTATTACTGTTCCTTCTGTTTTTTATGTTTCTTTTGTTTAATAATAATCGATGGCTTCCGAGGCAGATAATATACAGAGGAATCGTTGAGGTGGATAATACTTATAGTTTCCAGTCAAAGGTAAGTGAATCAATACCAAAGGTGTTCCAGAAGTTGGTTGTCTCACGCTCAAAGAACAATCAATCCAATCACAGAAAGGTCCAATATCGAAGATTGCCTACTGTGGAAATTACGTCTAATGGGGCATCTCAGAATACACCACATTATGGTTATATAATTAACGAGGCTAAGAAATGCCAGAAAAGCACCCCATTCCTCCTTCTGCTAATCTCAGTGGAACCACAACAGCTTAATGCTCGTGAAGCTATAAGGCAAACTTGGGGAAAGGAAGACCTTTTCCCAGGAATTCAGATTGTTACTTTGTTTTTGCTTGGCAGAGATGCTAAAGGAACAGGCACAACCGACCAGACTATTATAAATGAAAGCAGCCAATATCATGACATCATCCAACAGAATTATTTAGACACCTACAACAATCTGACAGTTAAAACCCTGATGGGAATGCACTGGATAACCACTTTTTGTCCAAAAGTTGCATATGTCATGAAAACAGACAGTGATATGTTTGTGAACACTGAACATTTAATATATGGCCTTCTGAAGCCAGAAATAGCGCCGCAGACAAATTATTTCACAGGATATTTCATGAAAGGGTATGCACCCAATCGTAATAAAAAGAGCAAATGGTACATGTCCCAAGAACTTTACCCCGGAGATCTGTATCCCCCTTTTTGTTCTGGAACTGGTTATGTTTTCTCTGGAGACCTAGCAGAGAAGATATATAAAGTCTCCTTAAGTATCCCACGATTGCATTTAGAGGATGTATACATTGGTGTTTGTCTTGCGAAATTAGGTATAAAGCCAGTGCCCCCACCCAAAGAATCTGATTTTAATATTTGGAGGGTTTATTATTCTGATTGTGTGTATAACCAAATAGTCACCTCCCATCAGTTCCAGCCTACAGAATTATTGAAATACTGGAATCAGTTGCAGCAAAACAAGCATGCCTGTAGCAAAACTCACAAGTGAAGAACTGCTCTGATCAGTGTTGTGGTACTGTCTGTGGAGCAGCCTTTTCTCTTCAGCGAGATGCACTTGCGAGTGAAATGTTATTTGCCAAATAAGACATAAAGAGATTTATTTTTGCATATTTTGATATGTTTAGCCTATTACAGTTCAAACTTTGATATTTTTATTTGTCTGCTTTAGAAGTGTGAAAAAAGGAAGTTGTAAGGTAATTATCACAGAGGTAGGGTTGGCAACTATTTAAAATCTTAAAAAATCAAACATCTTTTAAAAATCTTTAAAACTGTTAAAAATCTATCCTGGGAGCAATTGGGAGCACCAGGGGCAGAACATTGGCAATTGGAATTTTACCTGCTTCGTTCATTGAAATACCAGGCAGACCAATGCAAAGGATTACATAGGTTTTTTCCCCTATATCAGATAACTGATCTATTACAGGTATGGGATCCATTATTCGGAATCCATTATCAAGAAAGTTCCAAATTTGTAAAAAAGATCTCCATTTTCTCTGTAATAACAAAACAGTACCTTATACTTGATCCAAACTAAGATATAATTAATCCTTATTGGAAGCAAAACCAGCTTATTGGGTTTATTTAATATTTACATGATTTTCTAGTGATTTAAGGTATGAAGATCCAAATAACAGAAAGACCCATTATCCGGAAAGCCCCAGGTCAAAAGCTTTCTGGATAATAGGTCCCATACCTGTACTGGGTAGAAGCTGGATAGTGCCGTTCTAGAGTAACTCAGTAGTAGAAGTTTACAGCTGTCCCTATTTTGCATGGACAGGCCCTGGTTTTGTGGTCGCTACATTTTAAAACTGACCAACATACAGAAAAGAATTTTAATGATCTTATGACCAAATAGCAATTCTCATTGCCTGGTCTGACTTCATACTCTATGGGGCAGATTTATCAAGGTTCGAATTTTGAATTTGAAAAACTTCGAAATTTGAATTCAAAAAGTCCAAACAAAATTAAATCGAAGGTTTTTTTTGGCCAAATAGGTCCATTTTCGATCGAATAGGTAAATTTTTTCAATCGAATTCGAGTCGTATGAATCAAAGTAATAGCGTATTTCGAATCGTAAGAATTTTTCCAAAAAAAACCATCGATTTTTCATAGTCCACCAATTTACTCCAAATAGGTTCTAGGAGATCCCCATAGGCTAAAACAGCAATTCGGCAGGTTTTAGATGGCGAATGGTCAAAGACGAATTTTTAAAGAGACAGTACATGATAAATTTCGAAATTCAAATTTTCTAATTTTTTCAAACTTGAATCGAATTTTGACTATTCCCTAGTCGAAGTACACAAAAATTAGCACGAAATTTGCATTTTTTAATTTGAATTTTCACCTCGACCTTTGACAAATCTGCCCCTATGTTTGTGTTTGAAAAACAATGGCACAATTATAACCTTGACTTTTAATTATGTCATATGTAGCTCATTTTACTACTTATAAGCGCAATATCATGTTAGAACAGCCCTTCAAAAGTAATTTATGATTTGTTGACATGCAGGAGATTATAAAATTGAAATCCATTCATTCTGGTGCTGTGGCAAATAAGAGAGGTAGAAATGAAAAAAAAAATAATATGTTTCATTCCTATATACTACCTATATTTCTAATGCAAAGCAATGACTGTTCTCTACCAACATACAGCTATGTACTTGTAAGGCATATATCATACTGCAAACTTCATGTAATCATTAAACTCTTTTTGAAAGCATTTTGTCTATTTTGGTTGGTGCTCATTTATTTACACTGGGCATATTTAGACCTTGGCAGTAATATATGGCTTACTTGGCAGTGGTTAATCAAAGCTAATCAGTGACTGGTTGCTATGGGTTACTGACCATACAAATTTGCAGGTGAAAAGTTGCCCAATGTTGGTAATTGATCCCAACTTCTGTTTATAATATATACCAGAGGTGTGAGAAGATCAGGGGCAGATCCAGCAGCTGCAAGGGGGACGGGAGTATACAGGGTATGTGGATAAACCTAATGTGCAGTTCTCAAATATATATCATGTGATACCCAGTAACCTATGCCACTGATACAAGTGTATGAAGTCTCTGTGTTAAAAAAAAACTTTTCATTAAAGAGAATTCCTAAGTGCTCTTTGAATATCTTTTATGTCTAAACCTTCATAATCCCAACTATAGTGTATACAGACGACAGCACAGTAATACTTCCCAGTGGTCTCTGTTTCGTTTTGCAATTCAAATTTGAGGACTGCTACTCTGGTTTCTTCCCACATACAAGCAAGTCATTTGTATCCTTATAAAACTTACAATACTGTAACTTACAATACTGTGCTGGAAAACTGTAAGCCCCACTGGGGCAAGGACTGATGTACATCCTAATCTCTGTAATAAAATAATGGAATATGGCGGGTCTTTAAATGAAGAATAATTATAGTGTCAGAAAACGAATGTTACGTATGGAACACTTGAAAATGTGGTTTTGAATGCTCACATTTTTGTCCTTGGTGCTGAGAATCAAATGTAACTAAATTCTTTTAATGATATTTTATAAATCTGTCCTTTTTAACAATGATGTTATTGAATACTTGTAATCACTACTGATTTGTTATTTATAACTGTCGTCATTTGAAATCATTATGAAAAACCTCCCTTGAGCCCCTTTAATAGACAAGTTTTTCCCTTCCACTTGCCAACAGCAGACTGTGAATGCCAGAGTAATCCAGCATTGCTATTAATCATTTCCTCTGGGATGACTTCCCCACCTCCTGAGATGTTGTAAGAGGCTCAATGAGGTGGGGTCTTCTTGCCCTTAAATAACTACACAGTAGTATGATGTTATTAAAAGAAAAAAATCTTTGGATATTTTAGCTTATTTTATAACTATATTTAAATAACCCTTTCAAACATTTATTTTGTCCTATCCCGCTCCCTAACAAATTGTTACTACTGCACAGAACGCTCACTGTTGTTTGCTAGGGACTTTTATAACAAACAGATCCTAGAGTCAGGGTTTAGACTATCCAACTGCCAAGTGGCATTATTGAGTTGTTTACAACAGAGGAACAACTGCTATTTTGAGGGAATACATACATGGAATATTTATTATGTGAAAAACGATTAGAAAAAAATAAAATGTGTAACACAGAATTGCGTTGTGTTGTGGTTCACTGAAATGTTTGTTTTAACTGAAAAAATATTGGAAATCTAAATGTGGTAAAAAAAAAAAAGAACATTATTAAGAATTTACAAACAATCTGAAGCGTAAAAGGGAACTAGCTTTTTCAAAAGCAATTTTACAAAAAAAGTGCATGTGCAGTGCATAATAAAAATCATGTCTTCTTATGTTCTGGATTCAATCCCCTCACCCCCGCCTGCTCGCTTTCCCAAACAAAACCATGGCATTGCATATTAATGAAATAGGAGCTCCAGTTTTCCCTCTTGGTAAAATGTAATCCAAGTGTTTTAAATTCAGCGCATGCCTGTCTACACAGATGTGACAAAAGTATGGAAGCATCTATAAGCAGTTTACTGAAAAGAACAGGTAAGGCAGACTTTCAACCAAGAGTGGAAACACTTTTTACTGTACTTGCATTATTAGATGGTAAAGATTTGTTTCTGAACCCACGAGTATTCCATGTACATGACTGATTACTGTAGATATTCACAGTCCTTTCTTTCTTTGCAGCTCCATCTACAATAGGCTGGGCATCAATTCAAACAACCACACCTGGTTTAGACACTAAAACATGCTTTTCTTAAGTGCCTCTTTTTAATGTTTTAACTAAAAACAAAATAAACAGTATCAGCTGCAACCCTCCAGTACATGAGCACCTAGACATAAACCCAGGGAGCCCATTATTAAACCTGACCTCCTACACAGACCAAATTCTTTGATATATAATGGGGCAGATTTATTAACATTCAATTTTTTTTTCACGTGGATTCAATTTATTACTCTAAATCATTAAAAATGTTATCTTTATTAAATGTATGAACCAGAACCTCTTTGACCTCTAAAAGTTGCTAAAGTCATGTAGAATTCAGGGTTAGAAAATCTCTAAAACCTCACAAATTTCAATTATGATAAATAGGCCTCCTATGTATGGACCTTGATCAACTTTGTCTTTTTTCAACCCGATATAACTATGTAACTATGTATGTATATTTTGGGTAAAATATAATTACAGAACACTGATATATAAAATATATGCAATTATATTAAAGAGTAAGTGCTAAGAGACACAAGAGGAAGCAAGTGCCTGCTCTGTAGAACTTTAAATATAAATGGGTGGGTACTGTATAAACACAAATATAAGTGTTATATGTGTTACAAGCTACAGAGGTTAAGGCATTTCCTTCTAACTGCCAAAGCTGAATCAGATGTTATCCTAGTTCAGGTTTTTTCGGGCAGACTAAACGGAGAAGGTGATAGTTACAGAGCCAGGATTGCTAAAACACAGACTTTTTGAATGAGTGGAAACTGACTGAAGCTAGAGAAGTGTTGAATAAATAGGTAGGAGCTGTAACAGGTCCAGTAGTACATAGGATGGCATATGGACAATGTAGTGGAGTAACTAGATATTACTGGGCCCCATAGCAAATAATTTTTCAGGCCTCCAAAATGTTTAGTGGTTGACTTGTTTTACCAATATTTATTGAAGCCTATACCTCCTGGGGCCTGGGTCTGCTTCCTCTATAGTTACGCCCCTGGGACAATGAGTGGAAAGGGCAGGGGAAGCGGGGGGGGGAGACTTCAGAGCCAGGATTAACAGTGTCAACGCATGAAGACAGGGGGCTTAGATTTTTCTATAGGTGTGGGGCATGACAACAGAAATGTATAGTTGATGACGCCATCTTGCACATGGGATATTCTTACCACATACAGTACCTTGCAGATCATGTTTAGGATTGGAAAAGCAAGAATCTGTCTTGTGCGTCCAGCCAGGGACTGGTGTTTTGACTGGGAGTATGCTAAACCTGTAGAGGTGACAATGTTAGAGGCAAGAATGTAGTTATAGTCATTTCCGTAAATGCTAAAATTGAAGACTCCAGAGTTCATAAACTAAGAACTTTATTCAGTCTCTTTGAGTGAACAGCAACATTTTACCCCAACAGCTAGACTGAAAAAATAAAAAACTTATATCTGCATTTTTAACCTACTCAGTTGGCACAACATAGGTTGAATGTGACATAGACTACTATAGGAACTGAGGAAATTATGGGTTATCAGGTGTAACATACATGGTTCCCTTGTGTCTAAAGTTATGTACAGTGCACCTCATTCAAAATAGTTGCAATAATGTCTAGGCAAAACAAAACTGACATTAAGCATTGATTGATAAGGCACAAGTCATCTTTGTATAGTGTTTTTTGTGGATGCAGTCATGTCCATTGTTGTAGTTTTATATGGTTATATAATCAGCCCAATTTCTCCAAAATCTCATGGAATTCTTAAAGCCTGCCTATGAACATGAGATGCTTCCCCTTGAAACTGTCTCCTAGTTAAGTCTACAGCACAAGCTCTGTTGGCAGTAGATAAAGCCTTATCATCTGTTGTCTCACTGTTAGACTTACCACTGCCTTTGTTAGGAGAAATAAAAACACAAAGCAATAGCACACTCTGCTGGTAGAAGAGATTACTAAATACAATAGTTAAACCTCTTGTATTTACAATCTTTTCTTTCAACAATCTCTCTTAGTATCCTTCAATATCAATCCAGTTTTATTTACAAGTTCATCCAATTCTTTAAACTATGGATGTTCTTTAACTTTATCCAACTGAGAATTAAAAGATTCTACTTTCTTAAACGGATACTGATAAGTTCCTATGAAAACCCCCAGCCCAATGTTACTGAAACGACTGTGGAAAAGCATTTAGCTATTTCCGATTATTAAGTATTAAGTATTAGTGATGGGCGAATTTCGGCGCAGGCGTCTAGTTTTTGACACTGACGCCGGCTCACATTCACTGGTGAATTTTCGCATCGGTTTCACAAATTTATTCGTTGGTGGCGAATCGCGGGAATTCGCCGCAAATTTGTGCCTGGCGAATAAATTCGCCCATCATTAGTAAGTATTGCTGGACTAGGGAAGGCTTTGAGAGGCTTTTGGTTGCAAAGATTTTTGGTGCCGCATCTATTAACTAATACAGATACGTTCCCAGTGTCGGACTGGCCCACCAGGATACCGGGAAAACTCCCGGTGGGCCCAGGTGTCAGTGGTCCATCATGCTGCTAAACATTTGGCCTATTTCATGGCCATTTCCTACTTCTATGAGAACAACAAGTCTAAAAAGATGGAATAATAGATTATAGTATGTAAAGAAAACAGAATAGGCAAATAGAGGTTGAGTGAGGAGGGGAAGAATAATAGCGCTGGGTTTGGGCCCCTGGCCTAGGTTTTTTTGGTGGGCCCCTGATGTCCCAGTACGACACTGTACGTTCCTATGGATTTATATATGAACACGTCAGTATTTCTTTAAGCAACTTTTCTTTCCCAATGTCTAATTAAACATTCAATCAGTTTAAATGGATTCTATATGTAATAGTGACTACTAAGTAATATGGTGCATTTATTTATTTATTTAATCAAGATGTTTATTGGCATTTAGATCGACGCACACACAGATTGGTGCAATTAGAAACATCATATAATCTCTATTGACCTGATAATCAGTACATGGTGTTTCTAATTGCAAATTACTAAAATTCCTGCATTAAAAAAACCCTGCTTTGTGCTATTCTATTCTAACATTTATACTCAATTTGCCAACTTGGATTCTTTACAACATGTACATTATATGAATTATTTAAGATATTTATGAAACTGAACCAAGACAGATATAAATTTTAGTCAAAAAGGTTGACTCTATTATGTAATAGCGGTTACTAAGTAGCGGTTACTAAGTAGTGGTTACTAAGTAGTAGATATAAGTAGGTATATTTAAAAGTCATTCATTTATATAGGTTGTTTATTGATTTACTGCACATTTATTGGTTTGTTGTTTTAGTATACAGTATATGAATTTGAGTATCCTTTTTATTTTTTATTATGGCCAATAGCTTTACAATTTAGTTAAAATGCTTGTTTGTATGAACAAAGCATGTGACATTAGGGAATGATGTACGTCAGAAGAAGTATCAGTATATTCCCAATCAATGTTCATGTAAACTGATTCAATGTTTAATAATTAGGAAAAATTGCTTAAAGTATGTGGGATATAGAATCTTTAAAGTCACAGTTGGATACTTATGAAGAAAACCCACCAAGTGAGGAGATAATATATTAAAAATATATTATATAATATAATAGAGATTTCAGTGATTATAGTGGTAAGGGTTCACATAACTTTTTCATGCTTAAAAAAGTAAGGTTTGAAATACAAGAAAGGTAAAATATACATAACTAAAGATGAGCGAATCTGTCCGTTTTGCTTTGCTGAAAAATTATCAAAACAAATTTGTGAAATGCCAAAAATTTAGGTAAATGCATTGAAGTCAGTGGCCGTCAATTTACACACAACAATTTTTTACATGCAAGACAATTATTCTTACTTGAAATACATTAAAGTCATTGGGCATTTTTTTCTTATGGTGACTTTTTGTCTCTGCAGCTAATTTTTCCGAGGCAAATTTTTGCTGCAGTTTTGTGAAAAAATTTGCAGATGGCGAAATGCAATAGGCTACTTCACTTGGAAACAGCAGATTATTTTCTACATCTTCATGTTGTCCTGAGGTTTCAGTCTGTAGACATAATAATATATATTACCAGGGGTGCTTCGCCAATGAGGCAAGTTGAGGCTGTCGCCTCAGGCGGCAGCGCCCCACTAGGTACCAGGGGCAGCAAAAATGCTGCTCCTGGTACTTTAAGAGCGAATTTCCGGGGGAGGGGGGGCAGCAGCAACTGCTCAGGCCTCAGGCGGCGGAGGGGCCCGGATGACCCCTATATATTACATATTTATTTATTTTCTTCATATTCATATATAATTTACACATACTGAAAAACACATTTATTAAATTGAAAAAAAGTGTATTATTTTGATTATTTTATGCTTTTGGTATATTGTCTGGACATTTCAAGACTAACAGGGCTTTTTGTTAGGGACAAGGAAAAATGTTGCGTTTTTTTGTATACACAAGTCAAAAGACTTTTACACATACAAACATTTTCACTGTATTGTGATTCAACTTATTAGTGTCTCATCTCAAATAAAGAGGCTAACCTTTAGATAGCCCCTTGAAGATAAGCTTGAGTCTTTAGCTAAAAGATATGTTTATTATAAAACGTGTAACCTGTAACTGAATTTGCTATATGCCAATGGGTAGAATAACATATACTCCTAACTTTTCATGTTTTTTTTTAAAATGTGTATACTGTCAAGCTTCATCCATGAAACTGTACCAGACATTTCCAGTATCAAAACATATTATGGTGTGCTTTTCAGAATTCCATGCTGCACTATAATAAAAAGAAAAAAGTATTGTATCCCCGATCAGGCTGTCAGCTCTAAATGCTTATATCAAAGACTTAAGTACCTGAAAAGTAATTTATGAATATTTTATAATATGAACATAAATGTTTTATAATATAAACATAAATGCGCATAAACGCATTCTAGAACATGTGTAAGCATCTGTCAATATTTTTTTTAAATGTGACATTAATTAGTTGAGGAATGCGTGGGGTTGCTGAATGGGATATGTATTATAGGCAAAGAATCACTGGCTCTTAGAATATAAAATGTGGCATTCATTTGTTTCTTACCTGAAAAATCTGAAATTGATTGGTGCATGTCTAAGGTCAGTATCTGGTGGTTGAAATAAAGATGATAAACATTATACATGAAACAATTGGCTATTCATTGGATAACTGAACTGGGTTATTTATCAAGGGCCGAATTTATCTCTGTATTTCTAAGGTAGAAATCCGATTGCCAGAATGGACCTTATTTATGAAGAAAAAAGCCCGACAAAATAGGGTCGGGCAAACTTCAAACTCATCGGATATTGGTACAGACATTAGCGGATTCAGCGGAGACACTGGGACCTTCCCCACTGACATATAAAGGACCTTGAGAGCTATTAGATGCTGGGGTTTCGGATTCTGAGTTTGTAGACCATCGGACTTTAATAAATCTCGAAAGATTCGTTTTTTGTTTTTTTTTCCCCTTCAAAAACCTTGATAAATAACCCCCCCAATACGTAAAATATAATACGTTGTTAAGAGTAATACAGTGTTACAATACCTGAACAATTGAGCATATTCTTGTATGCAGAGTCTGGTGTCCAAATGTAACGTTCATAAGTGGCTTGATATTGTTGTAAGTCAGCTGACATCCTTCAATTATCCCAACCTCAATCTGTGGCAGCAAAAATATCCCTTCACATGGGAGGGAATGTATGCTGGCTGGTTGATTTGCTGTTGTGTTTGTTACTTAGAAACGCTAGCAATTCCACTTAGTACAGCATTCCCTTTGTCAACCACAATCTCATCAAGTTCATGAGTTTCGTGAGTTTCTTCTTTCACTGGTTTGTATTTTTACAGTTTCTAAGGGGAAAAAAGTCAGAAGTTAGTTTGGATTAAATAAATAGTCTTCAATCTGAACCTTCTTATCAATCAGAGTATGAAAGTTATTAAAGATGTATTTCAATGAATAATAATTAATTATATCAACAAAAAGTGACTGAATTATATCCTTGCAGTACTTAAAGTTTGAGTTGCTTGATTTTGCATTTTCTCAGATTTTACACTTTTTTTTAAATCTGATCTCCTGAAAACTATAAGATATGGGTTCTATTGTATAGGTGCTTCAGGGTGGCACAAATGCTGTTGATGTAAGAGCAACCATTTCGGAATCTGGGGGGAATATGTTTGCTACAGTGGAGAGAGTGTTAAGAGGGAGGAAAGGCAAAATAAACTAAAGGAGTACATTGTGAAAACAGGAGTTCTAGTAGGCATCTAAGTGTAAAGACACACAATATGTGTTGTCGCTGTACTTAATCACTAGCATGGACAACAACATATCCAAAAATACCTTTTTATTTGTATGAGTGTGAATTGTTGCCTGTAAAACTTTTAAAAAATTTTGGGCATTTTGTTATCCATGCTAGAGGAGATTAAATGAACAGCTGTATTAAATAGAACTAAAATGTTTGGTAAGAAGGTAAAAATGTTGAAAGCCATGTCACTTTTGTCACGCAATACAAAACCCTCAGTAAATAAATAAAGAAGAGACTGAGGCGATATTCAGTGGGGTAATTAGAGTATGCCGGGTCCCCCTGCAAAAAATTCTTGAGGGAGGCCTGGCACACTCTGATCCCCCATCCTACTGTCCACTTCCCACCTCCACCCTTTCCACTCATTGCCTCTACCCCAAACCACTCCCTGCTCGACTCCGCCCACTCTCACCCGATTTGTGCAATTAGATGTAGGGAGAAGCAGAGAAGGAAGGGCTAAGAAAAGGAAGGGTAAGAATGGAACCTTTCCGTTATAACTGTAGCTGCTGTTGAAATGTGCTTTGTGAAGAATTTATTTACCATCCTAGGAAAGGAACTCCTAGTAAGATTCATTGATTATACTCGTGTAGTTTGACATATGTGGTGTATATCATCAAATGTCCTTGTGGTTTGGAATACGTCAGACAGACCATGACTTTGTCTTGTCTGTATAGGGTTTAATGAATAGTACAGGGAATAATAATGAATATATCCCCGTATAGGGTTTAATGATGAATTTTATTTTTAGCTGACTCCATTTTTTATATATTGTTCATGTTTTTATCTTTTACTGGTTGTCATAAAATGAATGTCCATGCTTTTTCTATATGGATGTTTGGATACATTGCATTTCTTTTTGCACTATTTGTAACTTTTTACCTCTTTGTAATACACTGAATAACCACTAGGTGGGGTGTAAGGGTATAAAGAGGATTTTGTTTGTTCAATTAGTTTGAAAAAGGGCAAGGCAAAGCTTGAAACTTTGCTGTAATGCCCTGTGTGTGCAATAAAAGGCATTTTAGCTTGGCTCATAACCATGGTGCTGTTCCTAGTTTGATACTACAGTATTTGATTGTTGCTGCTCCCTTGCCCTTACTACAATATGAAAACTTGAAAACTTATATTGCAGTAGCCTTTTCAACTCTCTAATTACATAATGTCATATTAGTAATTTAAAAAATTATTTTCATACAAACATCAAATGACATACATATATTGTAAGACGCGCCGGGAGAGTTTTGCGCTCTCTTACCTCCCGGCGCGTCTCGTCTTTGGTCCCTGCGCGCACTTCCGCATATTTCTTTTATATTGATGCAGAGCGTCATCACGTGTACATCACAGCACCGAGCGTCGAATTTGGCTCCAAAAACTCCTTTAAAGCTCCAGTCCTCCATTTTGTGAGTGCCCAAGCTAGGCTTCAGTTTACTGTTCCTGCTTAAGCGTATTTTCTATCTGATTATTTGTTTTTCTGAGATCTGCCTGACTCTTGTTTACGATTCCTGCCGCCTGCCTTTGATTCTTCACCTGTTTTGACTACGTCTATTCTAAATCCTTGCCGGTACCTCGTTTACGGACTATTTGCTAAAGATCTGCACTTCCTTGTTGGTTTTCTGTTGCAGAAAGCCCGGGCCCCAAAAGGGCGTTGGTGAACACCGGAGACCGCAGGGTTATCCTGTGCAGTCGAATGTACTCAACGCTACGCAAGATTCTGATGACGAGATTGTTACAGATATATATACAGTCTGTCACTGGGTGCCAATGAAATGGGGCAATTCAGCTGGCTCAGAGGGTTAACAGCTGACAAACTAGGCAAATTTCCAGATAAATTGGGCAAGTGTTAGTGATGTGATTGGACATGGCTGGGAGCCTCTGCACTGCTACTAAACCTGAAAATTTGCCTGGGAGGCTTTACTGTTCCTTTAGATTTAGATAAAGATTTATAAGATATAAATGCATTAGGCTAAAACTAGCACAAAAATTTAAGTGTGAGTTAAAAACTATTTTATTCATAAAGTTATATAAATTATACATTTTGTTTATTATGTGCTTTACTTGTTTATAGTTTTACCGCAAAAGAAACACCCACAGACGCCAATGTATTGTGCAAAAAAAAAAAAAACAGTTGCCAAAAAAAACAAAACTTTGTCTCATACAATAATATTGGAGTCACCTTTGCATTAACTTTTAGTTTGATGTAGAGAGTGATAATCTGAGGCAATTAGCAATTGGTTTTCAGTTTTTTTTTATTTGTGTTTTTTTTTAGTTTTTTTAGCTTTTTATTCAACAGCTCTCCAAATTGCAGTTTCAGCAATCTAGTTGGTAGGGTCCAAATTACCCTAGCAACCATGCATTGATTTGAATAAAAGACTAGAATATGAATAGGAGAGGACCTGAATAGAAAAATGAGTCAGTGAACCGCATTTGAAAGCTGGAAAGAGTCAGAATAAGAAGGCAAATAAAGCATACAAAAACTTAAAACATACAGGCAGGGCCGCCATCAGGGGGGGGGCAGGGGGGACAAGTGTCCCGGGCCCAGGCATGAAGGGGGGCCCGCCAGTGCTGCAGTTTTGAAAGAGCCAGCCCGAGGGGCGTTTGTGCCATGAGGCAAGGTGAGTACCTTGCCTCAGGTGGCAGCTCCCCAGACCCCAGAAGTTACCAGCGCCCCTCACTGGACCTCCCATCAGAGATCTTAAGGTAAGCCTGATGCCTGAAACGCACTTGGCCGGCCCCCCTTAAGAGCGCTGAAGCTGTGCAGCCATCCCGAATAGCCAAAATGCGGAAGTGCGGAAAAGCCGAACAGCCGAAGGACCCAAAGCCACGAAAACAGCCAAACTCCTGAAGCGGCAAAAAGACCCGAAGTCACGAAAGGAGGCGAAGTTGAAGTCCTGAAGCCACGAGTTCAAGTCTCCTGAACACCAATTTGTGTTTTTTTTTAATCCCCTGGCCACCAATGTATTTTAATATTCTATAGGCCCCTGCCACCAAGTTTTTTTTAAATTTTTTTAACTTGTAAGGGGGCCCTAGCACCAATGTTTTTTTAAAAAATATTCTTTGGGGCCTCAATTTTTTTTAACTTGTAAGGGGTGGGTGTGGCACCAATGTTGTTTTTTTAAATAAAATTTTGGGGGCCCAAAAAATATTTTTAAAAAAAACATTGGTGCCAGGGCCCCCCTTACAAGTTGCAAGGGAGCCCTGGCGCCAATGTTTTTTTAAAAAATATTTTTTGGGGCCCCAATTTTTTTAACTTGTAAGGGGGCCCTGGCACCAATGTTTTTTAAAAAAAAAAATATTTTGGGGCCCCAATTTTTTTTAACTTGTAAGGGGGGCCCTGGCACCAATTTTTTTTTTTAACTTATAAGGGGGCCCTGACCATCAATAGCTTTTTATAACTTGTGTGTGGGGGCTTACTTTTTTAGCGCTGATGTCTGTGTGTCTTTGGGGGGAAGGAGTGGGGCTTGGGTGGAGTGGTGGGATCTGGGTGGGGCTTGGGTGCCAGTGTGGATGGGAACCACGGGGCCCCATAAATTGTTGTACGGGGCCCCGTGATTTCTAATGGTGGCCCTGCATACAGGGGGTTCACAAAAGTGGAAATAGCTTTTTTGGAGTTAGGCTAAAGGCAGATGGGCAGATTCGGGGAGATTTAGTCGCCTGGCGACTAATCGCCACTTCTGCAGGGCGACAATCTCCACGAACTGCCTTCTTCCTGCCTTCCGCCTGCTTGAATGAAAAAACGCCAGCACAATGCACTCGCGGCACTTCAATTTCCGAAATTGCCCGAAGTTGTCTCACAAGGAAACTTCATATTAACAATCATAAATCCACCTAAATTCCAACTCAATTTTTATCTTTGGTGAAAGACAGTTTACAGACACTGTGTGAATTTGTGAGATGATGAAATCTGTCAGAGGATGGGACAATCAGATAATCATTGTGAAATTAACATTTATTGCGCAAGACTTAATGCAAATGTAAACAAAGGAGCAGATAGACATTGGTTAATATATGTTAGATCTTGCTGCCAACACGGCAAAGATAGTGCAAAAGTCTCTTCACATATTGTTAACCATTGATGAATGAATTGTTTATTAAAACACTAGGCGACTAGTCTCCTCCAAATGCTCTCCAAGGGGCTAACATGAGAATCGCTGCTGAGGGAAACATTTGTAGGGTGAGGAAACTACGCAAGCAGACTTTATTCACTATAAGTTTCTATTGTCCTGCCTCAATTCTGCCTTGTCAAAAGCAAAACAAGAGTACTACAGTACCCTTACAAACAACAATCACAAATCCAACCCACGACGCCTGTTTTCTCTATTCAATACTCTTCTCCATCCCTCATCATCAGTATCAGTCAACCAGACACACTCTCCTCAGGACTTTGCTGATTTCTTTAAAGACAAAGTAGAGTCCATCCGCAATCAGATCTCTACCTCTACTAATGTAAACCAGCTCCTCCTTCATAAGCCCCCTTCTGCATGTCTTAATTCCTTCCCTCCAGTAACAATGTCTGAAGTCTCCAAGCTTCTTTTGTCCTCCCCACTCACAACTTGCCCCCTTGACCCTATGCCCTCTTCTCTGCCCAAACACTGTGTTGCAGAGCTTACACCACTACTTACTCACATCTTCAATTCTTCTCTAGCTTCTGGAACCTTCCCTTCTCCTTTCAAACAGGCCTGTATAAAGCCTATTCTTAAAAAGGCCACGCTTGACCCATTCTGTCCATCAAATTACCGTCTCCCTTCTACCACTTGCATCTAAACTCGTAGAGTGTATTGTGTTCGCCCGTATTACTAACTTTCTATGCACCCATGATCTGGTCACCATACTGAGACTGCTTTGTGCAGAGTTACAAATGATCTTCAGGTTGCCAAAGCCAAAGGTCACTTCTCCATCCTTCTCCTCCTTGACATATCATCTGCATTTGATACAGCTGATCACTCTCTCCTGATGCAGATTCTCTATTCGCTTGGCATCCGTAACCAGGCTGCATCTTGGATTTCTTCTTACCTTTCTAACCGATCATTCACTGTCTCCTATGATAACAAAACCTCATCTCCAGTTCCACTTAATGTGGGGGTGCTGTAAGGGTCTGTACTTGGTCCGCCGTTGTTCTCCCTGTACACTCTGTCTTTGGGAGATCTCATCCATTCATTTGGCTTTAATTATCGTCTGTATGCTGATGATACCCAAATATATTTATCCACCCTATTCATTAATAGCTGAAACAGAGGCTCAGATCTCTAACTGACTCCTGGCTATCTCATATTGGATGAACCAGCGCCATCTCAAACTCAACCTAACAAAAACTGAACTTATCATCTTTCCACCTAAGCCTGGTCCTACTCCCCTATTTACCATCTCTATTGACAGCATGCTCATTAATCCTGTCAACTCAGCTCGCTGTCTGGGGGTAATCTTTGACTCCTCTCTCTCCTTCTCTGATCATATTAACACCACTGTCAAAACCTGTCACTTTTTCTTACGCAATATTGCCGAAATCCGTCCCTTCCTTTCACCTGATACATCCAAGACGCTCATGCATGCTCTCATCCTATCCAGACTAGATTACTGTAACCTTCTACTAACTGGCCTCCCTAACTCCCATCTCTCCCCTCTACAGTCTGTATTAAACACTACTGCCAGAATTATCCTCCTCTCATCCAAAAGGGTACAGGCCCCTCTGCTGCTGAAGTCCTTATCATGGCTTCCTATAAAACAAAGAATAACTTACAAACTCCTCCTCATAACCTTTTTTAGCCCTTCATTCCTCTGCACCTAATTACATCTCATCTCTTGTTTCTCTATATGTTCCTGCCCGAAACCTCCGCTCCTCTCAGAGCAAACGCTTGGTTGTACCCCCCACTACTACTGCTGTTTCCCATATCAAACCCTTCTCTCTTGCGACTCCTTATATTTGGAATGCCATTCCTGAATCTCTCAGGAGAGAATCCTCCTTCAGTGTTTTTAAAACAAAACTCAAAGACTACCTCTGGGAGCACCTGGATAACACCTGAACTGGCACTTATATAACAGTGTAACAAACTGTAACCCACAGCACCTTAATACCCCTCTGAATTGTGTCTGTATGTTACCCTCCCATTTAGACTGTAAGCCCTACGGGGTAGGGTCCTCTAGCCTTTTGTTTCCTTGACACTGAGCACTTAATCTGTATTGTAATTATATTTTTTATATTTATGTATTTCTAATAATGCACTTATTATTACTTTTTATTCCAATGACCCCTTGTTTGTTACTACTAATTTATTGTTTTGCTGTACAGTGCTTTGCCCTTGAGGAGCACTTTACAAATATAAATATACATACTTCGAAAGTAGAGGCGCAGTATATATTTCTACAGTGGCACATGTTAGATCAGTTTTCAGCTCACCTGTTCTTTTCTGTATTTTCCAGTCTTAAAGTAGAACTAAACCCTAAACTGTTCTAAATTGATACATTTAGTTGATACATTTCTTATCTTTGTCCCTGCTGAGCATAATCTCTGGGTTTCATTACAGGCAGCTGTAAGAACTGATACAATAGTTGCTAATACTCCAGAGATGCTGCTAAGAAATTTATCAACTGAATGTTGCAAAATTTCCACACGCAGAAACTGCACCTGAATTACTGAGCTGCCAGACTCAAACACAAGAGACAGGAACGTTGAACTTAGATTTAGAAAAAACACACACACAAAAAAAAACAAAAGTAATTGAAAAAAAGTCTATTTCTGGGGAACAATCTGAAAACAATTGAACTGAAAAGGGTCTTTGGAAGGTGAGCAACAACTTTCAACTTTAAACTTAAATTTTGGAAAAACAGTAAGAAAGAAAACATGAAAAGCAATTGAAAAAAAAAAAGTCTTTATTTCTGGTGAACAATCTGAAAACAACTCAACTGGAAACAGTGTTTGGAAGGTGAACAACCTCGTTAATAGATATGTAGCTGATCCCTGACCAGATATTGGTGCAGACACAGTTTAGACCCCATACATTGAGCAATCTTTTAGTGACTAAATCGTAGGCACCTAGTATTGGCTGTGCAAGGCCAGCTTAACTCCTGCAAATTTCCTGCTCACTCCAATATTTGCTCTAATCTCCATAAAACCTTGTAATTCCTTCTTAATCAATAACACATTTCAGCTCTAATTATCCTGTTTGGCCAAAGAAACATGTTTTCTGCATTAAATCTGCACAGTTGTAGTAGGCTTATGCTTTCATAAATTCATATTATAAAACCTGTTCCAAATCCCAGGCAGTGCAGTTATTTGTGGAGCCTGGACAATCGCTCCATTATTTATAATATGTCCTGCAGATTTACACTACATATTCCTCTGGCAAGTTGTTATCATTTCTGTGGTTCACCTTTAAGTAAAGGGGTTGTTCACCTTTGAGATAACTTTTTGGGGCACATTTACTTAGCTCGAGTGAAGGATTAGAATAAAAAATACTTTGAATTTCGAAGTATTTTTTTGGCTACTTGGACCATCGAATTGGCTACTTTGACCATCTACTATGACTTCGAATCGAACGATTCGGACTAAAAACAGTTCAACTATTCGATAGTCGAAGTACTGTCTCTTAAAAAAAAAAACTTCGACCATCTACTTCGCCACCTAAAACGTCCCCATAGGCTTTCCTAGCTGTACTTGATCGAAGGAAAATCGTTCGATCAATGGATTAAAATCCTTTGAATAGTTCGAGTCGAAGGATTTAATCGTTCGATCGAACGATTTTTCCTTCGATCGTTCGAACGAAGGAAATACGGTAAATCCTTTGACTTTGATATTCGAAGTCGAAGGATTTTACTTTGACGGTCGATTATCGAGGGTTAATTAACCCTCGATATTTGACCAATAGTAAATGTGCCCCTTAGTTTGATGTAGAGAGTTATATTCTGACATAATTTGCAATTTGTTTTAATATAGTATTTTATTTTGAGTTATTTAGCTTTTTATTCAGCAGCTCTTCAATTTGCATTTTAAGCAATCTGTTAACTAGGGCCCAAATTACCCTAGCAACCATGCATTGATTTGAATAAGAGACTGGAATATGAACAGGAGAAACTCTGAATAGAAGGATCAGCAATAAAAAGTAGCAATAACAATACATTTGTAGCCTTACAGAGCATTTGCTTTTTTAGAAGGGAACAGCGACGCCCATTTGAAAGCTGCAAAGAATCAGAAGAAAAAGACAAATAAGTCTAAAAAATAAATAATGAAAACCAATTGAAAAGCTGCTTAGAATTGGCTGTTTTTTAACATACTAAAAGTTACTTTAAAGGGATCCTGTCATCAGAAAACATGTTTTTTTCAAAACGCATCAGTTAATAGTGCTACTCCAGCAGAATTCTGCACCGAAATCCATTTCTCAAAAGAAGTATGCAGATTTTTTTATATTCAATTTTGAAATCTGACATGGGGCTAGACATTTTGTCAATTTCCCAGCTGCCCCTGGTCATGTGACTTGTCCCTGCACTTCAGGAGAGAAATGCTTTCTGGCAGGCTGCTGTTTTTCCTTCTCAATGTAACTGAATGAGTTAATCCAATGATTCAGAGGAACTGAGAGAAAGCATGCAGAGCAGATTTACTGCTAAGTGATTTGAAAAATAAATCACTTAGCAGTAAATCTGCTCTGCGTGCTTTCTCTCAGTTCCTCTGAATCATGGGATTACCTTGTTACACCTGGAGCGGGGGTGTCTTTCTGAGATAGAGAGCTTGAAATTAACCCCAATACTCAGTCATCCCTACTTTGTGTAAATGAATGAGTCTCAGTGAGACATGGGTTTTTACTATAGAGTGTTGTTCTTAGATCTACCAGGCAGCTGTTATCTTGTGTTAGGGAGCTGTTATCTGGTTACCTTCCAATTGTTCTTTTCTTTGGCTGCTGGGGGGGGGGAAGGGAGGTGGTGATATCACTCCAACTTGCAGTACAGCAGTAAAGAGTGATTGAAGTTTATCAGAGCACAAGTCACATGACTTGGGGCAGCTGGGAAATTGACAATATGTCTAGCCCCATGTCAGATTTCAAAATTGAATATAAAAACATCTGTTTGCTCTTTTGAGAAATGGATTTCAGTGCAGAATTCTGCTGGAGCAGCACTACTAACTGATTCATTTTTAATTTTTTTTTTCCCATGACAGTATCCCTTTAAAGGTGAACCTCCCCTTTAAACAAATTGGTTTTCATTATTTATATTGTATAGTTTTTTAATTATTTGCCTTCTTTTTCTGATTCTTTCCACCTTTCCAATGACCTGAAAAAGCTAATGTTGTGTAAGACTACAAATGTATGGTTATTGTGATTTGTTGATACTCATATTTCTAGCCAGACCCTCCCCTAATTATATTCTAGTCTCTTATTCAAATCAGTGCATGGTTGTTAAGGTAATTTGGACCCTAGCAACCGGATGGCTGAAATTATAAACTGGATAAAAAGCTAAATAACTCAAAAACCACAAATAAAAACCAATTGCAAATTGTCTCAGAATATCCCTCTGTACATCATACTAAAAGGTTAAGAACAACTCAGGCTTTATACTGCCCCACCATCACTTTATAAACGTGGCGCCATCTTGCTGTACTACAGATACACACAATATCCTACATGTTCCCTCAGAGGAGAATAAGGTCACATTCCTATCACCAGGCAACGTAGAACCTGTGACACAAGGTTAATTGCTGACACACAGCCGGAAGGTCATGCACATTAAAGTGTTTTAGAACTCGCCGTTCGATATGAATCTCTCAAAATAACCCGTAATAATTGTAACCCTTGCTAAGAAGCTCCTTATACATTGGAATTATCCCGCTGCTTTTCTATACCTCTCTTTTTTTCATTTCTGTCTTCCCTATCGGCCATCTTTGTACAGGTCCAGCGCCACACGAAGTCAAGAACATTCACTGTACGTTTCCGCCTTTTCCTTTCCGACCAATGACGAGGAAGTTGTCCGGACTCATTCGAGGCGATCGAGCCACCCGCCTTCGCTCCTAAGGCGTGACGCGTGCTGTTGCTAGGCAGTGAACGCGCGCGTTCTAGCGAGTGATAGTGCTGCTGGCGCCATCTCTTTGGTTTGGCGCGCTCCAGTGTGGGATGCAGTGTAGAGCTGTGGCATCGGCCAGCTTCTCGTTACCGTGTCGGGAGTCGCAAGGTAATGTAGCTCTTCTGCTGTTTGTCAGGCGGGGGGATGATGGTTGTGATTCATTGGTGAGGCGAGTTACTGGCGATGGGCAGCGGTGTCGGAGTGAGGAGAGAATGATACTGTAAACTAGCAGATGGCGTCACGTGCTTAAGTGGATGGGAACAGGCGACGAATGCATTTGGTGCTTTACAAGATAATATTGAGGAGCCAAAGCTCCTGTTGTGGTTTATCCGGCTGACATTGTGGAAGTTGTAGTTGCGCAGCGTCGGCAGGTGGAATGTCAGTGCTGTGTGATTAACATGGAGTTAGGGGAGATACTGAGAGGAGGAGTAAGATGCGGTTGAATCCATTACAATTGGAAGGGGTCGGTGGCGGCTGGAAGGAAGGAGGAACGTGCTCGTGTTCTCTCACTCAGCTGATGCCGCCGCTTCATTGCGTTACTTCTAATGGGCCTCGTGTGTTCCGGACGCGTCGTGCGACTGTCTCGTCCTACTGCCGCAAATGATGGACCGACCTGGTGTTCCTACACACGGACCGACCTGCTCCTACACACATACCTCCCAACTGTCCCTTTTTAGGAGGGACAGTCCCTCTTTTGACAGCTCAACCCGCAGTCCCTCATTTGTACTGGAAAGTCCCTATTTTCTCTGCACTGAACAGCCAGAAAAAGAAACAAAGTTTCTCACTTAATTGGCTTTTAGCAGAGAGCACAGAACAGCCAACAGGTGCAAATAAGATACTTTGTAACAATTTTCAGACACAAGAAAACAGTTTAGATAAGGAGAAATATCTTCAAACTTTCATAACCTGCCAAATTTTGTAAAATGAACATGATCATTAGGGGCGTGGCCACATAAAGGGGCGTGGTCAAAACCATTTGCTACGTGCGAAAACATTTTTGTACCTCTTTTTACTTCCAAAATGTTGGGAGGTATGTACACGGACCGATCTGGACCTGCAGCAATTGTTCATTCTAACTGTCCCTGCCATAGTACAAGAGAAAGGGTATTTATCTTGGGGGGAAAACCTTTAGTGGTGGGGAGAGAAAGTGCAAGCGCAGATAAAAGTACTCTTTATATTTTCTATAAATTGTATATATGTTAGACCGTTTCATGATATACAACAGGGATGCCCAGCCTGTTGTGGGGGATGCTGGTATTTGTAGTCCAAGTGCAGTTGGAATCTCTTATGTAACTATACCCCCCCCCTTATTGGGGTACCAGGTGTCCTGCATTGTTGTGATCTCCTCTTCTCTGACCTTGTAGGAAATGGCTGTAAATAATCATCTTTTGTCTTGTCTCCTACCTATATCGGTCGGCTCTTTTCCCACCATACACGCACCGATTATATGAAAATTAGTTTCATACGATATTCTCTGTGCATCTATAGCCACCTTTAGACTTATAGGGCCCTCTCTGAAGTGGGACTAGACCGTCTGCTTTTGGGTGAGGAATGTTTGGCTGGCGTAGGCAGGAGCAAGCCATAAATTGCCTCGGAAACCAGGGATGCAAACAGATACTTTTTATCTTTGTAAACACTTAGACCTGTAATTAAGTAGCAGGCAGAATCTCTTAGTACCTTGAGTTCAGAAAATCTCTTACTAATAGTCACGTAGTGTTTACACTTTTTCTTACAGTTGCTATGATTTGTGAGTCTTCCCATCTGCAGCCAACCCACAGAGCAGATATTGGCTTGAAAGTGTTTTTTGCACTGATATCCATCCCATGTGTCTGCATACAGGCCAACACTGTGCCTTATCAGTGCAGACACACAGCTTCTCTACACTTGCAGAGAAAACACAGGTTGAGAGGAGCTGAGATTGCACCTCTTGTAGCATTAGTTTTAGCTAGGTCAATTAAACTACGTGTCAGAACGGTTCAAACAGAGGGGGTATAAAAATAAACTCATCCAAAAAGCGAGAAAACAAATAAGAGGAATAGACAGAGCAGATTTATTGAAAGAGAAAACGAAGGAAGAATCAACTAATGAGCAGCCAAGCTTATCGTTTATCACCACATACACCCCTGGGGCACAAGAAATAAAAAGAATTTTAAATAGACATTGGAATATATTAGAGGGAGATGAACTCTTAAAAGGGAAAATCCCCCAAAGGCCAAAGGTTATATATAAAAGGGCAAATAACTTAAGCCAAATGATAGTGCGTAACTTCATCCCCACAGAGAGAACACAAGGCAAAAAACCAAAGGAGGAGTGGAAAGGTTTTTTTCCCTGCGCACTCTGCAAAGCCTGTAGGTATGGAAAGAAAGGGACACAATTTATATCCAATGTGACAAAAAAAGAACACACTATTGATCACTGTATTAAATGCACAACACAAAATGTGATATATTGTTTAGAATGCCCTTGTGGCCTTCAATACATCGGTAAAACAAATAGGAAATTAAGGGAAAGAATTAATGAACACGTAAGAAATATAGAAAAGGGAGTTATGAACCACAGTGTGTCAAAGCACTTTAAAGAATGTCACAATCAGAAAGCTAAGGATTTGAAATTTTGGGGTATAAGTATAGTACAAAAGGACTGGAGGGGAGGAGACTTAACGAGAAAAACACTACAAGAGGAAAGCAAATGGATTTACAAGATGCACACTTTTATACCACAAGGGTTAAATATTGATATTAACTTAAGAGCTTTTTTATGAAAGATATTGAACACAAAAAATTTAGAACTAATATATGCGGGAGAAACTAATGAGAAGAAATATGTAAAAAATATATGAAATGAAAGATTTTTTCATTTTAAAAAAACAGAGAAACTACATTTCCCATGACTCCCCTGCATTGTTACTTCTAAATGCTATAAAAAAAGTATGTATTTTTTGTATGTATATATGGATGAAAACAAAGTTTTTTGAACATATAAAAAAACAGGGGAAACTACATCTCCCATGATCCCCTCTGATCACTATTTTTGCAAATTTTATTATGTTGTTAGAAATATATATATATCCTTTTGTGGAGCTGGGTTGTTATATTGTGGCCTGGTGGGGTACTAAGCCAGAGGAGTGATGAAAGAAGACATGGGAGAGAAATATACCAGCCTACATTACAGTACATAGAAGATCGAGAGTTATATGCGCCAAACCGGAAGTGAAGTCGCTGGAACGCACAAGCTGGAACGCATAAACCGGAAGTGAAAGCGGAAATCAAACGAACACGCTGGAATGGGCTTTAAAAGGAAGGATACAAACAAAGATGGTAGAGACGCCTCTGAGGAAGCTGGTAGCATCCAGCGAAACGCGTTAGGCATAGTTTGGGGGACGCAACAACCTGGACCAAGGCACCTGGAGCAAGCAGAAAAGATTTTTGGAGCGAGCTGGCAGGACTGCCTCTGGGGACCCCAGAAAAACTGTTTGTTGGACTCAATGCGCAAAAACCCGCAAGGGAAATGTGAGTGTAAATTTTAATTGCTTTTAATTATGTTTTAAATAAACGGTGTTACACTATCATCGGTCTGTATTCCTACTTTGGGAACCTGGAAGGAGTCGAACACTGGAGGAGAAAAACCTGAGAGAGCTTCATATTAAACGCATTATACCACGCCAGTGGTTTGTAAGTAGGCATTTTATATAGAAGGTGGAGGCACCTGCATCCTTGGAATATATTTTATTTTCACAGGAAAAGCACTCTTCCGCCCCTCTGTTCACTTGAATTGCCACTTTCATTCACTAATAGCCACCTGAAGGAAAAAGGGGAAAACACATCCACTTAACATCCAGTGCAAGCACGGGGTGATATTCTACATTGCAAACGTATTGCGCTATGTTTGTTTTTTATTTCTGTTGCCACAGGCGCTGATCGCTCCTTATACGTATTCCCTCTTTTGGGGGTTTATATATTCGATTTTGGATTTATGTACAGTTGAGAGACTGTGAAGGGGTCGGCAAGAAATAATCTAAGAGACTGACATTTTTTCATTGGGCTGCATTTTGTAAGCTTTATTGTTTTTATTGTTTTTATTAGTTTTAGCTTCATGCAAGACACACACCAAAAATCTGCCCCTCCCCAGGCTCCTCTCCTGACTGCATCCGGAATGTTGTCGGCTGGGCTTCAGGGACACTGCTGATGTAAATGAAGAAATGTGACAGAAAATCAGCTATGTGCCAACATAACAGATAGGAGCGCAGGCAGAAGTGGAGGCTAATGCCTGGGTGGGGCTGATTTTTACCTTGTGTATTTCAGTGAGCCAACTTCTTCCTCTGTGTTGCCCTAGACATATTCTCTTCTGAATGAGTCAGCTGGCAAGCCTTCAAAACCAACTATGCAGCTTCCCAATGACTTCATTGGAAACAACGAAACATTGGCGGAACTGAAGGTTCTCAACTTAAAAACTTGCAATGCTAAAGCTGGGCAAATACCATAAGGATCACTGGGTGGAGGGACCCTTTATAATTCCTATTGACTGTTTTTGCATGGTGGAGAAAAAAAAAGTAATTCTAAGTAACTTTTCCGATATAAATTTATTCCAGATCTGAGGGATCCAAAAGTGTTTTGCAAATGAAATTGCAATTGAAAGCATTAGGGCAGTGGCACACCAGGAGATAAATCTCTGCTTCTACGAGCGACTAATCTGTAAAAGCTTCCCAATGACAGTAATGTGAATCGCTGGTGGTAAAACCCATGTGTCGCTTCAGTAACCCAAAATTAGGGATGCACCGAATCCAGGATTTGGTTCGGTAGTCGGCTTTTTTCAGCAGGATTCGGATTCAGCCAAATCCTTCTGCCTGGCTGAACCGAATCAGAAGCCTAATTTGCATATACAAATGAGTGGCTGGGAGGGAAAAGCCGTGACTTTATGTCATAAAACAAGGAAGTAAAAATGTTTTCCCCTTCCCACCCCTAATTTGCATATGCAAATTAGGATTCGGTGCATCCTTACCCAAAATCGCTTGAAGTTTCCTCTTGACCTCTGAAGACACACAGAACTACTAGTAGCTGTTACTTCTCATGGCTACAGAATAGACAATAGTGACAATTGGCTTTGCTAAGATACTATGGGGCAGATTTGTCAAGGGTCGAATTGAAAATTCAAATTTTTAAATTCAGATTTTAGTGTAATTCAACTAGGGAATAGTCCAAATTTAATTTGAATTTAAAAAAAAATTAGAATTTTGAAATTTATCATGTACTGCCCCTTTAAGAATTCGAATGTGACTATTCGCCATCTAAAACCTGCCAAATTGGTGTTTTAGCCTATGGGGCACCTCGTACAATCAATTTGTAGTCGTTTGCTGGACTTGTTGAAAAATTTTTTAAAACATTTCCAACAAGTTGTTTTTTTTTTTTTTGGTGAAAAAACCCCTCAAATTAATCAAATCAAATTTCATACACGTTTGCAGCTCGATCCTATTCATGCAGGTTTTTTTCTCCTTTAGCACTTTCAAACTCGCATACCCAGGAAAGAAAAACTGATACAGTTGCTGTACCAGTACAAAATGCTGTAACTTTTTGTTATCGAGAATCACCTTTCTCAGAAATATTGGTCTCTCTATATGGAATAATCTTGTGTTTGGCTCCATATAGATATTTTTAACTGCAGGTCATCTTGCAATAGATAACTTCTGTTAAACCTGTTGTAATTTGATATAGATATATATATATATATACGCTAAAATCCGTTGTTGCGGTGCACGTCCTTAGGAGCTCTCCGGTAGTTCCTCCATAATATACTTTGAATAATATACGTTGAATAAACTACATTTTTCTTTTTCACTTAAGACCTGCGTGTGCGGACTTTTTCTGATAACTATATATATATATATATATATATATATATATATATATAAAACTAAAAATTTTCAGTAACAGCACTCACGCTAAAATCCGTTGTTGCGGTGCACGTCCTTAGGAGCTCTCCGATAGTTCCTCCATAATATACTTTGAATAATATACGTTGAATAAACTACATTTTTCTTTTTCACTTAAGACCTGCGTGTGCGGACTTTTTCTGATAACTATATATATATATATATATATATATATATATATATATATATATATATAAAACTAAAAAATTTTCAGTAACAGCACTCACGCTAAAATCCGTTGTTGCGGTGCACGTCCTTAGGAGCTCTCCGGTAGTTCCTCCATAATATACTTTTTAGAAATGATGGACAGCACTCACTCTTAATGCAAAAATTCTGTATTAAATATTAAAATACATCACCGTGTATGTGCACATTATTCAGCGACGTTTCGAGCCAAACTTGGCCCTTTCTCAAGCCATATGTGACATGGTGCAAGCATTCAATCTGAATCATCAATGATTTTTAAAGTCCAAAAAAGGAAGTGACATAATATGCAATATGATTCATTCAGTGCAGGGATTCCACCCCGTAACCTGAATAAAAAAACATAATCAGCATAAATACAATACCTCAAGCTATTCTCTTTATAGATACAAATATAAATCATAATCTTTAAGACCATGTGGATGTAGTGTGTTCAATTTGTTAATCCACCATACCTCTCTCTGTTTCAATCGCAATTCACGGTCCCCTCCTCTTTTTAATGGGGGCACCGTTTCCAACACCATGTATCGCAATTGGTCACTGGTGTGCCCATATTCCTTAAAATGTCTTGAGAGAGGTAATGCTAGATTCCCAGTCCTAATGGTTGATTTATGTTGGGAAATTCGTGACTTGATTTTCTGCACGGTTTCCCCAACATATAACTTGCCACAGGGGCACAAAATGACATAAACCACAAATTGGGACAAGCAAGTATAATAGCCCCTAATTTGGATTGCCTCCCCAGTCTCTGGATGAACAAAGGTTTTTCCTCTGATAACATTTCTGCATTGTACACAGTTTAAACATTGGTACATGCCTGTATTGCGAGTACCTAGGAACCTATCCGTATGATCTTCATCTTTCCTTACTTCTGCTCTGGTGACTAATGATCCAATTGTTTTTCCTTTTTTATATGAGATCAATGGGGGAGAGGCAAATTCCCTTACCATGGGGTACGCCCTGCGCAGTATGTACCAATGTTTACGTAAAATCATGTTGACTCTGCCACTTAGTGGCCCAAACTGGCTAACAAAGGTAACCCTAGATCCTCCTACTCTTCTTTTCTTTTTACTGCTAATAATTCTCTCCGCTCTGTCCAATGTCTGTGCTGGATAGCCCCTCTGTCTAAACTTGCCTTTCATCTGTTTGATTTGTTGTTCCCTCACCTTTGGATTACTTACCAATCTATGTACCCGTGTCAATTGGCTGATTGGAATGGACTGTTTCGTATGTAACGGATGGTTACTGGAAAAGTGTAATATCTGATTTCGATCAGTGGGCTTTGAATATAACTTCGTTTGTAAGCCTATTTCTCTATAGATTACAATGTCGAGAAAAGAAATTTCCCTCGAGTTGAACGTATGTGAGAATTTTTCATCCCTCAATTAAATTCTCACATACGTTCAACTCGAGGGAAATTTGCACAGACATTGGACAGAGCGGAGAGAATTATTAGCAGTAAAAAGAAAAGAAGAGTAGGAGGATCTAGGGTTACCTTTGTTAGCCAGTTTGGGCCACTAAGTGGCAGAGTCAACATGATTTTACGTAAACATTGGTACATACTGCGCAGGGCGTACCCCATGGTAAGGGAATTTGCCTCTCCCCCATTGATCTCATATAAAAAAGGAAAAACAATTGGATCATTAGTCACCAGAGCAGAAGTAAGGAAAGATGAAGATCATACGGATAGGTTCCTAGGTACTCGCAATACAGGCATGTACCAATGTTTAAACTGTGTACAATGCAGAAATGTTATCAGAGGAAAAACCTTTGTTCATCCAGAGACTGGGGAGGCAATCCAAATTAGGGGCTATTATACTTGCTTGTCCCAATTTGTGGTTTATGTCATTTTGTGCCCCTGTGGCAAGTTATATGTTGGGGAAACCGTGCAGAAAATCAAGTCACGAATTTCCCAACATAAATCAACCATTAGGACTGGGAATCTAGCATTACCTCTCTCAAGACATTTTAAGGAATATGGGCACACCAGTGACCAATTGCGATACATGGTGTTGGAAACGGTGCCCCCATTAAAAAGAGGAGGGGACCGTGAATTGCGATTGAAACAGAGAGAGGTATGGTGGATTAACAAATTTAACACACTACATCCACATGGTCTTAACAAAGATTATGATTTATATTTGTATCTATAAAGAGAATAGCTTGAGGTATTGTATTTATTCTGATTATGTTTTTTTATTCAGGTTACGGGGTGGAATCCCTGCACTGAATGAATCATATTGCATATTATGTCACTTCCTTTTTTGGACTTTAAAAATCATTGATGATTCAGATTGAATGCTTGCACCATGTCACATATGGCTTGAGAAAGGGCCAAGTTTGGCTCGAAACGTCGCTGAATAATGTGCACATACACGGTGATGTATTTTAATATTTAATACAGAATTTTTGCATTAAGAGTGAGTGCTGTCCATCATTTCTAAAAAGTATATATATATATATATATATATATATATATATATATATATATATATATATATATATATATATAATTTTTTTTTTTTTTTTACACAAAAGCCATGAATATCTTGTAAATTATATCCTTATAAATGGTGAGTTCTGATGTAATTTCTGTCACATTACTCACTGAAACCTGTGTATTATAGTAGATTAAGTACCCCCAGTTGAAATATGAGGATATTACAAGTTACCTTGGAGTTCCATGACCTGTATGAAAACACTTGGCCTTCGGCCTCACGTTTTTATATGGTCATGAAACTCCTCGGTAACTTATAATACAAGGGTACAAGAGGGGGTACTTTATTCACCATATACACATATACACATATACACATATACACATATACACATATACACATATACACATATACACATATACACATATATATATATACATACATACGCACACACAGACACATTCTTTCTATTCTTTCTAAAGATGCACTTCCATTGCTAGGTCTTTTTGTCCAGGCAAGCCTAGTTTGTACTGTATATTTCCTGCTTGATACTAGAAATGTTCAGTTGTGTTTTCAACTGTCGACAAACATATTTATCATAATAATCCTTAACATTCTCAAGCGATAGTCCAAACAAGCATGTTTGTTATTGCTTTAGTATTTTCTGATAATAAAAAGGGGGCAGTGAGTTATATTGGAGCAAGCCCTGTTGCTATTAGGTGCTACTTTAGGTCACGCTTCTCAGGAGTACAGCATGGATACAAGTCTCCTGGGTGTTGGGGCTGCTAGTGAGATGAGGTATTTCCGCTGAGTTGTACTTACAGGCTTCATGAAATCAGGTATATCACTATTGTACATGTACTTTGTGTATGTAATATTATTGTACAGGTATGGGACCTGTTATCCAGAATGCTTGGAAACTTGGGTTTTCCAGATAACAGATCTTTCTGTAATTTGGAACTTCATACCTTAAGTCTACTAGAAAATTACTTAAACATTAAGGGGGTTATTTATCAAAGGTTGAATTTTAGAGTTATGGGAGCTTTTTTTATACCTTGAATTAACCCACAATCTAAATGGTTTCTAATTTAAGAAAAAAAACTTCAAGAGTTGCTGTTGACAACCCAGAAACTCGAATTGATAGCGTTTCTGCCAAAAAAAACCCCCATGGAATCGCTCTAATTGATCGTATTTACGGACGAACCCCTCTGAAAAAACCTCAAACATCATGAAGGCTATTAACATCTTCAAATGGTTCAAGAGACCTCTGCCGTTGACTGCTACATGACCTCGACAGGTTTTAGATGGTGTAGGTTTTTTTTTTAACCCAAAAATAGCTTTTTGCCTCTGAAATTACCTTGAAAACCCAAATTTTTAGTGTATAATGCAACTCGAACCTTATTAAATCTGCCCCTAAATAAAGCTCATAGGCTGGTTGTGTTTCCAATGTTTATTGCAGAGAAAAAGGAAAACATTTTTAAGAATTTGGATAAAATTGAGTCTATGGGAGACAGCCTTTCCAGATAACGTGTTTCTGGATAACTGATCCTATACCTGTACTTTGTATTAATTTACTGTTCTGCAGTACAGTGCTGCATTCTCAAGTAGTGCTATATAAAACAAATCCATTAATGTGCCCTGTGTTGGGCCATTATTATTATTATTATTATTATTATTTTTTTTAAGCTCAAACGAACCTACAGGTCCATTCCAAGGACGTCATCAGCTCTTTTCCTATGGCCCTGACTTCTTGACTCTCTCAGGGGCATTCTGACTTGTATTTCTCTACTGAGAAGCTCCACTGAGCTAAATAGAACTTCATCATCCCCAGAGACCGTTTGTTTACTGAGGCTTCACTAGCAACTGATTTGTGTGGAGCCACTTTGTTCTGCTTGGTTATTCATCTTTGTCTAAAGGTCCCCATACAGGAGCAGAAATAAGCTGCTGACCGATTAATTCGGCAGCTTATTGGGCATTGCATGGGGCACTCAGACGGACTTCCCCTGATTGTTATCTGGCCAAAAGTCGATCGGGCAACGTTAAAAATCCCGTTGGATGGAGGACCGCATCGATTTGTTGATGTGATCCTTGATCCGACCACCCATATGCTCATCGATGTGATCCAATTGGTTGTCCCATGATCAGATCAGCGTGATATTGCCCACCTCAAAGTGGCAGCCTCGGATCTCTACATGTATGGCCACCTTTATGCTCTCATATAATTATTTAAAAATAGTCGTTCTTGTATTTCATAAAGTAACATACTTTAAGAGCCACAACCTTTTTGCATCATGATGTTTGAGAGAGGGAATGTGTGCTGATTCAGCTATTTGAGCTGCATTATTGTGGGAGAATGGCTACCTATTGGCTGTATAACATAACTTTTATTCAGGGCTGGATTTAAAACTCGCGTGCCCCTAGGCTGCTCACACATACCTGGACCTGCTTGCATCCCCCCCCCCCATCTCCTCACAAGTGGTGTGCAGCGGTTGGGGCTCTTTTCATATGTCTGTAAACTTGTGAAGAGGTCAAATACTGTACTTCGAATTAGGCGTTGAAACAAAAATTTCAATAGGGCTACCCAAACATGTTACGTAATGTGCATTTCATATAGTGTTGTTGTGTCACCTGTGACTTCTCACATACCCAAGACTTCTTGCTTAAAGAGGTGGATTACAAAGGAATTTCCCCAAAGTGCTAGGAATTGTTACAGGTTGCTTCCCAGTATTCAGTGACAGGCTGAGAAACTGCTCTGTCCCACACTAGCTTTAGATCTTGACCTGTGATTGAGATGTGCTTTGACAACAGTCCTAAATTGAAGGCAATTTATAGTATTTTTTTCTAGCTGTCCCTGAGATTTTGTTTTCTGATGTCTAAATAGGAGAGTGATTTATTCTTTGGAAACCTGTTGCATATAATTCCATAATGTGGAAATGCCTTTTCCCATAGAATCCTTTTAAATCCACTGTGGTACCTGGCATGTTCTTCATCAACATTTTTCTACTGGCAGAGAAGCCCCTGAGTGTGACCATGGAGCAAGTTATGTCCAAAATCCACCATTCGCTCTAGTGTCTGGAAATTCATTTAAGTAAATGACAGACTGTGCAGCCACGTTTGGGCACTTCTCTGCTGGCAGAAAAAGACAGCATTTAGCATGTATAGCCTATTAACTGATGCGTTTTGAAAAAAAAACATGTTTTCCCATGACAGTATCCCTTTAAGCTAAGTCTATAGACGTAACAACGAATTGCGTAGACATAACAATTGGGATGATCTTTCCTGGGACCAATGTAAAAATTGTTCATTTTCAATTCTGACATTTAGAGCTGAATTTTCTGGTATACAGTAGTGATGTGTGGGTCGGGAACACAGTGATTTATCCAAAGCAAGGCAAGAAAATGTGGCACCCTGACTCAATGTGATGCACTTGACCGAGATCTGTCATATCAGGGTTCCTTAGAAAATGGCTTTTCCCATCCTTTATGAACTTGAGTAAGAGAATCCAGATGGCTAGTACAGAACACATGCCGAACCTATGACTGAGGGTGGCAACACCCAAAATGCGTAAGTTCCTCAGCAGAGCAAAATAAAGATTCATGATTTTGTGGAGATGGTGATGCTGACTGTTAATATTTGATTTGTTATGTGCTGCAAGACATAGATTCAAGATTCCTTTATATGTCAATACAGACTATATACAGTTATACAGCGTATCGAAATCACGTTTCACTCAGCCCCAGTTACCCAGTAGTGTGGTGAGCTTGAGCAGCAAAGATTTTCATGATATGGACAAATACAAAACCCCATTTTTTAATTTTATTTTGGGTTTTAGTGGTAGTACCAGTAGAGGATAGTGATTAAGGGTTTTAAATCTTTCCAAAGCAAATCTTTCCATAAAATAATTAAACCAGTGCTAGAGATGTAGGTCTCCATTATGCTTCACATGTAAATCCTTATCCATACCATATAGAAAAGTGCCATCATTTTATTTTTCTCACGGTAAGTACAAGTATGGGAACTGTTATCCATAATGCTTGGGGTTTACTGGATAATGGATCTTTATGTAATTTGGATCTTCATACCTTAAGTCTACTATAAAATCATTTAAACGTTTCACTAAGAAATATATCTTGGGTTGAATCATGTACAAGATACAAGGTCTCTTATTACAGTGAAAAAGGAAATGGTTTGTAAAAATTTTAATTATTTGGACAAAATATTCTATGGAAGACGGCCTTTGCGTAATTCTGAGCTTTCTGGATAAAGAGTTCCTGGATAACTAGTCCTATACCTGTACAAAAGTCATCCTTTAGATCATGTACGTACTATTCAGTCTATGAGAACCACGTGCAGTGCAAACATTTTTCCAAGGTGTTTTTGTGATTGAGAGATGTAAACAAAAAAATGATGGAAAATGTTCATATGGAAGTTTACAATACTGTATAACTATAGCCCCTCTCCTCTTCTGTTGGTATCCATAAATTTGCTAAGTGTATTGGTGAAAAGTAATTTTTCTCTTTCTCAATATTTTTTCATAAACAGGTGTACACAGGAAAATGATTCCTAACGGATCTTTAAATTTTGAAGATGAACAATTTATCGAGTCATCTGTGGCTAAATTAAATGCCTTGCGTAAAAGCGGACAGTTTTGTGATGTCAAACTACAGGTATTGTTCGTTATAATTCATTCTTTCACATTTAGAATTACACTTACAATCATCATTCAAACATGTCATACTGTTATTTTTAGAATGTTATAGGGATAGCTAACTTATTTTCTTATGTATTTTCAGTACTAAAAACTTTTGCATGTCATTTTAAAATGTTCAATCAAACTGTCTGATGTGGTTTTATTTGAAATATCCACAACGTTTTAAATGCAACTGTAAACAGTTTGTTTTTATTTCTGTTTTATCTTAATTTGTGTTTTCAAACCTTGAAGGTCTGCGGCCATGAAATGCTGGCACACAGAGCAGTTCTTGCCTGTTGCAGCCCCTTCTTATTTGAAATTTTCAACAGCGACAGTGAATCTAATGGCATTTCCCTTGTCAGATTTGATGATTTGAATCCAGAAGCTGTTGAAGTTTTATTAAATTATGCATACACATCTCAGTAAGTAAAAATATTTCAAATATTTCTCAAACTAAACTGTTTATATTCTTTTTAAAATTGTTTTTCTCTAGGTCTGCTTGGGGGACACAGGAACAGTGGTGTATGGCTGGTACATCCAAGAGGCAGGACACAACTAATTAAAAAACTTGCTTCTCCTCCACTGGCTATACCACCAGCAGGCTGAGCTTAACTCAGTTTGAGTTGTGTCCTCGGGAGGTTAGGACTTAATTTTTCTCTAGTCCGTTTTTATGCTGACACCTGGGGTTGTCTGAACATTTACACTGAGTAAAAGAGCTCATTAGCACCCCCCAACGTGAGACCTGTCTCCAGAGTATATCTCCTTTCCCTTGCAGGAGGAGACCAGGTTGGCCGGCAGACAGTAGTGAGCATTATCCAGCACAGGTAAGTCTCCCGGGTGGCTCTCCCTCGACTTCCCCTTCCCTCCTTCCTCCCTCCCTTCCCATGCACCCGTGCCAGACACTGCCCGCACAGACAGGAAAGGGCAGAGGAAAGTCACCCCTGTGCAATGACTCCACAGTCTGGGTGAACCTCTGCTAGGGTAGGGGGGGAAGGGCTTTGACCCCTGTCTGGGGGGACAACCGCATTTCTTCCGGGCTAAGGGGGAGGCCTTGCAGAAGGGCTATGCCTGTTGGCACTACTTTGCCTGCACAACGGACCGGTATCCCTAGCGCGCCTCTCAGAGTGCCGGCTGCCATTTTGTAAGCACGCTCAATGCTCTGGCCATCATTACCGTCATTAACCCATACTGGCAGACCAGCTCTCTCGCGCTTTATACAGAGCGCCGGCCGCCATTTTGGAAGCAGTGCCATTCGCTCAATTCCATCTTCGAGAGCTTCAGTGGAACATCTTGACGTTGTGGAAATGACAATCCCTACTACAAGAGACCCGTTTATCTCACCAGACGAGGGTATCTCTGCATTTGTGGCTGAAGACCAACAACCTGACATTAGGCAGACAGCTAGGACATCCACATTGGCGAGTTTTTCACTACAGATGCAAGCCTATCAGGTTCAGGAGCTGTCCTGTAGGGGAAGTCAACTCGGGGACTCTGGAATTCAGAGGAGAAGAAATTACCAATCAATCCAATAGAGATTCGAGCTATCCGTCTGGGCCTCCTTCATTGGCAACGACAGCTAACAAATCGGACTGACAATTCCACAGTGGTGGCTTACATCAACCACCGGGGGGGGGGGGCATGAGAGGCAGAGGGGCCTTAAACGAGGTCAGGCTAATTTTCCAATGGGCCATGCTTTCAGCCATTTCCCCAACTAGGAAGCAGTTTTTATAAGCAGACAGTCCATAGACCCAGGCGAGTGGACTAACAACAAAGTATTCTACGAGATAGTATTCTACCTCCTGGCAACTCGACACAATCAAAGGGTAGAAGTTTTTCTAGCTCAATACCGAGATCCTCTAGCCTTAGACGTCATTTCATCTAGCGTACGACTCTGCCTCTCCTTCAAAGGATAATGGGACGGCTGCAGACAGAGCAGACATAGCACCAAGGTAACCTTGACGGTCCTGTTTCACAGACCTTCTCAAGTTGTCAGTAGCAGAATCCCTGGACGCTACCTCCTCTGCAGGATATTCTATTGCAAGGTCTAACCCAAATCAGTCATACCTGAATTTGACAGCGTGGCAGATTTTGTCTCAAAGGTTTTTCTCATCCAAAGCCGTAGCACGCACAATGTGCACTGCCAGGAAGCCACTTTTCAGCCAAGACATACCAGCAAGTCTGCAACCAGGGCTGCCATTAGAAATCACGGAGTCCCGTACAACAAAATGGTCAGGGCCCCCTGGTCATCGCCCACCCCCCCTGCTTTCAGCATGCTGCACAGCAGCTCTGTGCACAGAAGATTTCCTCCTATTAAGATTTCCTGTACCCTTGTGGTCCTTTAAGTATAAGTCCCGGTAAAGCTGTACAGGGATTAGATAAGGGGATCCAATGCAGATTTACCGGGACTTATTCATAAAGGACCAATGAGGTTACAGCAGATCTTAATAGGAGAAAATCTTCCGTGCACAGAGCCGCTGTGCAGCACTCAGAAAGCTGGGGGGCCCGGGACAACTGCCCCCCCCCCGATGGCGGCCCTGGGTGCAACCAAACAATGGTGTGTTCAAGTTGTTTCTCAGTCCCTAATACCGAAGGGCTATCCAAGAGTCTGTTTCTTGGTTCTCTAAAGTCTCAGATTCCGCTCTCTCTGTACTATTCCAGTAGTGCCTGACATCAAGACCTCTAGGCAGGGGGTTGGTCATGTAGCTTCCCCCATCCGACCACCAGCTCCCCTCTGGGACCTCACCTTATTATTGCAAGCTTTATAACACCCACCTTTTAGACCACTGGGATCAGTGTATCTTCAATGGCTCACCTATAAGACAGTTATTCTTTTGGCAATTGCCTCAGCAAGACATGTTTCGGAACTCAACGCCGTATCCTGTAAGCCACCCTTCTCGGTTTTCCATCACAACAGAGCAGTTCTCCGAACTGTCCCTTCATTCCTACCTAAGGTGCTCTCAGAATTTCACTTGAACCAAGAAATTACGGTTCCAACCTTCTGTCCTTCACCATCTAATCCCAAGGAGGTGGCTCTACATTCTCTGGATCCTGTTAGAGCTCTAAAATTCTATATTTATAGAGTTAAGGACATTTGCAAGACTAACGCTCTGCTCATCTTGTCTTCGGGACCTCATATGGGTTCACTTGCCACACAATCTGCCATTTTCCGTTGCATCAAGCAAACCATTTAGCGAGCCTACACGGCACAAGTCCAATCGTCTTCAGCTAGGATTGCTGCCCACTCTACCAGAGGGATTATTATTGACATGTATTTATATAGCACCAACATATTGCGTAGCGCTGTAAAGTAAATGTGATTATACAACTAAATCACATGAATTATATACATAGAACATATGGAGTTACATACATCACAATCAATACTGGTACAAAAGGTGAGGAAGGCCCTATGCAAAAGAGCATACACTCTAAAGGGAAAGGAGTAATACACAAGGTGTGGGAGTGGGCAAGATGGAATTAAGTGGTTGAGAAATGTGGTACTGTATGTGGTGTTGCATATGGTAGTTAAAGGAAAACTATACCCCCCAAACAATGTAGGTCTCTATAAAAAGATATTGCATAAAACAGCTCATATGTAAAATCCTGCTTCATGTAAATAAACCATTTTCATAATAATATACTTTTCTAGTAGTATGTGCCATTGGGTAATCATCAATAGAAAATTGCCATTTTAAAAAATAAGGGCCGCCCCCTGGGATCGTAGGATTCACTGTACTCACAAACATACCAACAAACCATACATGTTAGGTAGAGTTGTGTCTTTTGCTTCCACACTTCTTCCTGTTACAGTAAGAGTTGTAGTATTTCTGGTCAGGGGATCTCTGAGACAGCACAGAGACCATCACGAAATGGTGGCTCAAGGCAAGAGATGTAAAAGGGCAATATTTACTTAAATATATATTCCAGTTTGGTAAGATTCTTTAATATGCCACTTAATATGTTATGAACTATCTGTTGCTTAAGTGTTCATTTTGGGGGTATAGTTTTCCTTTAAGCAGAGTGAGGGTAGGCTTCTTGCAAGAAGTGCGTTTTAAGAGATTTCTTGAAAGCAGAAAGGTTGGGAGAAAGTCGGGCAGACCGTGGGAGAGTTCCAGAGGAGGGGTGCAGCCCTTGCAAAGTCTTGAATGCGAGCATGTGAGGAGGTAATGAGAGAAGAGTTGAGGAGCAGGTCCGTAGAGGAGCGTAGTAAACGGTTGGGTGAGTATATAGAGATGAGTTCAGAGATGTAGGATGGGGCAGAGTTATGAAGTGCTTTGAATGTCAGTGTCATTAATTAGAATTTGATTCTGAAAGGTAGCCGAAGCCAGTTCAGGGATTGACAGAATGGTGGCAGAGGAGGAGCGGTTGCTGAGGTATATGAGCCTCGCAGCAGTGTTCATTATGGACTGGAGAGCTGACAGTCTCTGGAGGGGAAGGCCAATTAGAAGAGAGTTACAGTAGTCTAGACCTGATATGGCGAGAGGGTGAATAAGAATTTTGGCAGCATCTTGGGTGATAAATGATCGTATTTTGGATATGTTCCTAAGGTGTAAGTGACATGATTTAATAAGTGACTGGATATGAGGAGTGGATGGCAGGGTAGAATCTAGGATAACCCCAAGGCACCGGGAATGGGGAAAGGGGGTCATAGTGGAATTGTTAGCTATGATGGATGCTTCCGGAATGTTACTGATGTTAGTTGGAGGAAAAAGAACCATTTCAGTTTTAGAGAGGTTTAATTTAAGGTAGCGTTGCGACATCCAGGTAGAGATAGCGGACAGGCAGGAGGAGACGCGAGTTAGGAGTTCTGGATTGAGATCAGGAGATGAGAGATAGATCTGAGTATCGTCAGCATTGAGGTGGTAGTGGAAACGATACGAGTTGATTAAGTTGCCAAGGGAGGAAGTATAGAGAGAGAATAGTAATGGTCCCAGGACAGAGCCTTGAGGAACCCCAACAGAAAAAGGTAGGGGAGAAGATGCTAATCCATTGTAGGAGACACTGAAGGAACAATTGGTGATGTAAGAAGAGAACCAGGACAGGGCTGTGTCACGAAGGCCAAGTGAATGGATGGACTGGAGGAGGAGAGGATGATTTACAGTGTCAACTGCAGCTGAGAGATCAAGCAGTATTAGTAGTGAGAAATGATTGTTAGCTTTAGAAGGTCATTAGTTATTCGAGTCAGGGCAGTTTCAGTGGAGTGTCGTGGCTTAAAACCAGATTGTAGGGATGAGTACATCCTGGGCATTCGTAAATCAGGTCTCGGCAGAACAGCTGTGCGAAGCAGTTACGTGGACTTTGGTCCACTCTTTTCGCAAATTTTTCTATTTCGATACCTTTATGGCTTCTGACACTCACTTTGGCAGAAAGGTGCTTCAAGCCGCAGTGGTTGTTCCACATGAGCCTAACTCTCCCACCCGGGATTTCTGGGACAGGTTTGGTATGTCCCCACTGTTCCTGTGTCTCCCAAGCAGACCTAGAGAAAAGGAGATTTTGTGTACTCACCGTTAAATCTTTCTCTTTAGTCTCTTGGGGGACACAGGGCTTCCCGCCCTGGATTGAGGCTCTCCTTTTGTCTATCAAACATGTTACCTTTTTTGTATTAACTATTACATGTTATTAAGTTATAGAGGATTATTTGATTCCTGTTGATTTTGTTACAAACCGACTTAAGCTCTGCCTGCTGGGAGTATAGCCAGTGGAGGAGCCAGTTTTTTATTAGTTGTGTCCTCCCTCCTGGATGTACCAGCTGTACCCCACTGTCCCTGTGTCCCCCACACAGAGAGATTTAATGGCGAGTACACAAAATCTCCTTTTCTGACCTACGCAAGAGAATTGAAGTGTGCAAGACTTTGTGCAGGACATATGGAATAGATAATGGAAAGAGGCATATGCAAATATTGTAACTTGTAATTTGTAATAAATGTGTACTGAAAAGTTGCTTATAATTAACATTTAATTTCATCATGCTAAATATATTACTTTTTTTGTGTAGTTGCCAATTAAGGCTTATGGTACAAAGCCATACATTTATCACACGTTTATTCTCTTTGTACATTCAATTGGGTACTGTGCATGTATTACTATTGTAAGCCTTTTTATCACAGGCATTGACTGTCAAAAAGAAAATTTGACCGCTGCAGAAAAATATTTTAAGGGGGGTTATTTATCAAAGGTCAAATTTTAGTTATCTGAGCTGTTCTTAGACCTCTCATGAACTAACAACTCAAATAGTTTCTAATTTAAGAAAAAACTAGAATGGAAAAAAACTCAAATCGGCGAGTTCCCGAAAACTTGAATTGATAGTTTTTGGAGACAAAAAAACTCGAATCTATCAAATTGATCGAGTTTTCGATTGAAACCCTCTGAAAAGAAAACTTGAACATCATGAAGGCTATTAACTAGGGATGCACCGAATCCAGGATTCGGCCTTTTTCAGCAGGATTCATATTCAGCCACATCCTTCTGCCCGGCCGAACCGAATCCTAATTGCATATGCCAATTAGGGGCAGAGAGGGAAATCACGTCACTTTTTGTCACAGAACAAGGAAGTAAAAAATGTTTTCCCCCTTCCCACCCCTAATTTGCATATGCAAATTAGGGTTCGGTATTCGGCCAAATCTTTCCAAAGGATTCGGTGCATCCCTACTATTAACATCTTAATGGTTCAAGGGACCTCTGCCATTGACTTTTACTTAACCTCGACAGGTTTTAGATGGTGTATTTTCGAATTCGAGCAATTTCCAGGGTTAAGCTATAATAAATCTTGAAAAACTTAGTTTTTTTTTTTTAACCTGAAAAATCAAACTCAAACCTTAATAAATATTCCCTTAAATGTCTTTCAAACAAAGTGGCTGTCAAAACATTTAGAATAGAAGCTGCTGACTCATTTTTAATTGATTTAATTTTTATTTTAGGCTTAAAGCTGAGACAGATCTTGTTAAAGATGTATACTCTGCAGCAAAAAAACTTAAGATTGATCGAGTGAAACAGGTAATTATTTTCTGTCAGTCTGTGGATATCTAAAAATTTAAGTGACCGATGGTTAGATAATTTATTCACACATACCCAATCTATGGCAAGCATTGTTCAGAGATGTGGCTGGTAGGGATGGGCGAATTTGACACGTTTCGAAAAAAAATTAGGCACCGGTGAAATGCCGCCGACGCCCATTAAAGTCTATGGTCGTCAAAAAAAATTTGTCACGTGGCGAAATTTCTTTTGACACTTTTTTTTTTAACGCACAACTCATCCCTAGTGGCTGGGCCTGCAAACACAATGTTACTATTCAAATGTTTGTAACATAGTTAGGTTGAAAAAAAGTCACGTCCTTCAAGTTCAACCTTTTAACTTTTTTTGACCTGCCTAACTGACATTTGATCCAGAGAGAGGCAAAAAACCCCATCTGAAGCATCTCCAATTTGCTTCAGAGGCAATCTTACTAGTCCGTGGATCAACTTGTACTATGAGCTATATTCCATAACCCTGTATTACCTCACTTGCTAAAAAGCCATCCAACCCCTTCTTAAAGCTATCTAATGTATCAGCCTGTACAACTGATTCAGGGAGAGAATTCCACATCTTCACAGCTCTCACTGTAAAAAACCCCTTCCGAATATTTAGGAACCTCTTTTCTTCTTATCGGAATGGGTGACCTTGTATCAGCTGGTAGCTGGTAAATAAAGCATTAGAAAGATTATTATATGATCCCCTTGTATATTTATACATAGTTATCGTATCACCCCTTAAGCGCCTCTTCTCCAGCGTGAACATCCCCAATTTGGCTAGTCTTTCTTCATAGCTAAGATCTTCCATACCTTTAACCAGCTTAGTTGCCCTTCTCTGTACCCTCTCTAATTCAATAATGTCCTGTTTGAGTGATGGAGACCAAAACTGTACGGCATATTCTACATGGGGCCTTATATGTGCTCTATACAGTGGGAGAATGACCCCCTCCTCCCGTGACTCTATGCCCCTATTAATACAGCTCAAGACCTTATTTGCCCTTGATGCTGATGACTGGCATTGCTCGCTACAGCCAAGTTTATCATCTACAAGGTCTCCAAGGTCCTTTTCCATTATGGATTTGCCTAGTGCAGTCCCATTAAGGGTATAAGTAGCTTGTAAATTTTTAGATCCCTGGTGCATGACTTTACATTTATCAACATTGAATCTCATTTGCCACTTAGCTGCCCAGATTGCCAGTTTGTCAAGATCGTGTTGCAAGGATGCCACATCCTGGATGGAATTAATTGGGCTGGATAGTTTTGTGTCATCTGCAAACACTGATACATTACTTACAATACACCCCCCAATAAACAAGTTAAATAAAAGTGGACCCAATACACGCAGAGCATGTACCATTAACAACCACCCTCTGTACCCAATCCTGTAGCCAGTTTCCTATCTATGTGCAAATGACTTCATTAAGCCCAATATAACTTAGTTTAGAAAGCAGTCATTTGTGGGGCACTGTATCAAACACTTTGGCAAAAATCCAAATAGATCACATCTATTGCCCCCCACTGTCCAGCATCTTGCTTACCTCATAATAAAAAGTAGAACTCATTGGTTGTATAGTGCTTGTCAAAAATGCACCCATGGCTTCAAGTGCAGTTTGGGACTTCAAGGAGAACTAAAGCTTAACTAAACAAGCAGCTAGACATGTTGTGCATTGTTTTTTTCTTCTGTACCAGCCAAAGGCAACCACAGATCCAAAGATCTGTGCCTCCAAAGTAACTCCTCATCCTCTCTTCTGCTGATTCATGGCACATGCTTTGTGCTGCTGTCAGTTACTCAGCTTAGAGACCACCTCAAAATATACAGTACACATAGAATATAAATGTCACAATTTACAGCTGATTAGTAATTAATACACATAATTACTACATGGCAGCACAGACACCAGTGCAACTAGCACCAAAATTGATTAATTATCCCTGTAGCATCAGCTTATATTACATGCAAACCTCCTCCTTTTCTGCTTGATAATTTACACTGACCCCTAAGCTTAGCTTCTCAACAGCTGCTTAGAGCCCACTGAGCACGTGAGTGTCTCACACTTTCCAAGATGGTGACCCCCTGTGACAAGTTTTAAGTCCTGGATCATTGCTGCTATTGAGAAGCTGAAACTTTAGGCTGGTGCAATAAGTTCAGTATATAAAATGACATTTTCAGTCACATTCATTTTTGGGGTTTTCTTTAAACCACATGCTGTTGACACAGGGGAAACTATGCTTCCATCTAGGTTAAAGGGATCCTGTCATCGGAAAACATGTTTTTTTTCAAAACACATCAGTTAATAGTGCTACTCTAGCAGAATTCTGCACTGAAATCCGTTTCTCAAAAGAGCAAACTGATTTTTTTTATATTCACATTTGAAACCTGACATGGGGCTAGACATTTTGTCAATTTCCCAGCTGCCCCTGGTCATGTGACTTGTGCCTGCACTTTAGGATAGAAATGCTTTCTGGCAGGCTGCTGTTTTTCCTTCTCAATGTAACTGAAGGAGTCTCCGTGGGACATGGGTTTTTACTATTGTGTGTTCTTAGATCTACCAGGCAGCTGTTATCTTGTGTTAGGGAGCTGTTATCTTATCTGGTTACTTTCCCATTGTTCTTTTGTTTGGCTGCTGGGGTTGAAAAGGGAGGGGGTGATATCACTCCAACTTGCAGTACAGCAGTAAAGAGTGATTAAAGTTTATCAGAGCACAAGTCACATGACTTGGGGCAGCTGGGAAATTGACAATATGTCTAGCCCCATGTCAGATTTCAAATGAATATAAAAAAATCTGTTTGCTCTTTTGAGAAATGGATTCAGTGCAGAATTCTGCTGGAGCAACACTATTAACTGATTCATTATGAAATTTTTTCCCATGACAGTATCCCGGCCTTTAATGAAGGAGTGTCTGATGTAACATTTGTCCAACATTTTTGCTTCTACTGAGTTGTGAACTCACACTTGGCTGTCTTTTCTGATAATTAATTCCAGGTTCAAATATAGAACCACTTTTGTTCTAGCGGCTTTTCACCACTTCAGTCGCTTTATGAACTATTCTACAATATATTGAGAACAAAATCTGCTTTCACGCATTGCAAAATGAGTAGTTAGGATAACGTAACACAAAGCCCACCCAGACAGGTTAAAGGAAGGATAGGCAAACTACTTATGTTTTATATGTTATAAAACTATAACATCAATCTTCCTTAACTTTCTGCATTACAAATGTAGGTACACTGAGAAATGCAACATGTGCAGTGTGTTGGCAGAGTTTACCTTTTGTCTCAGTATGTGTTATTGTTTTTTAGCATCTATATCCTATGGTTTCTTGTTCTATCATATTTGATCTTCATAGTTATGAAGCCATTGCATTCACCTCTGCCAGCATTTATAAGCATTTTATTGTAAAATTAGCTTTCCTTTAAAGACTATTTTCTCTGAATTTTTGTCAGGTGTGTGGAGATTACTTAATATCAAAAATAGATGCTCAGAGCGGTATTTCTTGCCGTAATTTTGTTAACACAATGGGAGATTGGCGCCTTTTAACTAAAATTGACAATTACATTCAGGAGCACCTTCTTGAGATTTCTGAGCAGGATGATTTTCTTAAACTCCCAAGACTGAACGTAAGTAACAATAATGTTTTATCTTTTTAAAATGTTCTAGTTCTCCGCTCACTTTTGCTTTTCTCCTTAGACTATACATTATTTCAGTTACCTGCAACCATTTAAATGCCATTCTCCACCATTCACAGAAATTCTGACTTCAGAGATTGTCTGTAGTTACTTGTAACTACATTACATGAAGTCAGTCTAGCTGACTAAATAGCTTAGTACTACTGCCTCTGGTGGAGTGGGGTATTTACCCATTCTGTTTGTAATGTGATAAAGAAAAAAATAGATACTCTAGCAAACTTTAATTTGCAGTTAATTGCACATGGAAATATGCATGCTTGAAGAAGTTAGATGTTCATTTACAAGTCTGATATTACGGATATTGTATTGGTATCCTTTCTGCAGAGATAATTACACCTAGCAGATTGCCTAGCAAGAAAACTACACCTAGCAGACTAAATTTTTTCAATTTAATGAACTATTAAAATAAGAAAACTGATGGCTATGACATTTGTAATATTGTTAATCATGGTGAATTGCACAAAAGTAACACTGTTGCCCTTTGCCATTTGTCTAGCTGGAAATAATGCTAGAAGAAAATGTCTCGCTTCCCAGCAATGGTAAATTATATACAAAGGTAATCAACTGGGTTCAGCGGAGCATATGGGAGAATGGTGAAAATCTGGATGCCCTAATGGAAGAGGTTAGTCTGGCAAAGGAATGACTGTAATATATGTAGGATCCTAGGAAAGTAATTTTTTTTACAACTAATTCAATTGTCCTTTTATGATAATCAGAGCCCAAAGTAAAGAAAGTATCTGTTTTCAGTCCAAAACTGGTAGGTTTGAAGGTGAGACTGAATCTTATTTTCCCAAAACAAATCTGATGTTCTTTTCCCACGAATTTCCCCTTTCACTTTTTCACTAAGTTCTAACGTTTTTTTTGATTGAAAATTACTATAGATTTCCAACATTTTCTTGCAGGTTTAATGCATGAATTGGCCTTTTTCTTTAGAAAATTTCTAATAGTTTTTTCCTCCCCGTTGATTATATTTTCATAGGTTATTTAACAAAAGTAGGATACCCAAGATGGAAGATCAATGAAGATACCTCAAGGTTTAACCGTATTGAAGCTCAAGTCTGCCCTATGCCTTCTAAGAACATCCGCTCTGGGCAGAGAACCATGATGATGATTTAATGGTGTTTACTCCTTTTACAGGATTTCTGTGACATGTACAATCTACGTTTTCCTAGCTAAGAATGCCTGCCTTTTTCATACTAATACAACAGAAGGCATTTATAAGATTACCGTTGTGTTGGTAAAATTTGATTATTTCTTATGGTTTTGCAACCTTTTTATAAACCAACATGAGGGTGATTTTATATCCATAGCTTACTTACCAGGCATACATTTATAGTAACGGTTGCATGAACCAGCAATTTTAGATTTGTATATTCATTTAAAGAAACAAAAACAATTGAATTTTAGTTGAGCTCTGATGTTGAGGATGACTGGCTACTTGCTATACATTATTGAAATACTGATACATTTTGCTAACCCCTTTCAGTATTACAAAGCCCATGAACATGTAACGCAAGAGGCATCACCGTAATCTGTGATTTTTTTTTTAAATCAAAGATTGTTTCTTTGATAAAAACTAATTTCCACACTCTTTTTACCTACAAAACAAGGGGCTGAGATATGTAAAAACTGAATATTAAGCATAACTTATTGGTACAGGCACCTTACTCACCTTACTACAATTGTATGCCAGTAAGTTAATCTAAAATTCATTTTAAGATTTAGAATTTTGTTAATGTGTAATTTACTGTGCATATGTGCATGTATAAATCTAATTTGTTCTTGACTTTTTATGAATTTATGTAAAAAAAACTGGCTTAATGTAGCCCTGCCACAGAAAAAATTCTAAAGAAAAAGGAATACCTGGTATTGGAAAGGCAAAAGTTAAAAGTTCTTTTATTGTTTGTTTTCTCTGTAGTGCAAAAAAAATAATCAAAAGTAGCCTCTGCTTGCTTTCTGTTTGCTGCGGTAGCTGATCTTTGTATCTGCATAGAATTTAGTTTTTACTTTTTGAGAGGCAGACTAGAGAAGGGTAAGGAACCATAAACAATTTAGAGCAGTTGCAAAGCTACTTAGAAAACCTTAGAGAATAAAGTAAGTAAAGTTTTTCAAGTAATTTATTACTTTGGCAAGTATATTTGAAGCAATACACCCTTAAATGGCAAGAAGGTGCAGGAGATTTATATAGTTAATCTGTCCATAGACTCAAAGATCTTATCGATTTTCGGAACATGTGTGGAGAGTCCCGACATTTTTCGTCTGGCGGAGATCGAGAGAGGTTAAAAAATATTTGTTGGCTGCCGATGATATCTCTGCATGTATTGCCGATCGTACGATTTTCAGTGGGAGACTGTCACTAGCTTTGTCTATCGTACAATTGCTGTCGGGCAGAACATCGGCTGATCAGTTCTTTAACTACTTTATTTGGTTGGAATGGTAAGACTTTGATTTGAATGGTTAGTGGCAGGTCGGGAGATGGGAAAGTCCGATCGTACATTGATTCGTACGATTGGATCTTTGGGTCTGTGGGCCAGCTTTAAAGGAGAACAGTGAAGATATTTAGCTCAAAGCTGCTGTTTAGTGTTATGCATTTTCATGGATGCTTGTTCATGACCTTCATTTTGCTAAAGAAATGTACAAGGATCATCTCGTCATAGCACATATGTAAGGGTTGTCTACAGAAAGTTTTTATGGATTATCCTCCTTCTTGTCTCAGGGACATTCTGTGTGTACTGGTTGCTTGTTTCCTTTTTTTAAAAAAAAAAATAAAAAAAATAAGATAATTAGCCTTAATCTGGGTATCTGCTGGCTTTATTTATGCATTTAAGGTGTTTTTCCATCTCTGTCTGGATAGATAATCACACCTTAATCTTGCCTTCCTCTGAAGGGCGTCTAACCGACATGTCCTATAATTGTACTAAATATAGCATAGCCTTTTTATTACAGAAGCCATGTCGTCCATATTATTTAATTAGTGTTACTGGTGGTTGGATTTTTTTGAGGTGCAACCTTTTGTTTGGAACCCTGTTTTGCTCATGATAAGGTTATACATGTTTTTGGATATACGTTATTGAGTCTCTGGAGAAAAACACCTAATAGCCCTTGGACACAGCATGAAAGATTTGTATATTTTTAATTTGCATTACTGCATTTTATTAAGAATTAAGAAAGAGAATACATTTATGTTGTTTCTGTAGAGGTCTTTCAGGGTTTTAAATTATTCAGTGTTTACTTTTTGGAGATGCTACAGGGACTTGATATGAAGTTTTTAATTCTAAGCAATAACTTTTAAACGTAATATATATATATATATATATATATATATATATATATATATATATATATATATATATATATATATATATATATATATATATATATATATATATATATATATATATATAAATCAAGCTTTCTGTTTAGGTGTTAGTTTTCCTTTGACGTTAGCATTCAAAGTAGGCTTCGTCTTGCATCTTGATTGGAGTGAGCATGATGAAAGGGAAAAATGATAAAATTTTTTAGCACTTTTTGCTTAGTAAACATATTTTGATATTGCAGAACTGTATGTATGAAACCTATTTGCCCTTATCCCCTATTATATTAGTTACTGGTACTGAATGTTTCTTTTATGAAACTTTGTTTTACTAATGTATATTGAAAGTATCTTGTATGTGTCCTTGTATACATCTTTGCTTCTGTCATCTCTCGTATCTCCTTTTCTTTACTTTTTATTCCTGTATCTTTTTTTTTCTTCTTTCTTTCTTTTTTGTGTTTAACGCCTTCACCCCTACCTATTGGAAAATGAAGATTTCTTCAGGAAGACTTGAGTAATTAGAAGATTCTGACATCATGCAATATAATTTTTTTTTTTTAATTGAAAGTTGGAACACAATGAAGATAACATGGAATACAGGATCACAAATTAAACATTTTTAGAAGTAGTATCCATATGCCTGTTTCATTCCTATTTTGCAGGTACAAACTTTGTATTACTCAGCTGACCACAAGTTGCTTGATGGCAGTTCTCTTGGTGAGCATACCGAAGCACATGAAGACAATATACAATTAATTCAGGTACATATACATATGTAAAACAAAATTAGGTTGTATACATTAGTCCTCTTTGAAGCTGCAGATTCTTATCTAATTCAGACAGATAGTGACTAGTTATTGATCTGCCTAGTTAAATGTATTGTGCCTGCATCACATAGATAAGAACTGCTTATGTAGCATAGACTGAACTGAATAGTAAACTAATCCACCCATTGAAGTTTTGTAGAGAGTGGAATTGGCTAAGGCTCGGGGCACACAGGCAGATTCAGGGAGATTAGTCGCCCGGCGACAAATCTCTTCTTCGTGGTGACTAATTTTCCCCTACTGCCTTCCTGCCGGCTAAAATGTAAATTGCTGGCGGGATGGCACTCGGCGCGATTCGTTTTCCAAAGACGCCCGAAGTTTCCTCCTGAGGCAACTTTGCAAAACGAATCGCGCTGAGTGCCATCCCGCCGGCGATTTACAGATTCAGGGAGGATGGGGAGGCATCTCGGGGAGATTAGTCACCCCGAAGAAGAGGAGATTTTTTGACGGGCGACTAAACTCCCAGAATCTGCCTGTGTGCCCTGACCCAAAAATCTAAAAAAAAACATTAACACTACAAGCCGTGGATGGTCTTTCACATGTTTGTTTCTGGCTCGGGCACCAATGGTCAACTAGGTTTCATTACTGTACAACCTTGCCCTTCCCTATTTGAACTGTTGATTTCTAGTAGTATATCTATGCTCTAATGTTTTTTTGTTTTTTTTTTCTTATATAAATTAGTGGGCAGAAACGTTCTAGTCAGCCTTGACTCATATTTCTGATATTGTCCTGAAAATGTTTAGTGTGGGAGCCCTGGAGGCAGATTAAATAATACGATCTTTGTTTTTAGCAAGCATGAGAAAATGTTAAATACCCAAGTCTAGAATTCGTAAACATATATAGTTGGTTCTTAATAGTTGAACTTCCTGGTGGGTCCCAAGCAACAGCACACACAATTTTTTTTTCCTAGAAAAAGTCCCCACGTGAAAACAACCATAAGAATCTCATTAGCAGCTCATCTGGATCTCTGTCTCCTAGTGCCCTGATTCAGTGTCCAAAGCATGAATGGAAAATTATTGCATCAGAAAAGAAAACAAGTGAGTCAAACTTATTTTTTCATTAAACTGATAAGAGGCAGTATATCTCATTTTTTCAACACAATTTTGATGAATTTTAGGTCTCTCTTTAGGTGTTTAGGTCTCCTTTAAACGGGAATTAAAGTCTAAAATAGAATAATGCTAGAAATGCTATATTTTGTATACTAAACCTAAACATGAACTCACTGCACCAGAAGCTTAATTAAACAAATGATTTATGCCTTCAAAGTTGGCTGCAGGGGGCTGTCATTTTGTAACTTTGTTAAACATCTTTGTAAGACCAAGACTACACTACGCACATGATCGGTGTGGTCTGGGCTTCAGTTGGGAGTTTAAGCTTAGGGATAATCATGAACTATCAAAATAACACAAGCCAAATAATGCAGACTGCACTGGGTCTGTGGGTACAAATCTCTACACTGTCGTCGGCTGCTTTACAGAGAAATAAACAAAGCTGCTCAATTTCTGGGAAGTAATGTGGGGGGGCTCCCCCCTGCCATTTGAAAGTATGATATTTCCCTGCAGAGCAGTTGGGGACCGTCTAAGTTTCCTATCTGCAGCAGTCAGAGCAAGTAAAATGAAGTGAGAATTTCACTGCATACAGTCAGGTTTCTTCTAAAAACTGTACACTTATTAATTAAGGTATATTGAAAATAGATTTATTTTTCATTAATGAAAGTAAAAATGGGATTTTATTTTTTTGACTTTACATCCCCTTTAAAGAAGCATTAATGCCTTGGAGCAGATAGCTCCAATAGATGACTGAAAGAGGCAGTATACACCTTATAAACCTGGAGTAAATAAATAAAAAGATACAATATGCTTGAAATACATAATGCCTATTTTAATCAATAGAATTCCATGTTTTGTTGTTCCTTTAGTGGTTGCATAGGGCATGGTTATGCTTTCAGACTTACTAACTCACCAGTAATTAGCAGAGTTTTTTTTTCAACTGCAGCTAAAGACCTCTATATAACCCGCTTTCCTCACCCCTTTGTTCTGACTGGCTGACATGGTTTATAGTTGAAGTCCATTATGTAGGGGTTAATCTGTGCACTGTCAATCTATCCTCTGCTTTTTTTTTTTTTTTTTTTTTTTTTAAAAAAAGGAAGCTGCAGTTTTTCTGTTTAGCTGAAGAAATAAGACACAAACTAGATTTTTGTTACACTTTGCTTATTAACATTAGTTATGTTTACCACAAGTTCTATTCATTGAACTTCCTCTTTAAGGTCTTGGCCCAGACAAACGAGTCTGTGACAGGGAAATTCGTATAAGTGACACTGTTGCGTAATAATGTGAGTGCATTCCCAGAGATGCCATGATTACAATTCTATTAAATGGAGTGGTATTTCCAGGCATTTTGCTGCCTGTCAATAAACATAAATTATACTGGTTGGGAATTTCCTTGCTTTGCATTTGTGTTTTTCTATACTAACACATTTAGATGTATCTTGTGTGGAAACTTTATGTCCCTGTCCTTAAAATACATACTTTTGTTGCAGATAATACCTATCTGTGTTTAGCTGTGCTGAATAGCACACTATGCGTTATATTCCTGCATGGACGAAACAGCCCGGTAAACTCTCCATCAAGCACCCCTAGATTGACAAAAAGTTTAAGTCTTGAAATACAGCCTGAGGACTCTCTTGAAAGGGTCATGTCTCCCATGCATTACGCTCGGTCTGGTCTAGGAACAGCAGAATTAAATGGCAAACTCATTGCAGCAGGTAAGTGTCGATGCAGAGTTTGATGTGCATGTATCTGGCCTATTTTGATAAAAACGTGTATACACCTGTACTATACCTTAAAGAAGAGAAGGAAAGGGTAATAAAATGCATCACTGCAACAGTGCACAAAACTTTTCACATAGCAAGATCTTTAGTCTAATGACACATGTTTATCCTGTATCAGCACACACAAAGAAGTTGTATATGCCAGCACAGAGAGAGAACCATGTGACATTAGCCTATTTTTTTTGCGATTCACACAATGGGTTTGTAAAAAAAAGATTCTGTTGAAGCTCCCCCTTTTGAGGGACAAACAAGATTACAGATGTATGAAAACATACTTTTATCAACCATTCATCCATACTTCCAAGGATGTCTAGGACAGCAAATCAGTGTTTACCTCAGATCCCGCTGTAATTGACCTTCAAGCTGGGCTTCCAGAAGTATTTAACAGATAAAATTGGCATTTTCTCCAAAGCCTACACTTTTGGAACCACTGTGGCACACACGACTTTATTTATTTAATTTTTTTAAGGCAATTATCAGGAGATTACAGTGTTGGCTTTTGAGGGGCTGTTTCAGGCACTGTAGGGTGCCATCACTGCTAACAACAGCATCACTGTGCTACCCAGATAGGCTTTATTCATACCCTATTAACATATGTGCTCTAACCCTTTTCTGGGTGGTCTCTTTTATCCTATACTTGAGGCAAGTAAAAAAATTGCATTTTCTGCATCAGTAGATAACGGCATAATCTGTCTGAAGTTGAACTTCAGGGGACTTCGGAAAACGCAAAACGAAGTGCTCAGAGTGCCATTCTGCCAGCGATTTACATTCTAGCCGGCGGGAGGCAGTTTGGGGAGATTTGTGGCTGGGTGACTAATCTCCCCAAATCTGAGCGTGTGCCCTGACCCTTAAGTGTCAAGTAACAATAGGTAATAGTCCCATACACTTTACAGACTGGCTTACGCTTGCTCAGTTAATACTGACATGACCGCCAAGCTAAAAACTTTAAATGATAATCTTTTACAACCGTCTCCTTAGGTGGCTATAACAGAGAAGAATGTCTGCGTACAGTTGAGTGCTATGATCTAGAGACAGACATTTGGACCTTTATTGCACCCATGAAAACACCAAGAGCCCGTTTCCAAATGGCAGTTCTGATGGTATGATCCGGACTCCTGAAAAACACAATTTATTTTTATATTTAACAAACTGTTTTTGTGAAGTAGTGATGTTTAGTGTGTATAGACTTAAATTAACTGTTTAGGTCATGGCAAATGGTTCACTTTGTTGTCTATGAGAGATGATTTTCCATGGGTGACAAAGCCTCCGGTCTGATCCAGCGACTAGTCCTCTTGGAGCCAGGAAGCATATTTCCCCTCCAAGGCAAACTGGAGATGCCTTTCTCTATATCATGTAAGAGTTAGTACAGAAATTTACAAAAAAAGAGAGAAACATGTCTGTTAAATATTTGAAAGATTCAAAGAACACTTTGCAAGTTATAAATGTAACATTTCATATGCATAACCTAATGAAACTGTTGGCATCTCAAACAGATAATGAAGTTGTTCTGATCTATTTTAGGACCATCTATATGTTGTTGGAGGATCAAATGGTCACTCTGATGATCTCAGTTGTGGAGAAAAGTATGATCCCAAATCAAACATTTGGACACCTGTTCCTGAACTAAGAAGCAACCGTTGTAATGCTGGTATGAATACAGGAAATAAGCTAGGATTTTCTCAAGCACTGTATTGTGTACCATTTTTTATATTATAAAAGCAGTATCTAAAGGCAATGTAAAGGATCAGTAGCACCAAAAAAACTAAAATCCCTTAATAGTACTGTTAGAAGCAGGTTATTTATATTGGAAAATCTGTAAGCTCAGTAGACGTTTAGATTCAAGTTACATTAAGGGTAGTTCATTCACTTAATAACATAATGTAAACGTCTGTCGATCTGTAGGAAAAACCATTGTATTTTAAGAAAGGTACCTCCATGTAAATTAATCTTGAGTTTATTATGGAATATATAACATGAAAACAAGTGCTTTCATGCTAATTGTTATCCATGTTGTATGTGTGTAACTTGTGTGTGTGGATTATACAGTTTGTAAAAAACACATTTTGAATTTTTTTGTTCTGATAGTATTTGTATGTAATGTTGTGTGTGCATTTCTCAGTGCAATTTGTTGTGTATGCTTTATGTATGATTTATAGCCTTTGCATCTACTAAAGTGGTCAGTAACGTTATTCTTAAATCCTTTATTCCTGAAGGGGTGTGTGCTCTCAATGGAAACTTATATGTTGTGGGAGGTTCAGATCCATATGGCCAGAAAGGTCTTAAAAACTGTGACGTGTTTAACCCAATAACAAGGATGTGGACATGTTGCGCCCAGCTAAACATTAGTAAGTGTCTAGACTTTACTGACCTTAAAGAAAGTTGTTTTGGTGGCCACAGCTTTATTTTATTAACGTTCTTTTCTACAACCTCCAGGAAGGCACCAGCCTGCTGTTTGTGAATTGGGCAACAAAATATACATCATTGGAGGAGCTGAATCTTGGAATTGTCTTAATTCGGTAGAATGTTACAATCCACAAAATGACACCTGGACATTGGTGGCGCCTATGAACGTGGCTCGACGTGGTTCCGGTGTTGCTGTTTATGATGGTAATCTGTATACACATCACATTTTGATATCAATCTTTTTCTTACAGATTTCCATACAAAAACTGGTCCATCAAATCTCTCAAAAGACTTTAGTCCAGTCCTGCTTTAAGATAATAGCTATATTTGTAAACTAGCATTATTTTCACAGGGAGAACTGATCATGAAATGCACAGAATTAACCAATTGGTTATATGTTTGAATGTCAGAATGAACTATATTGGTGTATTGATTGAAGTACAGCACCACAAAAAAAATTTTTTCTTATAGATAAAAATGCCTTTATTGGAACACTGGCAGGGCCTGGATAAGCGACGTTTCAGGCTACACAGAGCCTTTTTTCAAGCTTTTTTTGTGGTGCTGTACTTCAATCAATACTTGTGAAAAGGATTGGAAGGTGGCCAGTCAGGGTACTTGCACCAGGACCCACAAATTGACAAAGTTTGGGAGCTGATTCAATTATACAAGCATGAACTATATTGGTGCTCTAATCAGACCCTCATCAGTAACAAAGGCCTGGGGTACTGTTCTATTGCATGAAGCTTTACCATCTCCTCTCTTGTCCAGGGATTCCTTGCGTCTGCTCTGTGCTGTGTAAATGCACAGTAGTGGCCTGATAAAGAGCCCAAACTCTTGCCTATTTGTGGCAAAACCGGGGAACGATTGTGAAAATGTAAAATAAGCTTCATCATGCTGAAATAAGGAACTTTCTAAATATAGTCAATAAAAAAAATCTGCATTGTTTCTGGAATCGGCAAGTTTATCTTAACGATTCCTCTCTAAGCATCTTGTTTCTCCTCATTCTCTCTCTTCACGCACGAGTTGGGTGTCCAGTTTTTGACAGATCCAATATATATTTTAGGGGTAACTCCCTTTCCTAGCAGATGTATATATGTATGTATGGAGCTCGCTCAAATAACTGATTCCAGTACAATCAAAATCTAAAACCTAACTGCCTTAGAGAAACAGGATGTCTGATGATTTTAATAGTGAGCTCTAATACATCATTTAGGTAAAAGGAGCCCCCATAAAAGATATATTTGGATCTGTCATTCAAAATCACACTCCCAACTGCTGCATGAAGACAGAATGAAGATAGACAGGTGCTGAGAGGGGAACAGAAACGGCTCAGAATTTTTAATTGATATTTAGAAAATGCCAGCATGATGAAGCTTTTATTAGTTTCCCGATAGTTCCTCATTAACCATTTGCTTGTCCTTAAAAAATGTAAATGTAAAAAAAACAAACCCAAGCTGGAACTATTTTTTCCACTTCAACTCAACACCATATTTGTCTTACAACAGGTTACACCATGTATTTCAGTAACAACTGTATCAATATTTTAAAAAGTACACCATTCATTAAACAGGTATGAAATCTACTACTGGTAAACTGGATCCAGAAAGCTCTAAAAAATTCTTATATTTTGACTGAATTCCATTTTATTTTTATTAATAGAGCTGTACCTTGAACTTGATGGGTAACTAAGCTGCATGCATCTGTTGGTATCAAAACAATTCTACTGCTTATTTGTTTTTTGTTAATGCCTAAGTGTGTTTAGTGGCCTTAAGGAGTAGCACTACAAATTACTGAATTTCATTGTCCAGGAAACCTGAGGTCCCAATAATAAATCCCATATCTGTGCTAAAAACAAGTCATATGAGAGGGCATTTATTATTTTGGCTAAAATACAATTTTTGTTTTGCAGATGTTGGTCTGTGTATGTGGCAAACATGTTAAGCACCTTGCAATGAGTTTCTACTACTGCAGAACACAAACTTTTTTGTATAATTAAAGATTTAAAGCTGTTTATTTTTTCTTCTTGCTATTCGGATGCTAAACATCTTTTGTCTTATTTTAAACAGGAAAGCTATTAGTGGTTGGCGGTTTTGATGGTACCCATGCTCTATGTTGTGTCGAATCATACAACCCTGAAAGAAACGAGTGGAAGATGGTGGGCAGTATGACATCTTCAAGAAGCAATGCAGGAGTGGTAGCTGTAGGAAATCAAATCTATGCTGCAGGTGGTTTTGATGGCAATGAATTCTTAAATACAGTTGAAGTTTATAACCCTCAGACAGATGAGTGGAGTCCATTTACACAACTGTGCGAATCCTAGTAATGCTTTCTCACACTGATGCAATTCACAGCTTTGATTGGACTTAAGTCCCTCATGTTTGTTGTTGTACCAGCAACGTCCATTTTTGCATATTGCATATTTTCAAAAAAAGTTGTAAATACTTCTTTTTCATTTATTTGTAAGAAGGGATGTCTTAAATAACTGCTAACTTTGTAATTGCTCTACTGTGGAATTCTATGAAAACCAGGGATTTTTTTTTTCTTATTCCGCAAGCATTCTTGTGTATATGTTCGCTCTGTTCCTATTGCACTGACGTGTAGAGTTCCAGTTACTCAGTAGTTAAAAAATCTTACTCGGTTTTAATTGAATGCAAGTGATTTTTTTTTCTTTACTATAAAATAATGTGCTTAAAAGCCTTACTGAATCAATATTTTTGAGTAAAGAAGTGCAGGTATGCCAAAACACGCACCTTTTGGATTGCCTTTTTATTACTGTTTTATATACTCGGCGGCAGGCACAATAAATTATCAACACTTTATTAATGTGCTTATTCTTTGAGACCTTTCCCAAAGCTTTTTGATTTTGATAGACACAGTCCTTTTTGCTTTCATTTATGAGGAGAGCTGCAGTCTTTTCAAATGCATTTTTTACTCTCCTTAAGAAATGTCTTGAAATTCAGAGGCTGAAGCCAGTTGTTAAGAAATGGATTTGTCTGCAAATACTCATTTTTAGAGTCTTTGATCAAGCTGAATCTTTTTGTAGGTGCCCTGTAAAGGAAAACCTCCAACGATATTTTATCATCTAAAAGAAATAAAAAGCTGCAATAACTTTTTTTTTGTCCTTTCCTCACTTGTAATGTACATTATTCTTAAATAAAATTGACTGTAAACAAGATTGCATGGTGTTTCCTTGAAACATATTGTGACATCTCATGTAATTTCTAAAGTGGCTCTTGCTTCATCGAAACACACTTGTGCAAAAGTGTAAACATAGAGGAAAGGTTATAAACCTGTTTTCATGTGTATAAACACTCTTACCCCCACCCCACCAGTCATGCAACCCTCCATCTTTTACCCTTTTCCTGTATAGAATGCTGAGCCTGTAGCAATGTACCATTATTATCAGCTAGGGGTTGAGTTAAATAGTAAGTAGTTATCTTATAACGGTTAATATCATGGTGGTGATAAAACTGCAACGGGGCCATGCCAAAGAGGATGCTCTATAGCAGGGGTCCCCAACCTTTTTAACCAATTAGCCACATTCAAAAATAAAAAGTTGGGGAGCAACACACGCATGCAGAAAGTTCCTGGGGTGCCAAATAAGGGCTGTGATTGGCTATTTGGTGGACCCTATATGGACTGGCAGCCACAGGAGGCTCTGTATAGCCGTACGCCTGGTTTTTATGCAACCAAAACTTGCCTCCACGCCAGTAATTCCAAACTAGGCACCTGGGAGCAACATCCAAGGCATTGGGAGAGCAACATGTTTTATTTTTTTAACCAACTCTCTGTATCAGTGAGCATGGGTGCTACAGTTGTGCCAACTGATGGAGGATTGCCACTACATCCTAAATAGTTTCTCTACATCCTATATAGTTTCTCTGTGACCCCTGATAACTGCTGCACCAACCCTGAAAAAAGGATTTGTAAAAAGGGTAAGGTTAACACAAAAATAAAGCCTGCATTGCTCAAGAGTTAAAAACATGCACAGAACTTGGTTACATAAAATATATATTACCATACAGCATGTAATTGGTGCGTATTAGTTTTCAAGTAGTTGAACCTCACCTAGATGTTCTAGTAGTTATAAGAGCTGCTGATTTTTGTACATCACCATGACACAGCACATTCCGGTTTGGCCATTAATGCCTCTCCTATTACTTGCCTTAGTATGCTGCAAATGCATTTGTGCTGAGTTTTAACTTATTTGTATCAATTACACCTTGAATGCATATCATTCCTGATAGTAAACAAAAGAGCTACCAATGTCTTTAGTTGACACAAAAAATTGTCTATAACTATGATTTTAGACAAACTAATGTCAACAGATCTGCAAGGCCAGATGGCACACATCAGGGATGCTCAACAGGGACTTGTCTTTGATTAGCCATCACCAGCATATTGGCTTGTGCAGCTCTTTGAGTAGTTTGGTTGTATGTGAGGACCCTATAGTATCACATTTTGCCAGTCCCTGACATCCTCAAGCTCCTTATCTAAAGGCTTCTCATTCGTACCAACTACCAGAATAAAAACACTTGATCTTATAATAGATATACATCACTTCCAAAGGAGAGTGAAATTAAAGGAGCACTGTCATACAAGTAACAATGTAACTACAAGCCCATTTAGACCGAAGAGCACTTATAAACCTCCCAATACCCCCAAAACTATTTCCGCCTTCAAACATCTATTGGTTGATGAATCTTAAAAAATTCCACCTAACTTTGGTTTTTACAATATTATCAAAGCTGAATGGGATGCCGTCCAGGGCCTCTTCCACGATGCTAATATTATTTGCCCACCAGCCGACAAAGGCAGAGCCATTGTTGGCTGTAATTACAGTAAGTATAGGGTTTTTATTAAAAACTTTGTGTTGAGACAATTAACGGAAACGACCGTGTATAAAAACTTGATAAAGACTATGTTGAGGCTGAAAAATTGCAAAAATATACTGACAAACTCTGGATTTAATATAAAAATAGTATCAAGTTGATTATTACATAGTAATAAACACAAGATACTTTTTATGTTAAATCTGCAGTGTCAGTCTATTTTTGTAGTTTTTTTTTCAATAAAAATATAAAGATACATGGGTAAAAACCAATATGTTTCACAACATAAACATACAATCAAAGTAACTTTTGTATAAACAGGATATAAAGATGTGCCTTTAAAGTTACATTTTGCTGCTGAATAATGGTTTAGGCCTCCATATGATTGTATTCTTGCTCAGTCGGCTATTTCACTACTATGGAAACATGTTAAGCTAAGCATGAGACATAATAAAATGCTTTTTTCATACAATGAATTACATTGGCATTTGGATGAAAGTTTTCCAAGTAGACGGCATACAATAGAAGTGATTCTTGTAGTTGTCCCCCTTGTCTTTGTGAGGTTGGAAAAAAAAATTAAAGGGGACATGTAGCCCAAAGAAAATTATTACAAATGCTATTTTATGACAAGCAAAATAAACTTTTATTACACTATATAAATTATTTGAATCTTGTTTTGTTCGGTCTGGGAAGGTATAATTATAACAAGCAGGCAGGAGCCATTTTGTGGACACTGTTATTATATTGTATCATCTCAGAATCTTGTTTGTGCACCAGAATGGGGGACCTGATGTCCATCTCCATGCCCTGGTTACACAATTAAATGGTAAAGAGAGAAGCCTAAGGCATAGAGGAGGGGCAGACAATATCTGATTGACAGCTGAGATTTTTACATGCATTTACAACAGCTATGAATGCTTTAATAGGAAAAAAAAGAATTTGGATTTCATGTTTAATTTGAAGAAGACTTTTATTATACAGCTTTTTATGCTGGCGTGACAGGTCCACTTTAAGGGTTGCTGGGGTGGGAAAGGGAGTAGCAGTACATAAGTGACCATTGGGCCCCTACAGTTATTTTTTGACAAGGTCGATATGTAAGTGCAAAACGCTTTTCTTCCATCTAGGCTGTGCTTGTTCAAGGAATGTTACTGGCCCTTTAAATAGTAGAAGGCATGCCCTCCTGATGCATGCTGGGATATGACACTACAGCGGAAGGACAGTGGGAAGTGCATGTGAGATGTGGCCTGTGCTGAGCCGGTGTGGAACTAGTGCTACGGGCAGCCTCAGGTAGGTGAGTGTTGTTGTCGTGCTTCCTCTTAGCTGCTTTTTTCACGGGCATCACTTCGTCATTTACACTGGATGTGTGAGCTTATTAAGGATTGATTGCTAATGTCTGAACAGATACTGATGCCTTCTGCCGACTGTCTGTCCCGTGTTATCCCGGGTTATTTCTCGGTCATCGCTAGTTTATAGCGGCTTCTTTGTGACCTGCTTTAGAGAGCAGCGACGAAGGGGGCGCGATAGCAACGTAGCCCCTTTTTCTGCCCATATTATACCTCACTCATAGTCCTGGAGAATCTCCAGACCCCCCTCCTCAATCGCACCGCCCGTTACTCACTCCTCACAGTATTTTGCGCACGCGCGAGGAGTTCAGTCTTGCTGCACCCCAGAGCGCAATTTTTGCTTGGCTCTGTTTATATGCTGGGAATATCAATATAAGGGGAGGAACTACACAGGAAGCAGACCCTGTGGCTGCAGGAGGGGGGGGGGCAGGAAGTATAGGGGCCCCATGAAGTCCTAATTCATATACAATTTCAACAAATATTGGTAAAAAAACAGGTCAATCTCTAGATATTTTGGGGGGCCTGAAAAATAATTTGCTATGGGGCCGAGTCATTTCTAGTTACGCCACTGATCAATATTGATGCCATAACAAGTGCCTAAAGGTGAGCCCTTTTTAAAGGGGTTATTCACCTTCCAAAGTTTGGAATCCAAATGTTTTTCATTTTTGTAGCATGTTTTGATGGCACACGCAGCACGAATAGCAGGCAGGCAAGCAAGCAACATTATAATATCAAAACCACTGTTTATTGAAACATTAACGGCAGGTGGCTGCAGTGTAATTGGCGTCTTTTATACTACAGCCCCCTAATGTTTCAATAAACTGGTTTTTACTTTGAGGCGGTGTGCCTCTATTTTGCTGAGCTGGCTGACTACTGTTACTTTGTATCAACAGCCAGCTGTCCTCAGCCTGCATCCTCCAAACCCCACAATTCCCTGCACACGTTATTTCAATAAGGAACATCACAGTGCAATGCATTGTGGGTTATGTAGTTCCTGCATGCTGTCTGTAAGCTGTGGAGAACTGGTTACAATATGTAACATCAGTGTTTTCGTCCCTACTTCCCTGCCAGGATTTTAAATGATGCAGAAAGAGAAGAACTGTTAACCAGCTGGATTTCAGCATAGAGAATGGCATTTATTTATAGTTTTTGAAGGTAACTGTAATGGGTATATTAGGGGTTTGTGCATTATGGGGGCCTCTACCAAATTGTGGTTTGCAAAACGGTGTTCCCCTTTAATGAAGTTCAGGGATTCTGCTCAGCAGGGACACAGATAAGAAATGTATCAATTTAAAACAGTTACAGGGTCTGCAACCCCTCCGCTTCTGAAGGTCAAAAATAAAACTTTACAATGCAATTTTAGAAAAACTAGAAAATAGAAAGTAATTGGAAAAAGTCTTTATTTCCGGTGAACTATCTGAAACCAGCTGTACTAAAATAAAAAGTGCTGGAAGGTGAACAATTTTTTAAAACTTTTTACCACAATATGCTGCTGTCCCTTATTTTGTCCATTTAATGCCATGCTGTAATTATAATTAGGGTGTAAGAAATTAGTATATTGTTGCATATTTTAATATTACGCAAGAGCCATAAATCAGACATGCTTATAATCTGTGCTGAGAAATGGAATTGGTGTCACACGAGTCACTAAACCATATAACCAGAAACACCAGGTTTAAATGCATTGTACATTTACAAACCGTTCCGCCTTTAATTCTACCATGAATGACTTCTGAATACATTGAAATACACACATAATTGCCTCAGCTAAACTGGTCTGATCTGGGTGTAACCAGATATTCTCATCGTTTGGATTTGGAAATGTTGGCAGGCATACCAGTAGTACCAGTCTCTTGCAGAGGAACCAGTTCTGATATTAGGTGGCACAGCTATACATTGATTATCATTACTGCCTTGCAGCTCTGCAGTCCTCTTGTTTATTAGTAAATACTTTCTTTTTTTTTTTTTAATCAAGCTTATATGTTTTAATAAAGCTTTTGGTTAGGGGTTGCATGCAACATTTTTCTCTACTGTTAGCAAAAGGTGGACCAAGAATATAAGGATAGTCTACAGTTAGCCACATAGGAGCATTTTACTGACCCGCTGGAAACCATTACACTTGATACCAATGTATTCATAGGGAAGAAAGAGTCTGTATATTTTTCCAGAAAAGGTGTCAACGGTACAGGGCTTTCTAACCTAGAGTACACTGGGTTAATACCTGATGCTAACCCCATGGACACCCGTAATGCACCAGTGGAACTCTCTAAATTACTTGTTTGTGCAAATAGGCCCTTCCCTGGCTTTGTCTGAGGTATGCACCCTTGATCAGCACTATGTGGAGGTGTTATCTGCTTGTGTTTTGCCTGGTATGCACGACATGAGAACTAAGTCAGTCTGGACTTGCAAGGTAGCATTTTCTATTTTAAAAGAATATTATTTTCTACATTGCATATATTTTGAAAAGCGTATAAAGCCAGCTAAAAATAAAAGTTGTCATTTTCTGTACAGATGTAGCCATGGGGTTGCCATCTTATCTTCTGGCCTGTACCGGGCTATGATGGGCAGTGTCCAACAACTTACATCATAGGCCTCAAACTAGGAGTAGGCAGACAGAAGGGGGTATGTACTTAGCACCCCGCTACTGATGCACCCTAGAAACCTGCCTCTTCTGTCTGCCCCTAGATCCGGCCCTGACTACATTGCAAGTAAATTTATAATACTGGCCCTGACCCTGGCTGGCATTATACTGGCTAGGCCAGGTAGCAACCCTAAGTAGCCTACATGAGAGAAGTATAGAGCAAAGGTAGGAAATTACAGCTACCAGCTACTTTATGCCTGCTTTGGGCAAGAGGGGGATTAATTTACTCTATGGCCTGCCAATGACAACCGCTAAACAGAGACAATAGATGTTACATGTGTAACTCTAAGGGCAGAGACACACGTGGAGATTCGGGGAGATTAGTCGCCCGGCAAGAAATTTCATCTTCTTCGGGCGACTAATCTTCCCGAATCGCCTTCCCGCTGGCTAGAATGTAAATCGCCGGTGGGATGGCACTTGGAGCGCTTTGTTTTCTAACACAATCTCCATGTCTGTGCCCTTAAAGGGTATAGTTGCAACAGTTTTTTTTTTTTTCTGCTCGTTCACTTAAATCTGGGCATGTAGTATACTAACAAGGTGTCTTTGCTGCAGGAAACAGAACAATTTGAAGCTGAATGAGAGCACATTTTGCCATCTGCTAAACAGATTCTCTACTTTACTTGCAACAAAGTAAGTGTGGTTTCAATTATGAAATTGCTGATCATCATCTAATCTAATGTTTGTCTATTTATTAAGGAGAACTATCACGAAAATAAAAATTCAACATTCGCTTCAGCATACCAAAATTAGAATCTTTCTACATACAAACAATTGAAAATTCTCTACCGTTTCTGAAATAATCAAGTTTACCTTCACTATTCCTTTCCCAGCATCTGTTCTCATTCTGTCTTCATTCAGGAGTTGGATGTCAGATGAATGATTCAATATATCTTATAGGGAGGGGCTCCTTTTGCCTAGAAGATGTATTAGAGCTCACTTTATTAAAATTACCAGAAATCCTGTCTCTCTACATGCAGAATTTGTGCAAAAGGTAGTTATTTTGTTTGTATTGGAATCCGTTATTTGAGTGAGTTTAATACATCTGCTAGGGAAGAGCGTCCCCCCCCCCCTATAAGATATATTGGATCATTTATCTGACACCTAACTGCTGTCTGAAGACAGACTAAAGAGAAAGAGATGCTGAAAGAGGAATGGTGAATATAAATTTGATTTATTTCAGAAACAATGCAGAATTTTTAATTAATTGTATTTAGAAAGTGTTTTACTTCAATATGAGTTAGCGTATATTAAATATTCTTTTTTGCAATAGTTCCCCTTTAAAGATCTATTATTTTGTTCATCTTTATACGTGACTCCGCTTCCCCCTTCCCCCATGTAACTTCCATGCTCCACAAGCCCTTCTTTCCTACTCATCAGCAGAGCCTGGAAATGTGTCTTTAAACTCTTTGCTGTACATTTCTGCTAAATTAAAGAATAAAGCAACACGTTATAGTAAATTTTGTAAATTTGCTATTTATTTCAGAATGGGAAGCAGTTCCACAAAAGAGATACCTGAGACTGAAGCAACTGATATGATAAAGGTAACTTAATTACACTTTTTTATACTGTTAAATCAGTGATTCTTAACCCTTTTTATATGAGGACCACCCATATTAAGTTTAGGAATCGGCTTGTCAAGCCACAAGTTGGATAACAATCAACCATTCACATTTTATAATCACTTTTGTCTGTTACAGGTATGGGACCTGTTATCCAGAATGCTCAGGACCTGAGGTTTTACGGATAACGGATCTTTCCGTAATTTGGGTCTTCATACCTTAAGTCTACTAGAAATTCATTTAAACACTAAATAAATCCAATAGGCTGGTTTGCTTCCAATAAGGATTAATTATATCTTAGTTGGGATCAAGTACAAGCTACTGCTTTATTACAGAAAAAAAGGAAATCATTTTTAAAAATTTGGAATATTTGGATAAAATGGAGTCTATGGGAGACAGCAATTCCGTAATTCGGAGCTTTCTGGATATCGGGTTTCCAGGATCCTATACCTGTATAAGAACTGTATTGCTATACTGTATTAAAGAGGATTACAGGTAGCAACCATAAGTTTCCCTTTATTCAGGCTTAAGTTTTCACAAGATGTAAACTCAAGACTGAATTACTTTTTGGGCTATGCTTATTATAATCTACTATCTTAATACTTATTATTTAACATATTTTCTTTGCTGGACTATTGCTTTATGTCTTTTATCTTTTCAACCTCCCGTTCCAGTTCCACATATACTTCCCGACCTTGTTACAGCTTTTTAAATCTTTCAGATGTTCTTGTGCCAGTCTATAAATGTTTGCATCTTGTTCACAGAAGAGTCCTTTTCCATAGTGGAAATGCAGTTTTTTCACATATACAGGTATTGGATCTGTTATACAGAAACCCATTATCTAGAAAGCTTACCCATAGTTTTCTGTACCCTTATCCCAAGAAAATGGAAAAATAAAAACTGTTAAAAGACTCCATTTTATCCAAATAATACAACTTTCTAAAAATAATGTCCTTTTTCTCTGTAGTAATAAAATAGTACATTGTACTTGATCCAAACTAAGATATAATTAACCCGTAATGGAAGCAAAACCAGCCTATTGGGTTTATGTAATGTTTACATGATTTTAGAATAGACGTAGAGGGTTATTTATCACAGTCTGAAATTATCTCAATATTTTCTGCTACAAACTCCGATCAAATCCGCTCGGGTTTTTTTACACTTATTATTAAATTTTCCCGAAAATGGGCTTTGCTGGAAAAAATCCAGTTTTCACGATTATTCCGGATTTTTCTATCTGATTTTTTTCAGAATTTTCACCCGAAAACTCCAAAAAGTTCAGGGTATTGCACGAAACCCGGCGCACATCAAAAAATCATTGGGACTTCTCCCATTGACTTATATGCAACCTCAACAGGTCTGAGATGCTGGATTTTCAGGTTCAGACTTTTCCTTCCTGGGGGTTTATAAAAAATCAGAAAAATTCGTGATTTTAGTCCGAAAGGTCCGGTTTTATAAAAAAACAAAAATCATGAATTTTTCGTGAGTTTTTAGTAAATAACCCCCTTAAGGTATGAAATTACGGAAAGATCCGTTATCTGGAAAATCCCAGGTCCAGAACATTCTGGATAACCAGTCCCATGCCTGTAATGTCAATCAGCCCAGTAATTTGATATACAAATAATCTGTTATTTTGTGTAGTTTAAAAGGAGACATTCTGATTGGAATATGCTTGATTCTGAGCAGATTCCAATTTCATATGATGGCAAATGTAATCAGCTAATCACATTATTGTGTGTGGTCATCAGCTGAAAGAGTTGCATAGCTGTCCTGAGTGATCTGGTTGGTCAGCTAACTGGAAAGGACTATACATGGAAATTTACATTCAGTTTGGCTCACACTGTGTGCTGCTAAAATGACCATTGAGTTGTACCCTGATTCATAACAGTATAAAGCTTTATTCCAGACATGCATAGCACTCCATTTTAGCTATGGTTTATGAATGACGCCTTCAGGAATGACAGGTAGGTATTTATGGTATGTTGTTTAAGGGTGGCTTAATTTAAAAATGGATCCTCATTAACAAGTGAAGTCAGATGATAATATGGTTGTAGGGAATACGTTAAGCACAGCTAGAAAGTGCCATGTGGAGCTCTTTAAGCAGATGATACTAATACGGGATCAGGAATACATGTGTAGCAGACTGGGATATTACGTAAAAGTGATGTACAAGGATAATCTTCTTACTTTGTCTGTTCCACTACACATTATTTGTAATAGTATTACAAACCACATTGTGTAAATCGAAATCTTTTCATTTCGTTGTTTTTTTTTTTTCAGAACACGATTGCAGAAAACTGTGTAGTGATCTTCTCAAAAACCAGCTGTCCATACTGTGTAATGGCAAAAGACGCCTTCAGAAATATAGACGTGCAGTACACAGCAGTCGAATTGGATGAAGTAGAGAACGGGAGCCAGATACAAGCGGCACTTCACCAACTGAGTGGCATTAGAACTGTGAGTAATGCATAAATTGCCACATGAATGTCAATGTTACCTCCCAATAGGAACTGTCTGTAAAGCGACGCCGACATTCTGGGTTCATACATTCTGCAGTTCAAGAATGAGCCTTTACTCTGGTATCGGCCCTCTTCCTTGTCTGCACTATTGTGTCAGCCTGGGTTCAGGCATATACATCGAATTGCGGATCCAAAATGCGAACTCTCTTGTTCCGGTGCTTAAATCTGCCGTGTGTGCCAGCAGATGAGCCAGAAAGTTACTATGTAACTATGTATGCCTTATCCTAGAGTAGCAGCGAGAGGAGGATGGAGAAGGAGACTTTCAAAGCAGTATAATATATTAATTGAATCTGTTGAAATAATGCCAACTTGAGTTTTAAGAAGATCCAGATCCAGAAGAAAGTTGGACACCTCTGTGCCTCCTGTTTGCCTCAGAAGCAAGAAAAACCCAGTCGCTACCTTTACTTACTAGTATTGAGCTCTGTTGTGTAAATGACTATTGATATTCTAAACATAAAAATACAATGTAATGTCACATTATTTTCATAAGTAACTTGTATTTATATTTTGCCTTTAGGTCCCCCAGGTGTATGTTAACGGGAAATGTATTGGAGGTGGCACAGATACACGTAATCTTGAAAGAGAGGGCAAGTTACTGAAATTGGTTCAAGAGTGTAATATCAGTGCTGCTACATAGTGAGCTGGAACAGCTGCAAGATCTACCTCGGCTCAGAAAAACTGACTGTGCTGAATCAAGAACATGTGCCTGATTTGGAGATTCAATTAAAGGGGAACTCCACCCACTGCCAAAAATAAGCCAAATAAAACCGACTGATCTATTCTTCTAAAAAAAAAAAAAAAATAGAGAAGGATAGGTAAAATCACTGGTAGATGCCAATTTGTTAGACACCCTGCAGTGACTATAATCGCTAACCTACTGCAAACCAGAGCTCCTTATTAATTCATCCGCCTGAAAAACCTTCACGCAGCCGCCATCTTGGTTAGTAAACCCAGGTATCCTCTGTGATGTGCAGGACTTTTTGTTAACCCAGGCATGACCCAAACCCACCCGCTCCCAACTCGACCCAGCACCTAAATTTATATACCTGCACCCAATCTGCCCAGCAGAAAGTCTGATGGCAGAAGCGGAGTATTGTAATGTCATATTGCTATCCACAGTGCTGTCCCTATTGTTTCAGTAGTTGGCTCTTCCACCCTTCCTTCCAGCTAGCCCCCTTAAATTCCCAGAATCCCTTTCTCCTCCTCTTGGCACCAAAATCTTATCAGTAATATTATTTATTCCGTGGTTAATATGTTTTTAAATGTATGCATATAAATAACACATTTAATAAACCTCTGTAAATAAAAAAACAAAAACTTTTTTTTTAAATTACTGGTAACTAAAATGTTCCAAAATGCCTATATATAAGTATTCAGCATGCCAGTGTCTGTGGAATTGATACAATATAGTAAATAGGTATGGCTTTTAGAAACAAAGTGTGGGTTTTATGGCATTTCTTCCTGAAAAAAAAAACTAAAGTTAAGGCTTGCCATGTAGAATAATGCATTTTAATATTTTCTGATGCAAACCCTACCATCGGCCGTGCAGTGCAGTGCATAGGGTCTTAGTTTTCATTTACATCTGGAGACAGGGCAAAACTTCTTAAAGGGCATATCAAGTCTAAAATAGAAATGCTGTATTTTGTATACTAAATATAAACATGAACTTACTGCACCACAATCCTAATCAAACAAATAATTTATGCTTTCAAAGTTGGCTACAGGGGGTCACCATCTTGTAACTTTGTTAAACATCAGTGTGGTCTGGGCTGCTTAGGGATCGTCATAAACAAAGCTGCTTGAATTCTGCATGGCTGGGAAGTAAGGCGGGGGCTCCCCCTGCTGTTCATAAGTATGATTGTTTCCCTGCTCAGCAGTTAGGGACCATCTGACAATTCCTATCCACAGCAGTAAATGAAGGGAGAATTTCACTGCAGTCAGATTTCTTATAAAAACGGTACTCATTTTTTAATCAAAGTATATTGGAGATAGATTTCTTTTTCATTAAAGAAAGTAAAAATGGGATTTTATTTTTTTGCCTTTACATGCCCTTTAACTCCTCATTGGAGAGAGAGAGAGAGAGAGAGTTACTGGCTCCTCTTCTTCCCCTCAGTTCTTTTGTTCTGGCAAATTCTGACAAGGCCACTGCTGACAAATGCATGGGCCATCAAGCACACACAGTAAACTATCAACCTTAAAGTGATACTGACACTAAAAACTTTCTTTTGAAAATATTAATCTACATTAAGGGGCCCATTTACTTAGCTTGAATGAAGGAATAGAAGAAAAAAAATGTCGAATTTCAAATGATTTTTTTGGCTACTTCGACCATCGAATTGGCTACTTCGAAGGTCCCTAGGCTTCCTAGCAATTTTCTGATCGTAGAAAAATCGTTTGATCGATGGATTAAAATAGATTTTTAGTTCGATCGAACTAATTGAGGTAAATCCTTCAACTTCGATATTCGAAGTTGAAGGATTTACATTCGTCAGTCGAATATCGAGGGTTAATTAACCCTCGATATTCGACCCTATGTAAATCTGCCCCTAAAAGTTACCTATAGGTCATGCTGATCATTTTTCATGGATAGTTCTGCTTTTCTAAGTAATTGTTACTTGAAGTTCCTAAATCTGACTGTTTTGCCAACCTGACTGTGTCCCTTCTTGTCAGAGTTTCTAATGCTAACGGACCACTGCTGCACAGATATGGCAGCCCCCTCATAGAGGAAAATGGGGATACGAAAGGTAATGTTAAAGCATCAGGCAAATACTTTTATGGCAAAATTAGTATCTCAATCAGTATCTCTTTAAAGGGGTTGTTCACCTTCCAAACACTTTTTTCAATTCACTTGTTTTCAGATTGTTCCCCAGAAATAAAGACTTTTTTCAATTACTTTCCATTATTTATTTACTGTTTTTCCCAAATCTAAGTTTAAAGTTGAATGTTCATGTCTCTGGTGTTTCAGTCTGGAAGCTCAGTAATTCAGGTGCAGATTCTGAACTGTTACAAGTTTGCAAGATTTCATTGATACATTTCTCAGCAGCATCTCTAGAATATTAACAAGTACTTTTTAGATTTTTGCTGGTCCTTCACTCATATATGGTGTCCTCAACAGGCCCGTCCAGCAACCAAATTTGTAAATCAGCTTAAACATAAACTCTGGAGACCCACAGCAAATTCAGTGTGTTTTTATTTCTCACACATGTTTTGGATACAAGTATCCTTCATCAGGTACCTGAATAGAAGGGGAAAAAATAGAAGCTTCCTAATAGTCGTGCAGAAATATCATACACCGTTTCCCTGAATGGTACTGGGAACTATCTGTATAAGCTCCATGTGAATGTAACACATCATAAAGGAAATTACCTGTGTGTTACCAGGATGCAATACACATCAGAATTAGCCAGTATACCCAGTTGTGGATTAATGAGATGTGGGGCCCCTAGGCTACATTCACAGACCCCTTTCTAGGCTACTGCGGGTTTTGGATGCATGCAGATCCAGGCATGCGAGCACCCAAGCTCTCTACACCAGGTCTGATTTGGTGCATGCCAGTGACATCAATGGATCTGCACGTATCCGGGTGCATGCATGTGCCTTGTCTGCCTTCTTCCCCTAGCAAGTGCACCTGACCGGAGTCAGCAATGCAAATAATAATAAATATTTAAAGAAAGAAAATTTAAATAATAATTGAAAAAAGCTAGATGGGCCCCAGATCATATTGGAGCCCTAGACCACTTACAGACTTATCTAAGAATAAAAGGTGCTGTTTTTTGTTTTCTGAAAATTAACCTTTGGCACTATCCTGTTCCAGCTATAAGTATACTTATATTCAGGTTCTAGTAAGTTCTTTATTAGCTAGACCCATTTCCAAAGCTCCTAGTCTTTACACATACTGTACATCCATCAGTAAAGCTCACACAGAGAGGTGCTGTTAAAGCTGGCAGCAAAATTCTCGACAGCATAAACATTTAATCATATCATCATATCAGATTTATGGTAATATGCAATATCACACATCTATCTTACAAGATTTCCACACTGGTATCAGACTTCATTCACCAAATGAAGCAAAGGCCCCAGAACGACCTTCATTGATATCATGATAGTTCTCTGAGCAATTTACATTAATTTCCTATTTTTAGTGGTTTCTGAGATATAAGCCATTTTAAACTGCTAATGCCAGGGCTGCAGCTTAACATGACCCTTTGAAGGTCAGAGCGTCTTGGGCATTTTCTAAGCACTTCCTGTATAGTCAATTAACCTTAGGAGAGTTTACATCAATTAATTTATGGGGTTTAGATCCACTTTAACATTAATAAATTACTCAAACTTGACCTTGGACAGTAGGAATTATTAATCCTTTTATTGTCAGCTTTGTACCTAGAGATTTATGTTCATGTAATATGGACAGTTATATCACTGGGGCAAGGCAGATGATGTTTAGGGGTGGGACAATGCCGTCAGGGGAGCAGGATAATGACAGGTGGGGGGATTGGGACAATTTTGGGATTATTGTGGCAGTGTTTTTTCTGGGTTCCAGAATGCTGAAACCCAGACAAGTAGTTTGAACTGGATGTGGCAACCCTATAAACCCTATTACCATATAAAGCAGACAAATGGCAGTAGTATGATATATAGTAGATATAAGTGTTTAAATAAAGGAAGCTGGATTGTGGTGTTAGGCATTTTTAAATGTAATATCAACTTGTATGTTCATACAGAATCAAGATGTTGCTGCTTAAAGAAGAGGAAGTACAAACAGAAATAACTTCATAAAAAAAAATCAGACAGCTCTCTAGGGACATCTGCAGGCAAACTGGCGAATCTTCATGCACATGTAAAAATTGGCAAAGATGTTTACAAACATTTTTAATAATCTACAAGAAAGTCAGCAAAACCTTCAGTCGAATCAATCAAATATATTAAGGCACAAATCATAAACATGTTTAGGTGAATTAAATAAACACTTCTACAGGCTTATCAGCAGAAAGAGAATTTTAAGGTAAATCACCTTTAGGTGACGCCGCATAAAGAAGTTCAGGTGAATTTGCAGAAGCCCCTTGGTAGCTAGTTAGAGAATGGCTGAAATTCCATGTACAGATGAGAAGTCTAATTTGTGAAACTTGTGTAACAGGCTCTGGAGACTGGAATGCTAGATGATCCGGATTTACAGCACTGTTCTAAAACACCGTTTTTTTTACTTACCTGTAGCCTGGAGTTCCCATTGCAGAGTAAGTAGGTGTGCTGTATGAGAATACAGAATAAGTGTTTGGTTTTTGAAGAACAGGTATAGGATCTGTTATCTGGAAACCTGTTATCCAAAATATGGGAAGGTTGTTTCCCATAGACTCCATTTTAATTAAATAGTTCAGAATTTTAAAACATTCTTCCCTTTTCTCTGTAATAACACAATAGTACTTTGTGCTTGACTCTAACTAAGATATAATTATAATTAATCCTTATAGGTGGGAAAACAATCCTACTGGGTTTATTTAATGTTTAAATGATTTTTAGTAGACTTAAGGTATGATGTTGCAAATTAAGGAAAGACTCTTTATCCAGAAAACCCCAGGTCACAAGTATTTTGGATCACAGGTCCTAAACCTGTACAACATTTCGTCAGAATTCAATAGACCATGTGGGTTTGCTTGGCAATGATAAAATGTGTCTGTAGACACAACATCTGTTAGTGATCATATTGTAATGTGCGCTAGGACTTCATTGCAGAAAGCATTTTACATGTATATACAGCTAAGTACAAATAGAGCTCTCAACTCACCAGAAGCCCCATATAGTCCTAAATGTAGTGGCCCATCTATGACATTACATATATCTAGCACTGCTTTGAACAGACCTATGGATCAGAAGCCCCAAACATTCAAAGCTGGGCTAACAGTATTGCCACTAGGCCTGGACTTGGATTTTAAGTACACAGAGGCCCATACAGTCCCCACCAGCCCACTAAACAATGACTGTCTATGGAATCTTACAGCAGCCCCTCTGGTCTGCCAGCCTCCCCCTGCTTGCCAAAAACCCCCACCCAGCTGTCACACACTTCCTCACTGCTCTGTCTCCCTATCTCCAACTACACTCTGAACTGTACACACGCTTGCAATATATATGTATAAAAAACATCCATTTTCCCTAGACAACAAATAAAAGATAGGCAGCAGGACTGAAATCAAACTTACTCAATAAATAAATAGGACTTTGGCTTTAAACATAATGTTTTTTAATTACACAAGAAATTACATGATTAAAAATGAATATATTTTTGGGGTGCTCATTTAATGCACTGCTGCTGGACCATAGCATTTATCTTTGCAACCCTTCCTGATTCCACTTTCGACTGGTATTTTTGATTCATACAATACGTTAATACGTTAATTCGCTAGCGTTTGGCATTTTCGCTACTTCGCAAATTCACTAACGAACGCTGGCGTAGTTTCGCTAGTGTTACTTCGCAACCTTACGCCAGGCGAATCTTCGCTATCGACGAAACTACGCAAATTCACTAACTTGCGCAGTGTACTGAACGCTACCTTTTACGCTAGACTTCCTTCGCCACCTCAGACCTGGCGAAGCGCAATAGAGTAGATAGGGATTGTTTAAAAAAAAGTCCATTTTTTTTCTAAGTCCCAAAAAAACGCTGGCGTGTTTTCTACATGATGGCTGATAGGCTGAAAAAGATCGAAAAATTTTTGGGGCTCCCCTTCCTCCCCCTACATTTCCTGACTCATGGCAACTTACCTAGACAGTGGGCACATGTGTAGGGCAAAATAAAATTTTATTTGCTGATTTGAAGGTTTTCTAGGCATTTGTAGTGCAGATACGTGTTCCTCCATTGAAATTTGAATTTCGCGCCGTATGCAAATTAGCCTTCGCTAGCGTAACTTCGCTTTATATAGCGAATCAACGCTAGCACAACTTCGCAACCTTACGCTACCCCTGTGCGCAACTTCGGATTTTAGTGAATTTGCGGAGCCCTGGTGAAACTATGCCTGGCGAAGTGCGGCGAAGTGTGGCGAAGTGCGGCGAAGTTGCGCCTGGCGCAACTTCGCATCTTAGTGAATTTGCCCCATTGTCTGTTTAGCCTTTCAATCCTTAAACTGGCCACAGACGCAAAGATCCGATAGTACAATCAATCCTCGATTCGTACGATGAGATCTTTGCGTCTATGGCCAGCTTTACTCATGCTCATATGGATTGATAGGTATTCAACACCTGTCCTATCTGACAATATTTTTTATACCTATATTCCCTTCAGCATATAGCATAATGTGACCCCTGAAAAACATCCCCCAGTAAGCAGCCTACTCTCAAAGTCACTGAGGTCTCTTAGAACAGGAATAGGAGCCCCAGCCAAAATGTATTTTTGGATGAACATATGGGTTAAGCATATATTCTAAGAAATAGGAGTAGAGAGAATGCACTTCAATTCGGGGAACCCCTGGTAGAGCACACATCTGAGTAGGTAGCAGGAAAACAGGAACGGGCAGTGTAGGACTATTCTGATAAAGTGGCAAAGGTGTCTTGGATCATGATTTATCAACAAATATTTTCTCATGACATTTGTTAAAAAGGCATTGTTCCCACAAATGCAATTTCAGCAATCTGGTTGCAAGGTACAAATTAACCTAGCAACCACACATTAATTTGAAGAGACTGCAATATGAATAGGAGAGGACCCAAATATAACTATGAGTAATAAAAAGTAGCAAATAGCTTTAAAGGACATTTGTTTTGTAGATGGGGTATCCAACCCCCATTTGAAAGCTGGAAAGAGTCACAACAAGAAGGAAAATAATTCAAAAACTGTAAAAAATTACTGTTACAATTAGCCATTCTAAAACATGGTGAACCACCCCTTTACGTGAAGTCCTTTTTAACCCAACATGGCCAATTTGACCCTGTCTGTTTCAGTGCTGTCAGCACCCAGAAAGTAAATGTAGGTATCTTGTATAGCATTAAACTAGTGTATAGGAAACTGTCATATTATGTACAAACTTTAAAAATTTCCCTTTAGTTAAAAACCTGCAATGAGGTGACCAGGGAGGTTAAATGGTTAAATGGTTTATTACTCTCGATTCACTGTGTTGTGGTGGGGACATACATTTCTAGTACATTTCTAGTATCATCCATTAGCAGCTGCCCATCTCTCACTATGCACATTTTTTTTTTAACCTCTGCATGAAGTACATGATCATCCCTAATGAACACATACCATTCTCATAGCAAGAGAGCATCCCTGCTTACAGGGACATTTCATCTCTCGTGTTGTGCTGATGATACAAATGCATTCGTTTTTCAATTTGGGACATTTCCAAGAACAGATAAAACATATAATACACAAAAGCTATGCATATCTTGTAAATTATATCCTTATAAACGGTGAGTTCTGATGTCATCAGTTATAAACAGTGAGTTCTGATGTCATTTATGTCACGACTCACTAAAATTTGTGTATTATAATAAATAAAGTACCCCCAGGCCTTCGGCCTCGCGTTTTTATATGGTCATGAAACTCCTCGGTAAGGTATAATTATCCTTATATTTTACGAGAGGGGGTATTTTATTCACTATATATTCAAGACTGGGGATGTACTCAGTTCATGGATATCCAATCCACCCAGATGGGAGCCTATATCACTGGCATACCTCCCAACATTTTGGAAGTAAAAATAGGGACAAAAAATGTTTTTCCGCACGTAGCGCAGCAATTTTTTTGACCACACCCCTTTCTGTGGCCACACCCCCTAATTACCATGTTTGTTTTACAAAATTTGGCAGGTTATGAAAGTTTGAAAATATTTCTCCTTATCTAAACTCCAACACAAGCTTCCTCACTACCCAAGTCACTATCTCTTTTAGGGAATGACTCAACTACCAGAGAGCTTGATGCTCTCTTTCTTGCCCAGGATGCATCACACTATTTCTTCCAGCAACCTTCCCTTATATAACTTCCCTTCCACCACCAACTAGGGGCTTTCTCTAGCAACAGCTACCCTCTAGCTCCCCCTGGTGGGTAACCTAAAAATACCTATTTAGTACACATTTGTACTTAAACAATTAACCATTTTACCTTACTACTACTATTCGAGTGAGCACCACAGAGCAATTAACTTCCTGCTTTTTCACTCTCCAAATGTCCCAGGGCAGACGCACTGAAGAACGAAATAGCTGTCTTTTTCATTAAAGTTTGGCTTTTCGCTGTACTGCGCATGCAAGAAGAAGAAGAAAGAAAGAAAAAGCAGGAAGAGGATTGCTCTGTGGTGGTTGCTGGAAGAATCATTTTGTGTCTTCCAGGGACAATTAGTCATAGGCTCTGTGACTATGTGTCCCTGGTAGACAAATGCGTCAGGTCTTGGTTCTTAATTATGGAAGTATCTTATTTGCACCTGTTAGCTGTTCTGGGCTCTCTGCTAAAAGCCAATTAAGTGAGAAACTTTGTTTCTTTTTCTGGCTGTTCAGTGCAGACAAAAGAGGGACTTTCCAGTACAAATGAGGGACTGCGGGTTGAGCTGTCAAAAGAGGGACTGTCCCTCCGAAAAAGGGACAGTTGGGAGGTATGCACTGGGTCCCCATGCAAACAGTTTCCCCGTGTAGATAAAACAGATAGATTTGTTTACACTACTACTAGTTACTAATACAGACAGGTACACCACACAGCTAGGAACCAATTTTGTACGCATGCGCGTGGCATGCACTTCTAGACAGGCATGTTCTGGGACACCTCTAGTGTTTGCGTCCTTGCTGTAGAAGGCTCAGGCTATCGCTCGGGCAGGTTGTCACTTGGGTCCTGTGTGAGATCTGAGCAGGCATTGCGTGGGGCAGCTGGCCCTTCCGGGTCCTTGCTGTTGTCGGAACGGAGCCACAGCATTAGTAGGTTGTACGCATCCTCGGGAGTAGTGAGGAGGCGGAGGAGGAGAAGATGGCGGACGTGTTGAGCGTTCTGCGTCAGTACAACATCCAAAAGAAGGAGATCAACGTGAAAGGAGATGAGGTTATCTTCGGGGAGTTCTCCTGGCCCAAGAATGTTAAGACGAACTATGTGATTTGGGGGTGAGTAGATCGCACAAGTGGGGGGCACTCGCTGTCATGCTGTTCTTCCCCTGTTTGGGTGGCCACCAGGCAACACATACATTAATGCCGCACTCCAAGTCTTGCTCCTCATTGGGTTATCCGGGTAACTCCAACCTTTCTCTTCTGTGCTCCCTGTTCAACTACAACTCTCACATCCCGGAATGCTAGTGAAGGTTTGGGAGTATGGCAACAACTGTATCAGTTCCATTTGGAACTCCTTCTACTACAACTCCCTGCTGAGAGTTCAGCTCCCTGTATAAGTGTATAGTACACTCTCCACTTGGACTCATGGCTCCGCATTTGCTTTTGGATTTCCTCTTGTCTATATTATGGCTGCTTCAGCATTATATTTCTACTCCCACAAGCTGTACATCCACATCTTCCATCTCTTGCTATCTGTGTGTGTTTATAAGAAGTACTGATGGCATGTATCTATTGTAACTAGATGTGTCTAACCAGAAGTAGCTGAACTACAAATCTCAGCATGTGTAAACATTAAATAATATACAAAGGATTCTGGGAGCTTCAGTCCAGCAGTGTCTGCCTTTGGCATGTAGCTATAGTAAAGGCAACATCATAAGGGGGTGTATAGTTACAAATAGTCCATTTTGTATGCATGTCTATAATAGAGAAACCGCTTCCAAGCGCTGGTTCAAGGTTTTTTCCCCCTTTCATATTAAACCTTTTGTCTTAATTGGTCCACCTCCCAGCCCTGCTTTATGGGGAAGTTGACAGTATCAAAAAGTTATGGTTTTGCGTAGTCTGGATACATTTCAGGCATTTGGAAACTAGGGTTAAAGGGGTGGGTCACCATTCAGTTAACTCTTAGTATGTTATAGAATGGCCAATTCTAAGCAACTTTTCCATTGCTCTGTTTATTTTGTATATACATATATTTTTTTTTAAATTATTTGCCTTTTTCTTCTGATTCTTTCCAGCTTTCAAATTGAGGTCGTTGACGCAATTTAAAAAATAAATGCCCTGTAAGGCTACAAATGTATTGTTATTGCCACTTTGTATTACTTGTCTTTCTATTCAGGTCCTCTCTTATTTATATTCCAGTCTCTTATTTAAATCAGTGCATGGTTGCTAGTGTAATTTGGACCCTACCAACCAGATAGTTGAAATTGCAAACTGGATAGCTGCTAAATAACTCAAAAACCACAAATAATAAATTAAACCAATTGCAAATAGTCTCGTAATATAGTGATATTACGAGACTATTTGCAATTGGTTTACTAACTCAAAGAACCCCTTTAATGAACACGAACACTGGGGATGGTGTGTCTGTATGTCAGGTCCCCCTCGGTGAATTAAATCATTCTCTTAGCGCAAAAAGCACAGCACCACACAGGCTTTTTATATTTCCTCAATGCCCCTAGTGACATGAAGCTAGACACCTGGGATATGCAGGTAACATGGCTGTGCATTGCTGCTCTGCTTTTATTCCCATGCAGTTTAATTTCTTTTTTCCTAAAAAAGAGAACTGTCCCAGGGCAGGAAAACACTGGAAAGGAAACACTTAGTCTCCATTTTAATAATGATGCAATAGCTGAATTAGCTCGTTATAGTATTGCGTAATGAAGTTTTAAACAACATAGGGTTACAATTAAACGGTTGCTTGCCAACACTTTACAAGTACATTAGAGGACATTATAGACAAATGGCAGGGGACCTTTTTACCCATAAAGAGGATCACCGTACCAGAGGCCACCCCTTTAGACTAGAAGAAAAGAACTTTCATTTGAAGCAACGTAGGGGGTTCTTCACAGTCAGGACAGTGAGGTTGTGGAATGCACTGCCGGGTGATGTTGTGATGGCTGATTCAGTTAATGCCTTTAAGAATGGCTTGGATGATTTTTTGGACAGACATAATATCAAAGGCTATTGTGATACTAAGCTCTATAGTTAGCATAGATATGGGTATATAGAATTTAATTAAAAGTATGGAGGGGTGTGTGTATGGATGCTGGGTTTTCATTTGGAGGGGTAGAACTTGATGGACTTTGTCTTTTTTCAACCCAATTTAACTATGTAACTATGTAACCTGCAGGCAGACAGTGAATTTAACTAATAATGAGTCTACAGCTAATAAATAAAAGTGCAAATTCAACAAAATCTAAGACATCTCTATAAGAAACAATAATTGTGTGATGTTTTACAGTTAACCTTCTAATCCAGGGGTCCCCAACCTTTTTTTTACCCATGAGTCACATTTAAATGGAGAACAATATAATCATGCAAAAAGTTCCTATGGGTGCAAAATATGGGCTGTGATTGGCTATTTGGTAGCCTCTAGGTGGACTGGCAGCCTGCAGGAGGCTCTGTTTGACAGTATAGATGGTTTTTATGCAACTAAAACTTGCATCCATGCCTGGAATTCAAAAAGAAGCTCCTGCTTTCAGGCCACCTGGAGAAACATGTTGTTACGCAAACTATTAGTTGGGAATCACTGTTTTAATCATAAGTGCCTAGCTATTCAGAATACATTGGTACTTTATAAATATAGGGAAACAGCCTTCAACCAGTAGTGGGTGTTTAATTGGTATTGCTTAAAATACTGCATGTGCCATATTTATTCCCATATCTGGATACTGGCTCATAAACATGGTCTTCATTTTTTTAATGCAGGACAGGAAAAGAAGGGCAGCCCAGAGAATATTATACACTAGACTCCATTTTGTTCCTGCTCAATAATGTACATCTTTCTCATCCTGTGTATGTCAGGCGTGCTGCGGTAAGTGGTACAAAATAAAATAAACTTTTTATATAAATGGCTTTCATTAAGTTAATATTTTGTAATAGCCTTAAGAAGTGTTGACAAAACTTATGGAAACAACCCTAATCCACAAAACCTGAGGTCTCAAAGCATTCCAGGCAAGAGATGTATTACCTGTAAAGTTTTCTTTCAGGCAAGTCAAGACAAAGCCCAATGCATTTTAGACAAGCTGCTTGTATTCTCTTTTTTTTTAATACTCATGATCTAGTACATTTAGTAAATTAACCAAGTACGAATATCAACAATTGGTGCATGCAATTCAGTCAAAGCCTCCAAATGTTATGTTATTGATATACATCACAACATGAAGATCATTTCAAGTGAGGAAACCACTTTTTCTCCTAAAATAATACTGTATAGACTAGAGTCCGAACACTGGGGGGCACATTTACTTAGCTCGAGTGAAGGATTCGAAGTAAAAAAAACTTAGAATTTTGAAGTATTTTTTTGGGTACTTCGACCATCGACTTCGATTCGAACGATTCAAAGTATAAATCGCTTGACTATTCGACCATTCGATAGTCGAAGTACTGTCTCTTTAAAAAAAAACGTTGATTACATACTTCGGCAGTTTAAACCTACTGAGGTACAATGTTAGCCTATGGGGACCTTCCCCATCAGGTTTTTTTGATCGAAGAAAAATCGATCGATTAAAATCCTTTGAATCGTTCAATTCGTACGATTTCATCGTTCAATCAAACGATATATACTTTGATCAATCGATAGTATTTGCGCAAAATCCTTTGAATTCAATATTCGAAGTCGAAGGATTTTACTTTGAGGGTCGAATTCGATATTCGACCCTTAGTAAATGTGCCCCCCAGTGTTAAAGCGCAGCCAGAACAGTTGTTGATCAGATCCCAAGTGCAGACCACTTATGGTATTGTTGGGACTCATCAATATAGTGCAAGGTTTTTATGATCCGCGTATGCAGAGCTAGGGAAGTGGATCCACATGAAATGGAGAAAGGAGAGCGTCTTCTCATTTGTAAGCAGAGCAAAAAGAAAAGAAACACTGTTCCCCTCCTAAAACTTTCATATTAACAGAATGCCCTGTAGGCTATATATATCACCCACTGAGATTTAGGAGTGGAACTGGATTTCCTTCTGATATTCATTAGAAAATTGTAATAATAAATTGTAATTTTCATTGAATATATTTTGTGTAAGTGTGTATTTTGTCTAAGTGTGTATATTTAATTTACTGTGTTTTTTTGTTCACTTTTTGCAGACTGAAAACATTCCTGTGGTTAGAAGACCTGATCGAAAAGATCTCCTTGCATACTTAAATGGAGAAACATGTAAGTGCCAGTTGTGACTTCATACTGTTCATTACCTGTTTTTGAACTCCCTAGCATTTATTTTTAACAGACCCAGAAAATGAACAATAATATGAAAGTTATTTTACATTACTAATGATTAGCACACAAAAGATGCTGAACCATTTCTAAAGAGTGTATCTGTATTACTTGTAGTTTTTCTGGTAGGGCTTATGTTGCAGTTATGGTACAGAACTTCTGTGTTTGGGCACTGTGTTGCTATGAGCCTATAAAAAGTATGTAACATTGCATCTGAAGTATTCTTTTTTGCTGTTACTGGTCTTTTAAGCACCTCTATTCTGTTTATTGATCTATGAGAATTCATGGTAAGAGATGCTGTCCTCTCTGGTGGCAAAATAACAGCTTTGTAAACTTTTACAGCTCCTTAATGCACACCAAAAGCTATATGAAACACTTGGAGGCACATTTATCAAAGGTTGAATTTTCGAATTCATGAGTTTTTTTTAAAAACACCCCTAAACTCCCATAAATTTGAAATTCGACCAATCGAAATGTATTGCAAAAATCTATTTTCTCTTGCCTAATTGGGGGACACAGGCACTTTGGGATGAAGATCCTGGAGCTGGAGATGGACACTAAGTTGCAAAACATGGCTCCTCCTCCTGCTCTGGGCTTCATCTCCTTCCTCCTCCTATTCCCTTCAGTTTCATTTAGTGTCCTCAAAGTGTGGCGTCTAAGATCACGCCACACTTAGGGGCCACTGATTTATTCAAGAGCCTCTCCAGCTGTAACCCATTCTGCCTTCCAGCTCTCCGGAGGTTCGCAGGCTTGCTCTTCACCCCCTGCGCTGTCTTCCCGCTCTCCGGAGGTCTGCAGCAGAGATATGCACCCACCCGGGTGTATACCCTCATACATATACATATATATTTGTCCTTGGTACATATATATATTTATTTTTGTGTTTTCTGTCCAGGGGAAAGAAAGACCATCAAGGGCACTTTACAGTCGGTGAATGTAATCAACCCGAATACTCGAATCAAATTTTTAAAAACTCAATTCGAGTTTTTTCTACGAAAAAAACCTCGAATGTTAGGAAGGCTGCAAACAGCTCAAAATTGATTCCTGGACCTCTCTCATTGACTTAAACAGCAATTCAGCAGGTTTTAGGTGGCAAATAGTCAAATTCGAGTTCTTAAGGGCCAGAGTATGATAAATCTTGAAAACTGAATAAAATTTTGTTTAAAAACTCAAATTGAATTTAAATAACTCTTCGAATTTGACAATTTTGACCATAAAAAAAACTCGAAAAATCCGAATTTTCAATTCAACCATTGATAAATCTGCCCCTTGTTGTGAAACATCCTGCCCGGCTGAGCATTTACTGTTACTGTTGGCTCACTGTCTTTTTAAGGTGTCACTGGGTGAAGTAAACACTTTGCAATTAGTTTGGGTGGACTGTTGCTGAGGACAATTTGTGTTCTTAACAGCATGCATGCCCGGATTTAGCATTGGATGTTTATGTCCTTTTAAAGGTTAAGGGATACATATGTTTACATTTTGGTCGGTTTAGAGCTACAGTATAGTGCTGATAAATAAACAGGTTTTTTTTTACCTAAAAGCCATGTATTTAAAATCATTTCACAAGTTTAACAAATAAGAGATTTTGAACTGATGTTGGCCTTAATATATCAGTATATTTGCATTTACATTATCTCAACCAATTCTACTTTCTACAGCATCATCTGCCAGTATAGACAGAAGTGCTCCACTTGAAATTGGTCTTCAGAGATCCTCCCAAGGTATGTACATAAGAACATTAATGCAATCTTTATTCTCTTGGATGCAAGGATGGCCCCCTAGTGCTCTACAAGATCTCTAGCAGCCAGGGAATTAAATGAGTCCATAACAATTGTTTTCATTATAGTGAAAAGAGTTGCAGATGAAATATCCGCTGAGGCAAAGAAACCAAGAGTAGAGGTGAGTCTTCCCTTTCTGCACATTATGAAGGGGTTAGGAAGTTTCTTGCAGCTCCCCTGCTAATTTCTTTCTGCCGAGTCAAGTAAACCCGATGTTACATTTGCTGAGAGGTGTTGGCTTGGGAAATATATTGCAGTAGCTTGGTTTTGTATAAGTTAGAATCAGGGGTCCTCAACCTTTTTTACCCGTGAGCAACAGTCCGATGTAAAAAGAGTTGGGTAGCAACACAAACACAAAAAGTGTCTCTGGGGCAAAAAATAAATGCTGTAATTGGCTATTTGGTAGCCCCTATATGGGCTGTCGGCCCACAGGAGGCTCTGTTTTGCAATACACCTGGTTTTTATGCAACCAAAACTTGCCTCCAAGCCTGGAATTCAAAACGAAGCACCTGCTTTGAGGCCACTGGGAGCAACATCCAAGGGGGTTGGTGAGCAGCATGTTGCTCATGAGCTACTGGTTGGGGATCACTGGGTTAGATGGTCCACTAGGACTGGCCACCTGAGTCTCTGCAGATGTTGAACTTCCCACCACCCACTAGCAGCTGAAGAATAATAAACTGTTCTAGTTCCCCTTTGTTTAAACCCTTCATTAATAGTAATGGTATTTAGTTTCTTAACCAAATGTGGCAGGGGAGAATTTTTACTGTGTGATGCATTTATATAATCTCTTTTTACAGGTATGGGACAAGCCCCCCGTCCTGCCCAAACTGGGCTTGTTTCCCTTTTTAGCAAACAATTCTTTATTTTACTATTTTGACTGATTTTCTGTACATTAAACGACTGCACCATGAATATGGTGGTAGCTAAATCATACGTCCATACTGACCATTGTTAATATATATGTATGTATGTAGCTGAAATACAATAAAGATGATAATTCTGAAAAAGCAATAAGACAGACACACTTGGGCTGCTGTCAGGATTTACCTTTGTTATGCACAGTAGCCCATGACTTTTCGTATGAATGGATAGATAAATAAATTGACAACACTACTATTTGCTTTCTATGATATACCCCACCTTTCCTGCATTATGTTCTTTTATTCCCAGATACCTTGTTGGGTGCATGGACAGATTATGAAAAATGACTGTGTTGCCCTACTCCCCTTTTAAGCACTCTGAAGACGCAAGCTATCACTGTGTGTATATTTATGAAGCTGGGATTAGGTGGAATAGTGTGAGGTTATTCGCAAAAACTAAAATTTGTCTAAAGCAGTGGTCAGTATTCAGATAAACTATTAGAAATCCCATAAAGCAGATGCTAAACACACTCAGTACTTCGCAAACTTTCAAAAGGAAACTTTAGGTGTTCATCCTTTTCCTAAATTTTTTTTTGATAAAGAAAAGAATTTAGCTTTTAATGTATTACAAATTAGTAAAAAGCAATAATGTGTTTTAGGATGAGGAACGTGTACGTCTTGACAAAGAGCGGTTGGCTGCTCGACTGGAAGGCCATAAAGAAGGAATGGTGGCAACAGAACAGATTCGGTAAGGAAAGTGTTTAAATGCTCCATTAACGTAGGCAATTAATATAGAGCTTATATTAAAGGAACAGTAACACCAAAAAATTAAAGTGTTTTAATGGAATTACAATATAATGTACTTTTGTCCTACACTTGTAAAACTGTTGTATTCACTTCAAAAACACAACTATAGTTTATATAAACAAGCTGCTGTGTAGCTACAGGGGCATCCATTCAAATCTTAAAGGGAGAAACTGCTACAGAATACACAGCAGATAGCCGATAAGCTATGTAGTATACAATTGAATTCTTCAGAACTTACAGTATCTGTTATCTACTGTGTATCCTGTCCTTGAATGGCTGCCCATATGGCTACACAGCAGCTTGTTTGTATAAACTATAGATGGTTTTTCTAAAGCAAACACACAAGTTGTACCAGTGCAGGGCAACAGTACATTATATAATGTCATTCCTTTAAAAAAACTTACATTTTTGGTGTTACTAAACACTAAAAAGGTAAGGTATTTTATATACTGCTCTTATTGTACCAGCCTAAAGTTTCAGCATGTCAATAGCAGGAATGATCCAGGACTTCAAACTTGTCACAGGGGGTCACCATCTTGGAAAGTGTCTGTTCAGTGTCTGTCATGCTCGGTGGGCTTTGAGAAGCTAAGCTTAGGGGTCGTTGCAAATTATCACACAGAAAATGAAATTGGCCTGTAATATAAGCTGAGGCTACAGGGCTGATTATTCAATTCTGATGGTAGTTGCACTGCTTTCTGTGCTGCCATGTAATAATTATCGGTATTGATTACTAATCAGCCTTATATTGTGACACTTGTATGTGTGCTGTATATTTTGAGTTGTTCCCTAAGCTCAAAAAGTGACAACAGCACAGAGCATGTGCAGTGAATCAGCAGAAAAGAAGATGGGGGAACTACAGGGGCATATTTGGAGGCACAGATCTTTCATGCTAAATGGCTGTGGTTGCCTTGAGGAGATACAGGAGCCAAAAATATAATGTACAACATTTCTACCCTACTTCTTTAGTTAAGTTTGAGTTCTCTTTTAAGCCTCTCACTGAAGTTAAGTGAGGGAGTAGTGCTTTCAGGTACTTCTCCAGCTGAAATATGCTGGTTGATAAAATGCTTCCTTTGCAATATTTTTTACAGTTCTGAGTCTTATGCCTCTCTAAAGTCATAGCTTTGTCTCTTAAGCAGATTAAAATCTAAAATATCCACCTACCTACTTGCGCTTCATGCCACTAGACCTAATGGCTAAATGTTATCTGGCATTATTTTGATTTTTCTAATAAAACTTTATATGTAGATCTGATTGGTGCAGTGGATTGAGTTCTCCCTCACCAAAATGTAAATGTACGTATAATTTATATATTGTCCATTTATAAATATAAATGGCAGTCTGCATCTTCTAATCCGATTTACTTCAAATTAGGGATATACTGAACGCCCTTTATTGTTTTTTTTTTGGGGGTACAACAAGTTGTGAATCTTTCATGCAGTATTCAGGAAAAGCCGCACTTGCCAATAGGCATTTTATGTGGCTTTTGGGTTTGGATTCAACTAGGCACTTGGTTTCAGCTGAATCCTACCGAAAAAGGCTCCAATTTGGCTGAATCCCAAACCAAATCCTGCATCCCTACTTTAAATGCAACATTAAAATATTATTTGTATTCTCTTTCTACCCGCTTGGTACAGTATTTTAATTTCCTATTTACTCTTCAGTTGTTCTAGATATCCTACTTATAAATGTGTTTATGTTCTGCTTCAAAGCAATTGCCTCATAAATTGATAGAATTGTGAAAGTTGATTACTGTGCTAAGACTACTTCACATAATATTACTATACATTCTTTGCCTTTCAGATCACTCTCAGAGGCTATGTCTGTTGAAAAAATTGCGGCTATCAAAGCGAAAATCATGGCAAAGAAACGATCCACCATCAAAACAGATCTGGATGATGATATAACTGCCTTAAAACAGAGAAGCTTTGTAGACGCTGAAGTAGATTTCACCAGGGACATTGTGAGCAGAGAGAGAGTGTGGAGAACGCGGACAACTATCTTACAGAGCACCGGCAAAGTATGCTTGTTGTGATCTCTAGTTTGCTTATAACTTTGTTTTCAGATTATATTATGGTTTATATAACTACAGTTTCAGACTCAGTATAGCTGGAAAGCGTTTCCATTATTTTTAGATAGTTCTAGTGAAAAAAGTGTTATTCTTCCATAGGTATATAGGCTAAACCATGGTCAAAAAAGTGACTGCAGCATTCCAGTTGGATGTTTTGTTCCAGTGAGGAGCAAGTTTTTTTTGACCTATTAAAGGAACAGTAGCACCAAAAAAATGAAAGTGCATTAAAATAATGAAACTATAATGTACTGATTGTGCTGCACTCGGACAACTGGTGTGTTTGCTGCAGAAACTCTACAATAGTCTATATAAACAAGCTGCTGTGGGCATTCAAAGAAAAAGAACAGGCACACGATACAACAGATAAGTTCTGAAGAATTCCATTGCAAACTACAGAGCTTATCTGTGATCCATTGTGTATACTGTATAAACAGCTTGTTTATATAAATACCCAAGTTTTACCAGTGATGGTAAAACCTGGGTATTCACGATTTGCACAAATATAAGTATTTGTCAAATCTGAATATGCAAATTAAGGTTCATATTTGGTTATTTTGCTAAATTCAAAAATAGTAGACTCCCTGCATTCCTGATAACATCTTATTTATAGATGAATTTATATCACTTTGTACAGCTTTGCATTTTTTAATCATTGCCAGAGAAAGTTTAGTTAATTGGCAGACATAGAAATGAAGAAGTGTTCTGTTGCATACAATTTACACTTATCAAACCTTCATATTTTCTTTTTTCACTTTTGTATAGTGTTAATTGGGAACCTGGTAATAAGTTGCAGAATATTCCTGCTCTTTGAACTGATTTGAAAAGTTCCAATACAGATATCCAGTTTTAAAATGATTTGTTTCCCCTCCAGAACTTTGCTAAGAACATATTTGCAATACTTCAGTCTGTGAAAGCTCGCGAAGAAGGCCGGGCTCCTGAGCAAAGACCAACTCAAACCACAGCACCAACTGTAAGTGACTATTTGCTTTTGTGTGTCTGTTTGTCTTTCATCTGGCTCATTGCTTATTAGTGGTCTGTAGCTTTAAGCTGGCCACAGACGCAAAGATCCGATCGTACGAATCAACGTACGATCGGAACTTCGCCATCTCCCAACCTGCCACTAACCATTCAGATCAAAGTCTTACAATTCAGATCAAATAGTAGTAAAATAACAGATCAGCCGATGTTCTGCCCCTGACCTCAATCGTACAATAGTTATGTCCGACAAAGCTAGTGAAAATCGTACGATCGGCAATACATGCAGAGATATTACCCGCAGCCGACAGAAATTTTCTAACCTGTCCGATCGACCGCCGAACGAAAAATGTCGGGACTCTCCACACAAAAAATCGTGATCTTTGCGTCTATGGCCAGCTTTACATATAAATCTTCACTTTGAATATGATTTTCTGTTTTGTAGGATCCAGCATTAAGAACTAATAAGCCAGTCCCAGCCGCGTACAACAGATACGATCAAGAAAGGTTCAAAGGAAAAGAAGGTAAGTTGTTAGGCTTCAATATCTATATTATGCTAACTCCCCATAAAGGCACACTTACCCTTTTTAAAAACAACTTTCCTATAATCTAAAAGGGGTTGTTCACATGCCAAACAAAGTTTTTCAGTTCAATTGTTTTCAGATAGTTCACCAGAATAGACTTTTTATAAAATTATTACTTCTTTTTTTTTTTTTAACATTTTTCCAAAATTTAAGTTTAAGGTTTAATGTTCTATGTCTCTGGTTTTTCAGTCTGGCCGCTCAGTAATCCAGGTGCAGATTCTGAACTGTTACGATTTGCTACATTAGTGAATATAATTCTCAGCACCATCTGTGGGATATTGGCAACTATTGTATCAATTCTAACCACTGCCTTTAATAATAAAAAGGAAGAGGATCTTTGAGTCAACCTTATATCCAACACTATAATAATTTTTAATCAGTACTGTCCAAATAAATGGGGGGTGGGGTATTATTTTGTATAGTTTTAGACATTACTATTGGAGTTACTGCATAACTCACTATGGCACTAAGATAACTAAGCATTTTTTGGTGAGTTAGAACGTCAAGTTTATACAAGTCACAGGCACGTCCTGTTAATGTTTGTCATGTCTTCTTTTGGAAATCTTATTTATTGAGAGAGAGAAGCAGTAATCTGGGGCATTTTATCCAATTGTTAAGCTTTTTTTATAATGTATATACACGTTTTTCCTGTGCACAGTTTTTTTTAACTCTGTTCTTTGTGAATCAAGAATACTAAATTAAGTCTGATCAACAATACAAAAGATATTTATTTTGAGTGTTGCTCATACAACTGTGTAGATTGAAAGGAAAAGCTAACCATTCTTTCAACCCTTTATAGAAACGGAAGGCTTTAAGATTGACACTATGGGAACATACCACGGCATGACACTGAAGTCTGTGACTGTAAGTCTTAAAATTTGTTACTTACCTTTGGCAGATGAAAGTTGCAGGTGTTTACTTAATTGTCTAAAACTCCGCAAATATCCAGGTTTTGTTTCTTATATACATAAATAGTTTAACTTAAATTGTCATGTGATTGTTAATATTTTCCAAGTTAAAGTGTCTCACTATTTGGTGTGTCCACTGCTCATACCTATGTTGAAGAATCTGAGAATCTGATACTTTTAGAGCATTAATGTGTCTTGATATGTTTAGGCTTTTCCCTGTATAAATGTTTTCAAGATAAGTCATTGGGGTTGAGGTCTGATGATTGAAAAGTGAAACCTATGCAAATCAACATTTGTTACTCTTATATTTTAAATAGGCTTGGCCACAGCCTAAGTGCGTGTTTAAGATTGTCTTTTAGGAAAATGAATGTTCCTTCCAGTTTTATACTTGTAGAAAATGCAGGTGGAGAAACACCAACTCCACGCTACCAACCAAAGTTTATATTTTCTGGCCAAAATCCAGTTTTTGGCACAGTGACGGGCAGATCTTTATGGGGCCAAACTTGTGTGTTCCCCTGCTGTACACAAGGATTTAGCTCTGGCTTCCTAATCCTGGTTTAAGCAATTATTTATTAAAATAGAATGGCCATAATGGTGGTTGAGTGGTTTGCATTGCTTCTTTGCAGTGCTGGAGTCTTGGGTACGATTTCCTGTTTTTCCCCACAATCTGGAAAACCTATTGGATGGTTAATTTGCTCCGGATAAAACTGACCACAATATGTGTGATAGGAATCTTAGATTGTAAACGCAACTGAGGCAAATGATGTTTAATCTTGTATAAATTTGTTGGTTTTCAACTTCTGCTGCAAAGGCATATCTTACCTCATATGTATCTGGGATTTCAGGGCAGTACTCCACCGACGATTCCGGCGCGATCCGACGCGCTGTGCAAAAACTCAGGCGTCCCGTCGGATGCAGCCGAAATAAGGTAAGTAATGCTATTGTTGGATCGTGTCGCATTGTTGATGCAACGTGACACGATTGTCGGATGCAGACGCAGCGCCTGCATCGCATCAACGCTGAGACACGATTCGACAATAGAATTACTTACCATATTTCCGGTGTATCCGACGTGACACCTGCATTTTTGCGCAGCACATTGGATCGCACTGGAATCGTCCGTGGAGTTCTGCCCTAAATGTGAATTTAGAATTTTTTTTTTTTATATATAATGGCCACTTGGGGGTAGTATGATCCCATTATTTCTTTCTAGTGGCGTGTCAATGGTTTGATATTTCTTTGAATAAATGGTCTTGATGTCATTTGGAAGAATTTCTTTAACTCCTTATGTCCGAAAGAAGGCCTTTTTCTTTAATATACTTGCACAAGTATAGTAACAATAGTAACCAGTCATACAGTTGTTATCATTGAACTTCCCGTAACAAAGCTGAACAAAACTAATGAAGGGTTGCTGTGGCTTATTGCCCAGATTTAAATTTGCCTAGTGTTTATTAAAGGGATTCTGTCATGATTTTACGAGCTAGTTTTTATTTCTAAATTACATTGTTTACACTGCAAATAATTCTCTCTACCATATAAAATTGTATTCCTTAACCAATAAGTGTATTTTTTTTAGTTATAATATTAGTGTGTAGGCAGTCATCTCAGGTCATTTTGATCATGTGATTTTTAGAAAGAGCCAGCACTTTAGGATGGAACTGCTTTCTGGCAGGCTGTTGTTTCTCCTACTCAATGTAATTGAATGTGTTGCAGTGGGACCTGGATTTTACTGTTGAATGTAGTTGTTATATCTACCAGGGAGCGGTTATCTTTTGTTGGGGAGCTGCTATCTGGTTACCTTCCCATTGTTCTATTGTTAGGCTGCTGGGGGGGGGCCTGGGTGTGGCATCACTCAACTTTGCAGTAAAGAATGACTGAAGTGTATCAGAGCGCAAGTCACATGACTGGGGGCTCCTGGGAATATGACAATATGTCTAGCCCCATGTCAGATTTCAAAATTAAATATAAAAAAATCTGTTTGCTCTTTTGAAAAAAAAATGGATTTCAGTGCAGAAGTATGCTGGAGCTGCACTATTAACTGATGCGTTTTGGGAAAGAAAACATGTTTTCCCATGAAAGTATCCCTCCAATGAGACCGGGCCTGTCTTTAACCTTCACTTTTTTTCTTTCTGAAAGACCTTTTTTTTGTGGGATTTGCAGTTCTATACTGACCCACGGAAACATTTGCAAAAGTTTTGAAAAAGTTTGCAAGGTGTGCTGCTGAGAATAGGGTTGCCAACTTTAAAAAAAAAAAAAAAAAATACCGGCCATGGTGGGGGGCGGAAAAGAAAGGGGCGGGTGTGACGAAAATAGGGGCGGATCAGATGAGGGGCACAGCAAAGGGGTCAGGGCCATTACAAATTACCGCCAGCTACATTGCCAGTAAATTTGTAATACCGGCCCCGGCCTTGGCAGGTGTTTTACCGGGTAGGCCGGTAAAATAGCGGCCGGGTGGCAACCCTAGCTGAGAATGGGGATTTATGTGATGCCTATTTAAACGTTATACTGGCGAAAATTGCATCCGTTCGTTGTACCAACTGATAGCACTTAGCTTCAATTGATGTACTGTTTTGTTTGGAGGCTTTATGCCTGCCTTGCCTTTGCAGTATAAAGGATAGGGGGTATGAAAACTGGAACTGCAGATACGGGGAATGCATAGAATACATACATCTTGAATTCGGATGAATACCAAATTCACTAACAACTAATCTGCATATTGAAATTAGTGCATACATTTTTAACAATAAAGAAAGTGCCCCCATCAGTTTTCTAAAGCTTATCCGTCCAATTCAATATGGCTGATCACTTAGGATTTGGCTGAATCCCAAACAGAATCCTGAATTCTATAAGAAATTGTACTTTGCAGTGCAGGTTTAAGTCCACAGCAAATAGTTCAAGTGGGTGCTGGCAATCAAGGGGTTAAAACGGCTACTGATATTCTTTGTTTTTTTAATATCTTATTGCAAATGTTTATCATGCATCTTGCATTTTAGTAAAATCAATATGAGAGAAATGAGATCAGGTTCTAATGACCCGAGAAGCTCCCAGTTGCAGGCCGTGAATAAAGCAGCACAAAGTGGCTCCTTAGGGCTCGTCAATAAGAGAATTCGCCTTGGCCTTGTTATTCTTCTGCATTCTGATTGGCTTCATTAAGTGGTTGCATTTTCGCTAACTCATTCTTAATTTCAGACTTGCCTTTCATTTGTATCTGGGGGATCAGTAAAAACTTTCAATCGTATTTATTACTATTACCAAGTCGTCTGTACCTTAGTATGCGTGGCCTTGTTAAATAAAAATTCATACGCTTGTACCAAAATCCCATCCGCTGGGTATTCTTCTGCAGCTTCGCTCATCCAATTACTTCTGAAATAACCGCAGCATGGAATGCATTAGCACTTAGTAGTAAATTCTATGGTTCAAGCAGAAAAGTGGCTGAATTACCTAGCAAAACAAAGCCTTACTATCATTCAGTATGAGCCTTCTCATGAGGCTGTCAAAATTTAAATACTTTGCAGCGAGCTCCGAGTGGTTTCCATGGTAATGTTGCACGGCCGCATTAAGGCTTTCATCTAAGAGCATTTTGTGATGCATCTGTCACATTTTACTTTTATTCTCCCCAAAATGATCCGACGCTGATATCAATGATATTTGTAAGCAAAATTGTTCAAACACAAAAAGTATGCCGGGAGGTGTTAGGCAATATCTCTTTCATATTTATTATCCTGCAGTTGCTTTTATACAGGTGTGGGACCTGTTATCTAAAATGCTTGTGACCTGGGGTTTTACGGATAAGGGATCTTTCAGTAATTTGGCTCTCCATACTTTAAAGGAGATGGAAAATCATTTTTACTTGGGTGCCAACAGTGAGGCACCCCCAAGTGATCGCATCAAGGGTCGAATTTTGAATTTATGCGAGTTTTTTTGTAAAACTTCCATGAACTCGAAATTTGACCAATCTAAATGTATCAATAAAATATAATTTTTAAAAGTCGGGTGAATAAGATCGACCCGAAAACTCGAATCGAATTTGATTTTTAAAAACACAATTAGAGATTTTTATCTCCAAAAAAACCTCAATGTCAGGAAGGCTGCAAACATCACCAAATTGATTGAAAAAGATTGATCACCCATTGACTTATACAGCAGTATAAATCAAATTTGAGTTCTTAAAGGGCCTGAGTATGATAAATCTTGAAAATTCAAATCGAATTTGGATAACTCTCTAGTTGAATTTGACCGTTTTGGCCATAAAAATAAACTCGAAAATTCGAATTCAAAATTCGACCCTTGTTAAATCTGCCTCTAAATATACCTTATAAGGATTGATTACATCTTAGTTGGGATTAAGAAGAAGATGCTCTTTTGTTATTACAGAGAAAAAGAGAATATGTTTAAACTTTTGATTTATTTGATTGCAATAGTCTATGGGAGATGACCGTCCCGTAATTCGGAACTTTCTGGATAATGGGTTTCCAGCTAACCGGCCCCATACCTTTATTATAAATGTGTTTTTTTGCTAGTTGGGTTCACTGGTCCTTTGACTTGCTACTGTACTTTCTCTAAACTGGTATTTCATGCTGTATATGGCCGGAGTTAATATTTGTAGTTGGTTTCCATTACTTTGAGTTTCTTGGGCTTATGGGTATTGAGACAGCGTGAGGCTAGAGTTCTAAACCTAATTGAAATGCAAACTGGGCAAATTTCCAGTGTTTTGTTGCTGGATGATTTTCTCGTCAGCGGGTGGGTGACAAAATGCTGGGAATTGCCCTCATTTCTAGGATTCCTTGCCAAGGACAAGTTCATATTCACAGCGTGGATTTGAATCATTTGCACCTGTCACTGGGCAGGACCTGGAAATTGGCAGCAATTTCCATTCTTTTGAATGGATGGTGGTTTTTAGCATCTTGTCCCCCTTTCCCACAGAGTGAGAAAATGCTTTTGCAGCAAAAAATTCCCAGTCTGCCATTATTCTTGTAGCAGGACTTTGCGGGTCCTACATTTTTAAGAAGGAAATTTAATATAAGCAACTGCCCAGGTAACATTTACTGGTCACCATTTGAAAGAAACGCACCTGCTTGTTATGGGTTACTAGACTTGGGCATATTTTGCTCTGGGTATTCCATGTCCCCCAAGTTCCCCCCCCCCCAAAAAAAAAAACAGTTGTTATGCAGCGAGCTAATCCCATAAATAAGGGAACTCTTCACACTTCCTCTCACTGTAAATGTCATTTTAAAAATCTTTTTACACTCTGAATTAGAGGTGTATCATTTTTATATCCCTCACTGCATAATAGACTAGGTACGAAATAAAGCATAATGTACTCTTTCTAAAAAGTGTTTTCTATATAAACAATTGCCATTTAGCTCGCTTATCTCCCTTTAAACCCTTAATGTGTATATTTCATAATAGCACAGGACGCAGTTCTACCCATGCTTCAGAAGCCGACCAGGAAATAAGCATCTATTTATTAGTAAAACTTGTTTTCCTTTTAAGAAAAATCAAACCTGTGTTTCATTTGCAATGTGCAAGTCACTCGCTAAGTTGTTGGTGTGACTGATTGGGACTTGGAGGGAAATGGTGGCACTTTTATTATCATGTTGGATTTGTGGATGGAAGTAGGAATCTAAAAGCATGCGCAAAAAAAATCAAAACGCAGAGGGTTTTGATTTATTGTACCTTTTATAATGTCGTTGCATTTTACATACCTTTACTTTTCCTTTAATTACATTTAAAGGAAACCTCACTGATGGGATGTTGTTGGACCAGTAACCTAACCATTGTTGCTGTACAGTATAACTTCCCTGTAATCAGATTTTTATGTATGAGGCTGAAAACTTTAAGCTTGGCATAGCATTATGTGTCCCACGGCTGCTAGTTGCTATCTTGTTTTTTTGGATAATTGATTTCAGGTTTTTTTTTCCTTTGTATCTCTTTAACTTCAGAAAGAGAACCTATCTTCTTGGACACTTTATACTTTCCAGGCAGTTGAATAACAAAAATCTCTAGGAAAGGTTTTCCCATGGCGCAGCTGCATCCCAGATACACCCGATATGTCATTTGCATTCCTATTTGTGATTTACTAAAAAGCACACATTTGATCTCCATTAAAACGAGCAGCCTTACCTTCCTTGACTGATCTGTCCTGAGCACATACAGTGCCACATTTGTCAGTGATCTTTGGCTTGCTTAACCCAGTTCATACGCCAGAAAAGCTCAAGAATGGCACAGCCAATTTCCTTAAAACATAACGTTTTTCCGATTCCTACAGCCATAGAGGGTGGGTTACCTTTTTAGAAGCAAAGGAGGCAGTTTATTGCATGGCTGGACAGGAATATTCCCATAGACCGTATGGTGCAAAGAGACGCTCAGTAAAGTCCTGTTTAAGGTTGTTGGCCAAGGAGGTTTCATATGGCATCCAAGCACTGTATGAAAGTCTCTAGCAGAGCAACACAGTTCATCCTTATTGCTGAGGCAGAGATCTGCTTTTTCTACAGCAGCATGTGAGGTTTTTGACTGACAGTTACTAGTAATGCATTCTCTGAGACTAACATTCTTATACCAGCTTGTATGACTTCATATCTGTGTTACTGACTACATAGCTGTGTTACTACAAATGTTTTGCGACGCATATTGGTGCCCACTCACTAGTGTCCCCTTGGTGTCCTCATCTTAACTTTCCTTAAAGTGGACCTGTCACCCAGACACAAAAATCTGTATAATAAAAGTCCTTTTCAAATTAAACATGAAATCCAATTTCTATTTTTTATTAAAGCATTCATTGCTGTTGTAAGCTCATTTAAAAATCTCAGCTGTCAATCAAATATTGTCTGCCCCTCCTCTATGCCATGGGCATAGAGGCGGGGCAGACAATTACTTTCAATTTCCATTCAGCACTTCCTAGATGTCGCTTCTCTACACACATTCCCCCGTTCTCTTCACCATTTAATTGTGTAGCCAGGGCATATGGGGATGGACATCACTTCCCCCATTCTGATGCACAAACATGATTCTGAGATGATGAAAGGCTTTCCTTAAAAAGAGTGTCCACAAAATGGCTGCTGCCTGCTTGCTATCATTTTAAATTACCAGACTGAAGTTAACATGATTCAAATAATTTATATAGTGTAATTTAAGTTCATTTTGCTTGACTAATGTGATAAAATAGGATTTTGAATAATTTTTTTGGGTGACGGGTCCCCTTTAAAGTCAACTTAATTTGAGCAGTCCCTTCTCAAGTACATACAAAATTGCTTTTTATGCTCCCCAATATAGTTGACATAAAATCCTTGTTGTACTTCACTAGGCCTTTTAACATTCAGTACCTACTATGATTATTACAGGTATAGGACCTGTAATCCAGAATGCTTGAGAACTGGAGTTTTCTATTAAAAACATATTTAAACATTATTAAATGCATTATTAAACAGTATTAAATGCACCCTCTAGAATTGTTTTGCCTCCAACAGGTGACTAAGATCTTAGTTGGGATCAAGTATAAGCTGTTTTATTACAGAGAAAATGGAATAATTTTTTAAAATCTTAATTATTTGATTAAAATGTCGATCCTGTAATTTGGAGCTTTCTGGATAATGGATTCCTTGCCCATCTTTCAGCTCTTCGCAGAAAATTCTTATCACCCACATTAGTCCCTTTCCCAATGGAGAATACAGAGGTCCCAATTTATTTCTGATAATAATTTTTTGCCCTTCTTGTAGTGGGTCTTTCTGATCTCTCTACACTTTACTGCACAACTGCTCTAATGTGCCCTGCCAAGAACTGCACCAACCCCTCTATAGATGTAACTTTCCCTCTGTACCCCACTTAGTAGAGTGCAAACATCAAGTGCAATCATTTGTATTGTCGCACAAATTGTTACGCAGTTTCTTCATTGTTAAGATACAAAGCACAAAAAATACATCATTTACATTTTGCACAGCTATAAATAGGGAATGCTACCATACCCTTTTACCCCAGAGGGGAAAATAATATATAGTGAATAAAGTACCCCCTTTTGTAAAATATAAGGATATTATAAGTTACCGAGGAGTTTCATGACCATATAAAAGTACGAGGCCGAAGGCCGAGTGTTTTTATACAGGTCATGGAACTCCGAGGTATCTTCTAATATCCTCATATTTTACAACAGGGGGTACTTTATTTATTATAATACACACGTTTCAATGAGTCACGTGACAAATGACATCAGAACTCACCGTTTATAACTGATGACATCAGAACTCACCGTTTATAAGGATATAATTTACAAGATATTCATGGCTTTTGTGTATTATATGAGCATATATAGGGCTTCTACATATCTGCATCTATATGTGAAATGAAAGGGTTACTACTACTAGTATTTAAAGGCCCAGCAACCCCATAAAATGAAATGTTTGAAATCAGGGTATTCATTGGTAGATGAATAGATACAATTTTATGAGACGTTTTTTATTATATAGTTCTCTCTATACAAATGGCATTTAACCCCTTTCTTAAGCCAACGGTGTAAAACATAAAACGATTATTATACACAGTTGCTGTTATCTGCTATGTGTATGTGGATCCAACAGTTTGAATGGCTGCCCAAGCTTTTTCATTTTGGATGTTTCAACTTTTTTAGTTTCCTTGAACCTACTTAATGTGCCTGTTATTTTGGATGTAGGTTCCAAAATTAATTGGATGAGAGTGACTGAGCTCTTGAATTAAATATGTTGAGAAGAATATATTTCTTAAAACTTAGGTCAGTCGTATTTGTGTTTGCTGGGCCCTCAGTTGTATTGGTATTTGTTGGTTCCTCTTGATAATATTTCAGAGGCTTTTGGTCATTGTATATTTTAGAGTACCCAGCCTTAAAGAGATACTGACACCAGAAAATAATTGTTTTTTTATATCTCTAATAATATTGCCTTTGAATACTATTTATAATTTTGACATAAAAGTATTTGCCTGATGCTTTTAGAATCCGTCAAATATAAAAAAAAAATATTTGTATAAATGATATTGGCACTGACTGCCATATTTTTTGGGATTCTGGTTGATGATTCCATACCTTTTCACTTGTACATTACAAATGGTGGAAAATCTTCTTAAATATAATGCACCATTTGAAATGCTAGGTCTGTAAAGTTAAAACCGTGAGTTAGTGTTTCTATATTTTGGATAGTTATTCTACTTTAAATCCCTGAAATCTCTTTATTTTAACAACAGTAGGAGCTTGAAGCCTTTGATCTGTTTTTCGGGCTCTCCTGTTGTTGCCAGTTTTTTCATTAACAGAAATACACTTTCCTTGTGTTTGTATGCAAAATTTGACCAGTTGAATTTTATTGGCACATAAAAGAGCGGGTGTACCATGAAAGTGTGCATGCGTCTTATTGCACAGATTTAACACACAACAATTTTTACTTTTTTTTTTGTTTCTTTGTTAATACCCTTTAGTTTCCGTGTTTATTTTCTAATAATCTTTTGAAAATAAAAAAATAATTTCCCCATTATCCTCCTATTGAAAAGCCTTTCCCAGTAAGCTTGCCAAACTGCACATGCTTTTGTATATATTTTCAATTTGCACAATAAAATCTATTATTTAATACGTTGTCCAGTTTTTTTTTTGTTTAGTGCATTTTACGGTGCCGATACTTGCTGGCTTTTTCCTTGGCTGCATTGGCACAGGCATTGTGCTTATTCTGTTGTAAGTGATTCCAGTATTTAATAAGTTCTCCAGGCTGGAACTGATGGGAGGTAATTAGGTGACTATATTTACAGCTTGAGTATGAAACCCTCCAATGATTGAAGACAAACTCGTTTGGCGGGGGCACAGGGTCAATACGCAGCTTTGCAAGACAAATCCCGACATATACATCCTCTAAATGCAAACGTCTGATGCTTAGAGACACTTTGAAGATTTTCTCCGCAAGGTCCCCAGAGAGCACATAGCCAGTCCCTGAGCAAAATACTGGGTAACGCTCGCTGGGGTATAAATCCTGGGGCATGTACCATTTGCTGTCTTTGTTCCGATTTGGCGCATACCCTCTCATTAAATATCCTGTGAAATAATTGGTTCGTGGGGGGAGATCAGGCTTCAGCAGCTTGTGTATTAAGTATTCCGTGTTAACAAACATATCGCTGTCTGTTTTCATGACGTACAAAACTTTTGGACAATATGTTGCTACCCAGTTCATGCCCATCAACGTTTTAATGGTCAGGTTGTAGTAGGTGTCTAAATACTCTTGCTGGATAATGTCATGGTATTGCCTGCTTTCATCCATAATGGCTTGCTGGATTGCCCCATCTGCCGTGGCATGTATCCCAAGTAAAAACAACCTTACTGTTCGGAACCCCGGAGCAAGGCTCTCGTTACCCCAAGTTTGTCTAATTGCTTGTCGAGCCTCAATCTGCCTTGGTTCCGCTGCTATGAGCAAAATAAGGAACGGCGTTTTCTCCTGACACTTCCCAGGCTCGTTGATGATATATTTATAATGGTACACATTTTGGTGTCCGGAGCCTTTTTCGCTGTATATACTTCCATTTGTGCTTAGTGTGTTCTCCAACCCAGTTACTCCTTGTTGTATCAATTCCATGCTGCTCACATTAGAAGCTGTGTGAGGCTTTAGCGTTTGATGAACGCCGTCCTTCCACATACTCCTTAGCGAGCTGTTCGTATCGCTTTTTGTCGCCCTGTATCCTCGTATTGTGTGCGTCACTGGATTTTCTTTGAGTCCAGTTCTGCCCGAGAGTGAGCTGTGGTGGTTGAAAAAGAGCAACATGGCGAATAAAAACACAAGAGATACGAGACCGGTGAGGTGAGTGCGGAACAGAGACCTTTTGCTATTCCAGGTCATTTTGACAAAACAGCAATGGCGTCTCCTCCACTGAAGCATGCTGGTTGTGATGCTGCCCCGCGCTCTATTGCACAGGTCTGGATACTCTCGTCCCACACTCTGTGCGGCTGTCACTCTTCTTTGGTGTTAGGCTTCATTCTTCCAATTGCCACTTGCTTTATCAAGTAAAGGAGAACCTGCAAAGAGAAGTATTAGAAGCACTTTCATTAAACCAATATTTTATTGATATATACAAAACATGGCAAAAACCTCCTCCTCAACCTATTCCTTTCCAATGAGCTGCTCAATTAGTAGATGTTGCCTCTGTCCGGTTATTGACTAAGCTGCTGAATAAAGACTTTGTCCAGGTGATTTAACGCTCACTTGCAGCTGGAGATGCTTTAAGTCATCTGCTTGGGGCTAGGCTTCTAGTTAGCTGATTAATCGTGTAGCTAATTTAGTGAAATAACGTGTTCATTTAATCTGCTGTTTTTATTTTCAGTGCTTGTCATGTGCCTGGAGAAGCCTGCTGCATGTGTGAGCTTGATGGGAGCTGGGTTGTGTTAGTCACACTACGCTGCTTAGCATGTTTTCATTGGCAGCCGCTGTGTTCAAAAAGTCAATGAGAAGATGCAGTTGTCAAAACTCATTTTCAGGGTTCAGTAGCTTTCCCCAGTTCAGTCTGCTTACACTTTATACACTTAAAGGAAATTGAAGATGTAATGTCAGAACAAATGTTTGGAATGTCATTCATTCAAAATTCCACTACTATACATTGATTTTTTTTTTTGTTTTGTTAAATCCCTGATTGCTAAAATATTTAAACATCTCTGGGTTTCACTGTTTTGCATTACCAGTCTCTTCCTCAAGAGGGAGCCAGAGTTGCATTTTGTTTGGTGACCTGCACTGGACTAAACTAAGGGCACTTCATTCGCTCGGCACGGGTGATCATGTTTTTAGCTTGTTGTATACAAGTTTTTCTGCAAAGGTATATTAGTATATTTTTATACTAAAATATACTTTAAATCTCTGTCAGATTGCAGCTGTTTATATCTATGCATTGAGCATGTTGGTTTTATATGAAACCATGCTACTTCCAGCCCTTACTCGTACATTTCAAAATGTTCTGCCTGTAATAATATTCCATAGGATATGCTGTATTGTGAATCTGAGGGCGTGTATTTTTTACAGAGGATGTTCTATTTGCAATTTAACTTCCTGTTGCAATAACCTCTTCATGACTATTACATCCTTTTTGCCGTTTCTGTACCCATTTTAATCAAATATATTATATCAGTTGTAATGGATCTGACAAGTCGCATGGAAACCAGTGAACAATGCATGTGCTGGGCTGACACATTTTGCTGTTTTTGTTCATGTTATTCACCCTGGGATAATGTATGGTAATGCAATTCAATGTTTCCTCTCCTCCCTGCTAAAGGAAAATCTAGATTACTGTTGCAGATGCACCAATGCCTGTGCTTCCTTCTGCAGCCTGTGAAATGCAACTATTGACCTAGTCCTGCTATAAACACGGCCACTATGTAGAGAAAAACATTGTGTCAGCCAGTGAGACGGCTTCTATGGAGAATGAATGATTTCCGTAAATAAGAGCAGTGTCTGTACAAAGATTTCCCATGCCTAAACCATAAAAAACGGATTGTAAATTTCCCCTGGCTGATGTAAAGACAACTGAGCAGCACAGGGTAGCCGGTGGAATAATTAAGTAAAGTGTTAGATTTTTAAGGTGGTGTTATTATTGTAAAAATATGTTTATGCTGCACCTTCAGTGCCTGTGGTTGGTATTGGCATCCCTGATACCCTGTGTTCCTTCTCTATGCATTCATGGTACCCCATTGCAGGCCACATGGAATTGAACAAGCTATTTTCAAGAGCCTCTTTCCCTTCCTTCATTAGGACTAATAGCATTTACGGTACTACCCTTTCAGAGCTGTGGTTTACTTCTTGGTGGCGATCCGAAGACTGCTAATTCCCAGCAGTGTTGCATTATAGAAACAGTGTTTTACTTTCCCTATGCTTTTCGTCCTGTAAAACTGTTTTCATTTGCACAAACTAGCTGTGTCCATGGCATATATAGTATTTCATATTTTGCACACTTTACTATATACAAGCCCTGCAGTGCACACATGAATTCTTCACTATTACACCTCCCATTACAGTAACCCTTGCTACCCATTTAAATACAAGGTAACGTTAATTTTCCGTCAAGGGATAAATACTTTCCCTTAAACACATTGAACTGCTTTCTGATTCCCCATCTGCTTGAATCTAAATTGTAGATCTGCTATTAACCATTCCCTCATCTCAGCAGCTTGCCGGAGTCACCCGAGCTTAGAGATTAGTCCAGATAAAGATTAAATATGACCTACTTGTTAGGGGATTTAGCTTTCCCCTGTGACATTCCCCATGCCAAGCAGTTATGGACATTGTGTGGGATTTTATACAATACTAGGCGTTGTGTTTCATAGTTTTTTTTTTTCTTTTGGTAGGATTTTGCTCGGCGACATTTGGGTTAATCTGATTTAAGCAAATGGGTTTTGTTACGTACCTTTTTTACTGTATTTGCTCATGATGGTTGGAATTCACTTATTGAGAATAGTTTTGGCACGTCATCACTTGGCCAGAGAAAATGTGTAGTGGAACATGCGCACTTGGGAAATGTCCTCTCTGCGTGTACTTGTGGCCACTGTCCGTCTTCCCGCAGCCTGTCCTATTGCCTCTTCCACTCATGGGCATTTTGTATATTCCGCCGACTCACATGCACCAACATCCCCGGCATTGTCTCGCTGGCTGCCGAGAGCTTCATCAGATCTCGCCTGGTGTCCCTGCTGTTCAGCCGTCTGTATCCATGCCAGTGTTGCTTAATATCAGCAGTGTTGCAGAAAGCTGGGCAAGAACATAGTGTAGCTGAATGAAAGAATAGTGGAGGATTTACCTCAGTCCTTGTTGCTAGGCTGCTTCCCTGGAAGACTGAGCTCTATGGAGGGGGCGGGCGGGGGGAAAATCTATGGAGCAGAGAAGCAGGTCTGTTTCCCAGGCTGCTGCTGCTTCTCTCAGAGTCAGTGGTTTAAATGTGCGATTTGACAGATGCCGTCTTCTGACAGAGCAGAATTGAACGTCACAGCCAGGCTAATACTCACGTGACAACCTTGCATGCATTTCTCCCTGTCTACAAGCAGCAAGCCAGCCCCCTGTCCTTTTTTTTTTTTTTTTTTTTTTTTTCCTTCTCTTTTGCTTATGACAATCATTAAAAAGACCGCATGGATTTTAACATCTACACATGCCTTCTATGTTGGTAGCCTGACCCCCTCAATAGGATGTCTTTTTAAAAGAATTAGCCAGCTGCCAACATACTGAGAGTGTGACCCATATCCTGGGTAAAATCTGTTACAGGCAGTACAATGAAAATCTAATGCAAAACCGAAACGTTTTTGCCTGCAAATCATTTACTTTTGCCACCTTAGGCATTATATATTTATTTTATGAGTCACTTTTTCATTCCTTCCAGCACTAGGGGCAGGTCATTTAACTGGAACTGCTTTCCAACCCGTTGGTATTTTGGGCTGCATCTCACTGAATGTTTATGCATTTTATCTGGAATACACAGAGCTAGCAGAGTCCGTTCTATTCCCCTGTATTCATGCTTTTCCTACTGCAGCCATATAACAAATAAGCAAGTTTAGAAACATAATAATTTAATATAGTTTTATGTGCCGTCTTTGCTATTGAAGAACTGTAGAAGTTAGTCTGCTAAGCTGTGTTACATTAATTAAAACAAAAAGCGACTCCCTTAAATGCCAGATTTAGGCACGTGTAATTTGAATATATGCACCTCCCAAAGCTCACACAATCCAATGAAATTCATGTTTTCTCTAGATTCTAAGATGTAAATGTACCAGTACCCTCTCATTAATACATTATCTTCTCACGCCCATAGTAAAGTGATACGGACATCAGAAAATAACCTTTTTTTATTCTCCATCATAACACTGTCTTTGAATTCTATTTATAATTTTGCCATAAAAGTATTTGCTTGATGCTTTAACATTACATTTCTTACCCCCATGTTTCTGTATCAGGGGGCTGCCATATTTGTGCAGCAGTAGTCGGTTAGCATTAGAAACTCTTAACTGACAGGTTGAGAAGGGACAGTCAGGTTTAGAAACTTCAAGTGACAATTAATTACTCACAAAAGCAGAACTATCCATGAAAAACGATCAACATGACCTATAGGTAACTTTTAATGTAGATTAATATTTTGAAAAGAGAATTTTTAGTGTCGGTATCACTTTAAGGAATATTTTTTTTCCTCCAATCATCTAGACACCCTGTAAGCAAGCTTTTAATGCTGTGTCCCCCTGAGTATAAGCACTCTGAAACAAGTGCATTAAATTATGCAGCGCATCATTCATCACATCAACTGATGGCAATGACTGACTTGCATATGGGGCTGAGAAATATTCCCTGAACTGTTCAGAGACTAAAATAGCGCAGGCATGTTAAAGTCAAGCCAAAGCTGCATAGTATTGTTCTACAGTTGCATGTAACATCAGCCTCCCTGCTTTATACATTGCTCTTCTTCTAAAACTTTATAGGGTATGTAATAATAAATGCAACGTTTAGCCCAGTTCTAGTAATTATGAATGCATTGCATTTGTAACTTTAGGATTTAAATTCTTAAAAAATATCAAACCCATTGTATACTAAGATATCGGTGAGATCAATACATTTCCATCATCCACCACCTTAATTATCTAATCCCAGCCCTGTAAAGGCTTAGCTTTCCAGGGAAGTCCACTAAGGCTGTACCAACTGCTTATTGGAATTGTGCCGCTTTCCTATTAAACGGTTTCCACTTTTTCCTCAAGCCCCTTAGTATAGGACATAACTCAGTTGCACCAGCCCAGGGCTTTGCTGTCTTGCTTTTAAAGGGTTTTTCACCTTTAAATGATCTTTAAGTATGATGTAGATTGACATTTTGAGGCAATTTGCAATTGGTTGGATTATCTTATTAAGCCTTGAACTTCATAGGCAGGTGTGTCCAATCATGAGAAGATATTTAAGGTGGCCAATTGCAAGTTGTGCTTTTGTTTGGCTCTCCTCTGAAGACTGACGGCATGCGATCCTCTAAGCAACTCTCAAAAGATGTGTAAAACCCTGGTCAAGAAAAATACAGGAGCGGCATATGAGGAGGATTTTGAGTGGTTACAGACAACCCAAAGATCACCTCCAAAGACCTGCAAGAACATCTTGCTGCAGATGGTGTATATGTACATCATTCTACAATTCAGCACAATTTGCACAAAGAACATCTGTATGGCAGGGTGATTAGAAAGAAGCCCTTTCTGAACTCACGCCTTGTTGTATGCAAAAGCTCATATAGACAAGCCACACTCATTTCGGAACAATGTGCTTTGGACTGATGAGACACAAATTTAGTTATTTGGTCATAACAAAAAGCGATATGCATGGCGGAAGAAGAACACCACATTCCAAGAATAACACCTGCTACCTACTGTCAAATTTGGTGGAGGTTCCATCATGCTGTGGGGCTGTGTGGCTAGTATAGGGACTGGGGCCCTTGTTAAAGTCAAGAGTTGGATGAATTCAACCCAATATCAACAAATTCTCCAGGATAATGTTCAAGCATCAGTCACAAAGTTGAAGTTAAGCAGGGGTTGGATATTCCAACAAGACAATGACCCTAAACACACTTGGAAATCTACAAAAGCATTTATGCAGAGGGAGAAGTACAATATTCTGGAATGGCCATCACAGTCCCCTGACTCGAATATCATGGAAAATCCATGGGATGATTTGAAGCAGGCTGTCCATATGTTCGGGAGCCATCAAATTTAACTGAACTGGAGAGATTTTGTCTGGATGAATGGTCAAAAATACCGCCATCCAGAATCCAGACACTCATCAAAGGCTATAGGAGGCGTCTAGAGGCTGTTACATTTGCAAAAGGAGACAAAGTATTGATGTAATATCTCCATTGGGGTGCCCAGATTTATGCACCTGTCTATTTTTGTTATGATGCATATTGCATATTTTCTGTTAATACAATAAACTGTCACTGCTGAAATACTACGGTTTCCATAAGGCATTTTATATATTAAAAGGAAGTTGCTACTTTAAAAGCTCAGCTACAGTTTCCCAAACTTCCCAAACTTTTTCATATGACTTTATTGGTCGATTTTGGGTGCTGTTCTCATCCTGCTCTTTTTTTGGCATAGTACTTCTTGAGAAAGTAAGTCACCATAAAGAAACCTGTCCTCTGGCTCACGCATAACATTCTATTGGATTTTATAACTATAATTTTCATAAAACTAATGTTTGCACTCCTAAAGCTGAAAAGCTCCACGTTAGCGTATTCCTCTCTGCCGGCTTAATTGTACCAGTGAGAAACATAACAAGAGTTAGCGTTATGCTTCGCTTTCATATTTAGGACTGTATAAAGAAAATAGAAATTTTTAAGACTTAAGTCTCTTTGGTTTTTTTCATACATTTCACCTTCAATAGGTAATGGTTTCTGTTGGAGTTGTAAAATACACATTGAAAGATCTATAAAACACTTGTTGGATCAATGGAAGGTCATATATATTTTATATTCTGTTGGTGTATGGGAGCGCATGGTTGAATTCTGCTTTGTTTTTTTTCTTCTCTTTTTGTTCTGTGTCCCCAGGTGAGTTGTTGTGCCGCGTTGGAAGTAGGGATTTTCAGCTTTATTTAAGCTTTTCTGTATGATTATAGATTGGGAGGCAAATTAAGCAATTCCAATCTCTGTAATGCAACTGGACAAATGAATTAAGCAGCAAAATGTTGTATTCATCATCTTTCTGTTGCTTGTTGCACTAATGCCTGCTTATTAAAGGAACAGAAAATGAAATCCTTTTAAAGTATTAAACCTATATTATATTACGAAACACTACTATAGTTTATATAACAATTTACTGTTTAGCCATGGGGACAGCCATCCATGCTGAAAAAAAAGGCACAGGCTACATGGCAGAAAATAGATAAAAACACCATTGTATTGGACAGAGTTTATCTGTTGTCTCATGTGTAACCTGTGCCTTTTTCCATCTTGAATAACTGGCCCCATGGTTACACAGAAGCTTGTTTATATAAACTATAGAAGTATTTTTGAAGCAACTGTGGCAGTATTTCCAGTGCGGGGCAACAGTACCTTATATTTTAATTACGTTGGTACACTTTGTAATTGGTGTTACTGTTCCTAAGGCTGAAATGACTCAACTGATTTTGCCAATATTGTAAAGTTACTCAGATGAATTCCCCAGCGATTATCTTATGAAGCTACCTTTATACCTGTAGTGGTCTCTGAACTGACCTGTCACAAACATGAGCCCATTTCTTATCTGCCATATAGGCTAGGGCTAGGCCATTGCTCTCCAGCTTATTGCCTGTAGTGGCCCAATTACTTCTCATACATCTTGTTCAAGGGCTGGAAAATATTCAAATGACAATTCCATAAAATGTAGCATGTGGAGTCCTTAAAGGGATACTGTCATGGGAAAACAGATTTGTTTTTTTTTCCAAAACACATCCGTTAATAAAGCTGCTCCAGCAGACTTTTGCACTGAAATCTATTTTTCAAAAGGGCAAACTGGTTTTTTTTTTTTAAATTTACTTTTTAAATCTGAAATGAGGCTTGACAGATTGTCAGTTTCCCTGGCGTCACCAGTCATGTGACTGTCACTCTTTACTGCTGTACTGTAAATTTGAGTGATATTTCTCCCCCCCCCCCCCAGCAACAATGGAAAGGTAACCAGATAGCTGCTCCCTGACACAAGATAACAGCTCCCTGGTAGATATAAGAACAGCACTCGAGTAAAAATCCAGGACCCATTGCAACACCTTCAGTTACATTGAGTAGTGGAAACAACTAGGGATGCACCGAATCCACTATTTTGGATTTGGCGGAACCCCTAAATCCTTCACGAAAGATTCGCCTGAATACCGGACCGAATCCTAATTTGCATATGCAAATTAGGAGTGAGGAGAACATATTTTTACTTCCTTGCTCTGTGACAGGCATGTGGTTTCCCTCCCCACTGCTAATTTGCATATGCAAATTTGGGTTCGGCCGGCTGAAGGATTCGCTGAATCCTACTTAAAAAGGCTGAATCCTGGATTCAGTGCATCCCTAGAAACAACAGCATGCCAGAAAGCAGTTCCATAGTGCAGCACTGGCTCTTTCTGAAAGCACATGACCAGGCAAAATGACCTGAGATGGCTGCCTACACACTAATATTACGACTAAAAAAAATACACTTATTGGTTCAGGAATGCAATTTTGTTTGTTTAGAGTGAATTATCTGTGTGATTTAGTAATAAAATCTACACCATAAAAGTCATGACTGAATCCCTTTAAGCAGACCATAAAAACCCTTTGGAGGCCTCCAGCGCTGGGTGTAGGGGAAGGTCTCAGCTGGGCTCATTGATTGGAGTTTGGTAAATGGCTTAAGTGAAAACACTTTACTATTGGGAGGGGGCAGGGAAGATAAATATGTCACTCGGTGTACAGGTTTGGGATCAATTATGTGGAATTGGCTTTTCATTAAGACATTTGCTTGATAGATAATTATCTGCACCATCTGATTTATTGTAGCCTGTGTTGAATGGAAAGGGACATAAGATTCCAGCAAGGGTGATCCTTGCTCTAATTAGAGGGGTTGTTCATTTTTCAAACACTTTTGCCTGTTTTTAGGATTACTCATCAGAAATGAAGCTTTTTTTTTTTTTTCCCCCCCAATTGCTTTCCATGTTTTATTTTTTACTATCTTTCCACAATTAAAGTATAATGTTTAATGTTTCCGTCTCTAGTGTCTCTCAATCAGGCAGCTCAGTAACCCAGGCACATATTCAGAACTGTTCAAATCTGATACTTTAGTTGATACATTTCTCAGCAGCATCTGTGGGAATATTAGCAACTATTGTATCAATTCTGCTTTCAATGAAACTCAGGGATTTTGCTAAGCAGGGCCAAAGATAAGAAATGTATCCAATAAATGTATCTATTTGGTAACCCCCCTTTCTTTGCTTGAGAAAGACATAAGGTGAAAAATTACACTTCAGTATTGGTAAAACAGAAATAGAAAATCGAAACATTGAAATTGATTGAAAAGTCTTTATTTCTGGAGAATAGGGATGGGCGAACTTTTACCGCCTAGTTTCGCCGCTGAAATGACGCCCATAGATTTGTATGGCGTCATGCGTCAAAAATAAATTTTGATGCTCATAATTTCCTCGTGAGGCAACTTCGGAAAATGAACCACTGCGTGTGATTAGCGCCGGCGTTTTTTCATTTTAGCCGGCGTATATTCAGGGAAGGCGTTTTGGGAGATTGGTCACCGCAAAATCGAGGCGATTAGTCGGCAGGCGACCATATCTCCCCAAAACGCCCTGTGTGGACTTACCCTAAAGGTGAACTGCACCTTTTTATGATTTTGGTCCTTCCAGGGACTGGCAGTCACATCTTTTCTGCCTAAGGTGCAGAAAACATTTTGTAAAGGCAGCTATTATGATTATATTTCAGTGCATCTGCACATAGAGGCTTACAAATAATTACATTTCTCCACTCTGTTATATTGGCTATTTGTGACCAACTTCTTGTTTTTTATGTTTTCTAGGAAGGTGCATCTGCCAGGAAGACACAGACTCCAGCTGTACAGCCTGTGCCAAGACCAGGTAACTATGTACCTGCAGGTTATTGATATTGGGGTCAGGTTAGATATATTTTGGGCATAGTTATATTATAAAATGTTCTGGACTAGTAGGGTGTGATGTCTGCTGACTTTCTATGCTGCAGTGCTTCTATGAGGAGAGCTTTATTCAGCTAAAACTCTTCATGTCGTTCTTTTTAAAACAGTACCTTTATATATTCTGTTTATTATTACCAGCAGAGTGAGTCCAGCCGTAACCCGCTCTATATTCTAATAGGGAAAATGAGAAGTTGAAAGGAATTTTGGAGTCCAAGTGAAGGTGAAGGTGATAAGCACTGAGATAAAACACTGAAATTTGAGCTCACTTTTCATAATGTCACAAGCCTGAAACTGAATCTGTTTTTTCAAATTGATTCATGTCATGTATCCTATCAAACAGCTGGTCCCTCTGGGCCCAAAGCCTATTCGCTATTAACCCCATATATACTGCACAATAAGTGACAGGCAGCCTTTTCTAACCAGCATTTCAATTAATAGCTACTGTTAATAAGCTGCTCATTAACCCATATCGGACTTATTTTGTTTTCCTTATTCCACTACTCACAGTTTACCTTATGATTCTACTTTACCTTGAGCTAAATTCATGTATTCATGGTTTTTAAAAGGGACAGGCAGTGTATTTATAGGCAGTGGCAAAATGAAAGGATTGTATTGTGAGACATAATTATATAAAAGAATGTGATTGATGAGAAATCTGGTTTTAATAGTTAGAATAGATGTGCATTAATTGGCAGAATATATATTTTTTTATACTTGTGCGAGTTATTGATTGCCAATCAGGCACAGTTTGGCTAACATCAAGCTAAAAGCTCAGCCTTTGTGAGCATAGACCCAAAACTCTCAGAGGGACAGTTCCTCAGCTTGTGAGCCCACAGGGGAAACCTTTGTCTTCTCTCTCATCACAACATTCTTTAGGATCTAGGAACCCAAATATATGGCTGATATGTCACTGAAAACTGATGGGTAAATATAGGAAACTTTTTCCTGTACCCAGCAAATTATTGATTTGATTGTTCAAATACGTGTGTACAGAAAACATTCTGACGTTTAGAACTCAGTGGGGCACATTTACCAACACTGGGCACATTAGCACATGGGCAATCACCCATAGCAACCAATTTTATCTCTTTTCCGCCCACTGCAGGTAGAACGAATGTAACAATTCGATTGGTTGCCATGGGTTACTGCCTACAGGCAGATTTGCCCAGTGTTGATAAATGGTCCAGAGTAAGTTTACTGTTTGATTTTTGAGTGATCTTGTAAGTTGCCTTGAAGTATAATCCTCCTGAAAAAGGGAAATATTTCTACATCTACATTGGTAGACTCCTTATTTGGGTTTATTGGATATCTGCTGTTTTTTGTGTGAATAGTGTAAAGGCGAAGAGGCAAACAATACTTTGTAAATTTTTGTATACATATATGCATATGCTTATATACCCATGGTCACCACTAGTGGGGTACTCCAGTCAGGACCGTGTTGGGTGAAGGGGGTACAGGTGATTGTTGCATAGAGAATGTGGCTTCTGGGAATGTGGGTGGTGTTAGGGAGATCATGAGCAGCATTTTGACATAATGAAAGTAGTTTTTTTTTTTTTTTTTTTTAGTTACTAACTTAGTATGGGGCCCTATGATAACTGATATATACATGTGACATATAGCCAGAAAATTGGCAGAACACAACCACAGATCTATACACAATTTGATTTGAACATTTTTATTTTAATTCTTTGTCCCCTACCACACACCCATTAACAAAGGCCTTAACATTTCTGCAACCCTACCCCTCACCCCACACCACAATAAGCATCATGTTTCCACGCATTCAATTCATTAATGCAATGGGACCTATTCAGAGGAGAATTTTAATACACTCAGCCACCCACCTCCCTGTGCTCTCATTCTGTGTGCATTCAAATCAATACTAGCTTTCTCTGAATTGTCACAATGTATTCCTTGTATCCTACTCCTGAAACCATGCAACGGGCAGCATACTGTGTGTACACGTCTTTGTTATATATACATTACACTATAATAGCAGTGCTGTGACAGCATATAGAAATCGCTGGGTGCAAATTAACAAACAAAGAAACTACATTATACAAAGTCATTTTACCAGACTTTACAATATATGCTTTCTAAGATGCAACATTTTGATGGAGTTGCAGTTTGGCTGCCCTTAATTAAAAATTATATTTGATAAGGGAAAAGAGTAGACTTCAGGTGTCTGCAAGCTCCCTTCTCCAGTATCCTGAGATATGGTATTTGCAAAGCCCTGTCTATGAAATACTTATCAGCACTAAAAGGTCAGGATTGCTGCCCGGCTTGTCTCATTGTTGCGAAACAAGGGGATAGATTTAAAATTGACAGGCCACAATGTGTTTGTATCTTTCCATGAAGCTCCGTTGTGTGCTGCATCCCAAGTAATGCTGGCAGTGGCTAGTAACACAGAAAATTCCATTTAAGATAAGAACATTGTACTAGAAAAAGCTGCTGCTGCTACTATATGTGTCTGGTTTGTATTGGAACATATCCCTGTTGAAGCAGAACTAAATCCCAAAAGTGGAACTTTTTATATTTGCTAGAGAATGGTTGCTTACTGATGCTTAATGGCTCCCAGATTTGAGGGGTGTCTGATCTCAAATAGCAGTCAAGGGGGGGGACACATTTAATCATTTTCTTGTTTCTCATGACTACAGTCTTGTACAACGCGGTGGAATACGTTGGCACTTTATAAATACTTGTTTATAATACAAATTCCAGCATGCCATTACAGCCTCTAGCTGGGAGCTGTAGTTCTGCCAGTGCAGTAAGGGCTGCCAGCTGGAAAGCTGTAAATCTGTTATCAGTCCAGCCAGCCTCTGTTGGCAGTTAAAAGCACTGCTGGGCCCATGGGAATAAAGGCAACATTCCCCTGCAACTAGGGTTTTAACAAAACTAAGGAAAACCCACTGGCAAATCGCCTGCAACATTAAATCAGATCTGTAATTGTTCCACTGTCCCCTTTGCCCCAATATATTCTATATTATGTAATGGTTCTTTAAGTCTAACCTGTTGCATTTCACAAATATTCAAATTAGATGTCTTTTATGTGTGTACTGTACATTTTACACTTGCACATGCATCTATTTACAGCTACATATCTACTTTGCTTGCTCATATGGTGGTTTTTCATTTTTTTTTCCATCTGTTTTCCCCTCAGTTTCACAGGCAAGGCCACCTCCAAATCAGAAAAAAGGTAACCTTTTATTTCAAGAAAAAATAAAATAAACAAAAAGCGAGGTTTTGAAATGTATGTATTTAAAAATTGTTCTGTATTTTTACTTGGCACAGGGTCACGCACGCCCATCATCATTATACCTGCTGCTACCACTTCTTTAATTACTATGTTAAATGCAAAAGACCTTCTGCAAGATCTCAAGTAAGTGGCTTGTTGAAAATACAAGGGCCCTAAACAAACCATTCTTCCTGCTTGTACAAAGTTTTAAGTTATACAGACATTTTACTACCTATTGTATGTATTGTAATCTGTCTGCTTGGTTCCAAAGCCTCCAAAAAACCCCTTTGGGTGATTAATTTCTAATCATAAATATCTGCTTACCTTAAGGTTTGTTTCATCCGACGAAAAGAAGAAACAAGGTTGCCAGAGGGATAATGAAACCTTAATTCAGAGGAGAAAAGACCAAATGCAGCCAGGGGGAACAAACATAAGTGTTACAGTTCCGTACAGAGTTGTGGACCAGCCACTAAAGCTGCTCCCCCAGGACTGGTATGACATAAAGATACTTATTCTCTCTTACTATTCGTAGCAAACGTGGCTACTTTCTGCAGAAGTTATTTTATTCTGATTGTTGTTCTTTTAACAGCTGGTCACTGAAATAAAGGGAAAGTTTGTCAGTTGGCTTTACTCTTTTATGGTTGAGAGTTATTAGTTTTCAACTTTCTGCTTTTCAAATTTAAAAATGCAACCTGTCAATATTTTATATATTTTTTATATAAATTATAAATATGTGCAAATTAAGGGCAGGGAGGGAAATTGCGGGACATTTTGTCACAAAAAAAGGAAGTAAAAAAGGTTTTCCCCTTCCCACCCCTAATTTGCATATGCAAATTAGGGTTCGGTATTCCACCAAATCTTTCAGGAAGAATTCGGACGTTCGGCTGAATCGAAAATAGTGTATTCGGTGCATCACTACTTTTAGCCATTATGAACAAATTAAATCTTGACTAATTGATCCCCTAAAAAACATCCCTCCTCATTGGTGCTCTGACCCCCTCACTGGGAGGGAGCTCATGGTGCGGGCGACAATGTTTGGGCACATAATGAGCCAACATGTTTGGTTTCTCTGTTACCTTTTCAGCCTTCAGAAATAACCATTATTCCTTATTACTAAAACATTTTTATTTGGTTTTTTTTCCCACTAGGGATCGTGTCGTGGCAGTTTTTGTCCAAGGACCGGCCTGGCAATTTAAGGGTTGGCCGTGGGTGTTGCCTGATGGCTCTCCTGTAGACATATTTGCGAAAAGTAAGTTGCCGTCTCTGCTGCCTTGTGTTAAGCTGGCCATAGATGCAAAGATCCGATCGTTCCAAATATTGGACTTCCCCATCTCCTGACCTGCCACTAACCATTCTGATCAAATAAAGTAGTAAAAGAACAGATCAGCTGATGTTCTGCCCCTGACGGCAATTGTACAAAAGTTATGTCCGACAAAAGCTAATGACAGTCTCCCACTGAAAATCGTACGATCAGCAATACACGCAGAGATATTATCGGCAGCCGACAGAAATCTTTTATCCTGTTCGATCGACTCTCCACACCCCGTCCGAAAATCGTACGAATCCTCATAGGAAAATAGTGTTATATACATATTAAAACATGGCCTGAGCAACATGAGTAAAAGAAAGAAGGAAACTAATTTGTTCTTATAGTTATGGCTGGTCATGCAAGTAACATATTGCCTGCCTCTGCAGAAACACCCTTGGATTTGTCATATAAATCTGTGGCTAAATAGGCCACAGTTTTATACACAATTTAAACACTGAACATGAGAGAGTCACCAACAGTGTTGCGTAGGTTGGTGTTGAACCTTGAAATAATGTAATGTGGGCAATAGTCAGCTCTCCAGAATTGCAGAGCTCAGCCCATCATTTTGTTTAATGACGATTTGATGACTGGTGTAGTTGGGGTTTCCATTCCTGTGCCCCACGCTACCAGAACATTACAGTTGTGTAGCTTGCTTCATGTAAGATCATGTCTGCTGCTTTAATTTCTCCCCTGCCTGCTCTTAAAAGAACAGTAACATCAAAAAATTTAATGTTTTAAAGTAATACAAATATAATGCAGTGTTGCCCTGCACTAGTAAAACTGCTGTTTACTTCAGAAACACTACTATTATTTATATAAATAAACTGCTTTGTAACAATGGGGGCAGCCAGTCAAAGGAGAGAGGGCTTGGGTTACACAGCAGATAAGCTATGTTGAACATATTGGTGTTATCTGTTATCAACTATTTAACCTGTGCCATAAAGCTTTTTTCCAATTTCCTCCATTGCTACACAACAGCTTGTTTATATGAACTATAATAGTTTTTCTGAAGCAAACAGGTCAGTTTTACCAGTGCAGGGCAACACTATGGGGCTGATTCACTATGGGTCGAATATCGAGGGTTAATTAACCCTCGATATTCGACTAGGAATTGAAAACATTTAGCGCAGAAAATCCGATCGAACGATTAAATCCTTCGAATCGAACGATTAAATCCTTCGAATCGAACGATTAAATCCTTCGAATTGAACGATTAAATCCTTCAAATCGAACGATTCGAAGGATTTTAATCCAACGATCTAAGGAATATCCTTCGATCAAAAAAACTTAGGCAAGCCTATGGGGACCTTCCCCATAGGCTAACATTGACTTCGGTAGCTTTTATCTGGCGAACTAGGGGGTCGAAGTTTTTTTTAAAGAGACAGTACTTCGACTATCGAATGGTCGAATAGTCGAATGATTTTTACTTCAAATCCTTTGATTCGAAGTCGTAGTCGATGGTCGAAGTAGCCCAAAAAAACCTTCGAAATTCGAAGTTTTTTTACTTCGAATCCTTCACTCGAATTTAGTGAATCAGCCCCTATATGATATTTCCATTAATTTAAAACAATTTCATTTTTTGTTACTGTTCCTTTAACTTATGTAAAGGAAATAATGTGCTGGTTTTACTCTGCATTCATTCCAGTGGTGTTATTTAAAGCATATTGTCTAATATCCATAGCAAGATTCCGTATCTGCTATTTTTGTACTATTGCAGCCTTTAACAAAAGACTGAGTTTTCCATGCCATAAAAATATACCAATGATATTAAAAGTTACTTCAATGTTAGTTCATTACTGGCAGTCTACAAAATGAGCTACAAACATTGTATTGGCATTTATTCGTTAATGCAGCTTCAATTCCATATTGCATGCAAGGAAAGAATTCAAGGACTCCATTAACTGGAAAAAAAAGGTTGCTGATCTAGAACTATTCCATTATTTTGGCTCTGAAATCTATAGGACAAAATGATTTGCTTAACTGGGAAAATAATCTGTCCGTTCCAGAAACTAATAACTTTATTTCCAGAATTATCTTCAGCAATTCTCTCAGCACTTCAGGTTCTTACCTTTACCCATTTCTTACATCTCTACTTGCAGACTGGGTTAGAGCAGAGGTACATATTCAAGCACTATGTATGCACAGTCCTAGTTTCTCTTTCTTTGCACAGTGGTATCAGTGTTCCTTAGTCTTTGTAAATGCCACCTTAAAGGAACAGTAACACCAAAAAACGAAAGCCTTTTAAAATAATGAAAATATAATATACTGTCATGCTAGACTGATAAAACTGGTCTGTTTGCTTCAGAAACTAAAATAGTTTATATAAAGAAGCTGCTGTGTTACCATGGGGGCAGCCCTTCAAGCTGAAAAAGGAGGAAAGCACAGGATTCTCTCTCTCTCTGAAGAATACCATTGTATACTACAGACATTATCTGTTGTCTACTGTGTATCCTATGCTTGAATGGCTGCCCCCATGGCTACACAGCAGCTTGTTTTTATAACCTAATGTAGTGATTCTGAAGCAAACGCAGCGGTTTCACCAGTGCAGTCTAACAGTTTATTATATTTGCCATTCCCTTAAAACTCTTATTTTTTTAGTGTTACTGTTCCTTTAAATAGTACATTTCTTGGATGTATGAGTTAGAGTTAAATTGGCCATACACCTGTAGATCTGCTCAAAATGATATGTATGATTTAAAGGGATCCTGTCATCGGAAAACATGTTTTTTTCAAAATGCATCAGTTAATAGTGCTACTCCAGCAGAATTCTGCACTGAAATCCATTTCTCAAAAGAGCAAACAGATTTTTTATATTCAATTTTGAAATCTGACATGGGGCTAGACATTTTGTCAATTTCCCAGCTGCCCCCAGTCATGTGACTTGTGCCTGCACTTTAGGAGAGAAATGCTTTCTGGCAGGCTGCGGGTTTTCCTTCTCAATGTAACTGAATGTGTCTCAGTGGGACATGGGTTTTTACGATCGAGTGTTGTTCTCAGATCTACCAGGCAGCTGTTATCTTGTGTTAGGGAGCTGTTATCTGGTTACCTTCCCATTGTTCTTTTGTTTGGCCGCTGGGGGGGAAAGGGAGGGGGTGATAACACTCCAACTTGCAGTACAGCAGTAAAGAGTGATTGAAGTTTATCAGAGCACAAGTCACATGACTTGGGGCAGCTGGGAAATTGACAATATGTCTAGCCCCATGTCAGATTTCAAAATTGACTATAAAAAAATCTGTTTGCTCTTTTGAGAAGTGGATTTCAGTGCAGAATTCTGCTGGAGCAGCAATATTAACTGATTCATTTTGAATTTTTTTTTTTCCCCATGACTATCCCTTTAAGATAAATTAAAATACATATTAACATTTAAATGAATGTGTTTTGTTTTAAAGGCCTTCTAAAAACAATGTATTACAGGTATGGGATCTGTTATTTGGAAACCAATTGTTCAGAATGCTCTGAAATTATGGAAAGGCCATCTTCCATAGAGTCCGTTTTATCCAAATCCAAATTTTTAAAAACGATTTCCTTTTTTTCTGTCTAATAATAAAACAGTACCTTGTACTTGATCCCAACTAAGATACAATTAATCCTTTTTGGATGCAAAACCAGCCTATTGGGTTTATTTAATGTTTGCATGATTTTCTAGTAGACTTAAGATATGAAGATCCAAATTATGGAAAGATCCATTATCCAGAAAACCCCAGGTCCTGAGCATTCTGGATAACCAGTTCCATACCTGTATAATATATGGCTTAATTAGGCATATCTGAGGTCCTATTATGTTTTGAATTTCAGTTAAAGCTTTCCACCTAAAGTACGATGAAGTTAGACTTGATCCCAATGTGCAGAAGTGGGATGTGACACTTCTGGAATTGAGTTACCACAAACGGCACTTGGACAGACCTGTGTTTTTAAAGTTCTGGGAGACTTTGGACAGGTAACTTTTCATTTTATCAAGGCATATGAAGGCAAAAGCCAATTATTTCTGGCAGATTTTTAAAATGTATTTTGTGATAACCAGCTATTTCTGTTAATGAGAGGGGGAACTAGGTTTTCCTTAGCAATGTTGCCAAACGAAAGGATCTCTCCCTGATATGACCACATTGAGTTGGGCGATATTGGGCTGATACTATCGTGGGCCCTAGGGCCCAGCGATCAGATCAGAATGGAGGCAATACGGGCGGTGGAACAGATGTGGCCGAGATCCAACGGAATTTTTTACCCTGACCGATCGTCATCTGGCCAGATAACGATTGGGGAAGCCCGTCGGATGGCCGCACAAGGGCCAATAAGCTACTGTCTTGGTCTGTCTGCAGTTTTTATTGGCCCATGTATGTTGGCCTTTACTATTTAGTAGGCAACCAATTACAATTACAGGAATGGTGTATCTGTCCTTAAGACATCATCTTCTCCATCCTTAAAGCATTAAAAATGTATATATTTAATAAATATCACCATTTATCACAGGAGTGGTTCACCTTCAAGTTATCTTTTAGTATGTTATAAAATAGTTGATTCTAAGCAATTGGCCTTCATTTTTTCTTTTTCATAATTTTTGAATGATTTGCCTTCATCTTCTGACTTTTTCCGACATTCACATGGGACTCACTGACCCCCATCTAAAAACAATGTATTACTATATTTTGGTTTTTGCACTTTTTTTTGACTCTTTCCTATTCACATTCCAGCCCCTTATTCAAATCAATCCATAGTTGTTAGGGTAGATTGAACCTAGCAACCAAAAAAAAAAAAACCAAAATGAAAGCCAATTGCAATTCTCAGAATATCACGCTTTACATCATACTAAAAGTTAATTTAAAGGTGAACCCCTTTAAGTTTATATTTAAGTGTGTGGATGCCTTACTAGGGATAGATTACATTTCTTATATTAAAATGCCACAAACTGTATGCAACGAGCATGTGATTATATGCAATTTCAATTACAAACTCAACATACGTGTTGTTGTTTTTTTTTTGTGGCATTCTGGGGTTTCTTTCAACTGTGTTTGTGTGGGCATGCATGTAATACTGCAGGACGTTTAGAAGGTTGCTAAGCTGTTCAACTCCCCCCGGCTGCTTTACTTTTTCGATGTTGTTCATTTTCATATGTAAATTATTGTGAGTTCGTAGTTGGTTTGGGAGTCGGACAAATCATTCCATATTCTGACAGATCCCTTTGGTGCATCCCTCCCTTTACTAGACTCGTGCCACTTCCTTTAAGTATATACTGTTGGTGTAACATAATGGCATATCCATTAAAAGAAGTAGCAGTAGAGTGTAAGCTCTGCTTTCAGGTTTCAGTGCTGCAGCATTATAAATAATCGATTTGTATTCCAAATTTTACGCATTTTAAAGGAGCTACTTTTATACACGTATAGTGAAATATCCAGGTGTAGCTTTCCTTAAATGTTCCCGACACTGTCGCCGGGGATGACATTCTCACAAAAAAATAATTTGGCCATAAGCAAAGATGAGCCTGAGTAAAGGCTTTAATGTTTTATTGAACAAATTTATATTACATCTTCTGTTTATGCTTTGGTGTAGCAGTTTACTTTTCACATGGCTAGAGGCAGAGTTTTAATAATTAAAGATCAGCCTTCTGAAAATAAACTACTGCTTATGCCTTAGAATTCAAGGCTCTCCAAGCCGCAAAGTGCTCTTTCCAATTCATACAATTAATTCTAATTTGATTTCCCATTTAATGATGCACATTTTTCTCTGTCCACTAGGTATATGGTGAAAAACAAAGCCCATTTGAGATTCTGAGAAGCTTGGATACTCATTTCTACATGGGAAGAAAGGATTGAGACTTTACTTCCATTTAGAGATTAGGACTCTATTTGCATTTGTCCAATGAACCACGATTGCCACCATATTTTTTTTTTTTTGGACAATTTGCCATCATTTACAATAAAAAAAAAAAAAGAGGATAACATACTATTTTTAAAAAAACAAAAAAAGGTTTGCAATGTTTGCAATTCAAATTGTATATTTTGATAGCAGGGAGAGCATTTGTTTTAAACAAATACTTTTTTTTTTTTTTTTCTTTCAAATACAGTATACTGATGTATATGTAAATGTTACATTCACTCTTATACTCTTGATTTTTTTTTTTTTTACCCCCCTTTTTTTGGAATTCGTTCATTACGGTAAGAAACTCTTCTGTGCTGTTTCACATTTGCCAAATCCGTTTCTATATGGCATCAGGCGTGCTCATTGGTAGGCAGTGTGAAGAGAAGCATACAGCTTTGTATGTGGATTAAAGTGATATTCTTTGTGTTTCTAATAAAATGGTGGGCACACATAATACTGTAATGAAAAGATTTTGATTTTTTTTCCTTCTCCCAAAAGCACCTAATATGAAAAATAAAATAAAAAGGGAAGAATATTTTGTTCCGGTATCTTTAATCAATGCTGAAGCATCTGTTTATCTATATATTTTGTTTCTCTTGTTATTTTGCTTAGCACTGTGACATTTACTTGTGCATCCTATACTGGAAGACAGACGGATTTTTGTTTGTTAAAAAGTGAATTTATTTGTATCTTCTTATCAGTGTCTCCACTGGAATTCCAAAACTGATAAACCTTGTTCACTTATAAACAGATACCAGATTTTTTTTCTTTTAAATGAATTTACACTTGCTGACTACGGTATATGCTTTTTTTAGTGCTCAAACATTCCTTAACAGCAAAGGAACAGAAATAGGCTGTTCAAAATAAATCCAGGAAAAAACAAAAACTGGAGCACCCAGAAAGCCAGTATAAAAGTTAAAAATGAAGAAATGTATTTGGTGAACATTAAAAACTCCAATTACAGCAGCATAACACAGGTCTTGGCTACCCGCTTGATGCGTTTTGTGGCTCCTCGCCACTTCTGATGACGTAACGGGGAGCCATGAAATGCCCAAGTGGGCAGCCAAGACCTGTTATGCTGCTGTAATTGTAGTTTTTAATTTTCACTAAGTAAACTTCTACTTTAACTTTTATACTGGCTTTCTCTGTGCTCTGGTTTTTGCTTTTTTCTGGATATGAACTTGCCACATGGGATGGCGGTGTTACGTGCAGCACGCTGAGGCAGGTGTCCGGTAAGTGCACCCACTGAATTACTTGTTCAAAATAAATAAAATGTTTCTAATCGTTAGCCAAATATGTAATCTATAAAGGCTGGTATAAACCGATAGCTAGAACATGAGTTCCTGCTTTGCAGCTGTCTAACTTCAGTTAGTCGGCTACTTGAAGGGGGTCCACATGGGACATAACTGTTTAGTGAGTTTGCTATTGTTCCTTAGCACCCAGATCAGATTCAAAAGCAAGCTGACTGAATAGTTATGTCCCCCTTCAAGTCACTGATTGGTTACTGACTGGTAACCAATCAGAGAGCTGCAAAGGAGGAAGTAGTGTTCTTTTACACAGCATATTTACCCAGTTTAATTTTTACACTAAACTGTTCCTTTACAGCATGGTGCTTCCCAGTACAAATAGACTGCAAAGACACAGGTGCCAAGCATTATACATAGATCTAATAGATCCCTTGTGTGTATATGTCAGCACTACGAAGAAATGCAGAACCTTATCAAATGCTGCACCGTAAGGGGGGCTTGAACTGAAAAAGTCTAAAAAGCCCTTATGGCAAATATATTTGTGTTACCACAGAAACAACCCTTTCTTCTGTCACACATGGAAAGGCTGTCTCTTCAGAAGGGTTAGCTATAGGTAATAAATCTTTAAAGGAGAAGGAAACTGTAAAATTAAGTAAGCTTTATCAGAAAGGTCTATATGAATACACTTGTAAACCCTCACCTAATGTTGCACTGAGTCCTCTGTCAAAAGAAACACTGCATTTTTTTCTTCATATTGTGTACACATGGGCTTCTGTATCAGCTTAAACCTCCAGGGCTTGTGCTCAGTTTGCTCCTAGCCCTCCTCCCCTTCCTGCTCTAATCTGAGCTTAGAGCTATGTATGAGCAGGGAGTCACTCAGGCAGGAAGTGATGTCACAGCAAATTAATATGGCAGCTGCTATACTAAACAAATGGAGACGGTGTCTGGAGCGGTTTACTCAGATATGGAAAGATATTCTAAAGAACAAAAATGGTGTTCTAGCATGCACTGTTGTGGCTAATTTATTGGCATTAAACTGCCTTGGTAGCTTAACTTCTACTTTATTATATATCCATACATCTTTGTTTGGCTTCAGCTTTCTAAGAAAGCGACTGTGTCATTCTAGGAAAAGCTGTATGCTGGAACTGACTTGACTTTTGCTCATCTTGACATGGTACTAGTTAGTCTCAGCACTTTCAGTCAAATATTTGACAGCCTAACGTCTTCTTGTCAAATCACCAACCAGTCTGAGTGAATAGGAATATTCTGAGCTTGGGCAGATCAGCATGTGCTGCAGTATTCTCCCCAGCTCTAGCCACAGTTTAGCATTCTGCCATTTGCATACTTTTCCAGCATGTTTTTGTGCTGCTTGGGCTTTGGTTTGACCGACTATCTCACCATCATAATAGCTGAATTGTTTTGTTTCTGTAGGACTAAACATCAAGTGAAACACTTTTCTTTCTCGTTGTTCTCCCTCCAGCATCTAGGATTCTGTGCAAGTTGTGTTTTTTTTTCTCTGTTGGTTAATATATAAAGGTAAAATGGGTGGTTTGAAACGTAGGTTCTGCTATCTGTTGGATTAGAACCGGAGACATTACGTTTTGAGACTTCCTGGCCGCTATAGCCTCTAGGCCAGTGATCCCCAACCAGTTGCTCACCAACCCATTAGATTTTTCTCCCAGTGCCCTTAAAGGGGTGGCTCACCTTTGAGTTTTCTTTTAGTATGATGTAGGGAGCAATTCTGAGACAATTTGCAATTGGTTTTCATTTTTTATTATTTGTGGTTATTTAGCTTTTTATTCAGCAGCTCTCTAGTTTGCAATGCCCGCAATCTGTTTGCTAGGGTCCAAAAAAAATAAAAAAATAGCAATAACAATACATTTGTATCCGCACAGAGCATTTGTTTTTAGACGGGTCAATGACCCCCCATTTGGAAAGAGCCCAAAGAAGAAGGCAAATAATTTAAAAACGATAAAAATAGATAATGAAGACCAATTGAAAAGCTTATTTGAATTGGCCATTCTATAACATACTAAAAGTTAACCTAGAGGTGAAACACCCCTTTAACACAGGTACTCATTTATGAAGTTCTGGCTTGGAGGCACGTATTGGTTGCATATAAACCATACTGTATGTTCTGCCAAAGAGAGCCTCCTGCAGGCTGCCAGTCCATATAGGGCTACCCTTATTTGATAACCCCAGGGACTTATTTTTCATGTTTGTGTTGCTCCCCAACTCTCTCTACGTTTGAATATGGCTCATGGGTGAAAAAGGTTGGGGACCCCTGCTCTAGGCTAATGTAGCAGTCTGTAGGCTTTTGTGTTTATTTCACTAATGCCTTCCCTTACCATCACTGCAATAAGCAGCAGGTGCAGTTCATTGCATATACCTCCCAGTAGAGACGGTATAATTCCCAATTCTGTACTTCCTTAGCCTGTATTTACCCTGGTCTTCAGATCATCTGTCTTCTATTGTGTCTGGTTTTTGTCAGGCTCTGTTTCTAACTTTGTCCTGGTTTATGATTTGATTCTGTTCCCTTGTCATTTGTTTGACCATATTTTGACTTGGACTACTGGTTTTGACTGTCTGCGATTATAATTTGCTTTCCCTGATCCTGACCTTTGATAGTTTTACATTTTTTTAAATCTTTTCTGTCTCTTTCAGCTATACACATCCATCACTCCTGTCTTCCTTTGTATGGGCAATTTCAGACTTTCACTGACGTTACATGTAACCAAGGGTTACATGTCATTGGTGACCCAAAGCAAAGCCAGCAGTCTCTGAATTTTAGAATGCAAACACAACTCTCTCTTGCTGGCTGTTTGGAAGCAAACTAGTCTTCATCTCAAAGGAGGTAACGGTTTCCTTCAGTAGGAAAATACGTTGACGTTTTTATCTAGTTCAATGCGTTGCTTCTTCTGCTGAGCAGGATATAATAAGTTATTTCCAGATCCCAGAAAAGGATTTGAATGTTATTCAACATCCACCAGGAACTTAAAGGCCCAAAATCTCTTATGGGATTTACCCATGTTGGGGAAATGTCAATAAGTGCCTCAGGCTGTCTGTTACTTCTAAGAGATTGCTGTTCTTATCTTATACCTGTCCCAGCACATTTATGTAGTCTGAAGTTTCCTTCTGTATTCTCAAGGAAAAAACATGCATATCAATCAGTGTGAGCATGCCAAAGAGCAAGGAGAGATGAAATTCAGGTTTAAAAAAATCTGAATTTTCGGCTCTTAGTTACCATGAACCACTTTTTGACGCCCCTGGGAACCTAAGGTGAGTTTCTCAACTTGCAGCAGCGCCCCTGCGTGTAAGTTTTGCCTATGGACTCCCCAAGTCTCCCTGGAGGAGCAGACAAAAGATCATCATACTCTGGAGAGTCGGGAGAATTGTGGTCCCCTCTATCAACTTGATTGTTGTTGATGTGACCAACTGGCAACAATCCGTTGGCAAAATGGTGGAACCTATTTCATTCCTTAAAGAAGACAATGATGCATCATCTGCAGTTCATTTAAAGAAGGGGCGGCGGGATTTTCCTTTTAATTATATAAATAAGTGACTAAAGAAAGACGAACAGACAAGCTTGCCAATGTGGGTCATAAATATATATATCCTTGCGCTGCTTTCCTTCTAGAGAGAGACGTCTATTGCAGTAAAGGGTTGATTAATGTTAGCAGAGGAGCAAACCCTTCTAATAGCATGCGGTTTCACCTGGTTAAACTATTTTTTTCTGTTAGCCCATAAATCACTCTGACGTTTTACAGCAATTCCTTTCCAGTTTGGTTATCATGCTAGAAAATATCTGCAACATTTGCTTATCGATAGCAATTACTGGGCCTGTCTGTCTATAAAGCTCTTCAATAATGCATCACTTGCTAATGATATAATGGGCATGACAGACACCCGTGCATTTGAGTTGTGGTCAAAACGTGCCATTTTAATAGTAGTTATTGGAATAACTTCTCACTATAAATTTCACCCTGCTCCCCCTCCTAATAATTAAAGTCAACATTGTCCAAGAATCGTTTGCAATTACGGAAGAGTAAAAAAGAGTGTGTGATTACTAAAGGTAAAAGTGAAGAAATGAACCTCATTTATAAAAAAAATAGGGATTCCCAGACGCTAGCCTTCAGGATGTCATAACTATAACTATGTAAATATGAACTAATAGAATTGCTGACAAGTGAAGGCATATTATTCTGCTAAAGAAAGGCTTCCAGTAGTACAATGTGGATTTAGAACTGTTCGGGGGGCCTCCTCTGAGGACTTGGCCTCAGACAGCACTTTACCAGTGCCTAATTGTTCCCAAGATAACATCAAAGACAGAAGTTATATTTTTAGTGACAAAAATAGAAAAGCAAAATACAGGTAGGGGACCTGTTATCCAGAATGCACAAGACCTGCGGTTTCCAGATAACAGATTGTTCTGTAATTTTGATTTTGTACCTTACTTAAATTTACTAGAAAACCATTTAAACATTAAATAAACCCAATAGACTTTTTCCTCAAATGAGGATTGGTTATGTTAGTTTAGATCAAGTACAAAGTGCTATTCTATTACAGAGTAAAGGGAAAAATTTGATCAATTGGATAAAATGGAGTCTATGAGATGCGACCATTCTGTAATTCGGCGCTTTCTGGATAACGGGTCCCGTATCTGTAGTTATCGCCCACTTCTCTGCACAGATCTGGCAGCAGGAAAGATAAGCAAGGGTAGTGGTGCTCTGCTCCTGCTCTGAGGAAGTGCTATTGGTGCATAGGCACGAAATGAGTTGGCAGATTTTTCTCAGCACTCTTCCCTTGTCAACTGCAATAACGAAATGCTGCTGTGATAAAGAGAAAAAAATGTTTGTGTGAAATCCCATTTTTGCATGTGATAATGGATCTGACTTCAAAAGTTGTATAGAACCTACTCTGGTATACGTTGATCTTCTGTGCAATTATGGGTCCCAAAAGAGGCAAAATAATATTACAAATGAGCTAAGAGTGCAGTAAACTTCACAGATACCTTATTACATGTGGATTAAAGCCTAGATTTAGGTACCTCTAGGGACAATCGAGGCATTTCCGCCATGAGACAATGTGAGATCTTCACCTCGAATGGCACAAAAATGTCCCCATGATAGTTTCAAGAACATTATTTTTTATTCTTATAGTAAAAATTCTGCGCTTTCTGCTCTAATGATCCCACCCCTCTGCCCCAGTAAGCGTGGGGTTGGTGGAAAACAAGCTAAGAATTGCCACTGGGTGTCATAGAGGATCCAACAAACCAATTTGTAATAAAAGTTTAGAAATCTAGACAAATCAGAGAGTTTATTCCCATCAAAATACATTTAATTACATGTACACCTGGATACTGGCAAGTGCCAAATCCACTTTTAATCAAGTGCTTTCAGTTGCTTTGCTAATAAGGAGTTTGGGACGTTACAGCTCGTTGCAAGTTTTTAATTTGCCGTTCTACTTTATTATCTCCAAACAACAATGCTTGTTTTCGAAGGAAGAGTTTGTTGAATGATTTATGTGGTTTTAGGAATAATAAATACTGTAAAGTGAGGCGACTGGAAGACACATAGTCTAGAGGAGAGTAAAATATTTATGGTATTATTCCCCCAACAACAGCAGAGGAAAACAATATGGCCATTTGGGCATATTAAATTCCCACAGACGGAATTCATGACCTGATTACTGCTGACATTATAACCATGATGGCTCCCCTGCTCTCGACAGGAAAGTAATGAAGCAAACGAAATAACGAGTACACTTGGGTTGGAAGGTCTGAGACTGCATGACTTGAGGGGGGACCAGTTTTATTTCTTCCATTTGATATATTACAAAGACGGAATACTCACAAGTGGGGGTTCTTTTTATATATTTTATTTTGTCTGGTTCTATGAACTATAAACATATTATATGAGTGCGATGTTATTTGCTGCACCTGCATCACAATCAATCACCAGTAACTCCACCCACTGCATGCCCATCCACTTAACTACTGTCCATCCCATGAATCATTAAAGAGGTTGCTCACCTTTAATTAAACTTTAGTATGATGTAGAGGGTGATATTCTGAGACAAATTGGTTTTCATGTTTTATTATTTGTGGTTTTTGAGTTATTTAGCTTTTTATTTAGTAGTTTGTGTGCAGTTAGTAGTGTGCAATTTCAGTAACCCTGGCAGCCATGCACCAATTTGAATAAGAGACTGGAATATGAATAGGAGAGGGTCTGAATAGAGAAATGAGTAATAAAATAAGCTGCACTAACAATAAGTTTGTAGCCTTGCACAGCATTTGTTTTTTTAGATGGGGTCAGTGACCCCCTGTTGAAAGCTAAAAAGAGTCAGAAGAAGGAAGCAAATAATGTAAAAAATATATATATGGGCTTTTAAGTTTCGTAAAAGATTCCATTCATTAAAGGCACTTGCACTGACATGCACTCCTTTCACTTTTGTATAGTTGCGCTCAGTCCTACTGCCTTCCACCTGCCTCCTTTTCTGAATTTCATGCAGTTGCGCCTATTCTGAACCAAGCTTTTGCCGCAAGGTTTGCACACTATCTTGTTTCAAATGCTGCAGATCAGTTTCGCACGTCACACTCATGCTGAATGTCAGAAATGTCACCAACCTGACTTTCAGCGCAATTTGCGTTGAAGTGCAAGTGCAACTGCATCAATTTTGACACTTCAGCTGAAATGACAACAGGTGCCTCTCCCCCTCGTGACTGCAAGTGTGCTGGAATCATGGGGAGAAATGTTGCATTTGCAACAATTTAATTTGAAATTGCACTTGGCCCAATTGCAATTGCCATAAATTACAATTATCCTCTCATGAGCTGCAGCTCAGTATTGGGTAACCTAAAAGAAAAATAGGCCCAAGGTTCAGTATAGGGTAAGGCAGAGTCCTGCAGACCCATGCCTGACCCTGACCTGCAAGCCAGCCTGCACCCACTATGATCCGCTATCGAGATTTGCTACCCGAGTTAGCCTGCAAATAGCTTACTTACCCCCCTACCCAGCACTCTCGAAACCAGAAGTTACCTCACTTTTAAACTGAAGTGACATCTCTAGAGTTGCCACCTTTTTTCTTTGGGGAAAACTGGTAGGGGCGGGCCAGTGATGTCAGGGAGGGGGTTGGGTGACATCAGGGGCGGGATGATGACATTGGGGTTGTGACATTGGGGGGCAAACAGGATGACCTCAGGGTGGGTGGTGTAGGGGACGGGACGGATGACATGGGGACAGGACTGATGACGTGGCGATAGTTACTTCAATGTCCTGTCCGGATTTCTGCACTTAAGTAAATCTAAATTTTCTGCCATTTTCCTGGGTTTCGGCAGCAGACATTGTGTTGCAATTATTCAATACAACGCTTTAAAATTCTGGGTTAGTTGACCTAGTAGAGTTCCTAGGTATCAGATTCTGGCACAGTTGTCTGAGTTGTGTAGTACCACACAATGCTTCGTTGCTTATAGCTTTTATTTAGAAGAGATGTATATCAGCTCTGTTATTCAGTTTAATGCAGGAACATGTGCTGTAGCTTCAGAGAGAGTAGTTACAGGAACAGGAAACTATAGATCAGGAAGCAACCCAGAAGCAATAAGCAATCACTTGCATCACACATATTGGAAATGACATTGTAACATGAAGCATATGCATTCTGGGAATTGTAGAACATAACTAACATATCTGTAATAAAGATTCAACACTCCCTGTGCCTGGGGAAGAGTCTCAGTACTGGACTGTACAGGTTTTGCTTAAAGTAAAACAATACCCCCTGAACAATGTACAGTGGTGTGCAAAACTATTTGCCCCCTTCCTGATTTCATATTCTTTTGCATGTTTGTCACACTTAAATGTTTCTGCTCATCAAAAACCGTTAACTATTAGTCAAAGATAACATAATTGAACACAAAATGCAGTTTTTAAATGAAGGTTTACGTTATTAAGGGGGAAAAAAAACTCCAAATCTACATGGGCCTGTGTGAAAAAGTGATTGCCCCCCTTGTTAAAAAATAACTTAACTGTGGTTTATCACACCTGAGTTCAATTTCAAAGGTTATAAAGCCATTTCTAAAGCTTTGGGACTCCAGCGAACCACAGTGAGAGCCATTATCCACAAATGGCAAAAACATGGAACAGTGGTGAACCTTCCCAGGAGTGGCCGGCCGACCAAAATTACCCCAAGAGCGCAGAGACAACTCATCCGAGAGGCCACAAAAGACCCCAGAACAACATCTAAAGAACTGCAGGCCTCACTTGCCTCAATTAAGGTCAGTGTTCATGACTCCACCATAAGAAAGAGACTGGGCAAAAACGGCCTGCATGGCAGATTTCCAAGGCGCAAACCACTTTTAAGCAAAAAGAACATTAAGGCTCGTCTCAATTTTGCTAAAAAACATCTCAATGATTGCCAAGACTTTTGGGAAAATACCTTGTGGACCGACGAGACAAAAGTTGAACTTTTTGGAAGGTGCGCGTCCCGTTACATCTGGCGTAAAAGTAACACAGCATTTCAGAAAAAGAACATCATACCAACAGTAAAATATGGTGGTGGTAGTGTGATGGTCTGGGGTTGTTTTGCTGCTTCAGGACCTGGAAGACTTGCTGTGATAGATGGAACCATGAATTCTACTGTCTACCAAAAAATCCTGAAGGAGAATGTCCGGCCATCTGTTCGTCAACTCAAGCTGAAGCGATCTTGGGTGCTGCAGCAGGACAATGACCCAAAACACACCAGCAAATCCACCTCTGAATGGCTGAAGAAAAACAAAATGAAGACTTTGGAGTGGCCTAGTCAAAGTCCTGACCTGAATCCTATTGAGATGTTGTGGCATGACCTTAAAAAGGCGGTTCATGCTAGAAAACCCTCAAATAAAGCTGAATTACAACAATTCTGCAAAGATGAGTGGGCCAAAATTCCTCCAGAGCGCTGTAAAAGACTTGTTGCAAGTTATCGCAAACGCTTGATTGCAGTTATTGCTGCTAAGGGTGGTCCAACCAGTTATTAGGTTCAGGGGGCAATTACTTTTTCACACAGGTTTGGATTTCTTTTCTCCCTAAATAATAAAAACCCTCATTTAAAAACTGCATTTTGTGTTCAATTATGTTATCTTTGACTAATAGTTAACAGTTTTTGATGAGCAGAAACATTTAAGTGTGACAAACATGCAAAAGAATAAGAAATCAGGAAGGGGGCAAATAGTTTTGCACACCACTGTAGGTCTCTATAAAAAGATACTGAGTAAAACAGCTCATGTGTAAAACCCTGCTTTATGCAAATGCAAATAAACCATGTTTATAAAATATACTTTTTTTTTAGTAGGTGCCATTGGGTAATCATAAATATAAATTGCTATTTTAAAATATAAGAGCCACCCCTGGGATCCTACAATTCCTGGTGCATACAAACAAACCAAACATGTAAGGTCACACGAGCCAATTAACAGACAGAGTTGTGTCATTTGCTTCCACACTTCTTCCTGTTACAGTTAGAGTTGAAGTATTTCTGGTCAGGTGATCTCTGAGTCAGCACAGAGACCATCACAAAATGGTGGCTCAAGGCAAGAGATGTAAAAGGGCAATATTTACTTAAATATATATACCAGTTTGGTAAGATTCTTTAATATGCCACTTAATTTTATATAAACTATCTGTTACTTAAGTATTCATTTTGGGTGTATAGTTTTCCTTTAAGTAGTTACTATAAAGATACTTGAATGTTAGTAGGAGTGAGGAAATGGCTGTTGAAATGGAACAGAAGGAACTGGCATAGCTTTATTTCAGGACTTTCTGGGTACATGTATGGGACCTTTTATCCAGAATGATTGGGACCTGGTGTTTTCCGGCTAACAGATCTCTCTGTAATTTGGATCTTCATACCTTAAGTCTACTAAAAAGTAATTTAAACATTAAATAAACACAATAGAAAAATGTAATCATTTTTAGAAATGTGGATTATTTGGATAAAATGGAATCTCTGTGAGATGGCTATTCTGTCATTCAGAGCTTTCTGGAGAACGGGTTTCCAGACAACAGATCCCATACCTGTACCAGATAATCTCCCCTACCTGTATTAGGCTAAGGCCACACTAGGCGATAGCGCCGCGATTTGACTCGCGGCGACTTTTCGCCGCGACTTTTAAGCCGCAATCGCTGGGGAAACTTTTGCGCTGGCGTCTATGGGGAATCGCGAAAAATCGCCAGCGTAAAAACACACGCGGCGATCTTTTTTCTATTGTCGCTCGAAATCGCCTAGCGAGGCAATTTCGAGCGACAGTAGAGAAAAGATCGCCGCGTGTGTTTTTACGCTGGCGATTTTTCGCGATTCCCCATAGACGCCAGCGCAAAAGTTTCCCCAGCGATTGCGGCTTAAAAGTCGCGGCGAAAAGTCGCCGCGAGTCAAATCGCGGCGCTATCGCCTAGTGTGGCCTTAGCCTTATACATGTATTACTCAAACTGCCTTCTGGAAGCAACTCTACTTGTCTGTCCCACAGATGCAGAATTTCTCTGAATATTCAATTAATTTTCTGTTAAGTGCTGGAGAAAACATTTGTGTTACTTTGCCTTGTGAACCATCTGGAAATAAGAGAAAAAAATACCCATGCTTCCTCCCTCCATGCACTGCTTTTAATAACTTCAATAAGAAATAACAAGGCAGCAGTTGCATTTACATTCAAATGAGTGGCGACAGGGAAGGCAGGATATATTTAACATTTAAGCATAAGTGCTTTTTCTGACTATACCTTCCCCATTTTAAATGGGATAACTGCTGGCTTGCCATTCCAGATATAGAGCTGGCGGCAAGAAGGACAAAAGAGCACTGGCTTTACTCGATTTTAAATTAGGATAAAGGTGGAAATGGGGTTTAATTTATTTTTCTACAGTTGTAAACACAATTAAAGAAAATAGCAAGATTTGTTAAACATATACTGCTATGAAAACCAAAGCAAAGGGGAAAAGCAAATCTGTAAAAAAAAAAAGGAAAAATGGCTAATTTAAATAGTAAATGGCTGTGCTGTATTCCAGAGCTTTCTGGATAATGGGTTTCTGCGTAATAGAAGCAATATTTTCATCAAAATCCATTTAATTCCAGAATACATTTCAGAAATAAAACTAGAAATTTTGGCCAAAAGTAAAAGTAAAGAATGCACTTGTCAAATACCCCATAAACCACATTTAAAGCCAATTGCTCCGAGCTGTTATGAATGACTAAAGTGGGTATTTACAATATACCAACAATAAAATGACTTCCTATAATGGTTTAATTCTTTCCTAACATGACCAGGGTGCTGCCACTAACTCTTACCCAAAGGGGGAGTTCAAAGGGGCAAAGGCACCGGACAATGATATAGATGGACCAGTACTTTTGGTGTTTTTTCAGTCTACAAAATGCTGCCCCATAGCCTTCTGGAATTTGGGAGTGGATTTTTTTATTAATAATTTTTAAAACAAGCTAAATTTAAAAGCTAGAAAAAAAAATGTTTAATATGTGGCAGTACCTTAAGGCAGGAGTACAGCACAAAAATGCAGCTCACAAAGCTTCTTGTGTCTGATAATGTTACAGTTGTGACTGAAATGTTCAGTCTATACATTCCTTTGCCTGTATTAAAAACCCTACCCCTTGAAGAACATCTACATAATATGGATGCAAACCATTGCTTTTTACAGGGGACCCGTCACCCAAAAAAATTATTCAAAATCCTATTTTATCACATTAGTCAAGCAAAATGAACTTTAATTACACTGTATAAATGGTTTGAATCTTGTTTCCTTCAGTCTGGGAATTCATAATTATAGCAAACAGGCAGGAGCCATTTTGTGGACACTGTTATTAAGTCAAGTCTTGTATTATCTCAGAATCTTGTTTGTGCACCAGAATGGGGGACCCAATGTCCATCCCCATGCCCTGGCTACACAATTAAACGGTGAAGAGAATGGGAGAAAGTGGGGAGAGCAGTTACATCTAGAAAGTGCTGAATGGAAAGTGAAAGCAATTGTCTGCCCCCAGGAGGGGCAGACAATATTTGATTGACAGCTGAAATTTTTAAATGAGCTTACAACAATTTCATGTCTAAATTGAAAAGGGCTTTTATTATACAGATTTTTGTGTCTGGGTGATCACAAAACTCATTATTGCATGTTTGTACTGCTAAGGCTGTAATAACTACCCAATATGTGAGAATGTTTGAGGAAAAACCCCCCAAAGAAAGCAGTGATGTTTCTTGGCTGCAGGTATATATTCATATATATGTGCAAATCCAATAAATAGTCAGTTCAAAAATCCTGAATGTATATGCTTATACAAGTAGAAGATCTATTATTCACAATGCTCAGGGCCTGGGGTTTTCCGGATCAAGGATGTTTTTGTAATTTGGATCACCATACCTAAAGTCTGCTAAAGGACATTTAAACCTTGAATAAACCCAATAGGATTGTTTTGCCCCCATTAAGGATTAATTATATCATAGTTGGAATCAAGTACAAGGCACTGTTTTATTATTCTAGAGCAGGGGTCCCCAACCTTTTTTACTCGTGAGCCACATTTAAATGTAAAAATGAGTTGGAGAGCAACACAAGCATGAAAAAGTCCATGGCGATGTCAAATAAGGGTTGTGATTGGCTGTTTGGTAGCCCCTATATGAACTGGTAGCCCTCAGGAGTCTCTGTTTGGCAGTACACCTGGTTTTTATACAACCAAAACTTGCCTCCAAGCCAGGAATTCAAAAATAAGCACCTGCTTTGAGGCCACTGAGAGCAACAGCCAAAGGGTTGGAGAGCAACATGTTGCTCGCGAGCTACTGTTGGGGACCACTGTTCTAGAGAAAAGGGATTTTTTTTTTAAATTCAGAATTATTTACTTATAATGTGCTCTATGGGAGATCTTGTAATTCTGAACTTTCTGGATAACGGATTTCTGGAAGAGGTTTACAATATCTATAATTAATGCACACATCCAATCTATAGTCACTTTGTGATGGTTTATGTGCTCCTGTATATTAAATTATCCCAAATCCATGCTGTGCCTCTCTACGAGCTCTAATTTCAAGTGTGAGTCTAGCATATACAGTTTCCTTAAATGGAGGAGGAATGTTTTTGTTTTTTTTACAAAATACAGCAATTAATAGCACTCATATGACAGAATCTTGCATTAAAATCATTTGTTCAAAAGAGCAAACAGATTTTTTTAAATTTAATTTTGAAATATGACATGGGGCTAGACATGTTATTTTCCCAGGTGCCCTCAGCCATGTGACTTGTGCTCTGATAAACTTTAGTTACTCTTTACTGCTGCAATGCAAGTTGGCATGATATCACCCCTTCCTTCCCCCCCTCAGCAGCCCATCAGCAGAACAATAAAAAGGTAACCAGATAACAGCTCCCTGACACCTGCATTGCTAAAGATGCTCCCATGCCCCATCATATTTGGACTAAAAATGTATTTGCTATCATAGTTATTGTTGAACTTCATATAAAATCATGTTTTCCTCTGTCTCTAAGGAGGGGCACTTGGACTGAAAAACTTTTACAAATATTGGTATACTGTCTTTAAAGGACCAGTACCATCAAAAATGTTTACAAAAAAAGTGTTATTATACATTAAAAAAAACAACACCAAGAGGAATGAAATGTTAAAATTGCAAAGTCTTTATTAAGAAATAACTTACCAAAACTCCGCTTCCGCTCCTCTCCAGAAAAGGCGACACAGCGGCGATCCATCGTGCAGCGCTCGATATCTAGTTGTGGTAAATTTTGGTAAGTTATGTCTTAATAAAGACTTTGTGATTTTAAAGTTTAATTTGTCTTGGTGTTTTTTTTTTTCGATGTACAGTATACTAACGAATTTTTTTAAAAAATTTTTTGGATGTTACTGGTCCTTTAATGACTAGTGATGGGTGAATCTGTCCCGTTTCGATTCGCTGAATAATTTGCAAAACAGCGAGAAAATTTTTGAAACTTTAAACACATTGTAGTCAATGGGCATCAAAATTATTTTAATGCGTGACAATTTTTACACGAGCGGCAATTTTTATACGTGCGACTATTTTGTCCTAATACATTGTCAATGGGCGTCCAAGTAATTTTAAAATGCGTCAATTTTTTAGTCGCACAACAATTTTCATGCGCAACAATTTTTTTTGCAATAGCAAATTTTTCACCGGCGAATTTTTCCCGCAGTTTCACAAAGACATTAGTAGGCTGTGAAACTCAAAAATTTGGTGCAAATCCATACCTGGTGAATAAATTCACCCATCACTACTTATAACTATCAGGGTCTGGCCCAACAGGCTGGGTGCCCTAGTCAATGAACCGGCAACTTTGCCCTACCCCGATGTCGAGGGGGGGCTGGAGTGGAGTGGGGAAGGGAAGCAGCAGAGGGGAGGGCCAGAGAAGAGAGGGGAGGCGCCAAAGGGGAGGGTCAGAGTGGAGAGGGTATGGGCGGAGGGAGGCAGCGGGGAGGGGAAGCAGCAGAGGGGAGGGTAGACCAGCACAAGGAAGCGAATACGAACGGCGGGCATGAGAGATTTCTGCACAGTGCCCCTCTATTGTTGCGCCCTAGGCAGGTGTCTCTTCCGCCTACCCCTAGTTCTGACCCTGATCACTATGGAGTAAGCACTGGCACTGACTACGACTTTTCAGAACTTTCAGTTTGCTGCGCTGGGCTCAAATTATACAGCAAAGAATAGCAATAACATTATTTAGCTTT